>NC_051193.1:53939257-54575368 GCF_015220075.1 Falco rusticolus | reverse complement strand
CTGCCTAAACAAACCATGGAAGCATTTATAAAAATAAACTGACTTTTAGGCACCAGAGTCTTGCACATCTGGACCTGACACAGATTTATGGCCTTACCTTTTCCAACATGTCTTTGAGAGAGGTTCTGCCTAAGAAAATATGAGTTCTCCTTATAAGGCACAAAAAGCCCAGCTGGAAACAACAGAATGCCTGGAACTATTTTCTCAATACGATTTCTTGGGATAATATTTTTTCTGTGCTTGGGTAACCAAGCCTAAGGTACTGAAAATGAAAGGTTTGTAAAGCAGCTGTTCTCTCTTTCTCTTTACTTTTTGTTGTATTTAGAATAACCAGACTCCTAAATTCTCTTACCCATCCCATCCCATCCCAAAAAGGACCCAACTGTAGGTACCAGAAGGGGGAGCAAACAGGGTAAAAGACAGGATGTGGGAGAAAAGGCATTTCCAGGGAAGAGGCATTAAAAAGACCCGCACCATACAATTTGCGAAGATGTGTGAGCTCACATTTCCTCCCAGTGAAGACAATGAGAGCAGAGCTGTCCCATGAAAAAGCTTACTAATTAATGAAGAGTATTGAGAAAGTCACAGTACCCAGCATACATTTCTTGTATTCCTAAATACGGTGAGAAGATCAAAGAAACTATGAAGAAGCAATTAAAAAGCAGATGCTGTGCCAAAATGTGTAGGTAGAGATAATATATTTTTTTAGACCAAAATAATACTGTTGGAAAAATGGAGAGCTTTTGGGACACACACAACTTTTGTGCACGTGAACAAAGCAAACAAATGTCTATATCAGCACAGAAAACTAAGCAGTTGAGTTCAACTCTGCAGGATGTTGCTTAGACATACAGCACAATACAATTGTGATATAATATAAATGAGAACAGGATTTCAGTTAGACTAAAGTTAAAACGTTACAAATACTGATAATTTAAGGGATAAGATTATAATTGGTGGGAACATGAAAAAAGTGGCATCATTTTAATACTGCTGCCAGACCCATTATTTTCCTCTTTCCTTTAACATTTGTAACCGTTGATAAAAATACTCTAGATTTACTGAAAATACCCCAGATGAGTGCATTGCTTGACTGTGTAAGAGAACTCACAGAGACTGCAATATTTTTGAGCTTGCCATTGCTTGCATGATTACAGCTATGAAGAGAAGCTCTAAGTGAATTAAATCAATTTAAGGACCAGCCACACTTGTTCACAGTACGCATTATTGAATCCCTGCAGCCTTTTTAGTAACAATCATAATAGGCATTAAGCACAATGACTATCAGAAGTCTACCATAATTAGACCAACAAAGCATTGTCCTAGTTTCTTCATTTTAGGCCTGCTTCTTGCTGTTAATCAGGAGTAACTCGTTAAGTGTGCAACAAGTTCTGGGATATTTTCCTCTTTTCACTAAATGTTAGCTACAGTAACCTTAACATGCAAAATCCTTTGTGTTTATTCTACAGCTTAATCTTGTACAGATCCTAGCCCTGTCTTCATAGCTCTTTCTTGTTGGTTAGTTACCATCTTCTTATTATCTTTTTTGAAGCCTGTCAAGACAAAAACAAATGGTATTTCTGCAGGGAGTTTTGATTTGTCCAGTTTTGAAACTTTTACTTGTTTCTGCAAGTGTTGGCTATGACATGATGAACATGTTGCCACTTTTCTAAATGGTAAGGAGATACTAAGTTCTATTTTTATCCTTTTATATATGACTCTATTTTTATCCTTTCTGTGGCTGTTTACTGTTCTGTATCTGTATTTTGCAATTTTCCAATTTGGGTTTCAAAAAAATTGTATAGATAACTTGCAGGCTTAGCTTTTTTCTTTAAGTAAGGGCAATAAGTCTTCAAGCAATCTGATTTAGTATTTTCACATTGTAAGCTACATATTCTTTCTTTATATGGTTCACTTCCATGATTTATAGATTTGGAACATCCATGAAGAAAATTATTCTTCTTCCTGTCTCTTTTGTTATCTTTTTTTTTTTCCCCCTCTGTACTTGCTCTTATGTATCTGCCACCCAGATTGTCCCCGCAAAAAGGGGAGGGAGAGCTGTGAAGGAGCTGTGTGCCAGCTTCCAGATGTTGTCTGCATCTTGTAGTACCCATCTATTTTGGTCTGTTGCTGTGGGATTCTTCGCATCTTTCTGCACTCATTACGGAGAGTTGACTCCTCCTCATTCACATTTTAATATTGTGTCTTATGGTGTATTTAATGGCAATAGCACTCTTACACTGTCACATTACTGGATCTGAGATGATACCTCCATTTTTATTTTTGATAGCATTTTGCAATGCTGTCATTCTTAGAGAGTTTTTTAAACATAAATTCTGTGGCAATTGATTGAATAGAAGTTTTGTGGAGACTTCTATTTCTGTTATTTGCTGCTTTATTTAAAAACAGAAGGAACCGAAGCAGATAGTTTCTGCCAATCTTTGGTAAAGATACCAGGCTTGTCTCCATTCAGGGTTATCTACTTGATGCCCTGGGCTCCATAGGAGACAATTTGTCATAACTTAAGTAAAACAGCTGTTCTCAAAATCAGATGCAAATAGATTACATAAGCTGTATTTAAGCTGCAGTGGAATTAAAATGTGAAATACAGCCTAAAATTCTGTGGTTGAGACAGTCCCCATCCAACAGTGAGAAAAAATAACATGCAGCTGTTAGGCTACAAATGTGTATCCAGGCCCGCAAAGAAAGAACGAGGTGAGCAAATGTCATTTTATCTGCAGTACTGTACCCTGACAATCTCCCAACTCTGTTCTCCTGTGAGGTACTGTTTGTTTCTCTCTTCCTTCAAAGTGTAGAAAGTTTAATTCTGGGGCCAAACGATCACAGATATGTCAAAAAGAAGCTGGTTATAACTCTAGTTTTTATCATAGTTTACTTCTAAGCCTGTTATTCTGCATCACTCCACATGGTGTCTTCATGGACTGTAAATCCTTAAAAATTATTCGGAAGCCAATTCTCTTCGAATCCAGCCTTTCATTCTTCTTTCCTTCTCTGCTGTGCACATATGTATTAACACACATCACGTGTCTGACCCACTTGTGCACTTTACAGGATTTAAAGCTGTTTACTTTGAAGGCTAGATTTTTTTCTGAAGGAAAGTGACCTAGTAAATGAATAAATTTAAATTGCTTTAGAGCGTTAAGGCTGTTAGGAGAAGCTGATTTTATTTTTGAAGGCACTGAAGGCATTCTTCTTTACTTTCCAAATACATTCAGAAGCAGTGCTGTTCAATGTGCTGCTGTAGGTGAGCTTCCTGAGTAAGGTCATGGAAGGCAGTGGGTGAAGAATTCCCCTAGAAGAAAGGTCAGACGAGTGGAGTTTGTTCAGCCTGGAGAGGAGAAGGCTTGGCGGTATGCAGTTGTGGTCTTCCAATACCTGAAAGGGTAGCTGTGGTGGAGAAGGAGGTGGTCTCTTGTCAGGCATGCACAAGGACAAGACAAGAGGCAAAAGGTACAAGTTGCTTCAGGGGAAATTCCCTCTGGATATAGGAAAGATTTTCTTCACTATGGAAAAACTAAACCCTGGAGTGGGTTGCTCAGAGAAGTGGTGAAATTCCTTACCGGAATTACTCAAGACTTGGTTTGGCAGAGCCCTGGATAACCTAATCTGAATCACTGCTTCTAGAAGTTTAGACCAGATAATCTCAAGAGTCACCTTTCAACTTGAACTCTTCGGTGATTGCATGGTTCATCTTGTAACCTAACTTGTAAATCCAAAGGTCTGAAATAAACTGTCTTTAGGGAGAAAAATCAAATACTACTTTTAGCGTGCTGGTGAATTATTGTGGTAAGGACCCAAAACATGGTGCTATATGATACACAGAAAGACAAAGAGACACAAAGACATGCAGAAAGAGGTAAGACATATAAAAATAATATGATATATGAAAAGTCATCCAGTCAGGCAGAGTCCTTCACAGGCTCCTCCCGTTTTGTGATGGCATCAGGTGCAGTGAATGTCTTAGTTACTGAGACTGTGGTAGGATGGAAATGAGCTTCTCGGACACTTCTCAGACTTTAGAAAGCCAGAGTAGCCACTGTTTTCATTGGTACTGGAGGAAGTGTCAGAGTGCATGGGTCATCTCTTCTACTGAGAAAGCTGTGTCTTTGCACCTAATATTATAATTCAAATATTTTCTGTTTATAAAGCAGTGAGATCTTTTAGTTTTTCTTTATCAAGAACAAAATGATGATTTTCATAGATAAGAAGAGACTGGAGACCTGGATCAGCCATTATACAAGCTAAAAATTACTTGGTAGTTTTGTATTTTTGGGGGTTTTTTTCTGTTCTTTTTTTTTTTTTTTTTTTTTGGTTTTTTTGTTTGGTTTTTTTTCCCCAGAAGAGGAAATTTTGGATAGAAACAAAAAAAAGAGAAGAGTTTTAAAAAATAGGTAGCTAAAAGCATGACAGCTACTATATTTAATTCTTTGTGTACATTGATATTAGAGAACCGGTATGAGAAAGCCTGGAAGTTCCCAAAAATTAGGGTATAAAGGCATTTTCAAAAGATCAAGGTGAATGTAAATGAGAGGTTTCCCTGAATTAGTATTCATTAATAGTAAATAAAGAGATATGCCTGCATGGCCTTCATTTGGTGTATAGAAAGATCTATGAAGCATGAAGTAGAAAGCATAAAATTTTAAGTTAATGAATACATTTAAGAATGTAATGAATACATTTAAGAAATTACATTACAGCAAATTGCCAAGGACAATTTAAAAGACTTGGAAGCCACAAAAAGCAGGTGTCACTATGCCTTATATGTAGCCAGTTGCTGGCATTCCAGATCCAGAACTGTGTGTTATATATCCTGGTCCCTCTCCAGTGCACGGGAACACTAGAACCATCAAAAGATAATTTGAACATTTTTAACTCTGAACAGGGAGCCGACTCAGAAACAGTAAGTAGATGAATGTGCCTAAAATCCTCTGCCTTGGATGGCAAGAGTGGAGCAAGTGGAGCAAGAACACTTCACGTGGCAGGCAAGTTCTTCATACATACACACCTCTGTTTTGTGTCTGCTGCTGTGAGTGAGTACTGTGACCATAGTGGCGACAGTGGTAGTGGGCTGATACTACGCAGTCTTCCCTGCTGCGATAGGGCTGTATGTCCTGACAGGTAGGCTGGGTAGGGGCTAAAGCTCTGTTAGCTGTCTCTGCATTTCCCCAGTGTTTGCCCTGCTTGCATCTAGATATTAAAATAATAGAGCATCCTACACTATTTTATTTCAAAACCCTTCTGAAAGAAGTGCCTATAATAGCTGCTGGTTCAGAGCATTTTTTTCACCCAGAAAGTGGCAGATTTGGTGCACTTCTCAACTGAACGCAGTTGAAACCCACTTTACTGCTTTCCCAGAAAATGTCTTAGTCACCAAATTATTGGCTACGCTGGTTGGAGGGCACTTTCTTGCTCTTTTGAAACTATCTGACTGTAAAGAAAAAAAAGAAATTCCAGGCTTTGTTATAGAATAAGAAAGCCCAGAAGGAAATACGATTATTTAGGGAGTATTCTGACACTTGCAAGGTGTCACTCCCTGTTTACATCAATGTTTCTGCTATTTCTAGTAAGCATGCATTAACATTTAAAATGCAAATCAAAAGATTATGGGAGCAAAGAATAGAATGCCCCCCCCCCTTCAAGATGAACTCCCACTTTCCTGATAGTTTTCCTACCCTGAAAGCCTTACATTCCTTCCTGCATGGAATCATGCCATAGCTCCAGCTGGAAGGGAGGACATGGTAGTGTCTAACAGAAAAGACAAAACTCTGAGTCAAAGGTTGTAAATATTCATATCAAGCATGTAAATAGTTTTATTATAATAAAGCACAAACTAACTTACATGCAAGACAGCAACATTCAAGGAGGGAGAGAGTTCTCTCTCAAGGTCTTTGTCAGGATGCAAAGCTAGCTCTTGCTGCTTGCAATGAAAGTGTTCCATTTCTTTAGGAAAGAAATCTACAGTCATGCAAGATCCTTCCCCATGCTTCCTTCTTTCCAGGTACTTGTAGGATAAATTCACAGCAAATTAAATAGTAATTTTGTCCATCAAGTTATTACATCCCACTGGGAGCTTGAATAAACACTACACAGTGAAATAAATGACAAATCTTTCACTGTTATTGTTCAATAGTAGGTTAGGATTTCATACTTGGTGTCTTTCATATTATGTTTTTGAAGTTTGGTCACCAGCTGCTGCAAAGTGCAAAAGTCTATGTACAGACATCTTTCATTGCTCTTGTTTCATAAATTTAGATATTCTATGTCAATGTAAAGTCCTATTAAAATCTTGTTTGGTAATTTATCGTTGTTTCTTCTCATCACTTTATCACATAAACAGACTCATAAACAACTGCATCAAGTTCATGAGGATCTATATGAAATTAAATCATGAGGATTTAAATGGAAGAAGATTTGAGGATGAGATTCCCTTTTCCTTTGTGGTTTTAAGAATTCTGAGGTCAGCCTTGGTATTATAGCAATAAGGTGTAAAGGCTATGAGCCATTAATACGTGCCACTGTGTGACACCATTATGTTTAAGTTAAACATTAAGTTTACATTAAAATAGCCATTATGTTTAAGCTAAAACAGGTTTGCAGGTTCTCAAAGAACAACCATTGCAGGACCTCAGCCTCCCAAACAAGTTATTCTTAAAAAGCTCCACTTTAGCAAGATCAGAAAAAAAGAGAAGCTAATCCCAAATTCTGTAAAATGAGTAAGTAAGTAGATGAGTGATGGGTAAGAGTTTAATTACTGTAGTGGTCAATATATATTTTAGTAAATTGCAAATGTGGCCAGTTTTTAAGAGAATTTTCACATAAGACAAGTTCTTGTAAAGCATAGCATGAAATAGTGCCCACTTCATTACAATCCCTGATAAAAAACAGTAATTCTCATTCAGTGAGAATAAAACAGTCCAGCACTACATATATTTCACATTATTCAAATTCTGCTTTTCAGAAAAAGTGATTTTATTTCATCCATCAGTAATATCTCAGAAGTGTACAGAAAATACTAATTTTCACCACAACTCTGCAAAAGACAGAGACATTATTGGCCTTATTTAACAAAAGGGAAACAAATATTTAAAGAACTGTGTTCACACTATCTACTGCAACCTCAATTCAAGATAACAACTAGTGGTTTAAGCCAATCGCTCTTCAAGGCTTCCAGTTTTGCCAGCAAAAGGAGGCTAAGACTGTCTATTTGGTATTATGAATTGCACAGCAGTCTGGTGAATTTACACTGTATTAAGAAGTTTGAATACCATTCAGAAAAATCAGGTAAAAATAAACAAAAAATTTTAGTATCTAGTTTGGGATACAGTGCTACTGTAGTTATGATAATGGAGAGATGTATAGTTATGATGAAGGAGAGATAATGGTAAAGCAGAAACTCTTCTTGGCTTGCCGTGTGTCCCACATGCATATCAGAATGAAGTATGTCTGCCAGATAATAAAAATAAATCCAAACAATTGCTGGATATAAGAAGTTGTTACTTTTAACAATTCCTTCATCTATGCAATCACATTTGCTAATCCTATTTTTTTTTTACTGATTGAATTTTATACATACTAATCTCATCTTTACCAACCCACTAACTAGCATTTCTACATCTGTAATTGTTGCAAACCTTACATATTGTATTTTCTCTGTAATGATGTATCTGGTTGACTATGAATGCCATTTTCTCAGAACACCAGCATAAATCGACGACTTAAAGGAAAATGTTTTGTGGCATGTCCGATAGTAATAGAAACATGAGACTGATCATTGCATTTACACTACCTCCGTCCCCCAGTAGTTTAGCTTTCTGCTGGCTTTAAGTAAGCAGAACGTACTGGGGAAGATCTCTCTTTTGAGCGACAGGAGGAATAAGCATTCCTAATGATTAGTAGAGATGAAAGATTGTTCAAACAATATAAAACATCACAAGGCTATAGTCTTTTAGGTCTGCTGCTTGCTCTTTTCTTTTTGATTCATTGGTTGGAAAATTCCCAGGACTCCTGAAATACTTGTGGTCAGTTGGGCGTTTCCTTATAATTTTTGTTTTATATATTACCTGTCCAACCCATATGACACGTACGCCTTTGAATTACAATAGATAACTGTGTAACACTGTATTGTGGGAAGTCAACTGAAACTTAAAAAAATATAAAGTATATTATATTGATTTATAACAATGTGCAAGTAAACTCATTCATCTTTTCTTCCCAATAGTTCTTCATACAGCTTAACACAAAGCTGAAGTGGACATAACCACATGTGCTCTGGAAAAATTTAAGAATCAGCACAGAGCTTTTCATATAGTGGTCAGAGAAGTAATATTTACACAGTCTTTCTGCGTACTTAAGTCCGCCCTTTCTTCCCTATTTCCCAATGCATATACACACACATTCTCAAGAAACAGTATGGTTTACAGAATAGAGAGATGAAGGTTTTTTACGTAATCTTTAATATTTTTGGTGTTGTGAAATGGGTTTGAGTTTACAAAGAATATACTGCAGTTTCAGCCTGCACAACCTCTCAGCGTAACTTGTCTTACATGGCTAGCTCTTTGGAATAAAGCTTTAATTACCATTTTCCTTTTATAAATAAATATTGAGATTAAGATACCACCGATCCATTGATTTTTTGAATGCTTAGTTAGGAACGCATCTATTTGAGGAGGATGTTATGTTATATGCATCCAATCCACTTTATGAGAGAAGAATTTAATATCTAATTTAGAGATTTCTAGTTTTTCCCTTTCTGTCTTCCATCTGCTTTACTTCTCTATTGTTTCTTTTGTGCTGACTTGTTCTAACTTGCCTTTTAAATTAACAGATGTTTTAAGGTGGGTTATTGGGGTGTTCGGCCAAGCAATTGCACTTTGACGCCTCCCCTTATAACTTGTTATGATGTTTCTGCAAAGTAGAATGCATATCTATGATACAATGAAGTGCACACAACATTTTAAAATTTGTTTAAACTTTGTACTTTTTCTCATCTTTAAGTCTGCAAAATCCTTAAGGAGCTTTTCTGTTTCACACAGAAATCAAAGCAATGATAAAGTTTGTTTTGATGACATTTCCTTTGGAAATGAAATCATAAACACTGTTGTTAAACTTGGCTATTTTAACACATTAATTCACATGGGATTTCATTTGGATTCCATGTGGCCAAAACAATTTTGTTTTCGTAACAATTCAATTTGATTATAAGTTTGTTGTGTGTATCAAGTAGTTGGCTATTTTCAGTGATGTTTTGTAGTTTGAATAAACTCTAGTGACTTGCCTCAATTTTTAAACACCTCATTTAAGGCTAAATTTGTAGCAAAGCCCCTGAAATAGTCTTTGATGTAAGTCATTTTTCAAGCAGTGACAGGTCAAAGTGACAAAAGGGTACTTTCTTCAGAAAAGTTAACGAGTCTTTTCCCATTCTGCTCTCATTTACACTCTGCCTGAAATTCTAGGAATCTTACCTGTCCAGCTACTGCTTTTTCTGTGAGAAAGCCCCCATGGCTATAATCAGCATGGGTTTTATAAATCTCTTTCATAATGAGGTGTGTTGTGAAGTAGCAAACATTTCTATTATGAACTTAATGAACTTCTCTGTCAAACCCATAGAGAAAAGACAGCAAACAAAGGGAAAGAGCCAACACTTCTGACCCCATTCAGTTTCTTAAAAATGATATTCTACACAAGTTTATGGGGATACATGTATTGCTACTCATTAAATAATTCTTAATGAAAATAGGAGACTGTGATGACTGTCCATTCAAACTTTCCACTCTAATTTTCATTTTCCTGATTTGTACCTTTATGTAGGTCCCTATATATATTTATACAGTGAGGAATGGAAGTACCATTTTAAAGCTCCTGGGTACATTGAATTTTGATTTTTAGAAAGGTAAGGACTGTTCTCCTTCCCTATGTCTTTTCCTCTTGTTGTGTGAAACATAGCAAAATGAGAGCACCTTTAAAACCTTCAGAGGGCTTTCACACAGATCTAGGTTAGATTTTCATTCATACTAAATGGCTTTCACGGTGGGCCTGGTATGATCGTTTAGTTAGGTCTTCATTTATGTGGAAATTTAGGGTCAATACAGAAACCACTGGTAAAATTGCTGTGAATGCTTTTGTCTGTGTATTTTGTGGTGTGCTTTGATACTTGGTTTTGATGTGGAGGAATATTGTTCTTTAAAAATCCTTGTTGCTCTGTCCCTTTGTGATGTTCAAAGAAAGTCAAAAGCCCTCTTCTCCTATGCTGGTATTCTCCTCTACCACAAAACATAAATATTCTTTCCTGGAACATTTCCTTCTAAGTAGCCAAGAGGGCTTGACATCTTTCCTTTCTAATAGCTCACTTTATGGAGAATACTTACAGGAAGGAAAGTGTCTTCTTTCCATTTGATTTTCATTCCTGAAACAAAGATTGTAGCCTCTTTATCTACTTCACTGCATTTTCAGACTACCAGAGTGGTTCATTCTTTGTCTAAGACCCCTTAACCTCATTTTTTTCAAGTGAAGTCAGCTTGTGTTTTGGCACTGAGGCTGAAGAATAGATTAAATCCTTCATGGTGTATGTACATCTTTTGTAATTCATATTGGAATTTGTGTTTGTGTATTGGATACATTATTCTCCAATTGATTTGATAACTTATTGAAATACATGGTAGTTTTTAAAGGGAAGAGAAAAGCAAAACTTTTTTATCAGACTTAGAATAGATGTATTCTTTATATAGACATTCTAATAGTCACCAAAATAGCTGTAATTTGAGCAGAATTACACTTTAAAATTAATTTTTGGATTAATTTTCAATCACAAAGTGCTTGTCTTATTCTACTGCCTTTGAAATTATCACTAAAACTGTCATAGACATGGTCAGTATAGGAAACTTTTGAAAACTATATCTTTAGAGTTTATATTTTAATATAGGAGCCGTCTATATTTATTAAGTGTATAAGGAAAAACTCGTGATGTAAAGAGTTCTTAACATTTTCCAAAATGCTACATATAATTTTTATAACTCTGGAAATGGTTCTATTTTAGAAATTCCAGAGGGACAAGTATTGCAATGGTCTTAATTTAGTTTTATAACACCTGCCCTTTGAACAGTTAAGAAGCAAAACAGATGTTGTCCCCGGCTTATCAGCCTGAAACAGAATTCTAAGAAACTGTGTATCTTTTCACATTCTTCTAGGCACCATGATTTTCGAATTTATATTCAAAGAAACTGCATATATCATTTTGACATTCTAATTTATTGAAACTTTTAAGATAGTACCAAAACATTTTTTGTGAGCACACAGTTCTCATTTTGTGCAGAATGATGAGTCATTTTAGCCTACTGCAATTGTAAACAAGAAGAAATTGTTCTAAGAGCACAGATGCCTTCCTGCTACTGTTCATTTTAACATTTATGTAGGACAGGGTAGAGCAGCCACAGAATTTTCACTGTGAAATCTTTTCAATGCTTGGACTTCTATCTTATTTTACCTGATTTTAATCCAAAATTTACACCTATGAGATAAACATTTTTTCCAAAAATATTATCTAAATATTTTTTGTTCCAAATATTTTGGTCATTTTCTTTCTTTTATTTAAAGAAATCAAGGCACACCTTAGGAAGGAAAGTGTATCTGAGTCTACACCAGCTGATTTAAGTAATAATTAATAAAGCTGGATTTCTCTGCTTCCAATATCTCAATGATTTGCCTTTGATGTTTTTATTTGGTAATGAGAAAAAAAAAGAAATCCAAGACTAGATTCAGTAAAGTTAACACTTAGGTTTTCAGGCACTTTACCCCTGGATTAAACTTCAAAACCCAGTTTTTATTATTACCGTCCCTCAACAGTGGTCTGAAGTGATAGAAAAGAAGGAATTTGCTAAGAAGAAATCTAGGCCAATAGCTAAAGTGAGATGAGGGGCAACCGGGAATCCCAATTCTCAGGCTATTTCCTTCAGTCTACAGGGATACACCCACTTACACAGGATCTGCAGCACTAAATTACCTCGTGGAGGTAGTTGCTGATGTCTTTTTTTTCCTAAAGTGCAAGTTAGACTTATTCTTTCTTCTGTGAATAGAGTGCTAGCTAGGGCATATTCTGAATTGAATTCTCAACTTTTCTGGAAGGTATTCACACCCATATCCAACAGAATTTCCTGATCAGTAGGCCTGATTTCTGCCTGACACTCACTGCCTTTCCTAAAGAAGCTGTGCAAAAAATGAGCTGAGATTATTCAGAGCCACTCAGCTGAGAGATGGGTGATTGCAGAATTCCTGATTCAAAGCATGCTTTCTGTTGTATCTTGAAAGAGAATACAAAACCAGACAAGACTGAGAGTAACACAAAGAGCTACTTACTGCAATTTGGCCACCCAGCACTAGTCACACAACACATTGCCACTTTGAAGGAACACAAATGTCACTATTTTTTCTACAAAAATTCAGAATAAAGTGGTAAGGCAGAGTTCCTCCAGAAATTCAGGGTAACAGCAATCTTTGCTTATGCTTGACTGGATTCAGTGCATTAGGCTGTAATTTTTTCTGTGGTGCAGAAGAGGCAGAGCTGTAGTAGGACAAAGACAAATGGAGTGTGAAGGCATATTTTTTCTTACTGCCTTCTAAAGA
Source organism: Falco rusticolus (assembly GCF_015220075.1). NCBI lineage: Eukaryota > Metazoa > Chordata > Aves > Falconiformes > Falconidae > Falco > Falco rusticolus. The sequence goes on along the minus strand of NC_051193.1, from coordinate 54,562,732 downwards.
ATCTCTCAAAAATATATCATGGTTCCAATTGACATTGTCTTTCTTGGAAAACCTCATTCTGAGAATTTTTAGAGAAGCATTGCCCAAGAAAAAGTCCTGCTTCAAAGTCAGTGCTTGCTGTCAGGAGCCAGAGCTGTTGCGATGATTCAGTCTCTGCTCAGATGCAGTGTGATGGAGGGGACAGTCTCTTTTAGATGATCTATGGATGTTGCTAGAAGCTCTTCCTGGAAATTTCACAGGTGCATATCTGCTTCTGTTCCCTGGCTTCAGGAAAGGCTGGATTTTCACTGCTGTTATTAAGAACAAAGTTTGAGCTTGTGACTATAGCTATAGTTACTTAGTAAGTAAGACCAAGTGTTGTAGTGAGAATAACAATGAAATGTTAGCGCAGCCTTGGATCTGTGATAAACCCAAGGTTGTTTTCATACTTTACGTAAGTCAAGTTCAGAACTTAGTCATTCTTCACTTGAAGTAAAAAATAAGATACCCATTGCCTGGAACTGATGACAGTGCCTGGAAAATGCTAAATAATTTAATATACACATTTCTTGCTGTAAGCCTAGTTTTCACTGCAGCTGATTTAGTCAGGACCTATTACAGTAACATGTATTCCAGTATCTGCCCACCCAAAAGTCAAGACAAGTGATCAGTCATTTCAGGAGCAGCTGGTTTTGGGTATACTCTTTTTTCATGAGGTGTTCTTAACCTTGGGGTATTTGTTTCATTCTCATTCATTCAAGAACAGAAGTCAGTTTATGTAACTGACTGATTTTCCATAGCTTCCTATGTGCTTCTGGAATATAAGTTAGGTTATTTAATTTACAGCTGAAAGTACCCAAATTCATATTAAAATGCCCCTGTTAAGATGTGTGAGGAAGCTGTTTTAGTTCCTTCTTCAAAATACTTTTGTTTCAGCATTTCCCACTCTAATAATGAAATGTGCAAACTTAGTTCTTTTCAAGTATTTTGCTTTACAGTGTCTGTGAGTTGTGTACTATTCAAAGAAAACAGTTACGAGTTTGAGAAGCACTACATATATATTAGATATTTGATAGTAATTTTTTTTTCTCAAGGAATATAGACTAAATCTCACTATTTGAAAAAGTCATGAATTTTGAAAACACTACTCATTTTAATAAGGAAGAATAAGCCAAATCTTACTAAATGTGAAGTTTGAAGTAGTTGTATTGGTTTTTTAAATTATTGTTATAATTACTTCTGAATTACAAGCAGCAATACTAAACAGTTACCACTCTGTTGGAACATTTTTTTTATATACTATTTTTTGTAGTATTATGTGAGTTGGGAAAGACTTCTGGAGGTCATCTAACCCAGTCTCCTGCTCAAAACCTCTCTAGGGTCCCCAGCTTTACCTCTTTTATTGCTTGTGGTATGACAAGTGGTGACAGTTCTTGTGTGCAAAGTGCTACTTGTGAGCCACAGTTAGGATACCACTGGCTTGGCAATAAGAAGAGCACATTTGTTCTTTAATTAGTCTTTGCTTCTCTAGTTTCGATGGTCCTTTGAAGCTCTAGTGAGTGTATACCTGTGATCTTGACCAAAGCCATGCAGAAATTAACCAGTTGAGCTGCATATAAAATTCAGAAAGCTGACTCAACCCTTTGCTCAAACCCTACTCTCTCCAGAGTGCTTTGAGATTCTTATTTGAGAAGATCCGTATGGAAATGAGCCTAAGACTTATGCTGAGGCATCAAACAGGAAAAACTGTGTGTCATGGAAATAATTGACACATCATAGCGCAGCACCATATGCGGCAGCATATTCAGCTCTGTACGTACCCGTAACATTCATAAAACATGAAGAAGAGATATTTTCTGTTGTCATATTATCATTGTTGATGTTCTGGAAAAAATGAAGAAAAAATAGATGATCATGATTAGATACTGGTTTTGAATTTTGTTCCCCACACAGGCCCCACAGTATTAATAAATGTTAATCTGAGCACATTTTTACATTGGCAGATGATCAAAATGGAGGATTAACACTGCTCACTCAACAGGCCTTAGAATTAGTTTTATCATGTAGTAATTGGATAAAACATAATTTTCTGATAGACTGAGGAAAGTTCACGTTTAACACTTTCATTATATATATATAAAAATAACTTCCTAACTGCTGCACTTAACAGTTTGTTAGCTAATTTTTAGTTCAGCAACTACATTGCTAGTTGCAATGTTTGGTCACAAAGCACCTCTGAAAGAAAGGACATTCAGATGTTTTGGGGTTTTTTTTCTGTTAACTGCGGAATATGAGAGATGAGGTGCAGGTACAGATTAAGGGAGCAGCAGCTTTCTGGAAAGACTTTTCATAGGGTTGTGGGACCTGCAGCTTACAAGGTTCTGTTCCAGCTCCTGAATGGTACTGGAGGAGGTGGCATCCAGTGTAGGCTGCATACTCCTCAGGAATAATGCATACTGTCATACTGCAGGGTACTGTATTTCAAGTGCTGTCCTTACTGGCTTTTTTTGTGAGAGGACATTTGATAGCAAAAGCAAAGCTAAGATTCTAAGGTACAAATTACTATTTTTACATAATGTTTATGCAGGACAAAACTTTAGTGTTTATAAACAGGGATGACAATACAAGTTCCATGCAGGCAAAGGTTGGATTGAATGTGTTCCTCACCTTACTGTTTAATACATAGTAGCAGGATTCAGGATAAAAGAAGATGGCATTGCAGCTTTTGATTGCTGCCTCCTTTTGATGTGAATGGCATCCCAGTAATGGCTGAAAAGCGGTATGATGCTATTCTTGTTGGGAGGAGCAACTAATGATGCAGTCTATACTGTTAAAAGAAGGTTGAAATACAGTAAGAATTTTTATTTCCCTCACTCAGAAAGAAATAGATAAAGGGAAGACATAATGAATAAAAGTTGTCCAAAACTGTATAACCTTTTTAACAACCCTGAGCCACAAAAATCTTTCCATCCTGTTTCCTGGTACCTTACGCTTGTTCCTGGGCTACTTTGCTGTTTCTACTTTCAAGGCCATCTGCTTTGCTATGTGAGGTGCTTAAGTCTTCACAGTATAGTAACCATCTACTTAAATGTAGCTGTGTTTGAATTGGAGGCTTTACTTCTTTTGGCTATCTAGTTCCTTCCATAAAGGGATTTTGCTTTCTCTATGTTTATTTCAAAGGATGTGTGCTAAAAGAGAGGAGCTGGTGAAGAGTTGAGTTTTGAATAGCTTTAAAAAAATTAGCGGAATTAATTTTTGTTAGTTGGTGTTACAGTGATAATGCAGGTAGTCTTTGGTTGAGTAGGAAGAGGAAATCAGTCTGCTTGTGTAAGTGAACGTGTACTTAGTTTGGTGGAACATGTAGGGTGTCCAGCTGGAGGCTGTTAAAAGCCATCCCAAAACAAACTTCTCTCACATATGAACCAGTGGAGACTGAGAAAAATGCAAGTAGTCCCTTTCCTTTACGAATATATGCATCCTAGTAATCTTTACCAGGAAGGTCTGTTCTTCTATTAGAATGTTTACCCAAATTATCTTTTCAAATTAGAATGTTTACCCAAATTATCTTTTCAAGGTATTTCTCCCTTAGAATAACATGTTCTCCCTTTTTTTTTTTTTTTTTAACCCCAATTGAGGAAGTGGGCAAAAACTTTCACTGTCAGGTTTCTTCGCAAAATAGATCTAGACACCTGATACTAAATGTGTATTTTTAAACTATTGTTTCCTTTGAGGAGATCCTCATGTGAGATACCGCACTGAAGAAAATTGTGAGAGCTCTACTTGATACAGAGAGTGTAGTGAGCCCTTCACATTTCCACACTTCATGTTTTTAGAGTCTTTCATCTTCAGCCAAAGCCTGAAAATTCTACTCACATCTCTCTTAAAAATCCTGGGAGGAGAGGTGGGCACAATTCCAGCATCCCTTCTAATCATACCTCAATGTAATCTCTAGTAACATCAAAGCACTTGGAGGATGATGACAGGAAAAAAAAAAAAAGTCAGCTGAAGTTCAGTCTCTGAATAGGCTGTGTTTTCCTTTAGATTGGTGTGTGAGGAGTGAGGGGTGTGTGTGGTGTCAAACTACCCACATTCAAAAGTTAGCTCTTCCTGAAATTAAGTCCATGTATGTCTGGATAATAAACTTTTCAATATCTGTTTGCCTCCATTAATGTGAAGGGAAACAGTTCATGCAGGAATTCAAACTAGTGATTTTTATCCTTTCAATATCATGCAGCTGAGTTTCATTTCTAGAAGCAATGACTGACGTGCTATGTGGCAATTTTAGACAAATTTAGAGTTGATTAATCACTTGAATTGCATTTCTAGTTAGAGAACTTCCCTGCTTCTCTATGGAGATAGGTATAGGCCGTATATATTTAATTAATTTGCAGAACTTGAAAGAAACTGATATAGATGCCACTTGCACTAACATTTTGAAAAACAGTCACAAACCATTTACTATTGTATTATTTACTATTTACATTATCTGCTGCATAAAAGCAGTAAGCAATAATAGAAGTCCTTTTCAAGAAACAGCCAGTGAATGCTGAGACCATAAGAATATAGACTTCTCCTCACATCTGTTTTAACTCCTGGTGAATTATTTACACAAATTCTGCTTGTTTTTTGCAGAAGACTTAACAAAATTATCACTTCTAACTCTTCCACTCCAGCAAAATATTTTCTGCTGATCGTTTCTTGGGGTTTTGCTGCTTTCTTGTAAGGAACATACCTATTAAAACATCATCAATCATAGCCCAACAAAGAGCTTTCTAGCTTAGACTTTTCTCTTGTCAGCTATCTTTTTCTTATTATGTCACATGGTCTTCCTCCACTGAGGGATCTCGACCAATACCACAGTTAGTGTTCCCAGACATCTGGTTACTTAAAGAAATGTTATTATCACAGAACAGGGCTCGATTTCAAAAGAAAGATATGTGAGGTGTCTTACTGTTGTGTTTTCTTCCTACTGTGATACTTGCCAAATTCTGATCCCCCTGATGATAGTTAAACTTATGAAAACATTTTGCCCTTTTCTGTGTACAAATCTTAGACAGTGGAAAATATCAGGAACATTTGAGCAAGAATTACTTTGGATGCACTAAGAACAACAAATTTTGCTCTGTATAAGGCTATTACTGTAGCAATTTACAGAAAGATACAGTTTTCCACTACAGCCACTTAATTGAAAATTATGGAAAAAAATTATGGCTGAACACCTTCACCATCTTTTTGTTTCTCTCTTGAATGTAGTATATGTGACTGAGAAAAAGCTATTAATTTCCTATTTACTGTCTGCAGATTCATTTGCATGTACCCAGGTACCAGCTATGTAGGAATAAACCAGGCTGGATCACAGACATAAGCTGAACACAGTATGTTTTGTTTCTTCCCTAATTGCTTCTTCTGGCAATTCTTTTCTTCTAATTGTTGACTTTGTAACTTGGTTTCCCTGAAAGTGCAGTAACTTATCTGTTTATGTCAACTAACATAGCTGTGATTGATGGAGACTAAATAGAATTTAACTTTAGGTCAAATGGAAGGTCTTGGAAATCTGAGCAAATCAAATAGACTTGCACCTTGTCTAATACATTCCTGATTTTACAGACCTCATTGTAGTTCAGCGTATGGCTCCTTTTGCTCTTCCTCATCTCACCCTTATACAAATCAAACATCTCATCCAACTTGCTAATAAATGCAGAAGCGCATACAAGCATGGGGTGGCTCCAAGTGCAGTGTAAGCTTTTCACAGGGTACAAGTAGGATTTGGTGAGGAAGCAGGTAGTGAAAAGTGACCAAATGTTTTCAGAGCATAGATTTTAACTTGTGCAGAAAAAGGCCAAAAGAAAATGACCCATGACATGCAAAGATTTTTACATAGAGAGATATGTAAAGGATTAGTGTTTAAAAACAGATGAATAAGGAGTGTTGTACAAATCTGAAATTAGAACTATGCGGTAAACCCATTGACCTCTTCTTACTACAATTTTTTAAAAACAGAACAAATCCACTAGAATTTAGCTGATTAGAAAATGACAAAGTAAATACATATGTAGCATCGGAAACTTACTGCCAGAGTTTGTTATCAACACTGAGAGATTAATAGGATGGCTACAAAACTAACAAGAACATGGAGTTTAACAGAAAGTATGGAAAAATACAAGGAAAAATGTACTGATGTTATAAAGCTATTGAATGCTGAGATCTGGAAGGAATTTCCTTTTTGGTGATTCTAAATATTTGATTTTTATTTTATTATAATATTTAATTCAATTTATTAGAAATTGTAGGGGTTTGTAACTTCCTAGGTATTATTAGAGAGAAGTCACTGCTTTGTGTATTGTTTGTCTAATACCATGTGCCATTTCACATATCGATATATATATGCATCGTACTGAATTGTCTACATAGCTTAAGAAATTGTGTTACAAGATGTTTTCAGATGGTCTTTAAAATTTATTTACGTATTCAATTCTAAGCTTGCAAAGGTGTAACCTTAAGTAGAGCAGATCTGAGAAAGAAAACAAAACTTCTGTTTATTGCAATTTGAAAACATTTCAGCAAGCTGGATTATTCTTAAGTGGTATGGATCGAATGGTGAGCAAACCTGTGATAACTGGTAGCTTACATTAGGTACCGTAATGGCTGCAATAATGTGAATCAAGTCCTAACAAACAAACAGATTCAACTCCTACTTGAAATATTGGTCTATTTGATTTAGGTCCGTAACAGTGAATTTCTATGACAGTCTTTTAAGCAAGGCACATAACAATGCATTCCCATAGTATTCTTTTAAGCAAACACTTGTCCAATCAATAATCATGTATGTTTCATGTTCTAAGTGTTCAGGGCCACTTGAAATAGATATTAGTGAGGCAATTCTGTACTTTCCTTTTGCAAATAGCTTTTCTATGTAGTTGACCACAAGGAAATCAAGGTCTTCTGGAGCATTTGCTTATGGAACCTTTCAAGGGTACAAAGTACACAAAGGATAGACTCTGAACCTGCAGCTTCCATTACTTGAAGTCAGTGCACTGGGTAGAAAAGCACATTAAGAGATTGTATCCCAGTTTTACACGTTGTTTAATAAGGCTTAGTGTGCATTCATAAATATTTACACTTGGTCACATACATGTAGACAATGTTAACAAAGTTAGACGTGGCCATTTTCATCTTATTTTCAATACTCTAAGTAGCTTGAACTAAAATTCATAGGTCTTGTCAGTGTACATCAACCAATATTGGAATTGCTGTTATTTGTCCTGGCATGTGTAAGGAAAGTATATTTCAGAGTGGGAAATATCTTTCTGAACTAAAAAATTAAAAATAACACCTTTATTTTTTTTTAATTGTGCAGTTTGTCTTAGGAAAGTGCAAACTTCCAGGGCCAGCTGTTACAACATTTCTTGAGTGTTAGGTAAGTTGTGAACTTCTTGTATATACACCTGTATTTCTGGTTTGGTCAAATCCCTATGTTTGATTTGTCCTGAAAATTGCAGATTTATTCTTAGGATAGTGGAATATTGCATTATATATATATCCCATTCCTCAACTATATAAAACATTATGCTTCCTCATAATTTATAAATATTTTATATAGTATGACTATAAAAGCCTTCATAGACAATACGAAACTGAGAGTAAAGACAAATACAATCTTTTCTTCTTAATAATATAGGGGGCCATGTCATTCTTAAGGAAATCAACAGTACTTCACCACTATTCCCTATCATCTGCTAACAACACAGAGTAATAAAAACTTCAGAATTAAATAACTGAAGTGAGATTCATATGAGACTATGTGGATTTTTGGAGAGGAAGAGAGAATTCAATGTCTGACCTCTTCATTGCACCCTCAAAAAAGTGATTTCCAGTATTCTCAGGCTAGTAAGGAGGAGTGTTGATAATCCAGGCTAGACAGGTAGTTGTTACCTTGGCTGTGGGTATTATCTGTAGTCACTTAGAAAATACACCAAGTAGGCAACCTCAGGAAAGAGGCATAATGTCAACCCCACTATTCATTCCAAACTTAAATGATGGTTGAAAAATAATGGAGACATACTACATTTTGTAATTTTCTTTATATAAAACACTTGATTTCTTTTAGCAGTGTAAATCTATTGTTATTTTAATATCAACTCATATGAACAGTAATTTGAAGTAAACCTTGAAATTGAAGAAACCCAGCAAGAGAACTAAAATTCAGAATGTATGTAATAAAGTATTTATGAATGTGTAGTAGATTTGCATAGTCCTCACTCAGTTGAGACAGGAAGAAATAAAAAAATGTTTCTGAGGAACAGGTGAGTAAGTCCTCTTCACTCTGACTAGCTGTAAAAATCTGAGATCCTTTTGAAGGTTTGACACCATTTTAAAATGTGAACTCACTTGCATGTCTAAAAATTGCCTTTTGTAGATGGAAATTGTTGTTAGGTAATCCTGTAGTTTTCACAGCTTGTACAAAATCTGGAGGTTCACTTGGACTCAAAAGACCTCAGGGTTTGGTGAACTGTATGCGATTGCCAGCCATTCCACTTCAGCAAAGGAAAGTGAAATACTAGGTTAAGATGATGTTTTGAGCAATAATGGTTGCAAGTATAAAATCACTCTTTGATATTAGATTTTAAGAGGCAACAGAGTTGCAAGCTTGCAATGCAAGTTTCTGGATTTCAAGGTTTTAAAATGAATAGAGGATTGGGGAATAGATAAACATTATTTGTTTACTACTCTGTATTTGTCATTGTGGGAATATGATTAACTTCTAATACTATGAGTTTATTTCCTATAATAATTAAATTCTGTAAAATAAGCTTGATATTCCAGACTTGTTAGACTTCAAAACTAAATTGTGTCCTTCCTTGTTGTTAAATTTTTAAATGGACTTTTCCCAAATAAAGAGCCATTTGCTCACTTATATTTCAGTACTTTCTAGCAAAGATGCACTGAATCAAAAAATCCCATCATGACACAAGGAAATGGTGTGAAAGTTTGGAAATTCCTTAATAGAACTCACAGGCCTAGTTTAAAAGTATAACATTTTTTTTTCCTACTAGTCCTATTTAAATCAGTGAGGAAAAAGTCTAACTCCTGAAAGCTGAACTTACGTCTCAACAGATGTAATTTGTACACTACGATTTCTTAGTTCCTTTCCTCCTTAATATACAACTAGATGATCATACAAGTTTGTTACAATGTTCATAGAACCTTGTTGATCTGGACTTTCTAGGACATAGCACACTCTTATTCATCCTCATGGGTAAATACGTAATGCTTGATAAAGCAGCATGCTCAAAGATATGGATTTATGAGGGAAGAATTCTTCTCATGTTAGGCAGTTGAACCAAAACAAACTCGGAGCCAATCTGGACAGTTATCAAGCTCAACCAACATAGCGGCACATTATCCTCAGTATCAAGAAGAGAGGCTCTGTGGCTTGGGCAACAACTTATTTCAGGGCTGTGAGGGTGCTTTGAGTGTGAAAGCAAGTCTGCGGCTTTCACTCTGTATGCATAGCTGCTGGGCATCTGTCCAGCCATTTAATTCATGAAGTGGCCTTTCCTCTGCATCAGGTGAGGAGCTCTAACGCCTTGGTTGGCACAGGATGCATGCATTCCCAACCAAAATGTTCCAGTTCTCTGCACTTGATTTTTTGCCTTTGAATAGCAATTGAAACACATCTATTAAACAATCTTCTGTTCATTCTTCTTACTGCAGTGATGTGTTATTGAATAAAGTAAACCGATGACATCACTTGGTGAGTTAAGGGTACTCAGCACCAAACCATTCAGGAAATACTCAGACTATTGCAGAATTAGGCCCCTAATTAGAAACTTATGTGCAGTGTTCTGGTTCTTTTCTGCTACTGATCTCCCATTTCAGTGGCAAGTATTTTTTTCCTCAGCAACTCACTTCTGTGATGCTGAATGTGCTCCAAGGATGAATAAGGCTCCTGCAGAATGTGGGCCATAGTTGAATTTGAGGCACAAATTGTATAAAAGTGTGACAGAAACAATGTCTGTCTTGTAAAATGCTATTGTTGTCTCTATCATTAGGATCGATAGTTTAAAAGCTCATTTTTATGCTAGCCTGCATAGTAATGGGCCAGACAGCCTAGAGATCAGCGAGCAGCCTCCTGAGAATTATTACAAAGAAAACAAACTTTTTGACAGTTAGACACAATATTCTTTTCTTGGCTAAAATTCTCAATAAATACTCGCCATGTTGTTAGTACTCTTACAGGACAGTTTCTAAGAAGCATATAAGACTGCCACAATCTGATTTGCAACTGTACCTCTAGAATATCTACCCCATAAATTAGAAATGTTGTGTAACTAAATAATATAATTTTTAAAATAGGTGACTAGTGCATTATAATTTTGACATAGGGAGATAGGGAGCTGGTCAGCTATTACTATATTATTTTCAACTTCCCAAACACATTTTCTCTAGGACCAGCCAGCCACAGGGCTGTGACTTTTCTTTTGGCTTCCTTCAGAATTGTAATGGCCCTATCTCTTACAGACTATGATTTCTGGTATAACTCTGGTTGTCTATGCACTGAGGCGAGGAACAAGCAAAGGCTCTGTTCATCCTCCATACAATGCTGCTCCTGTTTACTGACCACACAGAGCTCCCTCTAAAAGTGGGTGACATGGCTAGAGATAGAGAACTGTGGCCTGGTGTAACGTCTGCAGAAGTGAGGAAGAGAGAGGCTTGTCATTGAATGCTGTGTGGGCCTCTTACAGACCTGGCATTTCCATACCTCTTAGAGCTTAATTAAGCAGCAGAAATCTCTAGGTATCACTGTAGAAAACTGTACACATGGATAGTCCATGCATCTATAATATTGTACTCCAATACCTCTTAAACACCACTGAATTCTTTGTTATATGCTTTTTAAAGAGTTGTCATTTATTTATTTATTTTTCAAGGCCTTGCCTAGTGTGGGCTTGATTCATGTTGAGGTTGCACTGGATTCTGTTAATGTGAATAACAGAAACTGAGGCTTCTGGCAGTTGAAAGTAGTATTTGAAAACTACATATCTTCCGCTCTTTTTCACTCTTCCAGCTCTTATGCAAACACATACTTAGAAGTAGAAGTCCTAATAATGTCAATGTATATTCCTGATACCCATTTTCAACTTACAATCAGAAGCCAGGAAGTACTTCAGCTAAAGACTTCAACAAAGATGGTGCAAATATTAATAGCTTGGTTCCCATTACATGCTATGAGGTACTGATGGCTCTGCATATATACTGAAGTACAGATGGCTCTGCTTACAGCAGCTGTGGAGCAGTATGGCTTCAGGAGTGCTTTTAGCTCTATTGCCCCTAGTATGTTCTCTGACATGATTCTTGACGGATGCACACAGCGAATTTTGAAAAGAGTATGAGATACAAAATACTCATGAAAATTTTGTCCTGAATCCTTTCCTTTACACTGATTCTTCAAGCTCCTGTTACAAGCTGTTAGAAAGTCCAAAGTTTTATATTCTGCCTTCTGTGATGACATGTTGATACATTTCTGTACGCAAAGATCAGAACACAGCTCTTCCTCTGGTTCAGTCTATCCCATGCTGCCTCTTTTGGGGAATGAACACTTGCAGTTGACAGTGTTGTATATTTTTATCATGTTATTGCTTTAGTAAGAACTTTTTATGAATATCTTAAACCTAATCATGTTTCTAAATCCAAGGAATTATTGTGCAGATGGGAAAATAGGTGGCAGAAACAAATAACTTTTTTATGAAGCAGGCATCCTATTTTCATTCCAAAGTTCAACAGACTAAAACTGTCAAGGAATAAAAATACAGGGAATACGTGATATATAAAACCTGCTTCTGAGCAGAATGTTTTTTAGGAGAGTTCATCTGTTTTTTGAAATGATTGAGCAAGGACAGCTGTAGACATTTAAGGGAAACACGAAAAATATCTCTGAAAGTAATTAAAAACATGTTTTGACAACCTTTTCTTTAGAAAAATAGAAAATATTTCAAAGGAACCTTCTGATTCATGAAGCAGACCCATCCTTTTTTGCTTTGTAGCTGTGAGTCTTGTTGGTTCCTACTACTGAAAGTAAACAGAGTAACTCGTAACAGCTTTGTTGTCTTCTGTTAGTTTTCCCAGAAAAAAGGTCTGACTGGCTTCTGCCTCTTCATTCTCTGACTTGTTTATCTGTCAGAGTGAAATGACTTCATTTAGCTATATGATATTTCAAATCAAAAATTCTGTCCAATTGCCTAGCAAATATTAGATCATTTATTTTCTACTATGCAATGCTTACTTGATATGGATCTGTCCATTATCCTAGAAAAAGCTTTCATTTTAATTTGGGAACTCTGTATCTAAAAATGTTACCCTGACCACTGACTTTCATTAAAATTGCCTATCACCAGGGGCATAGAATGGCCTGTTTTCTTCCATGATAGTTGCATTTCAGTGGTGAACAATTAGTAGGTATCGCTTTGTGTCTCTCACCTAAACATTAAAGTTTTTCAAAGTAAACCATATTTTTCAAATAATTTTTTTTAAAAATAAAACCATAATGGGATTATGCAACAAGATCACACTTATACATAATTGAAGCTAAGCTTCCAGAGCTACCTGTCTGCCTGAACAAATATTCCACCTAACTTCTATATCGGGCTCTTGCTGTTACCCAGCTGCTTACAAGCTACGTTCCAAAATTATCTCTTTTTTATTGCCACAGAAGCCTTGCATTTTAAGTGCCAGTAAAATGCCAGTCTGTCTGTGATAGAGGCTTCAGGTTTATTCACATTGCTTATAAGCCTATAGGTTATTCTAAATAAACTTTCAGTTAAAAACATTGAAAATATATTGTTGACTGATAGGCCATTATTAGATAATTATAACTATATTACTATATAGTATGACTGTAATTTAATACCGTTGGGTCTTGTTCCAGTTGCATATCTCTGCTTTCTCTTATGAGCACATAAAAAATCTTAATCTAAATTTTAGATTTTCTGGTATTTCTCTCTTATAAAAGGCAGAGAAAAAATAAACCAGAAATTTTTATTTAACCTACTTAGATCTTTTTACACATAGACTGGCAAGTTAAAGATAACTTCTCGAGTTATGCAGTCACATGTTAGCTCACAACAAACCAGGAGAAAATGGTATCATTGTCAAATTTAAACTCTGTATAAGTCTTACTAGCCTTTCTGGCTTGGTATTAAATAAATAGTGATAGGATTTTGCATTTCTGCAGTGCCTTTCATCCTAGAGACCTTAACAAATTTGAGTGAATACACAGAGCAAGCTCTTGAATTTAGCAGCTGCTACTGTGAGCTTTGATAGCAGAGTGTGAGTGCTGTTAAAGGACTAGGATTAGCTCTTACATCAAATACAGCATCCCTTTACAGACTGAGTGTACAAAGAACCTGATGCATAAAGTATAATTAAAAATGCTGAAAGCCATAAGGTTAAAGGACTGAATTTACTTAGTATCCTTTGATGTGACTCCCCAGGTTTTATACATTTCATCATGGATTGTATCCAGTGTCAAAGTATGCTTACTTGGAGCAGTGTATCTTATAACTGAGCTAAAATTCTTGATGTCCAAAATACAAACCAACAGTACACAATTTTGGAAAAAGCACAGATAGACTAAGAAGAGGTGTTTGAAAAAGGAACAAACTAGAACACAGGAATAAACTGATTCAGCAAAACCAACGAGAACATTCAGCATTTTCTGAAGTGCTCATGCTGAAGGTCCAATGACCTCCCAAGCATCTAACTGAACTGAACGTTATGTGCTCATATGCATGGTCCAGGTTCACCTAAATGCAGATCTGGCTTGGAATTCTCTATTATGAATCTTGTCTGGTTTCCTCACATGTGAAAATAAGCAGACCTTTACTATGTAGGACTCTGTCTAGGAAGCTCCTAGGAACTTTAGAGCATAAATAATATTTTTATCTGAAAATGATTCAAGTTCAGAAAGCTGTGTGTTGAGATTCCCAGCCTATTCCTGAGAGAGGAATAAAAGCGAGAGAAGTTCCTTGTAAATTATTGCATACGATAAATTCCAGGCCACAGCAATGACAGATAATATATATTTTAGCAGTTATGGGCTAGGGCACATGAATAAGAAAACCATGTTCAGAGTGCAATAGTAAACGGCTTTACTACAGCCTTTAATCTCATTCAATGATAGCTGATGTATGGCCACATAAGTTGTTTTTAAGAGAGAGAGTGCTGGACAGGAGCTAGGAACGAGTCTCAGCTATTTTCAAGAAATTCCATGACTGTTTGATTTCCATGTAAACAACTCATTAAAGATAAATTGCAAGACCATAGCTTCTATTCTACCCTCAAGACTGACAAAATTCAAAGCTTTTGATGTCTACAGTGCAGTTCTACTGGGACTAGCAATGGCAGAAACAGGATTGCAAACATGGTATAGAATTAGATGAAGTAAAATGCCTTAGCTTTAGAGCAGTGTATCCTTTCCTGTAACTGCTGCAGAAGATGGTATCTATTTTCTGCTGTTACCCTTGTCTGACAGAGCAGAAACATCTAGCTTAGCACTGCAGGACAATCCAAAATGGTGCAAGGCTTCGTTTTGAGCTTTGGAAATGAGCCTGTAGGTCTTGATTGTAAGAGAAAAATTGTGCTAATACAAACAAACATTTTAGAAGAAATTCTACTAGTCTTTTTACTTTATCTTCTAAATCTGATAGAGGTGTCACAGACAAGTGGAAGGACCATTTCCCACATTGCCTGGCCAGCACATCTGTAAATGACTTGGAAATAGAACCTTTGAATGTATTTTAGTATTCCTTGTTTTCTCTGCAGAGGCTGCCAGCCAGTCTATGACTAATGCCAGATGAGGATACTACGTTTCTGATATTTTTTTGCTTGTCTCTACAAAAAAAAAGGAATTGTGCATTGATTTGTTTATATTTCACTATGTCAAATTTGTAACGAGCCATGCCATCGAATTGGGGTGGAGATCTCACCTTCATTTTTCACCTACAAGCAGTTGCTGCCTTAGATAAACAAGACTTTCTGTTCCTTCTGTTTTGTCTTAGATGGTCTTAGGCTGGAAGGTTGTAATACAGGATGAAACCACAGAACCCTTGTTTTCTGTTAAGAAAACATTTCCATGAATAGATGAGACTCAGGCCCTCAAGGTCACTATTTTGGCAAAGAATGTTTTAAAGGAAATATGTGAGAAATTGTGCTTATGCTAGAACAAATGACAGGAAATTTGTATCTTCATTATATTTCTTAAATATTGATGTTTTTAAACCATAGTATTTTAAAACTGAACTTTAGGAATATCCTAGACTGGAGGAGAACTTAGATGAAGATTCGGAAGAAATAAAAAGCAAAGAGATTTGAACCACTAAAGTAGCAAGACACAAAAGAAGGCAAAACTAAGAATAGCCCTGGCAGCACTCCTTGTGCAGATTTTGCAGGGCATAAGGCCTTCTGAACACACCTTTTGGAAGGCAGCTGAAGCTCTTGTCACTTTCCAGCATTTGTCCTTTTGCTCAGAGATACTACAGAGCAGTCAAGAATTTCCTTCAACAGCTGCTGAGCCAATTGTCCTCTTTGTCTAGTGCTGAAAATGTTATATCTAGTCTGTACTGCCTGGTTTGGTATTACATTTTTGACTTCTGAACTAGATTTTTCAGTCTGCAGTCTGATCACTTTAGCAGAGTTTATTTTGTGAAACTGGCATTTTTATGCCTGTTCTGGGCAGCAGAATTTTTCACTTCCTAGAGTCTGAAACTGTTCTCAAAGCTTCCTTCAAGTGTCCCCAGCAGTGAAAGAATAAGGATTAATTTATGCAGTTTTGACTAATATTAAATACTCAACTGTATAGGAAGTGTTTCAAGTAAGTGAAAATATTTCCTCTGACAGACTATATGAAAAAAATATTTATATCCTTTTCCTAATCTTTGTGTACTTGTCAGTTTGCCACGTGGTCACCTAAGGACATGGACTGGCCATTTGTGAATTTCTGGAAAGAGTGTAACTTATCGCAGTTGTTGATGAAAACAAATCACTGTAGAGCACTTATATTGCTGCCTTAATTTTTAAATAGTATGTTAGTCTCATATTCAAATTATTCAGTCATTACTAATCTGGATAATTTATTATAATCTTTGATAGCTTTATATATAGTGTATGTTTTTATATACACGTGTGCTTGTGTATGTGGGTGTGTGCAAACGTGTATTTTTATCTTTGTATAAATAATGCAAATATATTTACCATCTCTCCTTATGGTAAATCTCAAAATGCATTACAAATTATAGATCCTCTCCTTGTCTGCTGAAATTGCTGCCTCACTAACATGTTTAACAACTAAAATGTTTAACAATGTTTAGAGAAGTAGAGTAAGGCAGAGCAGACAGTTTTGAGAACACCACAAGGTTATACTTGGAAAACTGTCACATAACATATATTTCTTAACCAGCATATGAAGGCATATGCACTTCACATCTTACTGCAATGCAAATCATTTGGCAATACTATGTTTGTGGAGCAGATACGTCTGTGGAAGATCTTGGAGGTTCTTCTTTATTTGGGACAACATTATTTATTATCTGTGGTTCATGTAGATTTACTTTCAAGATTCTGCTTTTTAATTCCTTCAGAGATGATAGTGCTTCTGTCAGATGTTGAGATCAATTCTGTGCATAATGGGGAGGCAAGATGTTGGAACTGCTATCTACTGTTGTCCCTGAAAGGAAAATTTTGCCCCAACTGAAGAACTTGTCAGTGCCAGTGAAGGAGAACAGTTATTGTGAAATAATATAATTTTCACCTATAGCTATTCTATTCACAGAATGTAATTTAAGCTGAAAGCTTAAATCAGAAGCTTTTCTCCGCGTCCATCAGCCAGGGGACAGACTCATTCCCTGTAGGCAGCTTTCTCTGTTTTGTTGGCTTTATCTAGGTGTGTATGAAAGAGGTATTCTTTAACCTTTTCCAGGCTGCATCTTGTAGCCTGATTTATGAATTGGGTAAGTTTTCTCCAAGTCATTTCACTTGTACAAGGGCAGTGCATCCACAAAATCAGTGGAACTACTGTTATACATGGCCCTCTACCATGGCTGCTTGCAACAGAGAAAAGATAGGTCAGGTCCAAGTCATCCTTGAGAGAAAGCTTAACGCTACCTCAGGCCCTTGTGTTATGTCTTCACTGAGTGCAAATAAGATTTACCAGATGATCTTGGCTAAAATGCAAGAGAAATTCTTTTACAGAATACACGAACTGTAAGACTTTGCTGAAGTGACTGTCTGAAAATAATGACAGATAATTTTCTAATTAGAAGCATTTTAGAATATTTTATGTGTATAAAATTTAAAAAAATCAAGCTTCTTGGTCCCACTATACAGTTTACTTGTGTCTACCAAGGTACAATAACACAAGATACATAGACTTATCTGTGTGCATCTGCGCAAATTCAAGCACACAAATCCAAAACCAGTTCTTGTAACACTTCTTCTCTGATAAGCCATGCACAATCTTTTCTAGACCATTTCTTGCCCACAATAGATATGCATTCAGCTTTCATTCTGCTTGAAAGTTTATTGCATGCTTTATTGGCCAGACTTGGGTACCTAGGTGATTCTGCTCTCCCTAGGTGAGTCTGTAAAAATCGATCTCCACCATGACACTTTAGCTGTGTAGTAAAAAGCACCCACTGGGAAACCATTTATTTCCTTACTGCCTCCTTGAGAATTCACCATTGTTGTGAATCCATCTGAGAAGCTGTGGCAATGGAAATGTTAACAGAAACCAGACAGCAGTGTTTAGAGAGCTATTATGAAATTTAGCTTCTGTTCACACAGTTCTCAGAAAAACAAAACTTCCAGTTGCTGAAACTGCAGTCTGAAGGGGCTGAATGTTTACCAGATTCATTGTTGCCAGCCAAAGAATCCATAGAAAGCATATCCCATCATATGTTTACATAGCAAATCACATCGGCATACAAATGCTGCTTTCATCAGTTCAACTCCACTGGAGAGTCTCAGCTGAAAAATCTTGAACTAAAGCATATTGAAGTCACTGGCAATTTTCACAGGGACTGGAACAGACTTACTTTTGAACAATGTTCTAGCTCCACCTTTACCAGTTAAATTAAAGAAGTCCCTAACCTATAAGCTTGTAGCAGTTTGCGAGCTGTGCTAGACTCAGCCTTGTGACATGGCTATCCATTATCATGCTGCAGTAAAACCAGGGTGAATATTGTACATTTTCTGTTGATAAAACCTTATGATTGCATTCACAGTAAAATAAGACTATGCATATTTAAAATATTCCATAGAGATGAAGGGTCCTCTTAATATGCACCAATTGTCCTCCTTAGAAAGGATGGTTTGATTTGGCTTCAAAGGACATATGGATTATTAACCGGGCCTGTGGCAATTTCTTTCACAAAGATGTATTTTTTGGAGCTCTGCTATACAAGGGTAGGCAATGTAAATGGTTACGGTATGGCCTGCAGTTCAGCTTCTATGTCTCCTCTGTATTTTTTTGGAGTCTGGTTTGGGATGGCAATTTGAACAAGGAAATTACTTCAGCTGATAATGAAGAGCCGTCTCTGAACAGTCTTGTGTTGGGTTCCTGTGACAAATATTTCTTGCATTTCTCTGTAGTGATCCTGGAAGGCTGGGTTTTTTTCAGTTTGAGCCATGAGTATTTTACTGCATGAAGATGACAAAAGCCAAGTTTCCAGTAATGAGTTCTTTATTATTAGATGGGATTGCAGAGGACTGACATTGTAAGTGAACGAATCATGGAATCATATAATGGTTTGGGTTGAAAAAGACCTTTAAAGATTATCCAGTCTGATCCCCCTACCATAGGCAGGAACATCTTTCGTTAGACCAAGTTACTCAAAGCTCCATTGAACCTGGCCTTGAATACTTCCAGGGATGGGGAATCCACAACTTCGCTGGGCAACCTGTTCCAGTGTACATAATACATATCCCCTGTGATGACTAAATGGGTAAACAGAGATTGCTTGGATACTAAGATCAATGAATCTGTGGCAGTGCAGACTTCAGGTGAAGTCAATAAAAAGTGGTGAGAGCTGTTGGCTGCCCAAGCAGTTAGTGGTGGTACTGGGCTACCATTTATTCAGTGACCCTGTTATGCAAGCTTTATCACTGTGTGTCCCCACAGGAAATTCTCATCTCCAAGCATGTACCAAGTGATATGTCAGGGCCATGCATAAAGAAATGTAGGTTCATATCCAAAGGACTGGATCTTGGAAGACTGAGGAGGGCAATGGAAAATGCTTCTCTTTTCCTAAGAATCTGTGAGATTTTAGAAGACTTTTTTCATCTTTAAGGGTTAGCAAAATTCTGTTGTGAGAACTTTTGAAAATAAGAAATTGTATCCTTTTTCAGCTAGCTCAAGTCAAAGGATGTTTCATTTTAACAGCTTATCTTTTGAATATATAAGTAATCCAAATTCAGGCAAAGTATAACATAGAGAGTGTTTCTGTCTATAAAATTGTTCTAAATCCTTGTAGGTACAAAAGACAGACATAGAACATGACTTCAGAAAAACAGTCTGCTAACGGGCTACTTGAGGCTGAACTTTGCCCGCAGCATGCTCTAGGGAACATGATGACACACAGTAACCTTAGTCACAGAAAAACATAGAATAATTTTTTTCAAAACAAGAAATAGTGGTAGCTTTTGCTGTCAGTTTCTATAAATCTGGGAACAGAAACTGTGAACCAGCCTTCTGTCAAGACAATCTCCTAATAAGCCACAAGTGCATGTTTTTTTATTATTCCATTCTAAATATTCACTTAACTTCTTAGCCTACCAAACTTGACACAGTACTTGGACTTTCTGTAACCCTTCATTTTCTGTGTCGTATCACTTTTCTTCAAAGCATGAACACTAAATTATATATCTAAGCTTAGGTAAAATTAAGGGTAGAATTGAATCCAAAACCTGGGATCGTACTCCCCTGAAACTGAAATCTTAAAGTAAAACCAGAATCAGTTTTATAAGATGGCTTTCTTTTTCCATAAATTAGTCTTGCTATGAAAATCTGCTTTTTATTTCGGTATTTTTATTTGAAGTCAGAAGTAAGGTTGAGTGCTGAATTTAAAAAAATCTTAGTCCACTTCTGAGTTTTGCCACTGACCCCATACAGGATGGAACGTCAGTTCAGATATTTCAGTCAGGTTCCCCTAGTTAGGTACAGAGAGTCTTAAAATCTCTAATTCATGTCTTTTGCACCCAGAGACCAGTTTAGATAGGAGATCGCTCCCTAAAAATGTTGTTGGGGAAACAAAACACCTTATATAACAGGATTAGGTTTGATTTGAAAGTATGAGCTGTTAGTTAGTGGCTACTTAAAAATAACCTTGTGGACTGGTAATTGACAATTCCAGTTTTATTTTTAACAGTAGGGGTTGCTGTAGGAAAAGAGAACAAAGCACACAAAGTAAACTGAATTCACAGGACCAGCACACTAGTGAAGCAAAAGGGCAGCCAGCATGCTTTACTTAGAACCACTTAAAAAAGGACTGATTGCACTTTTTGTGATTTAGATCTGATATTATGACCTTTCCCAGTTAGTTCTGATTAACTGCTTGTTAAAAATAATTAGAAAATCTTGCATTCTCATTTTTTTGTCTGATTATAAAATTACTAGCAAGAATGACATCTTCCTCCTCTCACTAAAATTTACATTGATACTCTGCATGACAACTGAATCACAGACATATACGACTTCTCCTGCTGAACTGGCACGAATTGCAACCTGATGATGTAGGCAGATCAGAACAAAGGATAGTGTTTATATTAAATATTTATTGTGTGCTGCTTACCCTTGTGTCTAGATAGGGAATACTGCTGGCAAAGCTCAGAAAGTCCCTTTAGGTACCTATTTGTCACGTTCACTTAGTAGCTAGAGATAGCTTTCCGATATGCTGATATTTATTCATCTGTGTTGGAGTGGGTCCAGACCCTGGTCAGAGGAAACTCAGTATATATTGTGTAAATATACGGTATGTGCAGCAAAAAGTGATGTCTATTTTGTAAGCCTCTGCCCTAGATACTGAGGTACTGAGATAAACGCTGCAGTGCCTGAGAAGCAGCACAGCATGGGATAAAAATAAGCATGTTTATTAAATTTGGGATCTAAAAGCAAGTGGCTAGAGGGATTGCTAGGAGGCTGTTGTGGAAGCAGGTTTGGTTGGACAGGGAAGGGAGAGAAGGCACAGCCATGGTAGTGCCAAGTGTCACCTGGTGCGAAAGCATGCTCTGCTCCAGCTGGTGCTAATGGTGGGAGGACAGCCCCTCTTTTAATCTGGGCTTTTTCTTTCAAGTTTTTCCCCTCCCTTACTTAGATAATAGTTCAGAACTTCAGAAGAGAAAAACTGTTGCCTTCTGATGTTTGGCAGGTTTGGGTGAAGGATATGTGGTGTCAAATAGGTCTGTGGAGGAGTGCGGTGAGAGTGAGCACAAGCTGACAACCTGCTGAAAGCCCAGTACAGTTTCCTTGTGAATTGTGCTCAGTTTATAGTGTCATTAGGGTTCCAGCCATGTGCGAATGGGGAAGCACAGAGAGCTTCTTCATTTCTCACTTTGTGGAGATATATAGAAGTCAGGATGCCAGCTATTATTTCTTACCTAACAACATTGTGATACTATCAGCAATGAGAGGTCTCAGTTTGCTGAGCATAAATAATTCACTGCAACATGAAAGCTGTATAGAAAAAGCAATGATTTAAAGTGAACCAAGATGCCTTATAAGGACATAATTGTAAGCACCAGAGCTTCAGCCTGCTCCCAGATCAGAGTACTAGATCCATCTGACTCTGCCAAACTGGAGCAATGACTCAGTAAAGTTACACATTCCAAGGATTTCATCAAGCTAATAAGAAGTTAGGAATACAGCGGAAAGATGCCTTCTTTGATATATCTAACTGAATATTTAAGCAGTGATATCTGCTGAGGAGTAGTCAGAGGTGATGAAGTGAAAATTGCATCATAGAAGTCATTTGAAAGCTCTTATAGCATGAGAGCTTTTACTATGCTGAGAAGTTACTCATGGAAGGTCATTTTGTACCATTCCTAAGAGAGGCAACAGGATTTGAGCTATGCTTAAAACTGTATAAAGTTTATGTATGTGTTGTTCAGGTTAGTGCGATACTGACAAATATCTTGGCCAAGGGTTAGAGATGTGATAGGGGCTTGTGAATGGGATTGATATTCTTACTCTAACCTTTCATGGGTCTGTTCTTTCAGGGGTATCTTGGCCCCCATATGGTAGACAAAATGAGATTTTTTTCTGCTTTATAACCTTAGGGTATGCGACCCCCATGTATCTTGTGCTCCTCACAGTACACACAGATTGCTGCTAGTTCCATGCATGCAGCAGCATTGTCCTGCCTTGCACTCTGCTGTGGAAAGGAGCACCTCTAGCTGAGGCGCAGAGCAAAGCTGCCTCTTGCTTCTCATCCCTTTTGTTGAGGCAGCACTAGGAGACCTGATGAAGTAGAAACATAATACAGGAAACTAGCATCACAGGTCAATTGTTAACATTAGCACATCATCGTTTCAATTTGGTTTTGCACACCTTCAGATACTACTTCTATATTATCTGTAGGTTATACTCTACAACATCTGCAACTGTAACAAGTACATAGAATAACAGTGATCTATGTGAGCTGAGACACGTAAGAATTGTTTTCAAATGAAGGAACAGGATTATTTTTTTTTCTGATTATTGAAGTCATGCAGCCCTGATATAATTATTACATAGTTTGGCTATGTGTAAAAGAATGTATTATGGCATAAAGTCTGACAGAGCTGAGATACTGACTGCCAGCCTCCAGTTAAGTTCATTGCTCCAGTGAGTTTCTCCTGGTATATTTTGCATACAGAAAGCAAAGATTTGTACTTATTAAATATATATATATATATATATATATATATACTTTTACACATCAGCCTTTGCTTTTGGCTTGATTTTTTCAACAATGCAGTGAGACTGTGCCTCTATTGATAGGGTCACACTTCAGGTCATTCTTAAGCTCAGCTAAATTATTTATATGATATCCACCTTGGTTTAGATCTAAGAAATACCGCTGGATGCTGCAGTATGAGGTGCCTTCTGCCACAATTGGCTCTCCTAAGCCAGGTTCTTCTGCAGTAAGTTTGGAACTCAGCCATGAGCCATTAGATTTGATCACAGGCAATTTACCACAAAAGTCACAAAGTCACAAATCTGAAAACAGACCATGCCTGCAAGGGAACACAAGACAGAAGTGTGTATCAGAAAGACTTGCTTTTGCATAATGTAGGATAAATTATAGTATGTTCTAATTCCTACATTCCAACTATGATTGATTTTAGAAACATAATGTGGATATCTGTGCTATGGGCTGCAAGATATATTTGAACAGGTTGCTCAAGTTTTTACTCCAGTATCTGCTATGATCTTTTGAGTAAGTCTTATAATTCTCATGTAAAATCATACACAAGTATGTACATAACACGTTGTATTCACTATCTTGAAAGATGTAACTCCCTGTGAGGAGTAGGGAGTTGAAGCTGGTGATCCTTATGGGCCCCTTCCGACCTAAGATATTCTATGATTCTAATTTTCTGGAGTCCAAAGGAGCTATGTTTGAAAATAATTCCAAGGTCCAGATTGTGAAGAGTGTTTGTTTGCCTTGGGAGAAGCAATATATTTATATATTCAAATAGACTTAAAAGTTGAAGGTGCACTGCTCTTTGGCAAAGTGTAGTATATCTTGCTGGCTTCCCTGGCAGGTACTGAAAATTTTCTGGCATGGTGATACACCATGGAAGAGTCTTGAGTGGGTGGGAGGAGCGTGGAGTGTGCTTGGGGAGTGTAAGTGATGAATTAAAGTGACTAGATTGTATTAAGAAAATAGGGAGCAAATCAGTGGGGAGACCAGGAACTGCAACAAGTCATACTATTCTTGTAAAGAGAAGATGAAGGAAGCAGAGATAATACCAGACCTCAGCAGATTCAGAGTCAGCTCTGTGTTCAGAGAAGGTCTGCATGAGACTGTAAGGAAAAAAGTCTATCAGGACTGTGGTTTCTTCTGTGTTCCTCCTTGCCCCCTCAAGAGTTTTCACTGCAGCTGTGCTGGTAGGCAGTACCGAGTTGCTGTTTCTGCCACTGCAGGTCCCCAAAGCCAAATATTTAAGCAGGAAGAATTGAAAGAAAATGGATAACCTCCTCCTTGCTATGCAGCACTTCTCATGAGCTCTCCCTTCCATCAAGACAGATGTCACTGTTTGGGAGTTCCTATTGCTGGTGCTGCCCCTACATATTGTTACAGAAACCCTTCTCCCTTTCCAAAACTAGCAGTGGAAGTTAAAAAGGAAGTGAGAAAAGAGGAAGAGTAAAAAGATTCCCACAACAGATCAAAGACAAAGCAGAGAATATTTTGCTTTTTCCAAGGCTCTATATAGTGTTGACTCACAAATTCAAATGCCTCCTTTCAAGCAGTAGTAAAACCTAAAAAGAAGTAAAACTGCTGAAAGATTGAAAGATTACCTTTACAATAGTGCTTAGGTCCCATTACAAAAGGTACTATATAAGAATATAAGAGGCCTAGACCTTTTTCGCACATTGATAATAGCAAATCATGAATTTGAAAGAACTGGTTTTTGTTAATATACTTACTTGACTCTGTACCCAGTAATAAAAATTCACAAGTATTTAAAGTTCTTCCATAAAAGGACTGAATTCCTTTGAAATTAAATGATACAAAAATATGAAAATAGTCTGCAGTTGAATCATTCTTATTTTTTTTTAATATAGGATTATTTGGCAAATTGGCTACCACTTGAGGGCAATGGTTTCCATACTATGATTTGTGGTGTATTTAAAACAGATGGAAGCATCTCAAAGCCTACTTCGTCCAAAGCCAAGAACATTTTTTCAGCAAGAAGTCTGAACTTGTTGCCACATAAACAAAATGAGTGGTTTAACTTAGTGTCTACATATTTTGTATTGGCAAAAACTGCTGTAAAAAAGCAAAGCCAGAGAGCAGACTCCTTGAAAATAGGAAAAGAGAAAGCAAGACATAGAGGGCGATACACACAGAGCATGCACCACATACACAAACACACACATCCTGACAGTGGTTCAACCTGAAGTGTTTGTGTTGTGAGACTCTAAGCAAGTAGTAGGGTATTTTGGTCCACCTGGAAAATTTCTTACACTTTCATTCCATGAGTTTAGGCACCAGTTCTAAACATTGAACGTTTTCTATTGACTAGCACTAATAAAATTAAGCCTTACATTTTCTTCAAGTGTGTTTACAATATACAGATTCAGTGAGATGCTTGCCAAAATTTCAAATGTGTTCTAGAACTGTAAAATGCAGAAGGGTAAAGAGGGTAGATAATAACCTGAACAGCTGTATAGGTGTGTATTTGTGTCAAAGAGGCCAAATTCACTTAAATAAAAGTATCTTTATGGTAAATTTATTATTAAGCCATAGAGGCGAATTTCATTTTGGACTGGATAAGACTCATACACTGAGCCATTTGGTCCTGAACTTTACCCATGTGATTTTGCTGTAAAGAATATCATTGGGTATTTTCAAATCTGCAATTGTTTCTGGAGACACTGAAGTTCTGTCCTGGAGGTGCTCATGGATGTGGACTGAGCACAGGAGTAGACACAGGAAGTTGTGCCTAAGTCTGACTCTGCAATTTATGTCCTTTGGTGTTCTTGGTGTTGCTAAGATGAATAGGTGCAATTGTCTACGTTTGTTTCCTTACCTGGGGTAGAATGGCTAGTTAAAGTGCATGTTGGTCTGTTTGCTTAAATGTCTTCTAACTTTACTTAATTGCTTCTCCAGCAAAATTGGTGATGATGACATTAAATGAGGAATTATTTATGAAAAAAGTCAGGTATGGCATCAAGAACAAAATGATGCATTTTGTGAGATTTCAAAGCCTGTATGTGAGCAATACAAGATTCAAGCGCAGACTGTACAGGCAAGTGAGTTCCAAATGTCATTGACAAATAAATAAATTTCTAATAATAAAAAAAAAAAGCTAGGACATTCCAGGAGTGCTGCTGTTTGGTTGTACTATATTCTTAACTGCAGACTATTTTTTTACTATGTATCTCAGAATCTGGGAGCTATGGGGCACAGAATGAAATTGTCAGTACATTTGTGAACAAGCCAAAATGTTTTTTCAGATAATTAATAACTAAATTATGGAAGCTATTAATACTTTGGAAGCTTAAATATTCTAGATCCAGAAACAGGATGACAAATTCATTTCTGATAGAAGATATTAAACACTGCAAAAATTCTAGTCAAGTCAGCAAAGTCCAATTTAGGCATCTTAATCAGACATGGAATAGCATTTGTCTGCAGTGAGAACATGGTAGAAGATGATTCAGAACTGATTTACTCTTGAACTCTGTTCAATGGCCAAGACTAACTATCAGAGAGAAAGCTCAATGCTTGGTTTTGATAAGAAACAGAACCATTAATGGCACCATGAATGGTAATAGAATTTGTATTATGAGATTTTAGAGGAAGGTGACAAATGGTCTCCAGCACAGGATCTGACATGATCTGGCTGACCTCTGTAAGAGGCATCCATAAGAGACAGCAGTTACAGAGGTGCTATGAAAGAGATCTGGGACTTCCTGCCACACATTAAGCTGGTCATGGACGCGTGCCCAAGCAGCATTTTGAATCTGTGTTGGGGTCAGATGCAGGTGCACATCCCATCATTCACAGCCCTGGCCTTCCTTCAGAATTAAATCTAGAAGTGCAACAGAGAAAAGCTTAATGTCAGTCTGGAGAGATACTTGATTTGGACAGATGGGGAAGTGATATCCTGAGACACATGGCAGAGTGCCATTGCTCTGCATTTTAGATAGCCTATGAGAGGCAGAAATTGGAAGAAATAAAGCCGTTATCTGGGCAATGAAATCTTGCAACTGAGAAAACCTCTGCTTAAGAAAAAACTAAATGGGGCGTGTATCTGGCACAACAGCAATGATATATTTAATTTTTTTTATCACAATTATCAAGACTCCCTGTCAGAACAATTTGTGCTTGTTATATATATAAAATTCTACATCTAGATATCTTCATGGATCTCATATATTACTGAGATGCATTTTCTGAAGGGATGGGGCTTTTGAGATGTAGTCATGATTGTCCCACAGGTCTTTCACTATTCCATACATTATTCATTGGCCCAGTTGCTCAGGAAATCCACACAAATACAGAAGACAAGCTCTGACTGTGGGGTACAGTTTGAATCAGTGATTTTTTTGTCTTTATATGACACCTCCTTTTCTCTGCTAGCATTTTATTAGCAAAAATAGGCCAAAGTTTTCTTTTGTGTAGTTCTGTTAAAGTCAGTGAACTCAGAAATATGAACTTGTGTGACTGTGCACTTTTTTTGAAATGTGTCATATTATTAGAAAACAATCTTTGAATGTCATGGAATGAAAAAATGTTATCAAAACTCATGGGATTTTAATTTGGTTTGCCGATAAGCATTCAGCAAACACATTTATAGAAAACATTGTGTCTTTCTTTATAGTGTATTTTCTTCTAAAGTATAATGTAATGAAACATATGCCACATGAACATAATCAAGCACAAGGGCAATTTAAATGTGACTTCATTATTAGAAAAACGTGGCAGTTCATATCCAAAATAAACAGCTGAGGAAGCACCACATGAGCTCTAAACACATATTTAAAAACTACTGTGTAGCGGTTTTATATTTTAATTCTGCATAAATTTCAATAAAATGTATAATATATACTTAGAAGGATATTAATTTTATTTTATTGAAATCAAATATTTTATTAAAGGTATTAGCTCAAAACTGTAGTAAAATTCACAGCTCGTTTAATGGATATGAAGGTAATAAATTTTTCAGAATACACCAAAGCTTTGAAGAGTTACACTAGCACTTTTTGCAGAGAGGAGATGAAATGGAATGGGGACATAGCACAACTTTTTTCCTCATCCCTGTATTTCTGATGTTCAAAATGATACTTTTAACGTAGCTGCATATGAAGGCTTGTAATTTCAGGCTGCGTTCAGTTTACATTAGATGCTCTGCATGTAGATTTCTGCCATATCTGATTTTAAAAGTGCTTTACTAATAGTCTTTAAAATCAAAACCAAAACCAGGAGCCTTTTAGGGATTCTGTTGCTTTGTGCTCCTTGTTGGATTTTTTGTGGTTAGAGAACCACACTTTTGTTTCAAATCCAGCAACTCTGTTAGGAGAAAAAAAGTAATGATGGGGGAAAAACTTGCTCAAGTGAGGATTCCTGGTGTACATAAAATGGAAGAAATATTGCTTAGAGTGAAAAATGGCTTCCCTGATTCCAAGTTTTACATGCAAAGTAAAATTGAGAATTTCCAATCTGGAAGAAGCTAAACCATACTAACAGTAAGGATTTTACTACAGCATCTTAGAAGAAGTACAGAATTTTCAAATGGTTTAACTCTGTGCGGGTGGTCCAGGTTCATAAATTGTCTCTTTTGACGTAGGTCTCAAAGATGTGTCAGAGATCCCTGAATAGCAGTAAAGCCAGGGTCTAAGATTGCAGCTGACTTTGTGGAAGGTGGAGGAAGGCAGTGAAGGAGATTAGTTTCTTAGCTACTGAGCCTTGGAAGCTGGTGGTTTTCCTTGTGTTGGTGCCAGTCCATCTTTAGGATTGAAAACATAGGCCTTTTGTAAGAGTAATTATTTTTTAACTAAGCACTTACTGGTCATTAAAAACTGTGATACTGAACCAGAGCTTGCCCCATGCTTCTCAGCAATGTAGGAAAACATTAATTTTGCTGCCTCAGGGGAGGGTCCTACCACAGGGAAATGTGGGGACAGACATCCAGGAAGCCAGGTATAGAGAAGGACGTTGTAGAGCAGGGATTAGTGCTCTCACTGCCATGGGAAGGATGATCTGACAACTGCTGTTTGAAAAGACCTGTCCACACCACAGAATGAGCCTATGCCAAACCCATGCTTGTTCAGAAGCAGCCAAACTGGTTTTCCAGACCTCAGGTGTGGGCAAAGGAAGCAACCAGGACAAGGTTATCGCTAACACTCCATAATCTGCTGCCTTAGAAAACCTTCTGCTTTGCCTGAGCCTACAGCAAGCCTGTATTGACCTGATACAGTCAGTTATCAAGTGGATGAAATCTGCATTATTTCTTTAACAGCTTCTGAGGTCTCCACTGGCTGATTACACAGTATTTCCTGTAGTAAGCTTACTTTCGTATCAGATTCTTCTTGAACATACCTATATGTCAGAATTTTACCTGTTTTCAGAAATGAATAAGTTTATGCAGGCCAAAAATGATCAAAGAGCAGATTCTCTGACAGGTAACATATATTCTTATACTTGCTCCTGCAGATACAGGATTTCATCTGCATGAACAGTGATCTGAATTTTTACCAACACCGAAAATCACCCTGTGAAAAACTGAAACTTACAGATGCCCAATGCATTGGATACATTAATAATAATGCACATTTTGTAAAGTTTATATTTGCCTGTGTATTCTGGTTGTATGTGTGCAAAGAGAATCTGTGGTTGATTATGCAGTTGAGATCCAGGAATTTGTGCTTCTTATTTTAAGCTTGAAACACTGTCTCTGTGGTCTGGATAAGCAATTTTTGAATTTTTCTGCACCTTTTTCTGGTTTCATAATATGTCAATCACAGACAAGACTGTGGCTACGATTTGCCAATGTTTGTAAAGGGTTTTAAAAACAAAACCTGATATAATCGCTAAATTTTAGTGTCACAGAGTGTACCATAAAGAGACTTGGTTTGTATTTTGTGCTGGATGGCACTGTTTATGTTCATGGGTGATTATCTCTTTCTTCTCTCATAATACCATTTTTACTAGATTATTCACCAAACAGCAGCTCTTTTGAGACAGGAAAAGTCCACCAGCTCAGCTGAAATGGCAGTATTGGAACCATCATAAAAAATGTCAGGCAACAGAGAATCCTTGAAGGAGGACTTCTCACCAAGGTCTAAGGTCTACAAAGCTTTATATTGAAATTTATATTATTTATATTGACCTCCAGGCCAGAAGATGCATGTTTTATGGGGAAGGCCATGGACAGCCATTGGGTTGACACAGAAGGCATCTCTAAGGCAAATGGTCAATATTCAGCTGGGACCAGCAAGCGTTCTGTGCTCCTCCTACACCACATTTTGGGCTATGTGTCTGTGCCTAACAGTGCAGTTATTAGGGTCTGAGGGTAACACACTGGTAGACCCTATTTTGAGAGGGTTATAAGAAGTCCTGCTAACACCAGGATGCCTGGAAAAGTAAGTGGCTATATTAGAGAATGGAGTATTCTGGTTTGAACAGTCATAACTGTGCTGAAAACCAGGAGAGTAAGATACACAGAATTATTCTTTCTTCACAAATTCCTTCCTCATGTGTGTGCTAGTTTTGCAGATCATATTTTCAGAATTGCAAATTGCTTGGAGAGAGAGAAATACTTGATAGAAGTTTATCTTTTAAATACACATTGAAATTTATGCTTTTCAAGTGCTGAGAAATATATCTTTTTCTGAAAGTATACCTACTGTACTTTATTGAACACAGATTTCAAAAACAGAGATTGCACAGTTATATTTTTGACTAATTGAGATTTCCAGGTGAATGAAGAGAGCTCAGCTGAGTCTTAAAAGATGTCTAGGATCCTTAACTTTAATAAGTACTAACTGAAAAATACTCTCTTGATTATACTTCTGGGGATTTTTGTGTCTGGTCTAGAATGTTAACTCTGAAAAATGTCTGGTTTATTTTTAGACCTTTAGAATGAGAAAGCTAGATAATTTAACTGTAATATTTCAACTCAGCACAAGTTTGAGAGGTCATGATTTTTCTTCCATCCCCTATGTTGCCTCCAGTTATGAAAGCACAAAGGGAAGTAGCATCAGATGATCCATGCATTTTCTTTGAATCTTAGCAGTTCATATTGGCAATCATCAGACAGTATGTGGCAAGCACCAAATCACCAAATCTAAAGCTTTCAAGCAGGTAAACTGAATCAGTTTTATTGGGCAGAGAAGCATGCTGTGCAAACCCATTTTGAATTACAGATTTTTGTATCTAAGGCACTTGTCTTCCAACACTTTAGAGGTGAGCCTGGTTGGCTATACTGTCTATTAGCCTTGGTGGTCTGTAGTATAACTTTGTAAACAAAAAGTCAGAGTGTGCACAGTCTCTGAAAAGTGGTCCTTTCCATCTACCAGGTTTCTAAACACTAGGGCTTAGAAAAGAACCCCAGGACAAAATAAGTCACCCTGTGTTCAAGGAGAGATGTATATAATTTGGAAGTCATTTGCTCACTGAAGAGATAAGAGGGTGAAAACATCTGCTGACTGTTGGGAGGCTTGCCAAACAAAACAGGAGTTGTGGTTGATCGTTAGGACATGCTAACAAATCCAGGGAAAGTAATAATTGTGTATAGAAGCATACAAGACACATAATACACATAGCTTTCAAAAGATGACCTTCAAACTAACACAGCTGGAATTTTTCTGTGATCAAAATTATACTTGAAGGCTGGTTATCTACCTTTGCTTTGCATGAAGAAAGAAAACAGGCTAAATTAGTTTTTCTTAATTATTGTATATATGCACAGAAGAAAACTGTCAGCTGTTCCTCAGCCTTCCACATAATTTGGAAGACATATTTGTACTGGAACTAGGAGAGAAAAACCTGAGACAGAAAAAAATATAGATTGTATTTTAGATATTAAAATTTAACTTTATGACAATCTGTGAAGTCTCTTCTAACCTGTTAGTTTTCTTTTCCTGAACTTTCAGAGTAAACATCCTGGCATATATTAATTTAGAAATTTTATTCTGGGGTGCTCCTGTGCCTCCCCTGTCAAAAGTGACACTTAAATCTGGTGCCCTCATGCAGGTCTTGGTGACTATGTTCTGTGGGTGTACAACTGTTAACTCATTTGGTCCTTTTTGAATTGCTGTGATAGATTCCAATTTAGGCCCTGCTTTTATTTACCTCGTTCATCTTCAGAAGATGCATTTGCTTGTGGAGCAAGAAAAAGCATATGGTAAGATTTTCTGTAGCTGGTGATATTGTTATGAAGGAGTTGTGCTAGGAAATCTGATATTTTTATTTTATTATTTTTTTCCAGGTGAATAAAGTATCCTAAAATATCAGAAGCCTTTCCTCTCCATCATCATAACATAGGTAACCAAGTAACCATCCATAGGTGGGACTTTGTGGCAGCTGTGCAGATTTAATTTCCATATTTTTAGGCTGCCCAGAAGGAAAACATTCTGAAATGGACCAATGAACCTCCTGTGTCAGTCTATGAACAGTTCTGAATATAGATCCTGGCATAGATGAGATGTGGCATAGCAGAAGCAGTTCTTTCACAATTAAGCAAAGCTGCAAAACATGTATGTCAGGGTATTGCCCCCTCCCTGTCTCGTGAACAGGCCTCCCTGTTTGCCATGAGGAATACAGCCTTTTCACTGCAATTGTGGGTTGTTGCCCTTGAATCCATAATATTTTGCCTGCAATAGTCTCAGTTTTGAGAAAGACTCTTAACTATTGCCAGCTATAAGGTTGGACTTTTGCTGCTTTGACTGCCAATTCAGTTTAGTCAAAAAAAATGATCAGCTCTTAAAAGCCTTTCCTGGGGTAAATTCTTCACCAGCAGTCACAACAGAAAGGAATATTTCCAGGAACTAATGACATTGCAATATCACAGCCAATTCATTTTCCTTATGACTTAGGAAAAGACAGAAGCAATGGGAACTGCGAGAAAGAAGGGTAAAGTCAAGGAACAGACTCTTCATCTACCGAGAGGTGAAACTGGGCAGGTTTTTCTGAGATAAGGTGAAATCAAGATTATTTGTGTATATAGTGTCTATATATATACTCCTCCTCCTCATTCACTGTTATGTGCATGAATGTCTGAAGAACGGAAGAAATGCTTCAACTATCCCTAAGGATATCTTAACAATCGCCAGAAGTGTGGTAAGTTCCTTTGTCTTTCAGGAAATGACTCAGGACTGGGGTTTTAATACTTGGAATGATCTTTTGATCAAAGAAGGCTAGATGACCTATTCCTTCACCCTGTTGTTCCACACTTTTATGGGGAATTACCACAGAAGATCACAAAGTGGCTACTATTACTGTTAGCTGCTTAGTTAAATGGAGTTAATTTAAAATAGACAGTGCTCGATGTCCAAAAAGTTAAAGGAAAAGGAACGTTGGTGAGGTATTGCGAAACAATTTAGAACTTGTTTCTCAAATTCTTTGGGGTCTTTTTTTCTTTCTTTATAGAATATTACTGAGTACTCAAAAAAAGGATTTTTGTCTCTTAAAAATTTCCCCAGGTCACAATATACGGAGGTGAGGAAAATAATCAGCATGAAATGTAAGTGCCAAAATGAGTTAAACTGGATGGAACCCCCAGTGATGGGTATTGGAACAATGGAACTTCAAAGCTAGGAAATGGGCAGCTGGCACATGTCTTTAACCATATCTGTCTGGCCATCTCATCAGTAAAAGTTCTTGCTTTATTTCAACACTCCACCTGTGGTATCAGACAGTATCAGGAAATGCAGAAGCACAAGAAAAATGAAAGTAGTGGAGTACATTAAATAGACCAGTGTGCCTGTTTATGGATTTATGATAGACTGGGTCTCCAAAAGGCAGAATGAGTCTCACATAGCCTTCCATGAAATCTTAAAGAAAAGGCTAGTGAACAAAAGAAAATGAAATATAATTTCCCAGAAGCTTTACTATTGTTAAGATTTATTACAAATCAGCAAGAGCTGAGAAATATGGCTTTAGCTCCTCGATGGTGTTCCTTAATTTTTGTATCTTCTGGAGCTCTCTAGTATTGGTAATGCTAAAGTCTGTATAAGAAATAAACTTCCTAACTAACTGGAAAGAAGTTTGATAAGTCTTCCTACTTTCACTTCAAAGGTCTTCTGAAGGTCTTCAGCTCTTTATACAAAAGATATAAAAACACTTTTAATGGACCCACTGCTATTTAATTTCTTGTGAAGATGGTGGCCAAACAGAAAATTTAGGGAAAGTCCACATTTTACAAAATCCTACAGATACTTTAATTTTGGGATTACTTTTCCATCCTGGTGAAAGGGTATGTAAATCTACAAATCAGGGTCCATGGAAGACCTAATTATGTCCCTAGCTTTACTCAAGGCGATTGCTAAAAACAGGTGCTATGAAAGAATACTGCCCACAGAAATACATGGACAGGCTGGGAACTGCTTCAAAGAGGCTTTACATGTGAGATCAAAGGGACGAGGTGGGGATTCAGGCCAGCAAGCATTACAGGGATGGAAGTGGATCTAATTTTCCCTGTTTCTGCAGAAGAGAAGTGATCATCCCAAAGACAAGAGGCCAAGAACAAATGAATCCCAGATTGGACAGAGACCTAAGATTCATTCTATAATCCTCTGGATTTCAAGGAATGACTGTGAATGTGAACTTTTTGTTACCCCTGGAGAAAGGTGAGAACGTGAATCACCCCTAGTCCTTTGAGTAGTCTCTCATTCCCACTTGGTATCAATTAGAAGGATTTTTTTAAGAAAAAAGCCCATCACAATGTTTATATATGTTTCTTCAAACATATATGACTTTACATAAACTACTAAGTTTTATGGTTGTTATTTTCATTTCTTCATGACGAAACCTTTACCAAATGGTTTGCTTACAAAACTTGTTATTAAACATAGCAGCATAAATAGCTATGGATAAGAGACCTTCATGGTGTTTTGGATTTGCAGATCCTCTAAAACTTTTTCTGCATTTCATAATCCTTTAAACTGGTAAAATGTGCCAAGTCTTTTCCCCGCTAATTTAATTTTCTTGCTCAGCCAGTGTATTTGTAACTGGGTGGAATCGTGTTATTTAAATAATGACTCCTGTCTGAAAGTAATTTCTGCCCTGTTTGTGGAAGAACTGTGCACACAAAACCAAAACCTGTGGCAGCTTAGGATTTCTATTTGAAATCCTGAATGGAATGAAGTGAGTGGAAATAAAGCCTCCAAAATACTGTGTGTTGTAACTCCTTGTTCTGTTCTAAACATAGAGCTCTGAATTATTAAGAGGTCCAAGTTCTGGCACAAATAGTTTTCTCCATTTTAATTGCCTGTGTTAGCCAGACATGGTGACAACGAACTTTGATCCTTACAGTGGTATTTATAAATCTCCAAGTTGCATCTGGGTTGATACCAGCCAAATAATTTCAGTACTGGTTAAAATAAGTTGTTGCTTGCTAGATCTACACAGATCTATTATAAAAATATAAAAATTTGAATGCATTTTCTGTTGTCTCTTGTGAAGGAGACTTGGAGTGTTAGAAACCTGGAAGATCAACTTTACGGTTGCCTTTGTATCTATAGTATAATAGAAAAGTGCCAATATTAGTTTGATAATGAGAACAATATATGCCAAATAGAACGCAATCCCTGGCTCAACCATGTTTTATTTAAGTATTTGTAGTAAACCATTTCTTCATAATAGATTTTGTGTTATATACACATGTAAACTATGTATGAATATATGTATGCGTATATCAGAATGTTGGAAAAGTCATGTTTATATAGACTTCTGTAATTTTCCCTGGAATGTTTTTTTCTTTCTTCCTGTCTGTGTTTAGAACTATCTCTGAAGTATTATCAAAGTAATAAAGGAAATGGCTAAAATTCCACTAAAGCAAGGTAAATATTGGTTTTAAACATTGGATTAGTGTAAATCTAATCCAGCCTGCACAATTACGGATTCAGTGCTCTCCACAGCACTGCCTCAATTCCCAGAAAGAATGACTGCAAGCAGAAATACAATATTCTGCCAGGAAATCACTGGTTCCGAGTTATTAGATTCCAGCCTGGTTGAGACTGAGGCAAGGAGACGGCACAGGAAGCATTCAGAGTTCTTTATAAGTGTGGCTTAACATTTTTTAAATGTTCTGCTTCCAAAGGTAATGGAGATGGACTGCAGCAACTGAACTGCAGGTGCAGAGAGACCCTCCTGTAAACTGATTATTTCTTCTTTTCCTGTTGAAAGGATAAACTTAAGTGTGAGCACAAGTATTTCATTCTGTTTTCCAACGCTCAGACTGGAAGTATTTGTACCTTTTGAAGTCTAAAATAACCTTATGTATTTTTGCATTAATCCCTGTGTGTGGGATGCAAAATGTCTGTTCTCTTTGTGCAAAGTCCACAAAGTTTTAATCTTCACTAAAAACCTTCAGCCTCAGTCAGAATCTTGGACCAAAAAGCCTGTAAGGTTACTGAAGTTGCTATTTGATGCCATACTCTCCTGTGCTAAGGAGCTTTACAATACCCATTAAGAGGATCCTATTGTCTACATGCATGAGGTAGAGAATTCAAACCTGAAAACAGATAGTCTGCACCGTATTAATTATGAAAATTGGTTGGTTGGTTTGTTAATCAAGGGAATACTGGTATTTTACATTTAATTCTTCTGATTAGGGAACACCTTTTGGAAAAAAGCATCTGTTTAGTGAGGGCCAAGAAAAACATCCTGTGATGTTGCTCTTTTGTCACATGGGACCTGTAGTTCAGGTATTTCCTCTTACCTTCTTTCAGTTGTGTTTCCCAGCCAGACAACACCTACCCCTTTTATTTTTCAGCATAAATCCTTACTGATTATCCTTGGGAAAGCACTGCTAGTTACATTTAACTCTTCTAGTTAACAGATCAAATTCTGTACTAGCCAGCCTTATAACTAGAATATCGAATAACATTAAAGGCTGTCTACATGGATTGCAATAAATTTATTTCAGCCCATTTAGAAGTGGACAGCTATTGTCTAGAATAAATCCCTGTAACATGTTTCCTATCATAGCAAACATTTGTAATGCTAGTTTTAGTAGGTGTAAAGGACCACATCAGTTTAAGGTCCTTTCCATGTTATAAATATATAGGAAAGAAAAAAACTTTGTCCATGACAATCAAGTTATTGATACAACCACGCTCTGGTGTTTACGTAACTCCAGGCAATGCTATCAGGGGGCAAGGAGGATCATTTTAATGTTCACTCTTCCCTCTCGAATAACTATCCCTGAAACTGCTCTAATGATCATTAACTTTACGCAAATCAGAAGGATCTTAAATAGTACTTACTTTGTCTTAACAGGCTTGTCAAGAGATTTGCTATCTTTGATGGCAACCTTCAGGCAAGTCTGTGCCACTGGTTAGATCTGATTAGTATCTTAAAAAGGGTCATTGAAAGGTTTTGACTAAATTTGCAATTCACTCCTTCTGGTAGAAAGAAATGTAACACTTGGAGTGTAAAATAACAAGTGTGTGAATTCATACAGTAAATTATTGAAGAAGATATTTTCAAAAACCCAAGTAAACCAGAAACACATTTCCATAATTTCCTTTTCTCTTCAGTGTTCAGTTCATGGAGTCCAAGCACATTTCAGGTCACAGTAACCATCAATGCGGAAAATGATAAAATAGTCACATAGATATAGTAGAAGTAGAATACCTTTCTGACTGATATCCACTCTGCATTTTTCACTGGAATCTTTATCAGAAATTGTAGATTTAGCAAAGGTAAAATATTTTGCAGAAATGCTAATTTCTGTGAATGTTAATTTCAAAAAACACTGGAGAAAAGCAAAGCTATACTTGTCATGTTGATCTACTGAGTTGTTAGTAAGAGGAACAGCTGGACAAACATTTTTTCTGAAGTTAATAATATGCTATTAGAGGTAAGAGATGCATCTCCAATGCAATCTTCATGAAATAATCATGTTTTTTTCCTCAGTAATAAAATTCATGCTAAAATATTCGGGCTTGCCAGTCAAAGCAACAGAAAATAAAATAAGGAGCCTACAGAAAAACACAAGACTATTTCGTTTTTCTTGGATCTTGTGGAAGGATATTACTTTAAAATGGCAGCTCTGCTACCTCATCTGTCAGGTTAATTTCACCAATGTTTTCCATTTCCTTCTGTTGAAAACCATTAAAATTATGATATTTAATATGAAGCCTCATCTCAGTGCACTGTTTATTTAAGACAATTGATGCGAATGAAAGAATTTGGGTCTTTTTCTAAGGTTCCAGTATTTTCGCTATCCAGATATTTAGCCTTCCTAAAGTGACCTGTTAGTTTATTTTGCTTAATGTCATAAATCCTTTTAAAAATTTGCTTTAAGACTTATTCATAAGACTGGATTAAGCACCGTGGGCTGATACTGTCTGTTTATTTTCATTCCATACTCATTTAGTGTTGGATGCCTGTCCACTATCTCCGCCTTACAGAACTGGCTAATGTTACAAACAGGAATACATTTCCCATAATCATTCTGTTTGCGTGGTCCCTTTATCAAGATTAAGATGACAACAACAACAATATACACCAATTTGAGTGCTGGCAGTTGTGCCGGATGTTTTGCTAAACCAATGAAAAAGTGGAAAAACAGTACCTTTCCGACAGTTTTTGGAGCGTGAGAGTTTCGGTTTTTACTAGATCGGATCGGGTTTGTTCTGATTAATATGAAATAGCCCACCTTGTATCCTGTTAGGCAGATTTGCTGGTGTAGAAGAAGCAGAAGGTCTGGAGCGTGTGGCTGCTTGAATATTTTTACCACTTGAATTTCATTTTTTGTGGCTGATGCACTTACCTACAAGGTAAGAGACCGGAGACCAAACCCTGCCCTTGGCTCCACATTGGTGTGATGCCAGCCTGGCCGCTTCGGCTTCTGTGGAGGCCCTGTCGCTGAACAGGGAGCAACGCCTCACTGGCCAGTTTTCGCTGTGCTTACAAAGCCAGTACAGCTGTGTGGTTTGAGGTGCAGCTCCCATGGTACTGACTAGGTATCGGAACGAAGGCAGCACACATCGGTGCACCCATGAATGCTTTTAATACTGCGGTGGCGTTCTCACCCCTCACTTCCACAGCGTTATCCTTTCTTTGAAGCGAAAATTGCGTACTCTTATCTTTTAACGCACCGGTAACTTCTGGCAGCCCGTGTTCACAACCCCCCGCCCGGCTCCCCTGAGGCGCCGCAGGGGTGCCCTCCCTGGCTCGCGCCGCCCGCGTGTTCCCGCCCCCGGCCCGCCTCCTCCCGCGCCGCCGGAGGAATTTTGCGACGGCGGAAGAGGGCGCCCGCGCACCGCCGCCGCACACGGCTGGCCCGCCAGCCCGGGGACCCCCGCTGCCCCTCCGGCGAGCTTCGGCCGCTGAGGGGCTGCGCGGGCGGTGGGTTCCGGTCGGACAATGGCCTGAAGCCGTCCTCGGGTATTCCGCCAGTGAAAACCCATCAGCGGTAATTTACAGTGTCCATAAGCCAAAGACGAATTATATAACGCGGGTTTCGAGACGCCTTTCCTTTCACTTTGCCGCCCAAGTAGCAAACGGGGAACACCTGAAGGGAACTGGTTGCTGGCGGCGCGCCCGCGGCGGTAGCGCGCGCTCCGCCCGAGCCCGGGAAGCCCGAGCCCGGCCGCCCGCCCTCCGCTCCAGCCGGGCCTCCCGCCCGAGCCCGGCAGCCCGCGCTCCCGGGGGCAGAGCCCTCACGCCCGCCTCCCTCAGGCGGTGCTGCTGCTCGCACGTCGCCTCTTCAAACTCTGACCTGAATCTGCCACCTCAACAGCTTTAAAATCTTTCAAGTGTAAATTTCAAAATGTAGGAGAAAAAAGATGAGTGCTTAAGTCTGACAAGGAAGATCCAGGCGCAGTAATGTTTCTGCGTGGATCCATGTATTTATTTCAAGCGTACATCAGACCACTGATGATGGTATTCACTTATGCCCAGTAAATGAACAACATTCTATTGGTGTTGAGAGCTTTTCCAACATATTTTCTATCGCTGCAGGTTTTTAAATACTATTTTATTTAGAAGTGTCGCTAGCTTTTAATGTAGAGCAAGTCACAATGTGGCATTCCCAGTACCTTGGATGTGAAGTGAAAGAATCTCAGGGGCATTATTAGCAAACATTCTGTCAAATGCGAGAACTTGGCTTTCCAGTACTACACTTTTCCTTTCAAATGCCGTTTTCTTTAGCAATATGCCAGATAATTGATATGCAGTCATGGGAGGCTTTGGAGGAAAAAACCTTGTTTTTTAAGTTTTAAAAATATTTATTTCCATCTGGGCAGGGTTAGTTCTGACTGGGAATACCATCTTCCGTTTTGGAAATAGAGATATGAGAGGTTTGTTATTGAGACATTAGAGAGAGAGGGAGATCTTGTGGTCTGAAACAAGTTTCAGGGCTCTAATTCCACATCCTCCGCAATATTTACAAGGCAATTCACTTAGATGTAATCTGGCTTTACTCAGTGGAGTTCCTCCTGATCTACACACTGCAGTAGAAATCAGAAACAGATACTCCACATCTGTTTCTGGTTATCCACATGGGAAAAATAGCTTGGAACCAATACCTAACTTCTAAACTTAAGTCCATACGTTTTAATATTTTAACTGAGACATATCACCAGTAGGATGGACTTGCCTGCTGTGGAGGTGACACAGGCTAATTAATTAACAGCCTTTGGAGACACTTTAAAGTACACAGCACCAGAAGTATAGAGCTGTCAGTTACTTCAATGCACCTCCAATTGGCAGTGCTTTCCTGACTTACCTTGGTGATCAGCTTTAAAAACCATGGGTTTTCTGTGATTCTGTCTCAGATGCAGCAAAGCTGCATCACTGGCATTGAGTCCTACCATAGCAGGGTTTGTGGCCTTTCCCAATGACTAGGTTACACCATGGTTATAGTTATAGATGTTAATATATAGAATAAATTATAGGCCCTGAAGTAAAGCCCTATAAACATTGTGCATTGAAGGGATGATAGGATCATAATTAACCAGAAGAGCAAGGCTCCAGACCTTGTTGTTACAAGAACCCTCTGTATTGCAGCTGTGTCTGTGGTATCTTCCTGTTTCACTTTTTTCCCCTTACAATTCAGAGAACCAGCTAGCATTTTTAGTAGAAAACAGGTTGCTAGTAGAGGAGTATAATGTGACAGCTAAAAATTGTAACTATCAGCACTGATATTTTACAAAGCCTAAATAATTATCAACATGGAATGTACTTGACTGAATATGACAGTTCTGTCAACGGGGGATTAATGTTCATCAGAGGGGTTTTTTGTCAAACTTACTTCTTACATAGAAGTCAGGGGTGGGCAGAGAAGGTAATTGAGGGTGTTTCAGTTGTCTCAGAAGTTGAATGGTTCTCTTTGCAAAGAGGTGATGACTATTTGGGTGATAATTTGGGATGTAGTATGCTCCCTACCATATACACAGTAAGACCTGGGTATATTTGCTGCATAAAATGGAAAACAAGGATGGGCCATAGCCAGATTGGTGGATGTGCTGAGGTGAAAGAGTCATTTGGAGACTATCGGCCTCTCAGAGCAGTTTTGTTGCTGGCTGCTGGCTCCCTGCATCTGGCCTTTAAGAAGCATGTCAAAATAGCTGTACTTGTGATGATTTCTAGCTGTTTTCTGCCTTGTTATAGTCTGTTGATCTGTGCTTCAAACTATTTTTTTTTGTTTCCCAATTTTTGTCCTTTTTCTATCCTGTCAAACTACAAGATACATATCAAATGCTCTGCATTGGTATTATTAATTCATTATAAATTTTTATAAACTTCCAGCAACAGAATTTGTGAGCAAGTGCTGCACTGCATCTTCTCAGGAAACTTGCATTTAGTATCTGATCGTGGTTTAACCCTGTCTGGCAACTAAACATACGGGCAACCAAATACCACGCAGCCACTTGCTCACTGCCCCCCATCTGAAGGGGTGGGTAGAGGAATCAGAAAGGAATGTAAAACTCGAGGGTTGAGATAAGAACAATTTAATAATTTAAACAGAATGAAGAGATAAGAACAACAGTAATAATAATAATAATAATAACAATTAGGATGGAAAGGTGGGGA
Source organism: Falco rusticolus (assembly GCF_015220075.1). Taxonomy (NCBI): domain Eukaryota; kingdom Metazoa; phylum Chordata; class Aves; order Falconiformes; family Falconidae; genus Falco; species Falco rusticolus. The sequence goes on along the minus strand of NC_051193.1, from coordinate 54,520,787 downwards.
AAAAGGGTAAAATCCAAAGGAAGGGAAAAGGAAAAAAAACAAGTGATGCACAGTACAACTGCTCACCACCCGCTGACTGATGCCATTGGCTGTAATATTGGTGCTTCTGGCAGGAAGCAGGGGTTATGTCGTGACCGCATGGGGTGTGCTGATGGCTTCCTTCTGCAAGGCACTACCCGTGCACTGCACAAAGGCATGGCTGAGAGCTGTAACAGAATTTGTTTGCATGCAGTTGTTCTGAGCTCTCATGGGTGGCAAGAGATGCAGGGCAAGCAATTGAAAGTCCTGTGAAGATACTGAACTAAGTATGAGAAACTGGCTACAGTTTAGTGAAGGTCATAAAGGTTGCGTGTTTGGTTAATTACAAACAATTAAACAATAACCCTTTTCTTTGAGGATACCTGCTGCCATTGTGTGTGACAATTTAACAGGGCTAAAAAAACAATGCAAGAGCCATAGTGCTTGCTAATTATGAACTTTATCTTAAATCTTATATGAGATAGTGTAGCATTTTCACAAGCTGTTTCATGAAATTACAGCCTCATGCTTTAAATTATAATACCCATGACTGTAATGTATATATGATGCTTAACACATAGGCTAGGCTATCACTGTATGTGTCTATGCAGCAATGAGAAGAACCATGCAATATGCTAGGCTAAATGCTCTTGAGCAGAGGCATCACCTGGGGATTTGCCCCTAACTTGCCATTTGTCTGTATCTTGCTATTTGCTGTGTGCTGTAAAGACTGGATTCAAACAATGATCATTTATCTGATTCCATTATCACAGCCATTGAGATATAAACCCTGAATATGGTATGTTTTTCTCTCCTGTTTTTGGAAAAAAAAGATTGCCAATTTAGTTTTTGTTTTAGGAAAACACATATTCCTTGTGCGTTATTCAAATGGCAAGCACTGAGCCAAAACCAGGGCCATCCTGAGGAGCTCCTCCTCTCCTCAGGCTTTAGTGGTTTGCATTAAATAAAATCTTGATTCACAGCTGTCCCGCTGAGGTTTTTAAAACCTTTTCTTAAAATCATCTTTTGCCATTTTTGCATTTGCTGACCTGATGCTCTAGAATTATATAGCTTGCCATGGTTTTTACTACTTAAGTAATCTCTAAATTATCACAGTACCATGCCTTTTTAAAGTATAGTACTGTAATTACATTCATCCATGATTTATGACAAGCTTTCAGTGAAGAAATAGTAAACACTGTATCACTTTGATGTATGTGTGTGTAACTGTACGTTTCTCTGTTCTGCAAAATACCGTTCCATTGTTACTGGCATTTTCTATAGTGCATAGAAAATTAACTTGTACTTCATTCATTCATTTAATCCCTTCACTGTAATTTGACACAGAAGTCCCAAACTAAAAACAAAACTGGTGTTGCAAAAAGTTATTTTAACATGAGGTTTCATTCCCAGATGCTTGACTGCATGTGAAAAAAAAAAAAAAAAAAAAAAAAAGTAGTAGTATGAAGATGAAATACATGATGTGTGCTTTTGGTTCCTAAATACCTGCTGCTGATTTACCCCAATCGTAGTTTTGTGGGTTTGGCATAATAAAGGTGGTACTGAATTATTACAAAATGCATTGAGAAGTAAGCCACAAACTCTTGTGGCAATAACCTTATTTCTTTATATGGTCATTGAAATAGAAAGGCTGGGTGTGACCAGGAGAGATGAGAGTTTCAAGGAAATCTTCGAGGTGCAAATGAATCACTGATATAAAACTCCTGTTTATTTTAGTCCCATTGTATAAATAGGAAGAACTGAGTTGCTACGGAATGCCACTCTCAAAACTCTGAATCAGCCGTCACAGAGCTCCTTCCTGTGACTGATATTTTGCAGTATTTTGTTATCTAGCAGCAGATTTGGTGAAATGTGGATACTTTCTTCTCTTATTAGTAGTGACATCTGGCGTGAAGGTGTTTCTCCCTTGTAAAGAAGTCATAATGGACGGCAGCATAATCCTCCTAAACCAGTGAGGGCTGTGCCTTCCCCTGTGTTACTCCTATGTATTTATACAGGATGAGGCATTACAATTTATTTTTTCTAAGAAAGCACTAAAATGAAGCTAAAATTTTGTTTCATTAATGCATCACAGACATATTTTAACCTACAAAAATGAGTACAAGACTATCTCATTACTGATCTCCAAAAGTATTACATTATGAAAGTGACTTTATTTATCATTACAAGCGTACCTGGCAATTTAGCATGACTAGCCTTTTTTTTTTTTTTTCCTTTTACGGATTGATAAAGCAAAAGTTTTAGGTGATTTTGCAGAAATTAAACACAAGCTCTGACTTCTATGATTCCTTATTAAAATGCATACCTATAGACCTGTCTTTGTAAAAATACTAATAATTTACATATTGTGTTTCATATTCTCTGCTCTGGGAGAATGAGAGTAGATTTTTGTGATAACCAGATAGATGAAATTTGTGAAGTGATTCACCAAGTTTGCCTGGGATTGAAGGGGACAGCTGTCTTAATCCAATAGTGCTTATGATATTTAAAATGATGGGGGCTTCCAAGGTTAATGTTCACCAGACAACAGAGTATCCTCTCTGTTGAGGAGGTTTGCACAGAACCCTCAGATTTTTCTGGTTGGAAGGGAGGTGTCTAGTCCAACCTGGAGGTGTCAGCCTCAAATTCACTAAATTTACTTCTAAAATAGTAAATAAATCAGGGACTAGACTGTTTCCCTACTGATTAGTAAGTACTTCCCCCACCTCCCCAACTAAATGAATATGTAAATACTTTTTTCAGGGAGAACAGTGTCAGCATAAGAACAAATACATCCAACAGTAAAAAAACACATTTATAGTGCCTTTGTTAAAGTCAGACCCCTGGGGACTAGGAAAATGGCACAAGATATGTGTTTAATGAATTCTGAGTGAGTACTTCAAATGCACAATAGGTAAAAAAGAATTTTTGCCTATTTCTTCTTTCAAAGCTTTTTTTGCCTTGCTTTTTTTACTAGTATTTGGAAATACATTTTGGAAGGATTGAATCAGTTTGGTTTCCTAATCTTCAATATTTTTTCTCCTTAAAATATTTTTCAACTTTCATTTCAGATCAAACTAAGTTTGGGTGTTTCTGTTCAGTTCCATAGCCATATTGGCATTTTAGTTATTTACAACTTCACAGTTTCTCTAGCTCTTTTCTCAGAGACTCAGGCTTAAAACTGTGTTGCTGAGTTTCAAGCCTATGTTTCTAATAAGCTTTGTAGGGGATTGGTGAGCTTACAGGTGTACTTGTAATGATTCTTTACTTGTACCCTTGCCTTGAGATTCTTTAATCTTGACTTTTACAAAATCAGCAAAATTACAATTTGATTATTAATTTGTCTTCATGTTTAATAACACAGTGTTCTATTTGTGCCTCTGGACGTATCATAACTCACTATATCCAACTGTAAATACATATCAATTCCATCTCACAGAGCATTTACAAGCTTATTAGTAAGACCAACTCTTAACACCAGAAACCTCCCTGCAACTTACAGGGACTTGCCTTGTTTCCTGCCCAAGGGGCAGCCTTTTATTTCTGTGAGGGCCCCTTTGCCCTTTTGGAGTTAGGCTATGGCTTTGCACATTAGACAGTAATCTTAGTTAGGAATTCTGGCAAGTGTTTTCTGAAAATCCAGGTGCACAGTATCCACAGCATTCCCTGTGTTTGTGTTGGCAGCCAAAGGCTTAAACAATTCCAGCAAGTAAGTGAGGCATGCCCTTCCCTTCCACGCTGGCTATCCTTGATTCAAGATGTGGTTTACAGACTGTTCTTCCATTTGCTTTTTAACAAGCATTTCCAAGGCTTTCCTCACAACTGATGCAAAGCTGCAGAAATAAGCTTATCATTTCCTGATCAATAGGTCCTAAAAATGGTCTTATTTTGGTGACTTGCCACACTTTCAGTTCCTTCCAGTCTCTGTTCTTTGAGTTTTTTTCCTTTGAGTTGAAAAAGCCATCATTTCCTATCAAAGTAGGGTTAACTTTTATCAGGATTTGCTACCTGTAGCTGACAAATTATAAGAGCTTCAAGGCAATAATATGGGCCTATGAAATGGCAAGGGGAAGACAAAGAAATTAAACAAGTGTTTTTTCTTTGGATGGTGAAGAAATTGTGCCTGGTAGGACTTGACAAATTTCTAGATCTTATAATGAAAAGTGATAGGAGCCTTCATGTCCCGTATCATACAACCTGTCAGTTTCTTGTTCTGTTGAAATCCATGGGCTTTTTTCTTTCATAATTGAGTAATTCTTGCAGCTGAAAATAAGTCTTTTAAATAAAAGACCATTCAGAATAAACAGAGGCAGAAATAGTGTCTTTGAACTGTCCCTCTTCCACATCTGTTCATTATAAAAAAAATCAGAAGCCTTGTAAAGCTTATTTGCCTAAACTAAAAACTAATTGAAATGCGTATTTTGGAGAAATAAATGTGGCAAAAAAGGAGGTAGAGATTTGCTCAGCAACTAATGGAGAAAGCTTTTGGACTTGTTATTTTCTTCTCTGTTAATCTCTCAAATAATTATCTTTTTTACCTTTTACAGACTTTTCTTTTACTAGAAGAGGCCCAAACAAAGAAGAGATTGCATATTACTGAGTTGCTTTTTGGTGGAAACTAATGTATTTCCTTAAAAACGTGCTTTAAAGTTTCTATATTAATACTAACCTTTTTCCTTTACTAAGTTGGTTTTTTTTTGGTTTTTTTTACATTAAATTATGAACTTCATGTAATGAAGGAAAAAAATAGCATGATATACTCTTTCTGCAGAAAACGTAACTTTGCCATGACTGTTCACAGTATAGCATAAGCTTATTGATTTTGTGTAAAATCTAGTTCATATTACAGAGGATGAAATGGCAAAATAATAATTTATAAAGGCAAAATAAAGAACATTCAGATAAAATATGGCTAAATGGTGCAATTATATTCTAGTACTAGGCTCTGCCCACTGCTCAAAGAGAAAATGCTTTGATTTACCCTGCCTTTGAAATTGTATTTATAATAGAAGAACTACAATATTTTAAAATCAAAATTAGATTCTACAGCATAAAATGATTAGAAAATTCCTGAAAAGGGAAGAAGTAACTCTTGTTTTAGGGTAGAGGTAATCTATGTGTCCCAAAACCTAGTCTTCTCCTGCCTCAGGTCCACCGTGAAGCTGTTCGTATTCTCTGCTGAGGCTTGACCATTCCCTCTGCATTGGGGGAACCTACACTGTCTTCTCTTCTGAAAAACTTGGTTTGACAGGACTTTGTTCTTTGTTCTTGCAAGTCATTTGTAAAGCATTGGCATCACTAAGAGTAAATAAACTAAGTAGTTGTTTGAAGGTCTAAGTCATTACTGACGCTCACAACAAGCTAGGAAGCTAAGCATTGCTAAGGTCCAGGGTAGGATTAGTCTCAGGATAGGCAATGTCAAACACAGGATCTGTGTCATGGATTTGATCTGTTCCACCTAGAATTCTTCCCCACAATTTCCAGACATGGTTTTGTTTATTAGGTGAGTTATCCCAGTTTCTATTGATCTGATTCAGTGTTTAGTCAGTTGTAGCTTTGCTGATTGTCTATCAACCTGAGAATGTTTTCTCTTATTAGCAGTGGCATTAAGGCAGACCAATTTCTAATCTAATGTTCTATTTCATGGTATTTCAAGCTAGAGCAAAACCCGTGGGTACATGCAATAATGTCGTGTCACTGCTCAAAATCTTTAGTGTTTTGGCCTTAGAATGATGTATTCTCTAGGAAAAAGGATCATAGCTTGAATTCATAGAAAAGCAGCACAAATAAAGAATCTTTTTCTTTAGTAGGGAATTATCTCCAAAGCTGGTGGTGAGCTAGTGCATTCGGAGCAAATTTCTTGATCAGGAAAAAAGTGCATGATAACCTGAGTGGACTGATAAAAAGTAATATCGTTTGGATGAACTTTGCCTGTGTGACAAGGAATGTGCATATTTATTGGTAATAATGGATGGATAGACTACTTTCTCCAAGTCTTGCTGTTCCAGGGCTGTCTCGCTATCAGTAAATTTCCTTCTAACAAAATTAATAACAGACATTTGGGAACATTTTCCAAATTGTGCTATCAATTCTATGTCACTGGAATAATATTTTGTAATAGAAAAATAATTGTTAGTGCTTGATTTGTAATATTTATTAAAGTTAAAAGGACTTGACTTCAGTAACAAAAAAAGGAAAAAAAAAACAGATGGGAAAAATAGTTTTAAATTTGGCAAAGTAGAAAATCTCTCATTTAATAATTTTTGTGATACACTGGATTAAAACTCAAAATTGCTTTACATATTATTCACACAGGACCTTTTTTGGCCATCTGCTGTTGCCAAGTGCTAGAGAAACACATTTCATTTTTTAGCACTGGCCTGCCAAATTATATAAAGGAAATGTTTGCCATCAATGTTGTTTTTCCCTAAATTATTTGGAATGCTGTTTCAGTCTCCTTTGGGTCTATTCATTTTACAGAGGTTCTGTATTCTGTCCCTTCTGTTCATCTTCCAATAATAGCAAATGTCCTATACTCAGAAATCCTTTCTTCTGTCAATGCAGATAGATTGCTCAATTCTTTGATCCCCAACATCCTTCATACAACCTATGCCTGTCTTTCCTGTTAGGGAAAAACCTTTCAGGAATCTTTTTTTTCCCCATGCTATTTACCTTCATCCTTCATTGGTTTTCCCCCCCTGACACACTCTTTCTGTGTCCCCCTCTATTACAGTGATATAATACATATCTAACCAACAAAAAACGCTATAAGAATTTATAGTAACAGAGAATCAACTGACTTAAGAAAGGGGTCTGGACTGGGAGATTTAAAAATACCCTTTGTCTGTCAAGACAGAGGTGATAACTTCCCGTGGAGCCTTTTAGAAGTGTGTGCAAAGTTCCTGATATGTTGTAGCTAGTGAAATGTGGTTATGAAATATTGTCTGTCTTTAAATGAAGAAGCAGAGTGATTGGCCTGACAGCTCATCATTTTCAGAAGTGAAATGCTGTGTAAATTATGGGAATGTGGGGTTTAATATACCTTGTCTAAATTAGATCTTTGCTGCACACACTTAGCTAAGTGTCCTGCTGTTGCTAGGTGGCTGCATATATATATACTGAATGGGAGAGATCACAAGATTAGGTTACACAGAGACATCACACATGGTGACACAGGACATATTATTAATTTCTGTTCTCTGAGAAAAATGAATTTCGCTAAATAATAATTTGTGGTTCTTTCAGTGAATTTAAGACTTCCACCAGTACTGATGTGTTTGTTTTTTCATAAAACCAACCATGTCTCCACTCCTACTGTGGCTTCATTTGGCAGCTGAAAAAAGAGTCAAAATTCCTGAGCTACACTTAGTGACTGAGAAAAGAATTTGCCTATTGTGTGTAAAGGGCTTATTTCATAGCTTTTTTCACTTAATGATCCCAGTTTCCAAAAGAAACCCATGTGGCTCTGGGACTTCAGCACATATGGGATCTGCATCTTTGTTGCTGACTCTCTTTTCTGTTTTAGAAGGCTGCAAAATAAACGGATGTGTGACAGGAGGTTGACTTATGTCATGCCATAAATGTGCACAAATGTACTTAAGGTACGGTTATATCTCTGTTAACCTAAGCATCACAACAATGTAAACAATAGTATGTGTGACTAACAGTGGAGCACTGTTGAGAGCATTTGTGCCTATTATATTATTAATGATGGAATTTCAGGCACGTGTTTGGATTACCTATTCATTTCAGTCCTTTCCTGTTGTTGATTCTTTCTAGCTGTAATTTTTTCCAATTACAGGAATCGTTAGTTTTTTTTCCTGGAGACACTAGGCCTTTAGTATAGGTAGGAAAAGAGTCTGTAAGATGGTTTACATAGCAATATCCTCAAAGGGGCTACTGCATAGTGTATCGTTCAAAGCTTAGCAGAGTGCATACCACAGCTAGAGGATGTAGAACATCTCAAGGGTCCCTGCGGCTGTTTAACTCTTTGAAATAAACTGTTCCTTCCAGCATGAGAAGGAAAAACTACACATTTGCTTGCCAAAGCTGTGCAAACACATTCATCCAAATAACTCTGATCAATTACGTAAAAAAAATGAGACATTTTAGGAGCAAGAGGCCAATGAAGGGAAAGAGGTACAGTTTATTTATGTGATCATTTTTGCTCAGAGGCACCCTATACAAGGAAAGAACAGCTGTTAAAAGAGATGTTATGCTTATGCAAATACAGGAGACTGGCTTTTTCTTTATTGTTTTGAGAAGCAGAAAGTGCAATGTTGAAAAATCTGACCTATTTCCAGGAGCACACACTTCCTTCTTTTGGGAAAAGGTAGAAATACAGTGTTTTCTTAGTTAGAAATGTTGGTGGATCTAGGTATCCATTTGCCAATGCTGCCAAAACCATTTGATACTTACCCTAAACATGAAATAAATTCCAGGTATCAGTGAAAATTCTCAGCAACCATAGCAGTTTGTATAAATACTATTCTATTCCCAGTGCATTATAGTCAGAGCAGACTCAGTTTGCATGAAGATGGGGCAAAGGCAGCCTTCCCTATAGCAGAGATGAAATCCAGCTTGCTATGTTTAGCTGTAAACACTAAAGTGATTCCATCAGCAGTTCTGTGTGTGTGAAGTCTCTTCTGCTAGGAGACTCTGTGTACATCTTGGTGAATTACTTTCCCCCTCTAGGTAGATATGGCTTCATAATGCAATTTGAGCTCACCAAATATCTATCTTGTCTTTCTCCTGATGTAAAGGAACTATAAATTAGGGGAAACAAGCAGATTAAAAGCAATTGTCTTACATGTTATTAATTTCTTCTTGGTTTTCTCAAGTCTTTGTCATCCCTCATTTTTCTAATGAAAAACATCTACATACATGCATCTGGTTCCAATATTAAAATGACATTTATGTAACATACAGTGACTTTATTACTCAATGGAAGATAACTGTGATACGGAAATAAGGAGTATTAAAATGCTATTTTTGAGGATTAATAAAGAGATACATTTTGTTTAAAAAAATGGGTCTGCTATTCTGGGTAAATCTGGAAAAAGGGCTGGTACCATTAATTCCTAATGATGTGTCATCCTCCAGGCATTCCACAGCGCCCAGTACTGGGGCCAGCTCTGTTTAATATCTTTATCAATGACCTGAATCGAGTGCACCCTCAGTCAGTTTGGAGATGACACCAAGATGGGGGGGAGTGTTGACCTGCTGGAGGGCAGGCAGGCTCTGGATAGGGACCTGGACAGGCTGGACCCATGGGCCGAGGCCGGTTGTACCAGGTTCAACAAGGCTCAGTGCCGGGTCCTGCACATGGGTCACAACAGCCCCACACAGCGCTACGGGCTGGGGGCAGAGCGGCTGGAAAGTGCCTGGGGGAAAAGGGCCTGGGGGTGCTGGCTGACAGCTGGATGAACATGGGCCAGCAGCGTGCCCAGGTGGTCCAGAAGGCCAGCTGCATCCTGGCTTGTATCAGAAATATTGTGGCCAGCAGGACAAGGGCAGTGATCGTCCCCCAGTACCGGTCACTGGTGAGGCCGCACCTTAAATCCTGGGTTCAGTTTCGAGCCCCTCACTTCAGGAGGGATGTTGAGCTGCTGGAGTATCTCCAGAGAAGGGCAATGGAGCTGGTGAAGGGTCTGGAGCACAAGTCTTATGAGGGAGTGGCTGAGGGAACTGGGGTTGTTCAGCCTGGAGAGAAGGAGGCTCAGGGGAGACCTTACTGCTCTCTACAGCTGCCTGACAGGAGGCTGTAGGCAGCTGGGTGTCAGTCTCTGCTCTCAAGTAACAAGTGACAGGACAAGAGGAAAAGGCCTCAAGTTGTGCCAGGGGAGGTTTAGTTTGGATGTTAGGAAAAAAATCTTCATTGAAAGGGTGGTCAAGCATTGGAACAGGCTGCCCAGGGAGGTGGTGGAATCACCATCCCTGAAGGTGTTTAAAAAACACATAGATGCAGTGCTTAGGGGCAAGGTTTAGTGGTGAACTTGTCAGTCCTGGGTTAATGGTTGGCCTTGATGATCTCAAAAGCCTTTTCTAACCTAAATTATTCCATGATTCTATGATTCTATGTCTTGGAAGATGGAGAACGTAGATATAGCTGAGACTGTGGATGTTGATTCTTGTTCCCAGCTGCACATGGGAACCTCCTTTGTTATCCTGTAAGTTCTGTGGACCAAACTCCTCCATACTAGTGAAGTTCTCTTACAGTAGAATTTCAGGAGACATGGACTTTTACTCTTCCCTCTTCTTAAATAAAATTGAGATTGTAAACTTTGGTTTAAACAAGGCATTAAACATTAATGGTTTTGGGGTCAGAACAATGCGCTCCCGTGCTGTTTCTATGGGCTGGTTTGTTTTCCATGCTTCCTTTAATGAAAGGTGTTACAGTAGTGGTCTGTAGTAGGTGGTAAATACATTGGAAGCATAGAAAGCATTGTTTAAGTGGAATGAAGGGATTTGATCCTGAAGGCTGTCCTCTATACTAAGTGATAGTTTAGAATTACAATAATATACACAATTCCCATCGGCTCCATCCTGTTCCCATGGCATGTCATTAATAATTAGCTTGTGTCTATAGAAATTGTATTTCTTGTATTTTTTACACTTAATGTCGCAAAATACAAATATGCATTAAAAGTTTTAATTTTTGAGGAACCTCTGTGGGGTGATGAAAGTATGCTGATGCAAATCACTTTCAAAATTATTTAACTGAATATGAAAGATTTGCGGTGCCCTAAAATGTCCCCTCATCATGAATGAGAGCTCAATATGGGTAAACTGAAGTAGGAATTACTATGTAACCCAGTCTTTAAGACTTCTGAATATCAGAATTGAAAAATAAAAAACACTGTAAGATTGGGTAAGTAATTTGGCTGGAAGGGGAAATCTGAATCTATGCAAATCAGCTAGACTGAAGTCTACTGAATGCAAGATAAACAGACATAGAGAGCCAGTTAGTATTTTAAGTAAGATGTCAATTGAATAATTCCTCATATAGTAGTTCCAGAAAAAAAAAAAGAACAAAACCTCTTTACCCAGGACCTTATCTAGCAATCTTCTGTCAGGAGAAAAGTTTAGGACTGCTGAAAACAAGTTTATAGCCTTCTCAGTGTTTGCTGTCATGTGCAATAGATATAGTGCTGTTCACTGGTCACCTGGTGAATGATTTCCTTACCTCTACTCATTTTTGTCTCTCTCTCTCACTTATTTTTATAAACTGCTTCTATAAATTGACAGATGCTTGTAGTGTCCCTGTGTAGGAAAAAATAACCATAGAAAGTATAATGTATGCTCAAATCCAATTGAAAGCAGATTTATTTTCAGGAACTGTCATAGGAAGCGAGGGATTTATGTTCTCCATAGATCAAGAATAAAGGCATGACAAGGAAGAGGCTAAACAGTCTTTTAATTGATACATACTCAGTTATATGAGGCAGTATGATTTAAAAGCAATAAGGCTTTCTGAAGATCTGCAGGCATACTGAAAATGAAATTGCTACTTCTATTTGACCATGAAATGGTCGAGTTCAGAGAAAGGCAGCTTTAAGAGAAGGCTTTTGTGATTGTCTGATGAGCAAAAAATTATGAATTGACAAGTTGTTTAATGTTTAAACCTGTTTGCCTTTATTCTTATGTAAACTCTTAAAAAATATGATTATCTTCTTGCTTAGCATTCAGCAGCTACCCACATTTTTCTGGACTTAAGATTCCATTTCTAGTAGTTCTTTAACCTTTATCATCTGAAATGTTCCTCTACCTTGCAGAAAAGACAACATGAGCATTTCTGAAATTATGAGCTAACACTGCTCACCCTCAGGTTTAATGCATTGAAATAGAAAGCAGAAAATGGAGTGTTCAAAACACAAGGATTTGATGAACCAGACAAAAATAGTGCAAATATTTGCAGATCTACTTCGTTAATTAAAGGTTTTTTTTAATCAGAATTCCCTCAATGTACATGAAAATAATCTATCCATGGAGTACTTACAGGAATCTGTCACTGAATTGCAATTCTGTCACTGAATTACTAAAACTCATTCATTAACATAACAAAGTTAATTTGTAGCCTTCTCTGACAAGTGGGTTTTTCTCCCTGTTGGGTGGCAAAAATCTTATTTTCCTAACCTGGCTTTTCCCCTAGGATGCTTTTATTTAATTTTCTACCATGTGTAAGTCCTCTCCAAGTACCTATCAATGCAGTCTATGAATGAGTGGCTCCTTGGACTTTCACCTCATCTGCTTATCATGTCATATGATGTTATTGTTCCTTAAATGTCTGAAAATACAAAGAGCATGCCATGCATATGGAAAATATAATACAAGGAATTATTTGCTATAGAAATTTTATGAAAGGCTGGGGCTTCCCAGGCCATTATAACAAGCTTGTGAAGGGTTCTTAGCAACTTAATGACTTACACTAAGATTTCAGCTGGAAGTATATTTTGCCTTTTAAAAATTGACAAAAAATAGAGACATGCTATTATAGAAGAAAACCCACATAGAGACCTATCATCTGGATGTTGTTTAATGTGTCTGCATGGAGCAAGTCAGTGTCTAGGACTTTGTCTTGACAGGAGACAAATCACTTGGACTGTGACGTGGATATAATCTCCTACATGAACACTTTTATTAAAGTGCTTGCTTTAGCTTAAACTCTTTCCATGTGATGCAATTAAACTTTAAAAAGTTTTGTGGTATTGGAATCAGAACATCCTCATGTAAGATTGTAACTCTATTACTTCAAATTTACAACAAAACTGCACCAAAACAATTCTCTTGTGAGGACAAGACTGAGTTTGCAACCTCATATGCATGGTCAGCAAAAAGGAGTGATTGAAAAAGCTTGCTGTGTTCCACCAAATGAGTGGTTGGGAATGATGGATTTGAAAGAGAATAATCTGTGGCTATGAAAGAAAATCACTACCTAGTGGGCAGGAAGAAAAAAGGTGTAAAATATGACTGTTTTCAACAGACACAGCCCTATAATTGTATCTTATATTTACATGTCTATAGAAAAAGGAAGATCCATTTAATGAAACATAAACATTGCTTTCATAAAACAAAGAAATATGAGGAGATGCCATCGTTTAACCGTAGTTTTAACTATATCCATGTTAATCTAATACACAGTAAATGTGGACTGTAATCACTTGTATAGGTTTATAAACAAATTAAAATAGCAAATTCCAGAAATATTGCCACCAAGAATACTTTGCACCATTCTGATACCTGATATTTTCCTAAAATGTGGGTGAGATGCCTTCTAGCAAAGAGCCAGAAAAAGCTGTATTCTGTCTCAGTTCCAGTGTCAGCATGGAGTCATGACTGATGCTTTCTTGATGCACATGGTCAGCTACGGCCACAAAAATGACTCCTTTGGAACCCTGCCAACCGGTACAAATTAGAGCTGCTTTCAGGATGTTAAAATTTGTACTGAAAAATTAGCCAGACACAGGTTTGGTCTCGGACAAAGGAAGCAGAGAGGTGGCTTGATAATCTCCCCCTGAGCCTTTTAGTATATGTTGGTGTAAGAGGACTCATCTTCAGACTTCAGTAAACCTGCACATTGCAAAAACATAAGCAAAGATATCCATAGTTATGGATAAAATCACTTGGGTCATTTTGAATGCTTAGTCACAAAGTTCAGAAGGTTTTGTGTGATGTTTCTTTTAGAGTGGACTTATTCCCATGACAATTTCTAAATTTTAGCAGCATTATTTTCCCCAAAGGGATATAAGGAATGATCCTATACTGAAATAGTGTTTGATAGCAATAGCTTTTACATGACTGCATTCCTGTTATTTATGAATTAAAGGATGTCTATTCCCCCCTACCCCAGTTTTTGATATTTTGGTCTTTTGCTTCTGGCAAGTATTGTATGAAGTCACTGAATATGCCAGTGTAACACAAAATTGCAGTGATGACTGGAGTCCTAAAGGAGAAATGTAACTGTAGCACACATCCTGCAGTTTCTGTCTGAGCAGCAGATGGGAGAGAGCAGTTATTAGCTCCTCCATGTCGCTAAGTAAAAGAGTTTTGTGTTCTTAGGTTATTATCTAGCTAATGGATGGGATTTTGGTTTTGTTAATTTTAAATATCCAGTTTGTGGAGAAAATGCTTGAGAAAAGTGACAGATGGGTTATACTGAACAGTAGCAACATGTATAATACACTTTAATGAGTCCTGCAATATGAAACCATCTCATGCAATGTCTCAATTTCACATTAGATGTTACATTATTTTTATTTTAACTGAGTAGCTAAGTCAGCTTGCTCCTGCATTTCTTATGGCACTGAGTTGAATGTGACTGTACACTCCTGAGCAGCCATAGAAGTTTACAAATGAGCAGTGCTCCAGTACAGACATAACACTTTTTCCTTGGAAAATAGAGCTGAATTTTATGTCTTCATCTAACATTTGCTCTTTACAGGTGGTGCCTCCTTACAACGCTTCCCTTTTCGGAGGGCACCTTGGTTCAGCACAGGCTGCTGCTGACCAGCACCACCACAGGATGCTATTTAAGCATCTAAATAACAGTGACTCTGTCACACCATAACTAACTGCTGGTTTACTTTCTCCTCAAGTTTCAGAATTTTCAGCCATACAAAGAAACCAAAATGCCTTGTTTGCTTAAAAATACAACCATGTGATGTTTTCTCTTTAAGATGGACTGAGAACCCAGAGGACTGTTTGTATGCAAATTGTCTCTCAAACTAAAATAAATATGACTGGGGACTGGCAAAATCTAGTGCGCCACTGTGTTGTCTAATTTGCCAGTATGAGCATCAGGTGTCCTGAGACTGTTTTAAGTCAATTCTGCATGAGGATTAGTTTATACACTTGCTAAAAATGTATTACAAGGGGTTTTACTTTATTTCTTCTCTGTTGTTTTCCTGTATCAAAACCATAAGTTCTTGTCCTGGTTTGAGCTGGGATAGAGTTAATTTTCATCTCAGTAGCTAGTACAATGCTGTGTTTCAGATTTAGTATGAGAACAATGTTGATAACACAGTGATGGTTTTAGTTGTTGCTAAGTAATATTTATACTAAATCAAGGACTTTTCAGTTTCTTAGGCTATGCCAGCAAGAAGGCTGGAGGGGCACAAGAAATTGGGAGGGGACACAGACAGGATAGGTGACCTGAACTAGCTAAGAGGATATTCCATACCATACTGCCACACTGAGTATATAAACTGGGGGGAGTTGGCTGGAGCCTGCCGATGGCTGCTCAGGGACTGACTGGGCATTAGTCAGCAGGTGGTGAGCAGTTGTATTGTGGATCACTTGGTTTTGTTTTTTTCCCTTTGGGATTTTATTCCTTTCTCTCTCCGTCTCATGATGAGTGTTTTTGTTGTTATTATTAGAAATTATTGTTATATTTTATTTTAATTATAAAGTTGTTCTTATCTCAGCCCACAAGTTTTACTTTTTTCCTGAATCTCCTCCCTATTCCTCAGGGGAAAGGGGTGGTGGTGGTGGAGTGAGCGAGTGACTGAGCTGTACTTAGTTGCCAGCTGGGGTTAAACCATAGCAATTTTGAAGTATTTTTTCAGTAGCCAAGCTTTCATCTTTGCCTTGTATACTCAAGCAACTGACTTCAGAGTTTCTCTGTGATACTTGTTAACATGTGCAAGACATAAAGAAAATCTTATAAGTTTCTTACAAAACATAAATATCTTCAAGGCCCAAATTTAAAGAAACATAGAGATTCAGCAATGCTGAACATAAACTATCATTTTATTTATTCTCCAGGAAGAGTGTACAAATATTTACATTGAACTTGCAGCGATGTAGACTAGGATTTTGTTTAGTGTGTATGTGTGTTTGTATGCTAACTTGAGCCTTCATGTCTATATATTTTCTAATACAATCTTTCTAGTTCTACTCAGCTTTCTTAAATGATTGTGGAGTGACAACTGTAATTTGCTAAAAGAAAAAATTATAAAAGGATGAAACCTTCATAAATGATCTCAGTTAATAACATTTTTGAATTTTTAATTCATACATGTATGTATGTTCTTACATATTATTTTTTAATAGTAAAGAGGAAAAGGTTCATGGCATAGAAGAGAGGGAAAAAAAGAAAATGAGAAGTGGATGATCAAATCAAAGTAGAAAAGAAAGAGAAAGAGAAAAAAGAAAAGGAAAAAGAAAAGGAAAAAGACAAAAGGCAAAGAGGAAGTGAAAAAGAAGAAAGGAAGGGGTAAGCAAGGAAGGCAAGAAGGAAGGGAGGGAGGGAAGGAAAAAGGAAAACTTCTACTTTGACATATTGACAAATATTGAAAAACAACTGATTATCTGTAAAGTAATATATTAGGTGAAGGAAGTCAAGGGAGGGTGAGAAGATAAAAGAGAGATGACCAGGCAGGAAAAAGGAATAAAAAGAACAGGCAGAAATTCAGTTTGATTCTACTGATGGTGGCTTTCAATTGAGGAATAAAATACCACAATTATGAATATGAACTTAATGCCTTATTTCAGTCAATATATTGATCAGAAGAATGTTCCATTAAGAAAGCCAAGACATGGATGAGATTAGTTACAGTAAAAGGCATAACCAGCTTCCCCTGCATGAAACCCCAGTATTTGTAGTCGCTGGTGAAACTGGGTGTAGAAGGATGGTGGTATAGCCCATCCTGAGTGACCTGTGTGCTTCTTTTGATGCATTCAGCACTACTGACTTTTTCTGGATGGTCTCTGTTTTCATGTTTTATCTCTGGTTATCCAGGACATAAGGGGAACCATTCCTGTAACATGATGGATATCTGTTCAAGCTGCTCCGCTACTGGTTCCCAACAATGCCTACATTAAATTGCGGCAATACATGTACTTTGTCTCTTTTCAAAATAGTTTTACATTACCTTACTGCAGGGGAAAGACTCCATCAGAGAGAAATGATGGCAGCCTCATTTAGACTGTGATTGAGAAGACTAATGTGCATGCATTTAAACATGTTCTTAAGTGCTTTTCTGGATGAGGATATCAGTTAACATCTCTTCAAACAGAAAATTTATTAAACATGAGAAAAGGGAATATTTTATATGGGAACATATGGAAGCAATTTTTTATTTATATTAATAGATCTGGTTTTAATGTATGAAAATATGTAATGCTATAATTGTTGGAAAGCCAGGTAGTGAAGTCTTTCAGCCAGGCCTCTATCAAACATGAGATATTCTTACTCTTATTTAGATTGTGGTTTTTTTCTGTATAGGTGAGATTTAAAAAAAAAAAATAATGGCAAAAATATTCTATAAAATTTAATAGCACGTTGTAATATTTCTTTTCCTATTTTTATAAAAGTGTAGTGATGAAAACGGATAAAAAACAAAACCAAAACCAAAAGTGCTGAAAGATCTTTTTCTACTCAGGCCAATAGATTGTTAGAGTACATCTAGGACTATAGCACCCAGCAAGCATTTGTGTGTACTGATGTCTAAAACCCTATAGGAGTATTAAAAATTAGTGTGACACATTCACCTATGGAACTTCAGGTTTTTTTGGAGAGTCACATGCCCTTTCACTGCAGTACATGGCCACAGGTGGGACAGGATACTGCCACAGCGGATCTTTCTTCTGGGGCAGGTCCAGCATCCTCTGCAGCTGAGGAAGGTACATGAGAACTCGTTGAAGCACTGTTTCTTCATGACAGAGGGCAATGCTCTGTCCTGCCTGTGTCTCTGGGCTAAGGTGGGATTAAGACATCTTCTGTCTCCTTTGGGCAACACCAGCTGCCTGCTGTATTCTTTTTCTGCTCTTGTTTGATTTCTCAGAATAAATCAGAATTCAAATTAATTCCATAACTGGAAATGAAATATGACAGAATCTGCCTGTTTTTGAAGGGACAAAGATGCAAAGGGCAAGGCAGAAGTGGAGTTCTCTCTTTGCATACCAACCACAGGAACAGATTTATGCATCCCAATTTTATATATTACTGTAATAATGCCTTGGAAATTTTGTTGTATGCAATCATCTTGAAGTGAAAGAACTGTTTGTTTATTCAAATTTCCAGATACTGCTACATTTTCTGTTTTGCTTGAAGAGTGTGTTTTTTGTTTGTTTTTTCAAATGCTGAAGTTTTTAAACTGAAATGCACTTGTTTTCATCTGGTCAACAAAACAAGTGCTGTTTGATATCTTTGCTGAGCTGGCAGGCTGGCAGTCTTATATAGTATCAGGAAAAAGAAAACACCACTTATAATAACAGATTTAGTATGATCACCCTTACTTTAAAGTGAAAAGGAGGAACCATACTTCAGCAACCATCCATGTAATTATCATTCCAGCTGTAAATAAATATATCCCAACAGTGGTTAGGAGAGGGTGTCTCATTGTACAGCCTTTATGTCCTCAAATGAAAATAGACAGTAATGATGCTGAACATTCTTCCTGTTGACCGTCACCTCTCCAGAGAACCATCTAAGCGGCAGACAGAAGTTGCCCTTAGAAGACAGTAATACTCTGCGTTTGATGTCATGAAATTGATAGTTATCTCTTAAAGCTTCCAGAACTGTTGCTCTGATTACAGGTCAGATAGGCAACACAAAATATTAAAGGTGCAGAATTAAAGTGATAATTAATTGGGATTTATTTATTTAAAAAATATCTTGAAAAACTGTCATGGGATTTCATGGTAGGAAATTGGCTCACATTCCTTAGGGAAATAGTGTCTAGGTCACTGCCTACCATTTCAGTGGCATTGTGTGGTCTCAGGGAAGATTTTTATCATTATAGTGCTACCAGTGGATGTTACATTGTGATGCCAAAGGGAGTGAACACAAGATTTCATGCAAACAAGTACTGCTTTTGTTTAAAATGCAAATTACATCAAAATACCTGGCTGCAAAAATTTTAGTGTTTTTTTTGTGAAAGGATTAAAAAGAAAAACTCGTTCAGATTGTTATGTAATGACTGAACCAAATCTTCAAAACATAACATTCCCCAAATCTTTGATTCAAAAATCTCAGATACTGGAACTTTACAGATCCTCACCTGAATTTGGATTCAGTAGCTTAGCTTTGATTCTAGGGCTAACTGAGCGCTATCAGAGTTCTCTAACTTACGTTTCAAATCCATGATTTGTGTTGTCTTTACTTTGCAATTTTTGCTAATTGAAGCATCACCAGTAATATTTTCAACTAAATTAAATTTAAAGCAAATCATCATTAACGTGGAATTATGAATTTTTAATACACTTACTAGCAATCTTGCATTCAGTCAGTCAAAGAATCCTATGATGTACATATCCAGTGGTGTCCAAGGAGCATAGCTTACATTTAATAATATTTGGTTATTATTCCTCAGGATTGGTTCATAATCAATTCATATTTCCATGATTATTATCTAAGAAATATTTTTTTATTTGAAATTATGACAATTCACAGCAGGAATAAAACTGTCAAACATACTTTGTAAATTTTTCTGCCCAGCAGCATTTGTATCCACACATTGCCCAGTGGCCATTTTTCCAGATGACAAAACTTACACCTATAACAAAGATCTTAGAAAGCTGTTGTCAGAGAAGGACCAGGAGAGAATGTTCTCCCTCTTCTCAGCTCTTCAGAGCAAGTCTGGAGTCTGAAGGGCAGAAAGGGACTCCTTTTTTTGTTCTTTGGGCTTTGGACAAATTGATATCTCTTTGCATTTTTGAAAAGAAATATTAATGCTTAATCCCCATGCTTACCCAGTGAACACAAGATGTAGTTGTTGGGATGGATGCTACTTGACTCAGCATCCTCTGTTTTACAGCAGATCTGACTCAATTCTGCATCCAAGATCGCCTTACATTCATTTTATATTGAAGAACTGATGATGGCACTGTGGAGAAGCTGGTGGAACAGACCAACATTTTTTTATTTACTGCATTTAAACTGTTTTAAGCTAAGTCTGATTGAAAGCTCGTACTGTGCTCTGAAAAGAGCTGCCTGGGAAAGGTTCTTCTGTGTAATGAAGTTCCTGATTTCTTTCCAAATCTTTCTACTCTTTATGGAACAAGTCTTTTGCATTTTTTCTTTTATTTAGTCATACCTCTATGTATTTTGAGAGAAGGAAATTCAGTGAAGGAGTATAATTGCTCCAAGGAGAGCTGTATCTTACCTGCAATAGTCAATAACTCAACAGACAATACCAGGAAATGGGAAATACAAGCGGAGTCCTTGTTTGCCTCCTTTAATGCAAGGACAGAACACTTTAGTAACAGATGAATGTTGCAGCCACAGGACAACTGGAGTTTCTAGCATAAGGACTCTGTCTGATTTACATCCTGCATCTAAGAAACATTTCCTGTTGAAGTTGAGTTTCCACAGAAAGTTTCCATTTGGTCAAGCATAGGCCCGCATATGGCTTGCAAATGCTTCTTACTGATCATGGTAAAAGAGTTATTAAAAAGAAAGTTGTTGTATGGACACAAATCTCATTCACCTCCTTAAAACTATGACATTTTTCACAACACAGATAGGGTTGTGCAGTGAGTTCTAGATAGGATGCAACTGTTCTGAAAGCTTCTTATTAGGAAGCTACCTGATCTCAGGTCAGTCCCATGACATACATCCCTTTTCTGAACCAGCTATGATATCCATCTGATTCTCCTGGAAAACAATTATTCTTTACAGGACACAAATTTTTCTTTTTCAAGAGACCAACAAGCTGAGCTTTGTAAGTGTCCATGAGATAATGCACGAGGATAGGTGTTTACTATCTTGATACTTGCACACAGACTGCTGCAGTAAAGCCAAATCCACATAATAAACACAGTTGCCACAAATCTGAAGTAGTTACATTGGTGCTTTGGGTTTAGCCAAATGCCTGGTGGTTATCTAAATGCAAGAACTTGGTCCTGTGTTTCCCTCTGACTAATATTGCAGCTCAGGTAGGAAAAATTCCAAAACCGATGTACTGCTGAGAGTAGGGCTTCCAAGGGAGCAAACACACTGTGCACCTCTTAAAAACACGCTGAAATAATTACATTAATTTATCAGCAAAGGACTATGTAACTGAAGCTGACTACTGTTGTGGTGCCAAAGGTGTCTGAAGTCTAATATTCTATATTTTGAGACACCTTGTATCTAGGGGTTGCTTTGATGAGCATGCCCCCTGCTAATATATCACTCAACAACATGGGTCCTAAAGCAGCGAGGCTTTGACTTCAGCATTCTTGCTTCTTGTCTCCGCTCTAGAAATACTTCCCCACATTAAGTCTCCTGGAAATGTGACAGATCTATCATTTGGATGTCAGTGATTGAAAACAGGTTGATAAACTCTGCTTATGAAACTTAATGAATCTTTCTTCATGAGAAAACAATGCAGACATCTGCTGAATTTAGGATTTAAGTGTGATTTCTCTTAGAGATCATATGACAGGTTCTGAAAGAAACATGTGGTGCTCTTAATATTATTTAAAAAATAATTATATCAGATCAAAGTGCCAAGCCTATGAAAAAACCCATTATTTTTTAAAAATTATTTTGGTAGCCATTTTGTCTCCTGTAAGTTATTAATTTTTACAATTTTTATATTTACTTTTCTTTAAAAATTGAATTTGCAAAGGAATGTCTTTGAATATTGTCCATTTACAAAAGAACACGTGGGCTAGAGTTTCAATGCATTCCTAAACAAGGGATGTGGGACACTCAAGAAACAGGGAAAATTGTTGCCAGACTATCAGCACTGTATTGTGATGAAGTCTAGCAGCCTCAATCATAAATCAGGTACTCAGCAAATAAAGAGGAAAAGCTAACACATGCCAGTGTAAGGACTGAATCAGAGGAAAGTACAACTTCAGTAAATAAACAAATATTAGAAAATGTATTTTCCTCTGGGCTGGTTGTCAAAGAATGGGAGATTCAGTGCTTTCCTCAAATGCATGTTGAAACTGCCTGATGTCAGACACCAGACATCAGCCAAAGTAGACTGCTAGAAAATGGTTTGCTTCTAAAACTCTCCCTTATCCCCAGTCTCTTGAGAAGGCTGTAAAGTAAAAGAAGGGCATTAACATCTCTTCTATAGGAAATCCATATCCATACCTACGCTCTTCACAGGATGAAAGGCAATGGAATCATGAAAGCAAGCAGAATGTAAAGGCAAACACATGGATAAAGGAAGAGCATTTAAATACAGAATTAAAAAATAAAGTCATGATTTCACCTCTGTCAAAGACAAAGAACAACAGGAAGAGCAGAGTAATATGGACTTTAAATACAGAAGTAAAAATTAAATTAATAATTTCAGCTCCATCAAACAAAAAGAGCAATAGGAAGTGACAAGTCTGCAAAGGAGCTATCCTTACTTTTACCTCTTCTTTTACTTTAATAGTTTTTCTTTCTTTCAGTGGAAAGTGTTGGCTTCTTTTTCCACCTTGTTTATTTTTTCCCTTTTCTTTTGGTGAAAACATATTCCATTCCAGAAATCCACTCTGCCTTCATCCTGGCAGAAAATTCCTACTGTCCTTAATATCCCCTCACATTTAGGAAAAGAAGAGGCAAAGAATGATTTTCTAGTCTGAGGCAAGACTATTCTCTAACTTTAGTGTGCCCATATGCTTCTTGTAGGTTATCCAAATTGCTGCAGACCACTCCATCCAGGTCCACAAAGATCTGATAGAATTATCTGGCTGAGTGTCAGTCTTTAAAGGAAATAGTTATTTTGGATGATTCACAGTGACTGCTTTTTTTTGCTACTGCTTCAGTAATAAACACACTATTTTGATGACTCTTAGAAACAAATCCTGCAGTCCTCACTCAGCGAAACTCCTGTTGACTTCAATAAGCTTTACTGAGCAAGTTTTGAAAAATGGCTTCAATATTTGGCTGAAAATAAGCTACCTGAAATGTGTGTCTTTTTCAAAACATTAATAAAATGTGTTGATTTTATTTACTTTTAAAATGACATCTTTCAATAACTTTCCCAACAGGCCCCCAAACCAAGAAAAAATCTCACCATTGCTGGAACTAAGTGTCCTTCAGGCATTTGATTTTTCCTGAGAATGCCAGGACCAAAATTCCTTTCTGAAGTGTTTGTGAACTGGAAAAAATGTGTATTCTGGTTTCTGGCATATGCCAGAAGCATAAGTTGGCTACTTTTCCTCTGCATACTTTAATGATCGTAATAGTTTTCCATTACTTGTTGATTCCTGTTAATAATGTAGCATCAAGGAATCACGGTAAAAGAGGCTGATAAAATTCTGACTCACGTGTAGCAAATGGAAATTTGGACAGGCAGAATTCTATGGCTTAGCACAATGAAAGGCTCCTCTTGGTGCATGAAGACATGTTACTGTAATAAACTCGGTCAATAGTGGGGTGTGGCATTTTTACTACAATGAATATGAACCCGAAGGGGAAGATAAAATTTGACACTTACATTCTTCTTCAGTTCTGGATGCACCTGTTTCTTGTGAAAGGCAGAAGTATGTGTGACAGCTGCTTATCTACTCATTCAGAACTGGAGATAGCTTCTGGCTATCTGGAAGTGTTGCAGAAAAGCAGAGAAGGAGATGGGCTAAATTTAGGGACAAGGTTACTTTTCTGAGTCTGATACTAAAGTTCTTCCTTAGTGTCAAACAAAAGTAATTTTTTAGGGACTCCTTGCCATTGTGGCAGGGCACAAGATGTGCACAGTCTTTCTGTCACACCACACATACTGTGGTAGTGTGAAGGAAGAAGGTTTAGGTAGAACAGCACATGATTGGAATTGAAGATGAAAGATTCTGGCTGCCTGGATCATGCCTTTTTCACCAACACAGATGCCTGATAAAGAGTTGCTTATCCACAGCTGACATTTTTGTCCCTGTTATCTGGAAAACAAAAATTGCTAAAAATAAGTGCAATGGTAGCTTTTTTGGCTAGCTTGCAGAATCACTTCAGAAGTTCAGGTTTCCACTGGCTAAACATAACACCTCAGCAGCCAAGCCCAGAAAGGGACTTTTAATACATGCCGATCACTGGATCATACAAGAACTGTCAGGCAGGACAGGCTGTGATGAATGCAGCAAGACTTCTTTGAACTACTTTTTTCAGTTCTGTTCCACATGCCTCTGCTTTTGCTGAACTTGTTCCTCTTGTTTTCCTGAGCATGTAGCCTGTCTTTCAGATCAGAGGAAGTTGATCCATCACCATTCAACCTTCCTCTTCCCTTCCTCCTTTTAAAAAGCATTGCTCTAGTCCTGAATTGTTTCTTGTAACTGAGATACAATTTTGCACTGGAATAGCCATATTGCATTAAACTGCCTTCTTAAGTTCTTGTTTCCATAAAGGGATTGACAAATGGAAATGCTACCTTCATATTTTTTCCTCCATGGCAATTCTCATGTAGTTAGGAATGAGGAGCTGAGGTGAGAGGAAACAA
Organism: Falco rusticolus; assembly: GCF_015220075.1. Taxonomy (NCBI): domain Eukaryota; kingdom Metazoa; phylum Chordata; class Aves; order Falconiformes; family Falconidae; genus Falco; species Falco rusticolus. The sequence continues at coordinate 54,496,419 of NC_051193.1, read as the reverse complement.
TTATTTAGGTGACAATTGCTTGTTGCTGCTGGAAAACCCGAAGTAAATTCCTTCATTTTGAAGGTAGCACAGGCATTGACATTCTGTGGTGGGAAGAATTAATCTTCTGTCCTCAGTGATTTCTCCACTGGATATGCAAATGCACTGTAGGCAAGTTTCCACGTAAAGGTAAATTAATTGAGAAGCCCAGGGGATTTTAAGGCAATTCAAAACTTCTAGTCAAGTCGGTGAGTCAATGAAAAAGATCAACAGATATATTCATAAGTCTATTCGTCTTGCTGTTAGATGTCTTATGTAATACATCTAAGTTACTTATATCTTATTAAAAAACTTCTATAAGCAAATTTCAACTAAATGTAAGTTAATAATTTGTCCTTTTGTATATTTTATATGCATATTTAAAACACTGTGTTCTTGGAAAGTATTCTGAGGAACTTATGTTTGATAAAACAAGCTAATTGTGGGAACATGGCATGCATCACTTGTGTTTTGGTCAAGAAACAGCTTTTCAATAACTTTGTTCTGAAGCTTTCTTCAGGAAAGGAACTGGGTTCAGTTTTTCCATTTGATACATACTGTGAGGGCATTGTGCAAGCAACACCTGTTTTAGAGGGCTGAATTGTGATTTTGTTCTCCATCCTGAATATTTACTTTCAGTTACGTTGCCTAGTTGAGTTTTCAATGTTAGACATGTTTGAGTGTTTGTTTTACTTCTTTAGAGCAATGCGTGGCCCTCAAACTGTGTGCTGAAATCCTGCATTGGGAATCAACATCAATGGCATTTTAGTGTACTTGAAACTGTATTCTACTAGTATCTGAATCATGGATGTGCATGCTTATTCTTCTTTAAACAAACCAATCATGATTTTGAAAAGTTTTATAGGAAATTGATTTTTACTGGCTAGTGTCATTCTAACAATATTAGGGTCACAAGGATGCTTTCGGGGGGTGGGGTAGGGTGTACAATGCAGTTGTTATCCTAGAAATCTGTTTCACTGAGCTACATGTTGAGGTGTGGTTAATCACTTTTTTTTTTTTTTTGTATAAACACAGCAGGTTTTGGAAAACACATGGAGAAAATATATCTCAATTCTGCATGCTATAAAACTATATAATGCTCAATATATTAATTTGCCTTAGAAGTTTTGAAACCAATAGTAATTTTGTACTAATCTCTGGTGCAGGGACCTGCTACCAAACCCAGTTTCCACATTGTCTTAAGGTTGTTTCTGGGGTTTTCTTGCAATCCTGTTACTGAATTTTGTTTTGTACTTAATTTTTCTATTAAGAGGAATAGCACCTTTCGTGAAAGTGACTGCAGCCATTGCCAAAGTAGTGGGAGATAATTTACTAGGCAGGTCCTTGCACAAAATGTGACCTATGAATAGGTTGCTAATTTCAGCACCCGGCAGTTGCTTTATCATCCCAGGTCATGATTTAATTACAGATGGAATTTCAGTCTCCCAGGACTCTGATTTGATGTCACTGACATGCATCCTTGCCTTATATTGCTATTGTATCTTGTAGGGGGTGGTGTTGATATGTTGTGCTGAAAAGATTGTAGTGGGTGAGTTTCACTTTGATTAACAAAAAAAACCAAAACAAAAACAAACAAACAAAAAACCAAACAAAAATGAAGAAAACTTCCGTTTATTTTTTTGTAGTTTAGTTGGAGGGATTGCATAAAGTAGATACCCAATTAATTATGTTGCTTTAGAAACTGTTAAATTGAACATCTTTAACAGAAAACCAGCTATTGTAAGTATCTATTGCTCTAGTAACTTGTATCACCATAAGCCAACCCACTTAGCACAATTCCTTTGGAGGTAACATAGAAAGAATCTGTTCTTACTGCAGACCAAATGTTTCTCATTGAAATTGGCATTGTTGACTTGTTTGTGACATATGTCAGGCAACTAATAAAACAAGGAAAAAATTCTCTTACCACATGCCAACTCTTTTTCATTGGGTATGGCATTGTAGAGGTATTTCTGATGTTTCTCAAGCAACTAACAAAACAGAGAAATAAACACGGTGACTAACTACAAAACAGACATGTCTCCATATTTTGGAGCTTTATCACTCATCCTGGCTGTCTCCAAGGTTGCCTGACAATTCAAATAGTTAAGTCTTTGAAGTATAAACCTGACAAATTATTCTTCTAAAAAAGGAATTGTGCTACAATTAGAATTGCTTTGAAGTCTGCAAGTTTTTAATAGGTGAGAGTAGATGGTGCTCAAGAACATGTAACGTTATTTAATAATAACAGTTCTTGCTATTGTGCACGGTAAGTGGTTAACATTGGGCAGTATTATAAAAGTTTTTAACAAAGCATACTATTGGCTTTGTAATAATAGCAATACTGCCTCGTCAATTAATATTCATATCCTTTGAAGCAAATATTCAACTTATATAAAAATAATTGAAATTAAATATTTAAAGTTTAGAAAATGAAGTCCATTTAAAAAGTTAATTTGCAATGCATTTATATATATAAAAGTGTGATAAAAGTACTTCTGTGTATGACCATATAATATGATGAACTTATGTTTTAAAGGAGTTATTCTCAAGGGCCTTGGTCAAGATGGTGGCTTGGGGGAATAAACTGTTTGGATTTATTGCTTTGCTGCAAAATAAAAAGTTTGCCTAAGTAATGCAAAAGTATCTTTAATTTTGCAGCTATGATGATTAGTACATTGATTAGTTTTGTGCTGGAAGTTTTGCTTAGATATTTGTATATCAGTTTACAATTATACTGACCATTTTGTAAGTTATTTTTTTTTAAAAAAAATGCTGTATTCAATGGAAACATCAGAAGTTCCCCATTCTTCAAAGGTCTAGTGGTGCCATTCCCAGTCATCCTTTCCAGGGATCTGTAGTTCAGATACATAGGTTACATGCTTAAAATTTCTGTGTTCTCCCATAAATGTCACAATTAGACTTGAAGACTGAAACAATCCTGCATGAGTCTTCAATTGCATATCTGGAATATGGATGATTTGTTCCATACTTTCTTTCACCATGAAATCTAGAATTGCAACTATTTATTATATTTAGATAACTATTTCCTAGACTGCTTATTAAGTATTACAAACAAATTCACATATTTAGCCTCCTTTGAGAGCTACAGAAGTATCATGAACATTGTGTTATACAAACTGGATATCAGGACATGAAAGTAAATGAAACTTTGCTTTATTTTCTGAATTCATTCTGTAAATTTTCTAGGCAAGGGACACTGTCTGCTGGAACCTTTTTTCTGTCCAGTGTATCTAGTGTGTTAAATTTAGCTCTCCTCACTTAGAATTTAAAATTGAATTCACAGTTGTTTACTTTCACAAGTAGATACAGTAATGTATTTAAAAAATAAGTAAAATAGGTAATGGAAAGAGTGCATCCATGGCCATGCTCATGACAGGGGGGTTGGGCAAGATGATCTTTAAAGATCCCTTTCAACCCAAACTGTTCTATGATTCTGTGATTCTAAAATCAAAAAACATCCTTCTTTCAAATCCAAATAGGACTGAGGACTGAAATTACTCAGCACTAGATTGTGTCTACTGAAATATTCAAGGCATCTGGAGAGGCAGCAGAAAAGAAGATGCACTTTATATTAGAGAAGAGAATTGGTCAGTTCTTCAGACATTCTCAGTGTACTTGGTAGTAACTATAAGCTTGGTCACAGTCATCCAGAGCTGTAGTAAGATATGTCAGGATTCCCCATAGCTCACAGATTCTATTTTTTCCCCTGCTGCATGCCACATGGTCCCCTGTTATGAATATATCCAGAAAGCTGCATCCTTTGCCTCTGCAGTGGTAGCTAGAGATTACTTAAGGGCACATTTTATTCTGTCTTGTGCAAGTATTTCAGGAGACATGAGGTTTCATTTTGGAATAATTGCAGTTACGTAAGTGTAAAACTGAAGTTAGAGTAATTGAAAATTAATGTTAGGTCTTTAAAACTGAAAGTGGAAACTGATTAAAAGTTTAAAAGCAATTTTTAATGTATGCTTATCTAACAGGTTTAAATAAAAAGAAATTTTAGTTCTGAACCTCTTCTGTTCATTGCCTACCATTAATTCTCTGCTTTTTCTGCTGTGTCTAAATGACTGCAACATATAATAAGTAACAATATCTTTTGTGTCCTTCTGTATAGGTTGTCATATATAATGACAGTATCCTACATTAAAGTCTTGTAAGCAACCTGTTTATAAAATATTCATGTGGCTTATTGAGACCTCAACAGAAGGTGCCACTCATTCACATGCACTATCCTTTATATATATACATATATATATATATATATATATGCATCATTGCAACTTTTGTCATCTTCTCCCATGCTTTTTGTTGCCTTTTATGAAAGGTGTTGTTTTTAATGCCTGAAAAATATTTGGGTAAGAATGTTGTGTACCATGTAAAGTAATTTTCAAGATATAGTGATCTCTAGTGTGTGCTTTTGTTAGTTCTTAACTCAGGCTATAGTCTTGAGTTCTAGCTATTCTTGATGTGCCCCCAGCTAGACATGATTACCAAGCAATTGCATTTTCCCTTTTGCATATTGTGGCCAGTATGGAAGGTTTCTCCTCTGCCATATGATCAGACAAGCTGTGTTTTGTTAAATCACGATCGTGATTCTTGATGTAGCTACTATTTTCCAAACAAACTACAGATTAACTTCCTTTGGAGATAAGAAGGCCACTGCCACCTTTCTTTCAATAAGGAGCAAGGATCCAAAAACGTATTTAGGACATGGGACAGACACCTGCCAGGTTGGCTGAGAGCCTGGCCAGTTCCTTCTATCAGGTCCTCCAGCTCTTTCTCAGTTCACCATAGGTAAAATATTGACTTTATTAAAGCCAGTAGGAGTTATGCCTTTAATTTGAGCAGGTCCAGGATTTCAGCTCATAAATCTTAAACTAATTTTATAGCTATAAATCTCTTCCAGACAGCACCATGGCAAGAAGGAAGTATTGTTTTGCTTCCACAGTGATTGATCTAAGCTTTTCCTTCTCCTTTACATGATCTAGGAAGCAGTATGTCTGAGAGCACATCCAGAGACCAGACATTCATCTTCATAATGCTACTGAGAAACTATTTGCCTTCTGTGTTTTAGGTAGAAATATATGAACCTTTTTAATCAAGACTGGGGAACTGGATTGAAGTGACTTGAATTAAAAAAGGTTTGCAAGCCTTTGGAGGTTTGTTCTTTGACTTTCATATTTCATTTTGCTGTGATATTTCCTGTTTCTGTCTAGAAGCAGAGGCACTGATACATTACATGAAACATGGCTGCTATGCAGTTCTTAGTCTCAGTAGAAATTTTTCAAGAAAGGTATGATATTTTGGAATGGTGTCTAGCATTGAGTGATTTAGAGAGTGCATTTGCAGATTACATCAGCATCTCAGCTTTTGGATACTGATTATTTGAAGCAAATCTTTGTATCTCTGAAGACTTGCCTACCACCTTTTTATTTGAGCTATGATGCTTGCCAGAGGCTTTGTAGGAACTGAAATTTTAGTCTGGACTGAAAATATTCACTGTGCCTTTTGAGCTGTGTCTCAGTGTAGCAATACATAAGAAAATAACAATCTAAAAGGGCTTTCATATAAAATGAAATAGAATTAGCTATTGTGGCTCAGCATCTGTCAGATGTCCTATGCCTGAGGTCATTGGCTTAGGCCTTGACAACACTGATGAGATTAGCTTGTCATTCCTGGTGTTGAGTTGCAAATGTCTGGGTTTGGCTTCTACTGGCAGTAGCTCCAAGGATAGGAGGAAAAACAGCTTATAAATTCTTCAGAGTTCTTTGGAGCCAAGAGCCACTTTTTCATCTGGCTTTGCAAGCAATATTATTTAAAGGGCACTTGGAGACATGAGGGTAAGTGAAGAATAAAATAAGGAGTGAAAAGTACTACAAAAAGTTATTTCTCTTATAGAATAACAGATAAAACCTGTATACATAATTATCTCCAGTGATGTTTCTTATCACTTATAACCATTCTTTCTTTGCTTCAAGGGTAAGCATTCTTCAGGCACATGACCTGTTGCCTCAGCTATGTTTACCACTCTGTTTATTGCTCATTTTCTTGGAATATGTTCATGAAAACTGGGCAATTGTATTTTACTAAGATTTATTGGGTTTTGGCCAATAAATTCCATTGACTCGTTTTCTTTCAAGATGTCCAGACTGAAGCTGGCTAGGAAAGGCAGAGAAAGAATGATAGGGTTTAGTTCACTAGGAAAGAAAACACAACAGTAAGTCAAATCATGAAACTTTTATTTGGTAGGGGGGAGTCAGCACTTACTGTTCCTTGGTGAACGGAAACACGTGAAGTTACTGAGACTTTGCAGAACCATCATGGAAGAGTCCCTCAGACCTTGATTGACTCTCAGCTGATAAGCATCTAATGAATGTGATGAGGTTCTGAGAAGATACTTCACAAGCTATGGAGACCCTTCAATTTTAATGTATTTGTTTTATCATCCATCTGATAGAATCCAATAGAATCCCAAACCAGGGATTCTCCTGTCTTTTGAGATCATGAAACAAAGTATGACAAAAACCTTTTTGTTTTGACTTTGGTAGATTCCTTCATAAGTAACTAGTGCCTGCTGGTCTAGCGGATTGTTTTTTTGAAATGTCTGGTTGGATGTTAATGGACTTGAGGGCAAATATATTCACTGGAGCTTACAGAAATGATCCCCTAAAATCTGTGCAAGCAAGCAATTAAGCTAGATGAATGAAGGTATTGACAGTGCAAAGCCACAAAGCTTGTAAATACAAATGTTAATTGCAGGCTTTATATACTTCATCTGCATATTCATTTGTCAGAGTTAAATACATTGGCAAAATAAATAAATATATTTACAATGAGATAAGCTAGTATTTAAGGTCTCCTGCATAACAGATGCCATTATACTTCACCTGATTATCAAATAATCTATGTTACACACGAAGGAGGTTGGGTTTGGTACACAAAATCAGTGATTTTGGCTGCACTGCACTGTGGGTGGCTAGTCTATAACCCTTGGTGTTCACTCCACCGATTGAGGGTACTTAGGACCAGCTCTCTGCAAGAATCACATGTAATTTTGTACTTACCCAGGGAAACCTGGTAATAATTCTTTTGCTGTCTTTGAAGTTAGTTTCTATTTTTTTTAGCTGGTGGCTAAGTTCCAGATATTTAACATGCCTTAAGAAATTAGTGGAGTTTTCTCCATTTGCTGCATATTACCACAGGTGAAATTTAAATGAGGAATGCTGCGGTTGGAAGACATCGACACCTACACAATGAACCTCAGAATGACTAGTAGCAGGGAGCTGTCTTTGAAAAATGTGGTTATAACTCAGATTCTCTGAAGGTTTAGCTAGTCAGGAAAAAGGAGCTGATGAAAAACAGCAGCCCTGAAGTTTAATTCTTCCTGTGATCTTTTCAGGTCACAGGCCAAATTCAACTACAGGCATAAGTAAGACTCAGCATAATCAGTTAAAATCACAATATTTTAGTCTGAAAAAAAAGAAAAATAGAGTAATGCGGAAGAGTTATTTATTTTTTTCCTATCATTTTCATAAGGCTAGAGAAGATTCAATGAGAGTCTTGACCAAAGACTCAAGGATGGGTGAGCCGGGAAAACACTGTTTTGGAATTATTACCAAATAGCAACATTTCGCTCTGCATGCACTGATGTGCAGAGCTGGAGCTGTGGGGAGCCGGAGCCAGGAAGTGCAGTAGCTAGCAATGAAGCCAGACACCGGCTGCAGCTGAGCAGTTCACAGCAGAGCTGAGGGCTACAGGATTTAAAAATTAACTGTAGTCAAACTTTTGCGTAAATGAGACTAGCTGGGGATAAATGGCAATGATAACATCTTCCTCTGCTCTCATTGTAGTTACAGCAGAGTGGCACTGATGCAATTGTGACAAAAATTAGTCTCATGAATTTGATATTTGCAGGTGGGAATTCTGATACAGACCTTGGAAAATCTGTGCCATGTCCTGCTGAAAATAACTCGGTATACATGCTTGGATACCAGTGAAGAGTGTTAAGAAGTCTGAACCATGCTGTTGTCCCTTTCTTTGAAACTTGCTGGTATTTTTCCTGGAAGCAGAAATAAATTGAATCTTTGAACTGTTGCAGAAGTCTGCAGTAGAGCAAAAGATTTATCAGTAGACCTTTCTGCAAAAGCAACTTTAAAATATTTGATTTATTTTTTTTTTAAATATTTTGTCTTTTAAGCTGAATGGTGGGAAATATACGGAGTAAGTAAATGATTCTATACATTCTTTTTTTTTCTTATTCACTTCCTTTAATTTCTGCTTCAGACCTTTGGAAGAGACAGGACTAGGCAGACTTCTAATCTTACACAAAATGGCTAGTTAATGCCCTTGTCTTCCTCAGTGCTTCCTTTTGCCATTGTTTGGGATACTTTTGGCTAAGATTCTTTTAATGTAAATAAGCCTTTCTTTAGGAAAGGTTTTCAGTTACACATGACGTCTTACTTTCAGTGGAGCAGCAGTTAGGGAATTGGGCTGGAATGATGACAGATCTTGTTTGAGGTTGTCTTCCACCTGTTTCAGAATGCTCTGGGATGACAAATTTTATTCTGACTCCCAGGCCCATAGTTTCAACACCCAGTCGCCAGGATTCCTAATGTTTGGCTCTTGACACCCAATTCCTTTCTGGCAATATTTCCAACAAAAAATAAAAATGTTGAAAGCTTGAAAATTGCTATGAAAACAAAATACATGTCCTGCAGACAGCTCTGCCATCTGTGCTTCAGGTTCCCTAAATAAGTATTTTTAAAAGCTCCCACAGTTTTTAAGCTGTGTCAGGGTAGATTTAAAAGGTTTTTGTAGTCCATGTAATTATTACTTATTTATTTATTTTTATCAGGCGTGCCTAGAGAGTAAGAATAAGTATTGCTTTTAAGTGTGTCTGTGGGTACATGTGTACACAGAATTTAAAAGAAGTGGTAAAAAATAAGCAAAGTTTCATGTGTTGTGGAGCCAGCAGATATGTAACTTTGGCTCAAAAGGATCCAGTTTCATCCCTCAGTGGGAATTTTTGATATTTTTCTAAAAAACTTTAATTGGAGACTGCTGTTCGAAACATGGGACACAGGAACCGCTGGTGACATTGGGATTCAGAGCCACTCTGTGTGCCAGCAGTACCTGCTTCAGTCTTTAAAAATATTAAATCACCATAATCTGAATTTGACCTATTGTGAGAGCTAAGAGGAAGTTGGTACAGAGATAGTTATGATTTTACGTAAACGGAAGACTCTCTAGACAGAACTTTGAGCCTGCAGGAAACTGCAATGGTTAAGAGAATAATTTTCTCACAGGAATTAGACTAAAGATGTTTATAGTCGCTTTGTCATGTGTTATGACATTTTTACCCCATAACAAAGCTATTTTTGCTGAAATTTTTTAGACGCACTTAAAGATAAGTAATGAATTACATTCCTTTTGGAATGCCTGTTTGTGTAATTTAAGCATTATCTTGAGTTTATTTTAGTAAAAATAGAGAGCAGAGGATAATTTATTAGCAACATGCTAATAGAGGGAAATATGGATACAATAATAACAAAAGTGGAGGATATCTTAGACAAAACAATTTGTACACCATGTCCAACTAAAGAATACCAAAGGCTTGCTCAGAGCCTTTATTCTATGTTAAAAAATTGTTGTACGTAATGCTGATGGTTGGCCACTATCAAATTAGTGGGTGATTGCAGTCCAATTTCTTTTCACATATCTACGCTCACAAGGTCACTATTATATTCGAAATAATTTGGTGGTTCTGCAGCAATGGGAGCAGAGGATGAATTCTGAAAGAATGTCGCATAGGGCAAGGCTTGGCTAAAATAAAGGATTTCTGGACAAGAAGATGTAGAAAATCTGCTCCTGCTAATAATTCAAATCAACCAGGACTTAGTGGATTTTTCTTTTATTTACATTTCTTTGTTTACTGTTTCTTGTAGTTGTGTGCTACATAGATCCTATTTGCAACTCCTCCAGTGGTATCTAGATTATTTCAGAAAATGGACTTAATGGACATGTTCATTTCCTCTTGGTAAAGGGAGGAATAGCTGGATACGGTAACAGGAATCACGATACATCCCGAGTTTAGACAAACATCTATGAAATGGTAGAATGAATGGCAAGGTAACTTAATACACTAAGAAGAAGAAATGAAGAAAAAAAAAAAAGAAAATACATTTTATGAACTGAGAGCTAACTAGAAATTGGCAATATATAGAAACTATGATCTTTTTAAGGATTAGGTAGTAGGGTGTTGCTTAGCTCATTTGCTGTCGAGCTCAGTAAATATTGTATTGTCCTGATTGTTCAACAGATGGATTGGTAAATGTTTCTCTGTGCTTGGGTAGAGCTTGAATTCAAAGAACTCAATGAATGCTGCTTCTGAAAGCCCATTTTTGAACCCGCTGTACTGCATTATCTGCAGTTGCTTTGCCATTTGTCATTAGTTATTCTACATTACCACTTAGTGGAGAAATTGCTATGGAATCTTACAGTGTAATGTAGTCAGCACTGGTGCCAATAATAAAATGAAGTTGCTATTATAAATTGGCTTGAATTTAGGGTGGCTTTTTTTGTCTAATGTAATTCCAATACACGTGGTAAATTTTGTTACTTTAGCTTCAACATCTGCAACATGAAATGACTGTTAGTGGCTATTGTATGTGATCCATTCTCATCATCGTGAAGATCTCTTTCTCAGACTCTTTGACTCACATTTCTGTATGACACTGTATTTTCTGCTGCCAGAAATATGTTTTATATGCTGCTTGTATATCCAATTGCAAATTTTTGCTTAAATATACATCAAAGGGACCTATGTCACCGGTGACTTGTGGGACTCTTCTGTACTGCATGGAAAGAAAAAACTGGAAAAATTCCTTCCTTTAGAGTGCTGTTTTCTGAACATAAATTTCACCAAATAAGCACACTATTGCCAAGTTGGCTTTAAAAATGCCAAACTTATATGGAGGCAACTTACAGGGAGTTCTGTGTTAATTGAGATCTTCCCATCTGTTCCCTTTCAATGACATTATTGAATGCATTTTATTAAACATGCGGGTATTCACAAACATGGCCTTCTCCCCTGACCCTCTTCATTCCTTTTATTTCCTTATGCATGGATAAACCTCAGAGTATCCTATTCCAAATAGACCTCTGTAACTTAGTGTCCCATTGCTATTGGTAATCTAAGAGGAAACGCTACTTTTTTAGCTTTTAGAACATTGAAAGCTGAAGTATCAGAAAGCTTTAGGAAATAAACATTTTTGGTTGTTCACAATATTTTTATTCCTGTGTTACTGCTGGAAATATGAGCAGTTAAATCTTTTTCATCTAATATTCATGATGAGAAAGCTAATAGAACTTGGAATTATCTTGCGTAATTCAGAATGGCAGATTTTCAGGATAAAGAAGCAAGCTTCTCCCTTGTGAGGTCTCCAGAGTGAGTGCAACTGACCTCCACTTGCCTGACCATGATTCATAAATCTCCTCTTTAGTTTGCTGTGATAGAAAACTGTCCTGGTCCTTACTTGAATGAGGATTGCAGGGAGTGAGATCTGGCCCTGCACTGAACGTGAAGTCAGATGAGTCTAATATTGGGACTTAATTTTTTACCCTCACAAAATTTTGTTGCCATAAGAAAAAATAGTTACTTATTCTTGGTTGTGAAACTTGTCTGTGTCAGTCTAAGCCAGAACAGCCCTAGCCCTGTGTCTGTGTTTTGGTCTGACTTGCTCAAGAAGCCTCAGCACACAACACAAAGCTTCTCTGTCTCCAAGTTGAGTAACAGCTATATGATACTCCCAGACATACCTTTCCTAGCCACATGACATATTGCCATTCCAAGTACTGAAAGACTGTATATTTCTCTTTCCTGTTATTATAAGTTCCATGTAAAACCTAAACTTCAGAAATACAGTGAGGTATTTGCCAGAGACTTGAACGCAGGAGAGAGTTTTTTGGGATCTCTTCTGGCAGTTTGGACCTCTCCACACACTCAGGTGGCCCTCAAGGGATGTGTGGAGACCTACACTCAAGATGGGGGTGCAAGAAAGAGAAATGTTTTTATGGGCATAAAAGGTAGTAACCTGAGGTGGCCCCTGTAAATCAAGAAAATGCAAAAGGTTTCGGTTGCATGAGCAGAGAGAGCGCTTGAGTCATCTAGAAAGGTAAGGGGGAAAAGGAACGTGTCAGATGGAAGACAGCAGGAACAGTGTGAGAAGAATGGGAGAGGAAAAACGCAAAATGGGCGCTGGGTTCATTGGGCTCCAAGAATAAGAGATGCCAGGGAAAGAAGAAAAGGATGTGATTGTAAAATTCATGGCAGAATCTCCATTAGGATTTCTGTTTAGGGAAAGCAAGGCAGCAAAATTCTTGACATGGGTAAGGATAGAAGTGTACTGAAAAAAACCACTAAAAGAGTCCCTCAGCCAGACCTGCTTTTGCTGTAAGAAAAACAATGAGATTATGGAGGCAGGAGTAATCATGCCTTCCAGATGAGAAGGCAAAATCTGTAGAAGATTGCAGGACAAAATAATCATGTAAGAAGTATCAAGAATTGCCCCAAAGCTGATAGGGATATGGGAGCTGCTGCCGATCTGAAAGAGAAGGAATTATCCAAGGCAGTCTGTGTGCTTCTGGTGTGAGGCCAGAGAATGGGATTTCTGTGTCACAGAGCAGCCTCACCAGTGTAATTAGTTTCACAGGCAACTCTTACAGCTCCACCAGTTATGGATGCCCTCCCCTGGGGCTCTTTGTAACTGTCATTGCTTCCTGTGCGTGCCCCGACCCCTTGCCCCCGCTGGGATGGTAGCCCATCCCTCTGAGTGGAGGCAGTACCAGCTGCAGCCCTTAGGACTAGGAAGAACCTCTTTCTGTTTGTGCTGCTCTTGCTGTGGCGGTACAGTTCCTATCAAAAGTTTGGCACTGAAAGCAATATTCTGTGTAAATGGTGGAATTTCAAAGAACCTAACAAACCCCCAATTGTATAGCAGGGTAGGAATCTGCAGCTATTTCAAACAACCTCTGTACTGTCATCCTTACATCCCTCTTGAGGAAGGCTTGGAAGGTGCTCGTCTCCAGAGACAGTCTACTTGCCTATCATTCTTCATGAGGACTGGGAATAGTTTTTTGATTGGTACCCATAGATTTTGTCTTTCAGAGCTAAAATGCCTTCTGCTTTCATCCTTTTAGTTTAACACGTGATACTTTTTGGAATTCACATTCATCATTGCTGTGTCAGGTTGTGGTAGCCTAACTGCAGTCCCATTATTTGCATATTTTCATCTCATTCAGTTAGGTTCCAGATTCAGATGCTATCCTTTTTTTGGTGGTTGAGAAAAATTAGGTCTGTTTTTTTGTTGAAGAGTTGCTGCTATGAGATAAACAACCTGCAGTATTTAAAAATGTGTGTCTAAAAGGCAAATTCTGTTCTTCTTTATCTTATAGATCAATATTTAAAGTCTGAGTAAATAATATCTGGAGTGAACAATTCTCTTCTTTGATCTGACTCCCGTAGGGTGAAATGCTCCATTTGGTTGACTTGAAGGAAGGAAGATTGACTTCAAGGAAGCAATGGCCACTGTCCATTCAAATTTGCTTTGTTTCTACTTAAATGTATCTGAGGGAAAAGAAACTTTGAGATGTTATATAGGAGAGATGAGAAAAGGTGAGACTATAGTATACAAAGTCCTTAATACTGCTTATGCTTGCCTGGGGAGAGTCACTGTTAATTTATACCAATATACACCTGCTGAACTGGGGGCACAAGTTGGCCTGTAGAAGAATAAGACCTAATTACACCAACAGAAGCAGAACATATAGCCATCTAGGCTTACAGTTAGATATTTGGCTGCAAATTAAAAGAGGATTTACAATATTTAAAATTCCCAACCATCATTTTGGCTTAGCCTGTGTCTACAATGCATGGCTGGTCTGAAACTGTAACTGAACTCCAAACTGTCAGTCCTGTACCACAACCATCCCTTTTTAGGAGTGAAAATCCTCTAAAGAATTTGGATCAGAAGAAAGATGACTGTGTGAGAGCTTCCTTTTGTAATGCAGCTGAAACAATTGTCCATCATACTTAAGACTGGGCTGAGAGGTGGAAACTGACAGCAGAGAGAGTAAAGAACTTCTTCCAAAACATCTGAAGTGTATCTGACAGTATGAAGATGTCTCTCATGAGTTGCAAAGGTAAAAAGTTTAGCTTAAATCACTGTAGATTAAACAATCTGGTCCTTTCAGATCCTTCTCAGTCCATGTAGTTGTGCGGGAAAAAAAAAAAATTCATTTTTCTTTTCTATGACAGCAGTATTGACAAGAAAGCTTTTCTCTATTAAGAGAAGTTAAACCTAGAGCTAGGGACAAGAGAAAATGGATGTAACTTGTGGAGAGTCTTGCTTCCTTTGTTAATAGGAAAAAGTTACATTTCTTTAACTGCAGCTGCTAGCATAACTATTCAGACCAGATGTTTTTTACTTTCAGAAGAATGTTACCAGTTTCTTAGCCACACAATATTTTGAGTAGATTGCATGTGGATGCTAACTTTGATATATGGTATGGCAACTGGAAATTTGATAACAGGAAATTATATTCCAAACAGTAGCATTAAATGTTGCCAAGACTGATTGCATAGACTGTTTATGAAATTTGCTCTTCAACAGCACAGAAGCAACCCCACTGAGAGTGGGGTAGAATATTGATGTACAAGTGCACACATTCCTATGGGAAACATACGCATTTCCTGTCTGTTCTTTGTCTCTTCTCTTGTCTCTGAGAACAGAATTATTGCACACAATTTCTTCATAAGCTGGGTTCACTAGACACCGTTGAACTTATATATTTGTGTAGGCACATACTGAGTGCTTACAACTACACTGACAGGTGTGCAAAATTAGCAAAATAGTGTTTGTAGAGCCTGTTCTTTTTTGGGGGTTTTGAGGTATGAGAAGTTTTAGAGAATGGATATTGTTGTTTCTCTCATCTTAGAAAGGGATGTAGGAAATTAATATCAGTTTCAAAATTCGGTAGGCTTCAAATGTATTTAATTAGGATGTGGGCATTTAATTTCATTCCCTTGGAGTCCAGTTACAAGCCAACTTTTTTTTCTTCCCTGAAAGCACCAGAAAATGTTTTTGAAGTAACAGTCACATCTTTAAATTTATGCTAAGGGTGAGTTGTGCTGTGATGTATGAGTTATAAGTGACCCTCATTTCTGACAGACCAAGCAACACACATGTTTATTTGTATGGACACCAGACTGTCTTGTGTTGAGAGATCTATCTGAAGATGAGTCTCTTGTCACACTCTGTGCTATTTTTTCCCCTGTTCTTGGCTTCAGGAGGGGACATTTTTAATTTCCCCAAGCAGGTCTTCATAAATATTTTGGTGGACCAGTCAGATCTTTTCTGGCTGTCTTCAAGAGATGTGATGATTTCAACAGCTACTTCCCTTCATCTGATGGGCATTCCTGCTGCCTTAGATGCTGTAAGGACATGCAGTAAAAGTCCCAGAATTTGGCCCTACTTTTTCTCTAAGGCCAACTCCATTGACTGACTCAAGGCTAGAAAAGTTTCTGTTGCTGTAGGAGATGTTCAATGGACTCATAGGAAGGAACACAAGGCCACTGACAATGTGGGCACCGATGCAGTGTCATAGCACCTTCTAGCACGCTATGGAGTCAGGATCTAGATCAGTCAGCTTCAATCACTTTACTGCAGGAGTACACTTACACCTGCAGAGAAAGAGGATCCTGGATCACTGTACTCTCTTTGGAGTGACATGTGCTACTGTATCATGTGTCACCAGAGCAGTATCATTGCACAAAACCTCATCACTGAATTATTATCATGGGGACACTCTGACTGAGCCTCTTCCTGCACACAACAGACCACCAAATAATTACAGCACTCTAATGGCATGTGATCATACATGCAGACAGCACACCCGACTGAAAATTGGGGGTGGCAAGTTGCAGAGGAATGCAGGCAGTGGGTTGATTAGCATTGATAACATGCAGCTGTGGCCTTGCCTCGAAGGCAGTGGGTTGATTGACGTGGACGATGTGCAGCTGTAGGTTGTTCCTGCTAAGTGCTTAAATAGCACGGAGGAGGGTGGGAGGGAAGGCTAGATGGAGGAGGATCCCAGAGAAGGAAGAGCCTGGACATAGCAGAGACCTGGAGCAGTGTGGTCTGGCCTCTGGAGGAAGGAAAAATGGCATGGACAGTAGAATCTGACCAACAGTAAAGCCTTGTTGCAGCTTGCTAGTTTTTGCTTGTGCTGTGAAAGCAAGTTATCTTTTTTCAGCTGCTTATTCCATGCAATAACAATCTGGTCTTTAATTAAGAAATGTCGCAGAAAGAAACAGATGGGTTATACAAAGGATCAGTGAAACTTACTGCATGCAAAGCTCTCTCCAATGCCCCACACAAGGAAACTGAAAATATTTTTATTGTTGTTACTAACTTCTGTCTGAATCATTCTTAATGCAGGAGGTACGATAATCTCTGTAAGAGCACAGCTTTTCAAGGTGATGGTTTCTACTAAAGATGGCTCTGAGCCTGGGCCTGACTATCCCAAGCTCTATGGGGAAAGGAAGTGGGTGGAGACCATGATCTAAAACAGATCCATGGCCACATTTTGTAAATGACCTCTCTCTGAAAAAAAAACCTGAATGCCTCTAAACTTTGAAACATTGGTGCTGGGAAATCTAGAACTGCCTTCTGTTTTTGTGGCTGGGATGTTTTCCTCTTACTCTTCAGTCCTTACTCTTGGTTATACTGTCTTTGAAATGTAAAAGAGACTTCAATTTATGTTACTTAATTTCAATGTTGCTGATGATTGCTCATCCTTCCCTAAATGCATAGATCATCATGTAAGCAAAATAGAGCAAAAGTCGTCTTCAAAAAGATAAGTTCATATGGCAGGTACAACATGTGTACCTCACAATCCTCTAGCTTTAGTAAGCAGATTGCAATCGCAAGACCTGAAGTGCTATAACTGGGGATAGTTCCAAAGATTTAAGTGGTGCTGCTTGGATTTATAGCAACAGAGACCTGGTCCTTATTGCTTTGCTTGAGAAGAATAACATATCTCCTGCATATACTATATTTTCCTCCATATAACATTTTTGATTAGTCTATGTTCATTATTACTGAAAAGGGGTGGTAATCCAAAATCATAGCTAAGGAGGTTGGAGATATTTTGCCAAGAACAACACCATATACCAACTTTTACTTCTGGATGAAGTCTGTTAAGTATCTAACAGATTTGTTTTTCATCAAAATAGTTAATAGATTATATGTAGCCCTTTAAAGGCTACATGGTTTCTGAAAAAAGCTCTTTTGGGATCAAAAGGCATTCATTGCAGAACTTGATATGGAGATGGTGAAGCTCATTAAAAAGCTTTATGGCATGTAGTCAATGCCACTACTACCACAAGTCTACAAAATTTTTCCAAAGTACAATTCCAGGCATATTTTGGTTTCTTCTGAGCAAAAACAAGTGACACTGTAGGAAACTATAGGCTAAGAAAAGGAGGAGATGGGATGTATTTCTCCATTTGAGTAAGTCCTGCTAACTTGCAATAATATATTGCGTATCACTGTAAAAATCATTGACATGCCACACCAAAACACAAAAGACAGTACAAGGCATAGGCCACCCAGTTTTAGATTCCAGTAACCTAACTCTGTAGCTGATTGACAACTTCTTTTGATAAATTTCTTCTTTAAGAATGGTCAAGTTTTCTTGTGATTTTTTTTTCCTTATGGTACTTTATTACATTTAATCTGACATTCTTGATGGTTTACTTAATCAGAGTACATTTTGGTAAATACTAAAGCTTAGGGATTGGAATTGGAATTTAAGAAGAATTCAAGAATCAATTTCTAAACAGTGGTTTCCAAGTTTTCACTTAGTCACTGCTTGTATAGTTCTTCAGTATCCATGTAATTTCCTATGTCCCCAGGAATCTAAAACTTTGCTTCTGGACACGGACAGAAGCATTTAAGTTTTGATTTGTCTGAGCATTTCAGTATCTATCACAAACATATTGACAGACTAGTAATTCCATACTTAAGTTGCTATAACAAGATGATTTTTGGTTTACCCGCCAGGAAGGACTTAGCTGCAAAATGAAGGTTATAAGAATAACAAAAGCACTCTTGGTAACCTCACCTGCATTTTCACAGCCTCCTAAATGTTTGGGAAGAAGCTGCCAATGTTGAGAATTATCATCTTACAACTCTTCTGCAACTTCTGAGGTTTCTTAGAGCTATCATGTTAATTCTTCTAGGAGCTCCTAAATCTGGTAACACAATGGAGGTGAGGCTGCCACAGCTCCATGTTCCCAGGTCCAGCCAGTAATGAAACTGAACGTGTATTCACAATAGAAACACAAACACATGTACAAGTATACAGATATATGCAGCTGGTCACATACATCGACAAAGACAGAAAACAGCACTCACACAAACATGAACTGCACCAATGGCCTCCTCCTCTTCCTGTGGCTGCTCAGGGTGAAAGCCCATTAGTATAAAATATGTCGTGCATAGTATATAGTATAAAAAATAAGCCAATATGGATCCCTCTGTAGTAGCTAGCCTTAGACACTCAGTCTACCCCGTAGCTGGTCCAGGATCCTGGGAAACCCCCAGATGCCTCACACACAGACACATGCATGCAGATAGGTCTTTCGAGCAGCTGGCCCAGAATTTACCAGAAGCTGAACTCCAAATCCCAAGGTCTCCTCAGTAGTTGGCTTGGGTGTCCTGGCCCTCCACAAGCCAGCTTTCAGACCCCTCTTGTTCCCCTGGTTATCTGGCCCAGACATATGGCCGCACCAATACTTGCCTCCTAAGCATCTTATCCTCCTTGCTGGCTAGTCTGGTTTGATGTTCAGTAGTGATGACACACCAACATACACACCCACACAAATGCACCCTCTCCAGTGTCTCCAGTTGTTGCCACCCTGATGCATGGCTCCTGATGTCCCATGGTCTGACTCCAGTTACTGCACTCAGACATCTGTATATACACAGACCCACGGAGTAGGGAGCCTCTCACCCATGAGAAGAGTTGCAAGTGGAGCTTAATGAGAAAGATGGGATAGACTGTTCATGGCCAGACAAGTGTACTGACCAAGTGCTGGTTTACAGATGGCTTTTATCCTTGTTTTCCTTTCGCTTCCCACACTTGTTTCTCCTTGAACTCTCCCTATCTTTGCTACTTTAAAGACCTCTTAAATCTTGTACAATGCCACAATGTTCATTCTGGCATGCCAGAATGACCCTTACGCCCAGGCTAAACCCCCTCATTCTGACAGGAGACCCAGAGAGCCTCTCCCACAGACTCACAGATGAGGGTCACCTCTGGCCCATGGGGCTGAGTCTCCCCTGTGATAGCTGCCTTCTCTGAGTAGGTTACTGGAGTTCCCCCATCTACCGTTATGTCTCTCTGCTCCTTCGTGTTCGTGGAAACAAGCATGTAATCACATTACCTAACAAATTGCTCTGTGTCTGAAGGTCTCCGGAAGATTTTTCTGACAGTCTGCTACAGATAATTGGAATGAAAGTGCAACAAGATACTAACAGATGGAGGAAGCAAAACACAGTTGCAGATTACTTAATGCATTTTAGTTCCATTTGGTGTACAAATCAGAGCAATATTTTCTTAACGTAAAGAACACTTATAGAAAAGTAATGCTTTTAAAGCAAAAATCACCGTTTTGTTTATTCAGCCTGGAAAGAACTGATGAGTCAAGACAGATGACAAGGATAAATCAGGAAATCTGAGAAAATTGCAGGAAAAGAGAAGAAACAAATTTGGAAATTGTTTGTTTGTTTGCTTTGTATTGTTTTACCAGTGCAGTGAAATGGTGACAAAGCTGCAGAGGGGTGGCTTGTTTGGATTTTATGTGCAGAATTCTGAACAGTGAAGTGTAACCTTATTTTTACCCTGGTCCTGCTGTTACAGTATGGGAGTAAGAGATGATGACTTCATTAAGTGTCTGCTGCAAGCTATGAAAACTGAATGCCCAGCCCATGGGTTACAACAGTAGCTCCCACTATCTGAAAGTATTGTTTAGATTTCAAGTCGTTTGGTTTGCTTGAGAATATATTGGCAGTGATAATGTTGGCACACATTGCTGAGAGTAAGAAGGTAAGGAGCACAGTTTGTTTTATTTTATCGGCAATGGGAACCTGGATGTTGAGGGAAGTTGTTAGAAATAACCTATGGGCATGGCACAGCCAGGACTCCTAGATTTTAATCCCAGCTCTGCCATCGAGTCACTGTGGCTGCAGACATGGCATGGCTACCTTGGGACGGACACTGCTTTGATGGGCTCAAGCTACTAGAAATCCAGAACCCTAAAACCAGACCATGGCAGTAGTCCAGACACCATCTGCCTGAGTTAGCCTGCTGTTGGGCCCAGGCTAACACGTCCGAGCTCTCAGGCAGGGTTATTGAAGTGATTGCAGTTCAGGACCAGCCTGGTTCAAAGGCCTGGCTTGTGGTGGCTCTTGTCCTGTAGAAGTAGGTGTCTTGTCACTGTGATCCTCTGCCTTCCAGTCCTGGGCTCAGTGCAGGCTGAACAGCTCAGGTCTGCCTACACGCAAGGGGTGCGGAATGGCTCTTCATACCTTTACGATTTCATTATCCTACTGACACTGCTTTTTGAAACCTGTGGATTTAAATAGTGAGAGTTATTATATATAGGTGCAGTGCCAACATATGTAATGCATATACAATGGTTAACTAAACCCTAAGTCTGACCAGCCTTTACAGGTTTAAATATAGCTAGGAACCTGGGTCTAAATTTTGCAGCTAGAAGCCATATCTGTTCTTCACATTATTACTGTAGCATCTCATAAATACATTAAATATACAAAGACAGAAACTTAATTTTTGAAAACAGTGAGATCAGTGACCATAATTCCAGTATTTTGGCTTTCCTGTTGGATGGTCTAGGACATGAAGCTGAACTTCTGTGCAGGAAGCAGGTAAATGAAATACACAAATAATCTTGGTGCACAGGTCATATGCTAAGCAAAAGAACAAGATGCCTCCTGAAATAATTATGTTGTGTGTTACGCTGTTGTTGGTATTGCTAATTATGAAAATGGCAAGAAGGTTCTAACGTGACTTTGAGTCCAGTTCTGTTAGGAGCCATACAAACATGGTAAGAGACAGCCCTTCCGTCAAAGACTTTACAGTCTTCAGTCAGCAGTTTTATTAAGACCCACTTCTTCACACTGTTTTTGAGACAGAGAGGCAGCCAGCACTGTGACTGCAAATCTAAACACAGAATGTTTTATGAATAACTTCATTGAAAGCAGTGCTTCTAAAGGTGCAACACGATATTGAAAATACAAACAAAACAAAACAAAAAAAATATGAAATACATATATGTTCTAACCAAGATCCCAGTCCAAATTCAAGGAGGAATAAAAGGTGAGGGTGAAAGGTTAAAGACATGAAAATCTTTAGAGTAACAAGTAAGGTGATAAGAAATGAATGAGAAAGTACATAAGAGGGGTGAGGATGGAAGGAGAAAATTAAGTGAGAGGCAAGGGTAAGAGTGACTACATACTCTAAGTTGTATACAAATTTTCTGTGGCATTTAGCAGGCAGGAAATTTTTTGCATCATTCAAATTAGAAAAGAAATCTCTGTTCTTTTAAATATGAAAGTTTATAATCTCATCAGCATGCCAACTTCAGAGTTAGAGAGACATGAGAAATACATCCATCAGTAAGGTGAATGTAGAGATTTCTAACTAATTCAAGGATTTTCCTTGTTTTGCAGCGTAATGAATGATTGCTAACTCCAGTCCTGTAAATGGATAAGATAAATGGGACTATATAGGGAAGCAGAATTAGAACAGAAGTTTGGGTTTTCAGTTTTTTCTTTTGAAATTTATTGCCATTTTCCAGTGATTTTCTGAATGAAATACTGATTTACTTTCCCATGAAAAATATTCTTCCATCATGATATTTTTAACATATTTTTTTCAGATAGCGTTTTAAATATTTGAACATACTATCATATCAGTATATATTTGATTCATATTTTTAATTTTTTTTCTCCACAACTATGTGGGGAAGAAGGATTACTCAGAGAAGAAGAGAGAAAGACTGTGAGCATGCATGTGGTACATATGTAAGAACTTACTTTTTGGAGCTGGACTTCGTGGCAAGAAGGTAGTTTTCTGACAAACCGTAATCACAGAATCCCCACATGTGCTTGAGCTCTTCTGTGGCTTGCAGTTATCCAAGAGCAAGACAACCATAACTGTTGTGTATTCAAAAGGCAATCGGGCGGACAGGCAGCGTGGATGAGAGCTGAAGAAGTTGAGGTAGTTGGCTAAGGGGTGGGCAGAAGGATAGCCTGGCACTCCTCCTGCTTCTTCCTTGCTGATCATGTTAAATGTACTTTTCCCTTAAATTAGACACTCAGTTTTTCCTTTCCTTCCTCTTTTTAGCTTTAAAAGCCACCTCATCTCTCCTTCAGTGCTCCATTTTCCCAGCCCTAGTATTCCTCCAAAGCAAAGCAGTGTAAAGCAGAAGAGGCTGGTGGTAGTTACCTCACAGTAAAGTGGGTAAGAAGGAAAAGAGAATCAGGATCATCCAGATTTTCAGGATCAGTATAATTAATACACAGCTTCTTCAAAATGCCTCCTTCCACATGCCCAGGTCAGACTCTTTGAGCAGGAGAATGCATTATTCTTAATTGATGATGGAGCCTTAAATTATTCCTTTATTTCTGGCAGCAAAATATTTCCAACTCTCTCCTTCCCTTAACTTTTAAAAAAAGGAAGAATAAAGTCGTATGCATTTAGAAAGTCTTTAACAAAATGCTTCACTCCTAGATGTTGGACTAGCCAACAAAATTACATTTGTAAAATCTGACTGTGTGCAGAGTTCTTTATTTAGAATGCTATTATGCAAGTCTATCATGAGGTGTGGGAAACTGATAAGTCACACACTGATATTCACTACAGGACAACAAACAAAGTTAATGAGATATCTGGACTTCTTTTTCAACTTGCATGAATATTTAGATAGACATCAGGTAAGATATGGGGGAACGACATGGAAAAAAAACTAACTTTGCAAATACATTAAAATTCAGAATAATAGACTTAATATTCTTCACACTTAGATAGAATTGTACCAATTGTTATTCTCTGGATTTACCCCAGACTGAATTACAACAGAGAAAGTCCTGGTATCTCCTCTTGAAGGAATACCCAACCTCCTCTACGCTAGAGAAATGCCAGAGATTCCCTGTTTGCAGATCTCTTTTGTCAGATGCTGAGAAACAGAAGGCTGGTTTGGCCAGTGCCCGTCCTCAAAAACCAAGAATTGGCCTTTCCAAACAATGTAAGACATTAACTGAGGGCTTCTGCAATGCCATGGGAGATGTCAGAGAGACTCTGTAGCAAATGCACATGCAATACAGGGATCCTCTTACACACCTGGAGAGTATGTCTGCCATGCACATACAGTAGTTCTCATCCATGTGATAATAGACCTATATCACCGACAGGGGCCCTTCTCCAAAATTACAGAAATAGAAAATTCAGTCCACATTTTCTTTTCAGATAGAGCACATTATTAACAGCTAGTAAAAGGAACTTTACCGGTTAACCTGTCATAGTGGAATATTACCAGTAAAGTTATCATAGCTAGTAAAATCTAGGTAGGAAAAAGAACTTTAAATTCTCAGAGGAATATGCACTACAACAGAGCTAATACTGCTTCTACAGTTCCCTCCCTGCCCTTTGCTCACCTTAAATGCTATGAAGTGTACTCAGGGCTCTTTGCTATTGCACTTACTACTGGCATAATAATCACTGTAAGCTGAGTAAAGAAGTTATTTTTGGCTTTACCTTAAGGATGTCAAGTACAAAAAAATGACTTGTGAAGGTTCCATACTACATTGAAACAGGTCAGCAAATCATGTGCTTATAAACTTAAGCTGGAGTGTGAAGATGAAGACATGGGTATTTTTTACTACTGCCTGGCATAAGTAACTAGCAGCAAGATCAATCACCTTATGATATATATTGACTTATTTTTCTGAAATCAAGCAATGTATCTGTATAGGTTAGACCCTGATAAACTGTCACCCAGAAATGAAAGAGCATCCACTGTGATTAGAGACACAGCACAGTTACTATGTAGGAGCACTGGAAAATGACATTTCCTTTCTTGGAATTTGATAATATAAAACTCTTCAGCTGAGCATCCAGGACTGGAAGAGCATTTGTCAGGGAAAAGCATATGGTTTCTCACACAGGACTGCACAGTAGCCTATTATGACCATCTGACCACTGGTTAAATGCAGTCAATATAAAATCTGAAAAGTAGTTATAAGGTTACAGTTAATTGCCAGTCTGGGAATTGAAATCTAGGGTCTAAAGTGTTTTTTACTTGGGCATCTTATTCTCCTGCCACTGGAAATGAATAACTGACATTGACATTTTTAAAATTGCTTGTCTCTAAAGTGGGAAAACAAGGCCTTTGGGTATACAGTGCTTACCACAAATCATAGACATGCTCTGTTCTTTGTTTTCTCAAGCTTGCCATCTCCTTTAACCACCTACCCATTCTGATTCTTGTTTTTTTAATGCTGGATATTCATAGACAGAAATTCTTCTGCAAGTGATTAATTTTCCACATGAAATTCTAATTCCCTGCCCAGCTTTATAGGAGAATGAGCCTATCAGGATCTCCAGACAGAAGCAGAAGCCATTGAATTTAGTCCATGGTTCTAACTAATTGTACTTAAACATGCATATACACATACCATTCACATTGCCCTTTTCACTTTGTTTCTTGTTCACTGTATTGTCTTCTAAATCAATAAAAGGATAGTGGTGGGAAAAATTGGTTTACAAATCTAAGATAAAGATAATACCAATCTAGGAGACAGGGAGAGTAAAGAGAAAAAAAAAAAAGGACAAAAAGGAGAGGAAGAAAGGTGGGTATTTCCAGTGTCCAAATGTACGAGACAAGTATCAGAAAAGTAGGAAAATCTCAAAAAGAATATGAAAATATAAGAAGTACAAGTAAAGTGATAAGTGAGGCATTCTGTTATAATAGTGAAAATTTCATGCTCTACGTATGCTTAACTGAAGATCAAATTCTATGAGCTATTGCAATAGGAATAAAAGACCCTCAGATTCCACATAGATTATATAAGCAAAGTAGCTGAATTAATGAACTGAGGAAAACCAGACTGATTAATCTTTAGCTGTTATGACTGTAGTGAGGATTTAATAACAAGCCAAGAAAAGCAACCATAGTAGGGAACTCCTATTAAGCTTTCTAGCTGAGAAACATGTTGAGGTGTAATTTTAATTAAGATTGTGAGTGAAAGACAGCAGAAAGTAGCTTTCACATTTAAGAAGTGATGAGTATGGAACATTTTCCATATGATTTAGGAACAGAGTCTAGTATTACATTCATTAAAGTTTATCCATTTTCATTTTGTTGCTGAATATTTTTTTTGTTGTACTGTGAATACCTTTTTTGAATATTCATTAGACTATTATTTTAAACCTTCTTGCTCAAGGAAAGAACAGTGTTTGAAAAGCAACTGAGCAGGAAGAATTATTTTTCTAGTGATCAGAGAAATCCAGCTTATCTGAGTTTGATGTTTGAAAGACTAGAGAAGATGCCATCGTTATACAAACAATTAGGCATAAATTTACTTGTACCTTAAAAATCTAAAGAACTTCAAGAAAGTCTGGATTTCTTAGGGAGCAGCATGTGAATGCCAGCCCTCTGTTTACCCCTTGGTCGTATTAAATTATTACTTCTTGTGAAATATGGTTATAGTGCAGTCCTGTATGCAGTGCATAGTGGAATCCTATATATTAACTGCTAAGATTTGGTTATATTAATTTAACTTCTTTCACCTAAGTAGCCCTGATGTAAATCTTTTCAACAGCTTGCTCTCCTTTAACTGCTGGGGGATTCTGCAAAACCTTATCACTGCTGTCTTTGTACTCTCACCCGAGGAAAGCTGCAGCAACATTAATATCAAGTAGCTAGGAAAACATCTGCATGTGCATTGCATTTACTTCTTTGGGTTCAGCTCAGCTAATGAGCTGGCTGCTTCCATGTAAATCAAGTCAACCAAAACCAGTTAATGCTTTCATCAGGTGAGCAGCGCTCTGGAGTCTCTTTGAAGGTGGGGCCACATTCACTGTAGTGGCTGAATGTTGCCCATATAAACACCCCATTTCAAAGATGTTGTTCTGTTTTTCAGACAGGCTTACAGTTGTTGAGAGGAAGCATGCCACTGTGCCAGGTACCAGAAGCCAGACCCATTTACTTTGAATTTGTGGAAAGAGGGGGAAGAAAGAAAACACCCAACAAAAATCCTATGAGTGGTTTCAGAGACATTAACAAAATAGAAAGCATGAAAAGCTAAGATCACATCTGGGATTTATCACTGTGTTTTGATAAACCTTTGGGTTTAGCTAGCACTCTGTCTTCCGCTAGGGATTCAGGAAAACTACAGCACACATGTTCTCAACAGAGTTTGTCAGATCAACTTTATACTTGAGTGTTTTTGACTGATTAATTACCTGAATAGCAAGTGAGGAGTTCAGAGAAAGGTGAGGTTTTCTTCTTAGGAAAGTTAAGCATGAGAAGTTTTACTAAGGAGTGTGTAATTGGATGGGAATTGTTAATTTGTTTCAATCCTAATTTAAATGTAGCTTCTGAATCTTACAGAGTAATAGATTCAGTCTATTCAATATCAAATTGATGTGTTGACATATTGCCAGTAGAGGTCCATAAAAAAGATGGGCCTTTTATTTAAAAAAAAAAATTAAAATTGCTTAGTCTCAGGTTAGTTGTCCAAGGCCTTTCACAATTCATAAGCTCTGAGGTGCCTAAGCATCAGAAGCCAGCTCAGTTATCTGCTTGGAAAAGCCAGGGAGGGAGTCCTAATTAACAAGCTTTAGAGTCATATTTCTATTGCTATATATTTCACTATTCATGCAAAAATATGACAGCTTTGACTTGAGAGCTGCTATAAGAGCTGCTATAATATTCTATCCCTAGAATATTCTGTAGTTGAGGGTCCCACCTGAATGTCTAAGCATGCTAAGTTCATGCCCCTTTTCAATCTAGGCAGAGGAATGTACATTAAAAGTTGTGTCCTACCATATCTCTAAAGACAGGCTGCTGGGCAACATGGAATTCATGCCTCCCTCACCTGTTTTTCCTTCTAGACTACTTCAGAAGAAAGCTGGCTGGGTCCAGGTATTTGGGGAAGCTTAATTCAGAATGCCCGATGGAGGAATTGTGCAGTGATCCTACTGCCGGGCAGTTTGGGCAAATCTTGGTCAAAATAATCGAATGAAAAGCTATTGAAGGTTATACAGAGACACTACGTCAAGCTGGGGGACAGGATTTGGCACATTGGTTATGCCTGTGTGCATTTGATGGCTATTTAACCCAGTCAGTGGGAAACAATGAAGAAGCTGCCTTTCTATAGATTTGACCCTGTGTTAGGCACCTCTTGAACCTGGTGTTTGTAGCCCAAATCCTTCTTCTTGACTCATAACTTCTACTGTCCTTTGGAAATGCATGATGGACTCTAGTTGAGATTTCACAGGTAAGAAGTCAGAGACTTAAGAAAGAGACTTCACAATAAAAACCTAGTAAATAAATGTTTATACTCAGCTTTTCAAAACCTCCCTCGTCCCTTAAGCGGGTGAAGCTACTGTCCTTACATAAAAGTACTCTGCAGAAGTTAAATTCAAACTCTGCATGGCTAGAGAATGATCCCATCTCAAACTTTCGAGAACATGTGTCTAAGTACTGGACTGCATTCACAGTGCTGTCTGTAGCCTGTGAAAATTTAACAAAAAATGGATAG
The DNA here is from genome assembly GCF_015220075.1 of Falco rusticolus. NCBI lineage: Eukaryota > Metazoa > Chordata > Aves > Falconiformes > Falconidae > Falco > Falco rusticolus. Next base: position 54,468,466 of record NC_051193.1, on the reverse strand, counting down.
ATAAGAAGTCCCTCTGGTTTTGTCAGAGATGGTCTGGGACAACATCACCCTGTCTTTACTCCAGACAATGAAGGGTGGTTATTGGTCTCATGAGAGGATACAGATGTGTCTATCAAAACTAAGCACACAGAAATTGAAATTGTTGCTTTGTTGCTCTTTTGAATGTATTTTTTATGTGTCTGTTATTGGATAGTCTTTGCCTCTGTGTTTGTTTAAAGAATGCTCTAATTCTCTGCTTCCTGTTGTCATATAAATACCTGAATTTGCTTTAATCTTCCCTTGTTTAATTTAAAGAAGTAACTTCTTAAGTCTTATTTAATCATACTTAGTCTTTTGAAAGTGCTTTTTTTCTTCCGTCATACATTTTGAAATGTGAAAAGAACAACTGTATGTCTATGGTCATTTAACTATCTACCATGACCGTTTCAGCATATGTTCTAGCTCACAGTTCCTGTCTTCTGAAACTACATTCCTTCTTTACTGTTGCTGCATGTTCCCATTTGCCTGTGGTTTTGGACACCCAATTCCTATAAAGCAGGTTGAGAAAACCATGCAGATTACCCACGTAAGTGGCTTATTATCTTCTGCAGATAACAGTTATTTAGTCTTTGTATCTTTCTTTCTTAAACTTCACTGGATATAATTTTGTCTTTTGTTCAGATAATTTATGAAAGTTATCCAATAGTATTTGACAACGATCTATCCCCATTCAAAACCTTCTTAGAAATATCTACACTGGAGGATGAATACAACCCGAGGACTATCAGTTCAATAGTTTTCAACTGATTTTACATGTGCCTTCTTGATTCTGAATTCCTTTCAGAAGATTTAAATATTGTATCAAACTAAGGGTCTGTAACACTGTGTAGTTGTGGGTTCTGTCTTACGTAGAGTTATAGTAACTGGCATTAACAGTGTTATTATCTTTACACTTTTTACCTATATGGCTTCGATGACATATTAAAATGCACTTTTAAGATCATCATCTGTATCAAGCATATATTTCCTTCTAGAGCTTCAGTTCAGTTTTTTGCCAAATCTGGGTTTTCTGCTTGCTTAGATAAGTACAGCTGAGAGAAAAAAAAATGGTAATATAAAACATGGTAATACAGCCAGTTAAAACGCAGTTTTGGTGACAAGTGTGTGATAACCTCTATATTTACCTACAGTCTTGTTAGTGATGCACATGCCATTATGTGCTATTTTAGTTTAGTAAGTAAAAGAGCATTTATGAATAAATCAGAAAGGTGCAAGTCAACCCTGTGTTTGGAAAGAAGTGAAATACAGTGTATGTAAACATAAGCTCTTTGTAACTCCAGATACTGTATTATCAGCTGCCTTGTGTGTGTCTGGCACTCCAAGGGTAAGTGACAGAGTACAATCAAATGTTAAATTAGCCTGTAAGGGGTTCCTAAGGACAGAGGATACATTTTATTTAAAGAAAGTAACATTGTACCTTATGCCAAACTGAGGTAATTTCCTTCCCCTTTCTATACTTCCTAAGCTTCCAGATTTATAATTTTTTTATGGCATTTGCCAGAGCTCACCTGAAGAAAGCATTACTCAAATAAAGTCTAAAGGAAATATTTTTGTTCAGAATCCAGACCCATAAAGAATAACTACTGTATGTTAAAGAAAAAAACTGTGTAATTTTACTACTAATTATGCACATAAGCTGAATAAATAGACCACTGTTGCTCCGTTGAATAGAAAATTCACACATTACTGCTTACAGCAACGTACTGGGGTTGCTTTCTCTATCAGCAACCTAATTAAGGGATTTCTTACCATGTAAAGTTTGTCCTTTTTTGGAAGCCAAAGTAGATTGTGTGAAACAGAATATACACATGATCCCACTGACTGGGAGAATTATTATTCTCAGTGTCTGCTTCAGTCAGTTATTTCTTGTTAGGAATAAAGGGGCTTTAGTTTAATTGAGTTTACTTAAAATGCATAATCCAGTGGTTCCAAGAGGATTGTGTTGGCAAACGTGATATTAGTAAAATATTTCAAGGCCAAAAGGCCCAAAATTTAACCAGTGGGAGCTGGACTCACAAGGACATGTATGAGTGTAAATTTAGTAGTAAGGTACCTCTTTTTGTCACAAAACTCATGCAGCTGCTGCTTAAAAATGTAGGAGCATAAATTCCCCTGACACTTAAATTTCCACCAAGGAAGTTTTTCAGTGGCTACATCTGTGGCAGACCCCTGTAAGCCCTGGCAGCACCAGCACACATCAGCTAGATGGCTCAGGGACTTCGGTCCCTTTGCAGGGTGCAACTGGTTATCTCTCCATGCGCCCTTCCTAGCGCTCTGGCTTCCCACAGGCACCCGTTTCTCCCACAGCTCCACGCAGGTGTGCAGCTTGGATATATGAATCCTGCCAAGTAGTAAGACAAATGTTGGTGAGTGAATTGAGTCCTCCATTTCATATGTCGTGCATTACCAAGGAGTAGAAAACTTTTGCAGCGCTACACTGTTCAGACTCTCTCTCTCAGTAAGCATAAATCCATACAAGGAAAATCGAAGAACCCAAGAAAGAAGGCTGAGACTTCACGAAGTCCTCCATCCGTCTCTGCAAAAGATGCAGGACACGAATGGAGTCTGATATTCTTGGGAACGTGTTAGGATAACGCAACTGCTATATGACAATAATCACAGAATTACTTTTCCCTAATACTAGACAAATATATATATATATTTTTTTTTACCAAGGAAAAAAAGCATGACCTCTGTCTTTCCTTCACTTTCAATTTGGAGTTACTAGCCAACAAATTCCTCAACTATGTCCTGGTTTCCTGATTCATATTTACAGAAAAGTACACATGTTCCCATCTATCATCTCTTTTCTGAGCATGCGTTATTATCCAAGAATATTTCACAGCAAATTTGAAATCCAGATGAGTCGCTGATTTCAACAGTGGCACAGGTCTGCCCGTTTTATGTGTAAGAATGTTTTGTACAAAAATTTTACTTGGTTTCATTAATTCTTGAGCTGTGGGTTCCTCCTATTCAATGCATTGAGGACTCTGAGCAGGTGGATTGCCTGCTGCCTTTGTCTGGGGCTATGAGGGGGATGTCAGTGATACCATGGTCACAGGCAAATCACGTCATTGTCAACCAGTTAATGCTGCTAATGCCTGACCTACTGAGTATTTTGAGTGGTCTACACAGCACATAAGGTCTGAAATTGCAATTAAAACCAACAGGAAATGCTGGAGTTAGTGTTTTCCTTATGCCGTTTTATGAGTATTGAGTTGTGGTTACATTTTGGTAAAGGTTTTGCAAGCTATGGATAAAGATAAATGCCTGAGATATATCAGGCTGGCCTCTCTCAGTTCTGTATCTTTAATGATGTGCAGTCTGAGACAAGTGTTCACCCCAAATTTGTTGGTGTTTTGCTGGTCCGCTCATTCATGTACAGCTGATTTGCATGAATATTAATGTTTACATCAGCAGAACAGGCATCATGATTTTATTGCAGAATCCTCCTAGCAATTTATACTAATTTCTTCCCAGAAAATTTCTTCCGCATGCAAAAATGTTGATCATTTTCAAAAAAGATGGCCTAATCACCAGGCAAAGCTTATAAAGTATGTTCCATGATGAATCAGAGAAATACATTCATTTGTTTAATTAGATGTTAATGTCTTTTAAATAAACCTTGTGCCCTTATTTTAAACTCGTAATCAAACTGGTGCTGTAACCATGAGGGCCTATTAATGCAAATGAATCCCTATCTGTAGGGAGATGTCATAGCTTTTGTTGGCCTAGTTAATATAGCAAAAAGGTGAAATTTTTATGCTTTTCCAGCCATGCTAGTTTCTCTGAAAATAAATGCATCACCTTGTCTTACAAATCCTAATAAGGTAAATACAGAAAGTATCAAAAACACAGATGAAATATGCAAAATAATCTGAAATATAAATGAAAAATTTGGATTCTGTTACTTCTTTTTTCTTTTTTTTCAGATAATGCAGGCTTTTACCTGTACATTGTCCTGCAGCCCCCCTGCCAGAGTATAAAGAATGAATCGAGGAGGGTGATTTCTCAAGGAAAAGAATAAGTGTGGATAGACTGACAAGAAGAGAGGCCATAGCAATACTTCCAGATACTTTGAAGTACCAGCTGAAAATAGAGTCCGCCTTACAGGAAAAGATTTGCCTGTTCCCAGGAAATAGGTGATCCCATCACTTGCATCACTGGTACAGCTCTGCTGACTTTTGGGCTTTTTTATATAACACATGTTAGTGTTAACACATTTTGTGTTTTCCCATTTATATTTTGGACTTCTGTATCAGATAAGTGTGGTTGTTGGACTGCACACTTAGTTTGAAATGCTGGGGTAACTGCTGTTTTCTTTTATATAAACTTTGTTTTATAAAATTTAATATATACACATCTCTATTGCTACAGTGAAACTCCTGCTACAAGTAATAAAACTAACGCATTTATGACATTAAAAGCATTAGAAATTATATACAGGTTATAAACTATATGAAATGCACAAATCATTGCACAAATCACTAATAAAAGAGTCCTGTGAAGTATGTTTTGTCTCATGAGAGTCTCACTAAATCAGGGACAGTCCACAGCACAGAGATGATGTCTCCTGTGAACAGTCCTTTGTAACCATTACAATAAACATGTACCAGTTTGGTTTCACAGGATCTACAGGTCCTGGGGTTGTGAGTTCTGTAGGTGCATTTCCTAGTTTTCCAAGGTGCAAGTTTGTGGTGCCTAGCCAGTTCCCACAAAGTAATGATTCGAAGAAAAAGCCTGCAAGCTGAGGTTTGACCCCTTTTGTATATTTAAAACCACCATTGTAATGAGAATCTAGCAGATATACACATTATTCCTTAAGTGGACATTTCAATATATCTTGTTTAATTTCTCACTCGTTCCTTTTACTACTGAAAGAACTCTTCATTTCAGAAACCAAAATGAAAACTTTTACCTTTTTGGATGGCTTACTGGTAGATGTTCTAGAGACTGAATTTATTTCTCATTATTAACAATGCTCTATTTCAGGCTAGGACTGAAACCTTCTGTTGGCACTGTGAAGACAATTCAGCATTGTTGCTTATACTATCTATACTTACGTTCTGAGCAGGTGGAGTATTTAAACAAGGTATGATACTACTTAAGGCTATACATACTGGATATGGATATACAGGCAACTTCACCCATTCATGGAAATAAAAGAATGGATCAAGCAATTTTAAAATTCACTGCTGTTTCAAATCATATGGCTTGGAAAATATAGTAAGAGATGGCACTCTGCATCGCATAAAAAAGCAATAACTAAAACCAGATTGCCAGAGTTCACACCACAGCTCCTGGAAGACAGAGATTGAATACTTTAAGTTCAGTCTTTCCTTTGCTTCATATATTTATTTCTTTTAAAAAAGCAAGATGATTATTTCCAGTTACTTTGAGCCAAATTTTCTGTTTTCACTTTTTTTCACCCAGTAAAAAAAGCTGTTATACAGTAAGTAAATGAAGCTATATTTTCTATATATGTTTAAGACTCAAAAAGCTATTTTTAGGTCAGGTCCTTCTTATTCCTAGAAAGACATCCTTCCGGTCCTTCTGGTTGACAGGAAATCAAATCCAGATCTAAACTCCAAGATTTTTTCCTCATGTTCTGTGATCTGCAGTAATCACTTACGAAGTGAAGATTGTTAGAGTTGGCACAGGCAGGCACCCCCTGTGTTCTGTTTATTTCAGAAAAGTGTACAAGTAGATTTGGCTGACATCAAACTTTAAATTATCTGGGAAACCAAGTGTTGCACCATGTTTCCACCTGCTTGTACCACCACTGTGAGGATTTTTGCTGGTTTGGTACCCACATCTGAGCTACAGTGAAGTTCAATAAATTTTGCATTCTTGACAGATTCAGTGAAGTTGTAAAAGTTTTTAAAAGCATATGCCTATTGACTAGTCAATTCCATGGAATGATTCCATGCCTTTGTATTGGGTTTGCATGGCAAGGTTTTGGTAGTGGGGGAGGTACAGCCGTGGCTCCTGTGAGAAGCTGCCAGAAACTTCCCCCATGTCCAACAGAGCCAATGCCAGCTGGCTCCAAGACGGACCCGCTGCTGGCCAAGACCATCAGCAACAGTGGTAGCACCTCCATGGTAGCGTATTAAGAAGAGGGGAAAAAATAATATCTGCGCCAGTGGAAGAGAGGAGTGAGACTATGTGAGGCAAACAACTCTGCAGACACTAAGGTCAGGGAAGAAGGAGGGGAGTAGGTGCTACAGGTGTTGGAGCAGAGATTCCCCAGCATCCGGTGGTGAAGACGATGGTGAGGCAGGCTGTGCCTCTCAGACCACGGAGGTTAACAGGGGAGCAGACACCCACCTGCAGCCCATGGACGACCCCATGCTGGAGCAAGTGGATGCCAAAAGGAGGCTGTGACCCTGTGAGAAACCTGTGCTGAAGAAGGTTTTCTGGCAGGGCTTGTGAACCAACAAGGGACCCAGGCTGGAGCAGTCTGTGCCTGAGGGACTGCACCCCATGGGAGGGACCCATGCTGGAGCAGTGTGTGAAGAACTCCAGCCGTGGGAAGGAGTCCCATTGGAGAAGTTTGTGGAGGACTGTCTCCTGTGGGAAGCATCCCACGCTGGAGAAGGGGAAGAGTGTGAGGAGGAAGGAGCAGCAGAAGCAACATCATGAACTGACTGTAATCCCCTGTATTGGCTCTGGCTGAGCCCCACAGCAGCCCTCACAGCGCTGCGCTTGTATTGGTAGGTAGAAGTGTGGTGGTAACACACCAGTGCATCGGCAGCTGCTGAGCAGCGCTCACAGCAACCTGGCTGTCTCTCCAACTGTCACCCCCCTGCCCATTAGGCTAGGGGTGGCCAAGATCTTGGGAGGGGACAGAGCCAGGACAGCTGACCCAAAGCGACGAATCGGATATTCCATACCATATGATGTCTGCTGAGGTACAAAATCTAAGGGAGAGGAGGAGGAGGGTGGGAACATTTGTTATTTATGACATTTGTCTTCTGGAGCAACTGCTACACTTACTGAAGCCCTGCTTCCTGGAAAGTGGCTGAACATCACCTGCTGATGGGAAGTAGAGAATAACATCTTTTGTTTTCCTTTGCTTTCACACGCGCAACTTCTGCTGTCGCTTCATTAAACTGCCTTTATCTTGACCCACAGGTGTTTTTTTTCCCCACCTTATTTTCTCCCCCTGGTTCTGCTGAGGGAAGTGATAGAGCAGCTTGGTGAGCACCTGGTGTTCAGCCAAGGTCAGCCCACCACACTTCCATTGCCCATTCCCCTGGCTGCTTAGGGGGAAGGGGTAGAGAAATTGGGAATTAAGTTAAGCCCAGGAAGAAGAGAGGGGTGGCAGGAAGGTGTTTGTTGTTTGGTTGGGTTTTTTTTTTTTCTATTTTAATTGTAACAAATTAAACTAATTTTCCCGGGTTGAATCTGTTTTGCCTGTGATGGCAATTGCTGAACAATCTCAACCCATAAGCCTTTTATTATATTTTGTCTCCACTGTCTGTTTGAGATGAGGAGGGATAGAGTGGCTTTGGTGGGCCCCCACCATCTAGCCAGGGTCAACCCACCACAGCCTTCATTAAAGAATTTATCTTTTTCAAGTCAAATTTCACTTTGAATGCATTCCCAGTGACAGTTTTAGTCAGTGAAAAAGATGCTGACTTGTCCTTAGAAGGACCTGAGTTTTCACTGGAACTTTTCTGTAGAGGAATTATAAAGGAATGAAGGCAGGTTAATAACATTGGTAACATACAGCTGTGGTGGGTTGGCTGATATGGATAATGTGCAGCTGTGGCTGGTTCCTGCTAAGTAGTTAAATAGCTCTAAGGGGTATGGGGGATAAAGATCTGGAAGGGGTGAAGGAAGCAGAGAGAAGGAGAGAGCCATGGATGTAGGAGAGAGGGGGGAGGCTGGCTGGAGGAGAAGCCAGGAGAAGGATGAATCTGGACGCAGCAGAGGCAAGAAGCAGGGTGGACTGGCCTGAAGAGGATGAAGAAACAGCACAGGCACCAGATGAACCTTTGAAACCTTGTGTGAGACTGATGGTGGTGTCAAGGCATGAGAGGGCTGGTATGGGGTGGTAAAAGCCTTGTTGCAGGCTGGTAGTTTTGTTAGTGCTGCGACACTTTTCCTTGAGTGGAGATAGTGCTGTGAATTCTGAGGGGTTTAGATTTCAAAGAGTCAATGGTTGTTGTTTCTTAGGGGAATGTGGAGCCTCTACTCTCCATGTGACAGTCCAAATTAGCACAGCATGGAAACAATAAAAACTTTTGATGATACACAAGCTCAGTCAAGTTTCTATGTCAATTCAGATGACTGTAATGCAAGAAGGACAGCCACTACTGGAACAAATCGGCATCCTTGTTTCTTGTCTCAGGAGAGGTCAAAGACAGGCCAAATCTGAAGTTTTTGTACAGTCCATTAGGTAGTGTTCTATATTTATATATCTAATTATGAACCTGCCTGTTGTCAATGGATGTCAGATGGAAACAAAGGGAAATGGTTAGAGGCTTCAGTGAACAACCTTTACATTTCTGCACAATGCCTTTGCTAAATCTGCTTCAGACTTATGCTTGAATCACATTGGTTCAGCTGCAGGCAACCCTAATGAAAGGGACTTTTATAGTACATGGAAGACATTTAGATTATATGTAAAATACATTTACTTTCAAAATCAATTACTTTATAAACACCCTTATTTTGTCATCGCTAAAACTGTTCTTTCCTAGAGAAGTAGGAGCTCCACCCATTCTTCTAAACACATTCCCATTGAATTTAGAGGTTTGCAATAACACTTCTAAACCTTACCATGTTTGCTCAAAGATATATTTTGCTTTGATACTGAAGTTCCTCCTTTACATAGCATTTATTTCATTTCTATATTAACTTAAACAGCTTCAAGGCCATGTTGGGGGAAAAAAAAAAAAATCAGTGGAACACCTTGTATGAGTCCAGAGTCAGTTTCTAGATATACCACACGCAGGCTTGGGTTATTATGAAATGGAAGAGAAGCATGTTTTCTTATTACCCACGCTCTATATATTCAAGTTACATGTAATGGAATATCCTGCAGGGTAAAATACACATCTTAATGCTCAGATGAATCAAAATTATTAAAGTTGTATTTATCATAAATCAGAAAAATTATTACATGGAAATAAAATAGCAAAAGGTATGTTGACTCTATTACGTATTGCTCGCATTTTTCTGAGGCTGAGCTTAACCCAGTATCTCACATAGCTGTGAGGAAGCAATAGAAAATTCTGGATAATGAGGCATTTTGAAAATGTAAATCTAATAAATGAATGCATTGACTTCAAGTAGTTAGTTCTTTGTTGACCCCAGCTCTGCTCTGTTTTAAAGCCTTGCCAAGTTTATGTCGGTGTGCTGTGAACTGGGGACCTCCTTCCACCTCAGCTTCATTCTTGCACACTATTTCAACCAGTGGAAAGGACACTGCATGGGTTACACAGATGAAAAGGAGGAGAAATTTTTGACCTCCTAAAGAGGAAGATACCTGAATTCAACTTTAAAATGCCCTGATGACCAGGAAGTTAATTCTAGCACTGCAGAGTCTCAATGGCTTCCACTGGTAAAATAGTTACGATGGATAAAACCACTACGAATACTACAGATTGCAGGCATCAATGGGTGTAACTTTTCTGACTTTAATGCAGATGTGCCTTACATGTCAGCAGTAGGCATCTGGGTTTATTGGACCAACATTTTAAATATTAACTGTGAGCAGTGACAATTTTAGTCTTCCATTTCACTTTGATTTTGCAGAAGAAAATAAATATTAAATGATTGTGAAATATTTAAATTAAAAACATAATGGGAAAAATAATGTGTCACCAAACTTTGATCATGCAGCTCGAAAGATACTGAGTAGTCTCTTCCTTGAAAAACCTGGGGAAAAAACCAGGTCTGACTACCTGTATGTTAACATGAATGTATTATGCACATGTTCAAGAATGATCATAAGTTCTTAAAACTATTGCAGGAACTGCAAAGAAGTCTGGACAAATGCAAAGCAACTAAGGAAGTGATTTATTCTGGGGACTTTGCTTAAAAGGGAATTTCAGTAAAGTGGGAGGATGGGAATTCAATAAACACACAGGCTGCATACACAGATGCATCCACAAATGTATGTCATTGAAGGGAAAATTATGAAATACTGAGAACTCAAGTGTGTTTTTAACCTTCTCGCATTCCATTCCAGTGTTTTTACTTTCTAAGAGGCGTGTTTGCACATCTGGTTGGAGGAGAGAGATTAGGCTGAAAGGACACCTCTCTAACCATGACTGAGGGAAGAAAAGCCAGAACACATTTCAAAAACATACTGAATAGATTAGCCATATGGTTTCAGTGCATTTCATCCATTTTTACAGACAGAAAACAAAAAACTTCTTTTACAGGCCAACATTCAGCTCCAGGATTTAGAGACTGTAAGTGCAGAAATATCAAGACATGACAAAACCCAGACTATGTGAGCTGGGTAGAATAGTCAGAACGTGCTTGCTCACTGCAGAACTCCTGACATTTAGACTCAGTATTCATTTCTCTTCTCTGGTCTTCCTTATCATAATAGTTCTTTTCTAAAATATCAAACTCTGTCCCTGTTACATTTGACACTGTATGCATGTATATAGCAGTGCTACAGTGGGACTGTGACTCTTTCAACATAATCTGTTATTGCCTTTACCACACTGACCCTAAATAGTATTTTGGAATGTCTTTAGACTGCCAAAGCATAAAATGGTAATTTGATTTTTTTTACTGATCCTGTCAAGAGATAATGTTTGGTTAATATATGGTCAAAATATGAATACTGTTATGAACTTTGTTTTGCACAAAATCCTAGGGAAAGGGGATAGGGAACAGGGAGACAGCAGCACAAATGGGCAGAAGGCTACTGAGATGATTATCAAGGAACTCAAGGGAAGTCAAGGACCATTCTGAGCAGCGAATGGGTGTTTTATACTCTTGAGTATATTCTTACACTCCAGTCCTTTCCTTTGTGTTTCTTTTTATGTGAGCTTAATGCATCTTTTGTAAAGGTTTCCTGTAAACTCTTCAGGGTATTGAATGTGTCTTCCCATGTCAATTACAATACTTCGTGTAAAAAAAAAAAAAAAAAGCATACAGAAAAAAGCATGTAGCTATATGGGAAGGGCCAGAATGAAACAATGAAGCTATCCCTATTCAGATTCTGTGCAGGTTTTCTCTCGGATCTGGATCTAAACTCCATGATTCACAGCTTGATCTGTGGGTCAGCTGGTGGCAGCCAGCAGCCTAAAAGGCAGTGTAAAGTTAAAGAGAGGATCCTCCTAGGAAAACCAGTAAAGCAATCCTGCCTCTGCCACCTTCCCACCTTGTTATGGGAAGGAATAGGTAATGTAGATGTGGCTTCCCCATTGCCGTAGTAGTTGAAGGCACACTATCCATCATCCTAAGGTCTGTCATGACATTTCAGGTTTACTGTTTTGGCTTAAGAATACCAAGTGATGGTGTTTGTTTTTGGAAAAGTCAGCATAGTTTTCAATGCATGTCAGAAATTCTTACTTTCTAAAATCACTTCCAATATTTAAACCAACTACTACCTCTCGGAAGCTAAATCCTACCCAGGATCATGTGGCCTCCTGTGAGTTAAGGTTTTGAAAGAACCACATACTGGTCAGGGTGGTGCTAAAAGTGCAGCCTGAATTTAGGCTGTGGTTTTCATTTGTGTCCCTGAACCATGAGGACATTGTTTTCTTTAAACATCAAGAAAAAAAAAAAAAAGTTGGTTGCTGCAATTTTACTGTTAGCTTGAGAAGAAGTTGCATCCCAGGCATTGTGAGGCCCAGCACCACAGCATGCATTGGAATTTTTCTAGGGACTTTAAATGGACTTCTTCCTAAACATTGTAGGCAGAAATCTATTTGGAAGCAAAATATTTAGCATTATTGTAATTTCAATTGTATAGCAGCCCATTAAACTTCAGGGTAGTTGTCACCTATTTCCTAATTGACACAGGCATCCTTATTAATATTTTTGGAAGCATCTGCTGAATTTAATAGCAACTGGCAGTCTCAGAAGATGCCAAGGAAGAAATTATGATAGAAATGTAACTGTAATTCCAACTTTAGATCATACCTCTTTGAAATCTGGAGTTATAGTGGTTTTTTTTTTTCAAATTATTTAATGTCATGGTTTAAATAACTTATAGATGAGCTTTGATATTTGCCATTTTTATGTTGTCTGTGAACATTTTCGATTTTTATGAAGCATATGATCAACTACAATTTTGGATTAATACTTGACTTTAGCCTGTTTTCTAGTAGTCTATAGTGTTTGATATTTAAAATTTAGATATGCATGAAGTTAGGCATATTTTAGTTTCCATCCACAGATGTTAGCAAAATAGTCCTGATAGGCTTTCTTAACCTCCTGTCTCCTAGATAATCTGAATAGGACTTAAACAATTGAGCCAAGCAGTTACTTAGGGACATTTCACCCCCAGAAAAGCAAGACTTATACAATACTCTTCACAGAAATCAGATGCTTCATGTGTCTTGCCTGGTAATTTCTGACCTGTATCAGAATTAGCTCTGATACTTTTCATTTCTGTTTAAAGATATGCATGAGCTTGTCATTGAAAAGTTTTGGGTGGTTTGTAAATTTTTTCTTTTAAACAGATCTGTGAAATGATCAATCAGCCACTGTATATTGCCAAAAGTCTTGCAATCCAGCACTCAAACCACATTTTATTCATACAGAGCCCTTCTGTGCTCTATAGGTGACAGTGCCTGAGGAGGTACAGCAAGGGAAACAGAAGGCTCCCTTCCTCATCTCTAACGTGTTTGGCTGCAGACACTGCTAGGTAAGATGCCTTAAAATGGTGTAAGACACAGTGTGGCAGTTGTGTATTTTTATGTAAGACTGTTTATTTTTAAAGCCTAAAGGAAAGGAGGTATAGGTTTCCTGTATTCCATAAATACAGCTAGGACTCTGGATAGTATAACCTTGTGGCTGTCCAAGAGGAAATTCCATGTAACTTTATGTGATTATTAGACTCTGTCTCTCAGCTTGTTTTCATCATCTCCTGAAAGGCTGTTAGGAGAAAAGTGAAAGGTTAAAGAGAAGTTAGGGCTCGGCGCTGGGATGTGCTGAATGCTTCATGTATCACCCCTTCCTCCCCAGAGAAGTTAATGGAAAGTTCAGCTTTTCATAGCAGGTGCTGTGCACCTCTGAAGATCAGCAATGTCTTCATGAAATGGTGAAAAGAAGTTAAGAGATACAGTCTAATGATCACTGGAGATACACTAAAATATCGATGAAAGGCCTCCATTAAACACTAAGGTGCTAAGGGAAATGGTTTGGGTGATTCAGCTTTAAGCACTCTCTCTTCTAAATAAATATGAGCCAATATCCCAGCAGAGCATATCAGGACAAAGATCTACAAGCAGGACTGCATTTTAGGTAGAAATATATCCTTATCAGTGGGAATAAATAAAGATCTGGTGGTTAGTTTTTGAAAATAAACGTCTTAAGCTCAACACACTGATTGAAAGCTAATGTAGGAAAAGTAATTCCGTGTTCATAAAATGTCTCTCCGGGACTCGGAATAGACACAATATTCTTCATGCCTCATTCTGCCCATGATTGGGACTGCAGGTTTTAGCTTGTTAGTTTTATTTTGGAGCAGGTGTCATGATGCTACCTGTAGATTGTATTTAGACATTGGGGGAAATTTTCATCCAACTGAAGTCAAGGGAAGTTCGCCATAAAAATGTAGTTGGTCCAGATTTTACTCTAAATGTTTTGAACATCTTAATGTTGGCTCAGATTCTTTTTATAAGAGTGAATGGAAAACATGAAGTCTGTGGCTACTCTGCATTCAGAGAACACTCAACCCGTTCCACCTGTCAGATATTTCAATGTGTATCTATAACAATTTTTTGGTAGTGTTTAGCATTGTGCTTTTATCAAAATAGCAAATAAATTGTCATACCTGAGAGGAATTGCAAGCACTGTTTTCCAATGAAATATGCAGATTATGCAGTTCTGTACATATGATGAATTTGAATTTATCCAGCTGTCCACTGCCAAGGTCCTGACACCTGCTAATGCCATCCTTGAAATTCGTTTAAACTCAATAATGTTGGCTTCACAACAAGATGATTTTCAACAAGGGGTTTCAGCCTTCCTTGGTCCCTTCGAATACCAAACTGACAGAGCACATGGATGTTCTGTCCTTTCTGATGGAAGGCTCAGATAGGTTCACTACTATCTCTAACAAACACAAGTTATTTTAGACAGCAGGATGGGAACACCAAGAAGGCACCATCACTCTGGGTTGAATGAACAAATCTTTAGGGAGGTGATTTGAAATTTAATGAGGGGAGGTAATCATACTTCTTTCTTTTTTTTCTTCTTTATTAAGGACTGTAGTCTATTCCTTGCTTTTAAAGATCTTAGATTCAGTATATAGCAGGGGAAAATATAAAATTGGTTTAGTAGTAGACTTCCATTTAATCCATAAACTTGTATTACTACCGTGTGCCAAGGGAGGCAAAAATAGAGAAACAATTGCCCAGACTTTTCAAAGACGAGAAAACACAGGACAGGTCAATTGAACCCATCAGGACAAGAACAGCTTTCATTTTACAAGTGAATAACTGGCATATTCAAAACTGTGATCTATCACAGAACCCAAAGAAAACCTCAACAATTAATTATTGAGATATTTTTTACCACATCTTTTAAAAACCAGGAGTGTGAATTCATGGAGGATTTCTCGAGGAATTTAACTCCTTATATATTATTTAAACATGGAAAATATCTTTAGCTTGTCTGTTAGGTTCTGTAACACTAGCCAAAAAATCCCTAAAAATGTACATAACATAAAAAATAAGATTGTAACACAGGAAGATGATCATTGTCTCTGCTTACAAGGCGAAAAAAGTCTTTTTTGAAAATACATTTAAATTATATACTAAAAGAGGTTTTAGCTGGGATTTCACTTCAAAACTTGTCTGTACAGAGCACAATATACTTAGGGAAGTGATCTGAAATAAGTATACTGTGGTTACCATGAAATGTTCCCATTCGCGAACAGCTACCACATGAAACACCAGAGATCACAACTGTTTCCCCTGCAATTAGAATAGGGTATGTATTTGTGGTAATTTTGTGGAAACCAATGAGAATGTTCTTTATGTGTGATTTCCACAGTACTTTGACGCACAGACTGGAGAAACAAAACAAAACAGGAACAATGCTTAAGATTTGATTGGAATGAAAATCATCATCCCAAAAGTCTAACCTGTGAATTTAGCAGATCACTAACAAAAATACAGAGATGAAGACAATTTTCATTTTTATCTATTTAATTTAACTTCTACTTTGCAAAAATAGAGATGGATATATCCAATCAACACAAAATGAGAAGGCAAATTTTGAAAAACACTGGTGGACAAGTCACACATCCTGTAACCCCAAGAGATACATGCAGGTTTCATATGCACTATAAGTCTCCTCATCAGTAGAAATGTGTCAAGTAGGCCCAGTAAAGAAATAGTACCTGCAGAACATGTCCACCCCTACCTCACCATTAGGGAAGTGACTCTGTCCTATGGTATTTAACCATAGGTTTCATGGGCTGTCAGCAAAGATTTGTGTTCGTAGTGGCTGTGTTGATCATGAGAAACAGCTCTTCTCTCTGCATTAATTTATTTGACTCAAAATATTGCTTTAGGCAGCAAGCTGCTCTTTCCAGGTTACACTGTTGTAAGGAAATGAAAAACAGCTCATGTTGTAATGACAACAGGTTTCTGATGTTTTCGTATTCTGATGTCCCAGAAATACCAGGAAATCAGCCTCTTCAAAGGTAGGTACAGATGAAAAATCAGGAAAAAATGTTTAGTCCAAGGGGTGAGTAAAGCTTCATTCAATCTTAACCAATTCACCAGTTCCTCAGTCTTTCTTCTTATCTCCCATGATTCCCCAGTGGTTTCAGATGACTTTAAAATTTGTTTCCCATCAGTACAGGCTTAACAGATGAGCTGCACCAATTCTCAGTGCAAGTCATACTGATTACAAGAAATTGTTTTCATTCACAATTTTGCTCTGAATTGAACCTAAATATCAAATAAAAAATTATAAAAGAACAATGCATATAATTACATGACAAGCAATTGCTCCATTGTATGTAAATGACACAAAATATATTTTGGGCAAAATGTATTGAATGAAAAAATTATGTACATCTACCAGATTGTCCTCTGGGTCTAAAGGACCTGACCGCCACAGGACTTAGTATTATAGTCCTGAATTTTTCACTTTTATATATATAATTTTCCTTCCCTTACACAAAACTCTGTCAGATGCTGTGTTAATTTTGCTCCTGTTGAGGCAATGACATGGTTAAATATATAAAGTGATGCCAGTCACACTAGATGCTCCTGTTATTACCGTGATGTGTTCTGAAGAGCCTGCACACTTCTGCTGAGCATAACAAGGTGGGGAGCTGAAGCTGTACCAAGTACATACACACTTCCAGCACTGCACTTTGGTTAGGAATGCTGCCTTACACTGAACTGTTCTGTCAGACATTTTTAAGATCTCACTAAAGGATTTAAAAAATACGTGTCACTCCAGGAAAGCTTTATGGCTGGAATAACTTTGGAAGAAATCTGACAATTTTACTAGCTTATGTTGTGAAGTGTTGGCTCTTTCTAAAATTCAGTCACTTTTGGTAGGAGTACAAGAATATGTGAACAAACTCTGTAGAGGAAGGACTAATACTCAATTATGATTATCTCCTAGTGATTTCTTTTTGTCATATCCTGGAGATGTGCACAAGAGTCTTACTCTACATGGTTGCAGAATATTATATAAACATAAATAAATATAGCCTGGAAGCCATATGAGTTAGGTTTCATTATTCATATTATTTGGCAGATCTTCGCTGGATGTAAGACCTCCAGACAGCTTTTGTTCAAACCAATAACAGAACTATAACTGCTGTAAAATATATTTATTTTCACCAATATATTTATGATTCTTGCATACTGAAGTTATCTTTTTATCTCCTAGCAAGAGAAAATACATAGGAATGAAATAAACACTCCCTTAACTCTAGTGCCAAGGAATATAATCTATATGCCCAACAAAGTGTCATCCTACATAGACGTCCCACCACTATTCAGGATTTGTACTCCTTTTAGGAAATTCAACCTAAAGGGGAAATCTTTGGTTTAAATCTTGGTTTAACCCTAAGAAACATCTTTGTAATAACTACGTCATATAATCTGAATCTGTCTTTCAACAGTTTGTGTACAGCGTTTTATTGCATGCATATATATGTAAGAATCATCATCCCTGAGGCAAAGCAGATATGGCTAAACTTTCCTTTGATGATTTTTAGCAGGCCATATTCCAGATCAGATTCCTTGCACACATTACACTTACATCAGACCAAATACATTTAACCAGGCCTTTGAATACATTTGAAATAGCATGAAATTAGCCTCTGATAATATTGTTGAAAGACATCATAACAATGAGATGTATAAAAACACATACCAGACTTTTCATGAAGCTCTCTGTCTTTAAAACCCACAGCAAAACACCTCTGTTTCATTTGACATGTCTTTTCAGTGTTTTCTTCTGGAAATTTCAAACCAGGTACAAGGAATGTTAAAAAGAAGATGGGCTCCTCCTTAAAGTAATAAACATGAATCAATAAAAATATGTCTGCTCTCTGAATAACCTGTGGAACGTGATTTACTCTTCTAGTGTAGCAGCTGTGAGCCCTGTCAAGAAGTAAACACAAAAAAATGTTAAAAAAGAATAAAAAGTGCTCCACTTTTTTCTCATCCCAATATGGTATTGGATTTATTCATTTCTGTGGACATGAATTACAAATTTAACCAAAAACCCTCCAACAATCCTGACCTAAATTGATCTATTGCTTGATTTCAGGTGGATAGATACATTTCCTTTAAGACACATGACTGCAAAATAGATGTTTCCTAGTAAAACAGTTTGGAGATATGAGTAGAATATAAAAGCATGTTGAATTAAAAAAAAAAGTTTGGATGGGCCTGTTAAGTACAAATCTAATTATGACATCAATGCAATGATGGTTAACAAGCTAATGATTAAAGAAGCAGACTGATCTGTAAAAGTATCTTTATTCTTTCTATTATTTTTAAAATATTTCAAATAATTTCTTGAATGTGAAAGAGCAAACCTTGATACTTAGCCCAGGAAAGAGCTCAGAGCTCAAAGCCCTTTAGGGCCTTAGTAATGGTTGTCTACAATTGGCTGAGATCCCTCTCAGAGCAGCCCAGTGCATCAGAGATTGATACTATGAAGAGAAATTCACATATAAGCCAGGAGCTTCTGTATGGTTCTTGCTGTAGACAGAAACCAAGATTCTAAATTACCACTGCAGTCCCTGTAAGGCAGAATAATGTCAATCCCTTTTGGCTAGACATTTCACATATCTACTTTCCAGAAGAGTCCCCACTAGAATTGTTTTGGAGCATGGTATTCACCTGACAGGTTGTGTTCTGTATTCTTTGCATTTTGTGGGCGTCTAACACAGTTGGCTTTGCCGTCTGATCATCTTCCATAAAAAACATTTCAATCACATTTTACAAAGCCTTTATAAAATGGTAGTTTGAAGAAAATGCAAACATACCTTCCAAAAGTAAAAATGCCATAATCAAAACTTTGAGTAATTTTTTTACTATCTGCTTTTCCTTTAAAACTTATTTAAAACATTACTACCAGGGTTTGGTCAGAAAAATAGCTAACTGCAAAACTATCTTTTTATTTTCAAGGAAGTCTGGTTTTATATGAAGTTGATAAACATACATCTGGGCCTTCACTTATGAGTAATTTAATGTAACCAGAATGAATGCTGCCTTGAAAGGCAGTCTGAGAAACACATTGTGTCAAAACTCGTGGTTTGTCTCATGAAGAATACATTACCTTCTTGTTTAAATTCAAACCCACATTTTGAGTCTTTTTCTACTCTCATGTTCTGCCTGACATTCTGAATATTTCTTTACACATCTTAAATCAGTATGGTTCAGTTGGTGTGAAGCTAAAACTACAGCCTGCTGCCTGTAGGCTCTGCAATACTACTGGGTATAACCTGGCAAGTTTGGTTGGAGTTACGTCCCACCTTTTGCTGTTCAAGGAAAATTTCTGCATTCAGTTATGCTCTCCTTATCTTCCTGCACATTATTATCAGCCACTGGAAGAGACTTCTGACCTGTAAGTGCTGAATCTGTCTCATACAGTTCTATGGGGTACAGGTTTTTTGGGTCCTCTGAGGCTTTCCTGGGAAGACAGTGGTTATGTTGCCATCTGTTGTTTGCCTTCATGATCAAAGAATGCTGGTCAAACCATGTTTGCAGATAAAAGTAGAATCTTCCATTAAACCAGCTGTTGTAGCTGGGTACAGGAAACAGCTTTCAAGCAGATAAAATCTTCTTCAGGCTAGAGACAAATTGGTCCATCTTTTCCAGCTATCTATCAAAAGATATTACTTCTAACTGCAAACTGGATGCAGAGCACTTGTAAAGGTTTCAGTCACTGCACTTGGAATAACTTGGTTTACCAGCTACCTTAAATCACAGTGAACTCAAGTCAAGTAAAATGTAAATAAAAGCATTCATTTATAATATCCAAAATACACAGTGAAGTTCTAATTTTTTGTAAAAAAGGTGACAAACCAGAAGAAAAGCTATATTTAACCCACTTCTATGAAGTTAAAATTTTAAGATGTCACTCTCTCCTTCACTCTCTTTGTAAGGCATTAGACTTGTCATTGTTTGGCAAACTTTATTCTCCAAGTGGAAATCTTGATAGAGACCCTCTTTAGGTAGAACATGTTACAACTATGGATTTTTAAATCCTGGTAAAGATCTAGTTAGACCTAATGTTTTTCTTGATACTCATTTTCTCCAAAAGCCCACTTGTTTCTAGTATTAGCTTATTTGAAGATAATAATCTCATTCCTATAGTTGAAATAATACAACACAAAATAGCTGTCAAGCTACCCCTTTTTTCTTAGTCCTGTTTTTGTACAAAGATCTGGGAACAAGCAATAAATCAGCTTCTAAAATTGATACTAGTCAGAGTGGTCATAAATTATTGGTGACTGAATCTTGATCAATGTATCACCAGAACATTACAGTAAAAACCTCAGGGAATGCAATCAATTTGCCTGTGTTGCCAAGGCATAATCTTCAGGCCAGTGTATTTCCTGCAACGTCTTGACTGGCTGACCACTTTGGTCCAGATTCTGGGCCAAACTTGAGAGCCAACAAAAAGGGACTTTCATAATGTGGTCAAGGAAGAAAAAACCAAACACTAAAACCCAACAAACAAACAAAAATAAAAGCAGAATGTACAAACCTGCTAGAAAACAGAAAATGCTCAACTTCTTATCTTTTGTCCCTCAACTCATGATACTTGTAAATGTTAAAGAAAAGGTATTATCTTATAGAAATATCTGAACTCTCCTACCATAGCCACTGTTTTGTTCTTGCACTCTTCTTGATCTCACATATGCCAGTCTGTGCAGCCCAGAGCAAATTAGCAGGGACGTGTGCAGTAGAGGACCAGTGCACAATTTTCAAGGATTCCACCACTGACAATTCACTGAATGTAATGCTGAAAGGGGATTTAATTCATTCAACCTACTGGACTAATAAAAACATTTATATAGAGAGCATAATAAATGAGAATATTTTCTGTCCATTGCAGCTGTGAATACCTTTACCCTTTACCAAACCCTAGACAGCATGATTCAGTAGAGGGTAAACAGCTAATTGCTGCTGGTTTTCTAATTATTGCCCAGTCTCCATGGTCTACATAATGACTCTGAAAGCAAAGCCAAACCCAGCTCTAGGCTTGAAATTCCCGAAAACTTGGTAGTGTCAAACCTGATTTTTTTGTCAGACTTATCTGTGGTTTTGTTTTCATATACCTGTATTTGAAACATACTTTTTTTAGCATAACCAGACACGTACCTTAAGAGGTGCTTTACAGGCAATGCCAGAAAATGCAAACCACAGTGTTCATTTGTTCTGTTCAGTTGTGTAAACCTTCCATTAGAGACTAATAAGCTGTTACTTTATATAGGGCATCTTTAAATACTTGGTGTTTACAACATAGTACTTGTATATATTTATGTAAATAGAGTTTTATTAGGGAGCTCGATGCACCTTGTGGCAGGCACTGTCATAGACTAATATGGTAGAAGTAAAAAGGAACTGAACAGTGTGTCCTTGTTTCAAATGACAATAAAAGCTTCAGATTTCAGGAGTATGGACTTCATTCTGAGAAATACTGAGAATCATCCTAAGCAAAAATCTTGCTAAAATGTGTGGCTAATCAACACTTATTAGCTTGAAGCCAATTATGAGAAGCTGAAATTATTCCTGACGTTTTTACATTCAGTCAAGTGAAAAGTCATAAGTCACTATAGCTTTTGGACTTATTTTAGCTTAGAATTTCCATTTCTCACTTCCCATCAGCATCCCTGAGAGTACATTGAGGCAGCAAGACCTGGGTTGTATGGGCCACCATGATACTCCTGGGTATCCATAGATATTGTTCTTTGTTCTGTAGCTTGATTAAAAAGAGGACAAATGTGATTTCATTGTAGGTGAACAGGTACTGTCTATGCTAAAATTGTTTTGTTTAATCCAGGCACGGAAGGACTCAGAGGAATTATGTACTTCAGGGCTCAAAGTGCTTTAACAGTGTGTGCTGTAAATTGATAGAAAACTTTCCTGAGTGTTCTCCTTTCTTGTTTTTACTAACTGCATTTTTTAAATTGTGGTGGTGGGATTCACTAATGTACCTTCTGCATCCATGGGCATCTATTGGCATTTTGAGAGGCTGAGATTTTTTTTAAACAATTGCCATTCAAAAATCGCTTGAAATGTTAGGTTCCTGCAAAAGGCTTCATCTTAAAAAGAGTTTTAAAGCAAGAAAAATAATATCACCTCATAGCAATAATTCATGATTTAAAATACAACCCATTTCAAGTCATTGAGCACACAAGAAAATTATAATCTTTAACTATTTTAACTAGTCATTCCTTCCTACCTTCTCTCCTTCCCTTCTCATATTTTGGAAACCAACTAACATTCTTCCTTAAAAAATTACCTAAAAACTGTTCTTGGCTAGCCATTGTGTGCCGAGGTTTCAATACTGAGAGCATGTTAATGGCCAAACTATAAACCCTTGAGAATTAGAATTCAGAAGACAAACATTAACAGACCCTTAACTGCAGTAGCACAAACCAAGATGCTATAAATTATGGGGCGGTGGTGTTAAAAGCACTGGCTTCCTGGTGTCTGGCACCCAAAACCTTTTCATTTGGGTATATATCAGGCTGCAGAGAGGTTGCCACTTGGCACCTGGCCAGTATTCAGCTGGCAGAGATGTTTGTTTAAAGTTCAGGCCAATCGATGGCTCAGGCCTGCAACTGAATATTTTGCTGTTATGCCATGAGAAATATTTATCCTTCTCTGTTTTTTCTCCTTCCTTCAGTCATTCACTTTTCTACCTAGGGCTTCTATGTGAGACAATACTTGCCAGGTTTTGCAGCTATATGTATGAACAATTCTGGCACAGTATTTTAATGAGTTAATTTCTGTCTTTATAAATGTACATGCAGTCAGGATAGTTTTATGGATTTCTCGTGGCTCGTGGGCATGTACTTGTGGTACACCTTCCTTTGTGTGAGCCCATGTTGTGTTTGATGCCAAGGTCAAAAGGAAGCTTTGAACACAGACTTCTGAAAAAGCTTGCAGTTGCAGATTTCATTAAGCTGAAATTGTCAGTAAAATAAATGTTTATGTCCTCTGTCAAGCAATAGCTACATTGTGACACAACGCTCTCTGTTTATGCCTGGTGCAACTGTGACACAGCGCAGGAAATTTAGCATCACTGTTCCCACTGGAACTGCTGGCTATGGGAGCAAGAAAGGTTTTGGATACAGTCAAGCACATGGCTTTTATAGCTTGTTCTTTCCCAAAAAGCAAACAAGGGGCCTACCCTCTATGCTTAGCGCTCCCTCAGGTGAACTTACACACACATGAAATGATTGTCTGCATACTGAACCAGAATGCTTCACATTTAGCATTGTGGTTTGCTGGACTGATATAATTTTGCTGCTTATCACTATGGGGCACACTCTTCAAATTCATTAAACTGAAGCAGACTAAAGCTGGGATATCTAGAATGGATCATAAACAATTTCTAAACATTGCTCTTGTACCTCTTTATTTCTTCCATTGTATTTAACATGTAAGAAAACAATTGTGAAATGTATTGCCCCTTTCTAGTAAAGAAAAACAGCCCAATTCTCGTCATTTCTAGAATGCTGAAGTCCCTTTCCTGAAGAAACATCTCACGTCCTCTGAGTTGCTACTTGCAGGTACCATTCTGCCCCATTAGAGAATTTTTAGGTGAATATTTATTTAGATGAAATATATTTAGATGAAAATATCCACCAGACAGAGATCTTGTCTAAGGTAAGTCTCCACACAGGGTTTGAGAGCGATGCCTTAATATTTCTGTTTCAGGAAATCTCCAGGATCAAGAGTTAAGCAGACAGAACTTCTCATGAACAATGTGCTGTGATTGTCAGCAGTTCCTTCCTCGCCACTGCTTTTTGTTGCTCTGGTGGTTGCCTAGGTCTGACTCTGAAACCATTCATAAGTAAGAGTGAAATATATCCAATGCAAAATGAAGTCTCTTTTGGAGACTTCAAAAGAGATAAAGTGAGAATCACTTTTTTACTTTGCAACTGACCATAGACCTTCACTCACTGTTTTTTGTTTGCAAGTGTGCTGGGTGAAATAGATTGGACTATGGGAGAAAATTCCCTGTTTCTTAAGATAGGTGTATTTATTGTCTCACTGCACTAATAAGGTACTTAATAACTTGCTTGAGGCCAGATAGCTCTCAGTGAAGACTGTTTCACTAGATTAGGTTTCACTATGCTTCCTAGGCTTTAGTTGTGTTCATACAACTGCACCTTTGCCCTGTGAAAGGACAAAAATGTCTACCATAGAAATAACACAGAACATGGTTAGAAAAAGCCAATGAACAAGCTGCATGACTACTCTGCAAAATTCTGTTAATTTGAGGGGCAACAGTAAGTACTAATAGAGTTAATAAATCTGAACAGTCAAGAACGTTAAGACCTGAGACATTCTGTGTTCAATCCTAGGATGCATCTCCAACAGGACATTACTTACCCCCAAATGGTGAGAGATTATTTGTTTGTAGTCCACTGTTTGTGTGCATAAAACCTTTATCCAGCCAAAGTCTTATTTGTAAAACCATCTTGTTGACCAGAATGTAATCATCTGTGTTGTCAGATAGCAGTTCTTTAAATAAGGATGCACTGAAATGGATTAAAAAGTCAGTTGTTGAAAGCACAAGTTGCACAGTAGAGTAACACTGAAGAACTGAGGACAGTAAATTCTTAAAGTGCTCAAATGTCATCTTCTGGAGTGCATATGGACTCCATCCATATAAACAGTAGTCTGATGAAAAGCCCTGTTCCAGGAATAGCCTGCGTCCTTAATTTGAGGGCTAGTAAAGGCCACAGAGAATTAAGTGTGATAAGCAGCTGCAGTCTACAGAGTCCCATGGGAAGCTGTAAAAGTAGGTCAGATTTAGTTCCTCACTCCAACACATAATAGATTGCCTGTTATTGGGTTTTATTTGTTTGTTTGCTTTGTTTTGTTTTCAAAATTAGTGAGGTGCAGATCTAAACTAATCGTCTTCCATAAGGAAAAGATTAAAGCTAAAACTTTTTATGAGAGTAACGTGGGAACATATGGGGAGAGCCTTACATATAGGCAATATCAGCTATTGTTCTGTTCATTATTTGCAGTATGAGGTATTCTTGGTATGTTGACATAAAACATGTTGAACAGGCAGGTAGAATGGTAACATTTAGTCATGACCCTTGTACGCGATATATTCATGTGTATATTCACAGGGCAAGTAACCAGTGCTACTTGATGAAGTAAAGCAAGACAAATTTAGACTGCTTATAAGGAGAGCATGACTTAATTGCAGTAATCTATTAGACTATGGAATAGATTCCCAAGGGGAAAACAGGAAGCTTATTGTCTGAGTCATTTAAAAAGAACTTCCATAAAGCTCTGGAAAATGCAGTGTAGAAACAATATCATTTTGGCAGAAGATGGAGCATATTGCTTAACATGTCTCCCTCTTCTCTCATATCCATGCTTTTATAACTTTTAGTCAGATTCTAAGACAGAATGTTAATATCCTCAGTCACAAAGACCTGCAAATTTCATCTCAGTCCAATTCCAGGTTAGACCTAGACTGTTAAATTAGGAAGCCCAGCAGAGAGTAGGGTGCTCCTAAGGCCAAGGTTATGTCTTAATTTGAAAAAATGGATTAAGTTCTTCTCTGGTATAGGCATATTTTGCAAACTTTTAAGAACCCAAATTGAGTCAAAAGTGGGTTGGGGGTAAAGTTGAAGTTTTATGAATTTAGGTGAAAATTTGCAAAACTAAAATAAAACCTGATTTGATAGTACTGGATAAATTCCACTTTTACCCTTTGATTTTGCTAAAAGTCAGGCCAAGGGGATAGAAATGTAGATGGACCAAAACTAGAACATACACAAAAAGTCTTGGAAAGAAAATGTATTACATTTGTTCAGGTGCACCCAATACTTACTACAAACAGTGGTATGGTTCCTTATCACCAGTAATTACAGATACAGTGGTAAGAAGAAATTGAGAGAATTGAAATGTAAAGTAAAACTCAGAGTTCATAAAAAGTCCTGGCAGTCTGGTTACTTTTGCTCTCTACAGCATTTTCATTCATCTGGTTTTTTTCTGGTGATATCAGTAGCAAAAAGAACTACACTTGAGCAAAGTAACTGTCACTGGTTAAAACTGTGAATTTCAGAAATATCAGAAATAATTATTTCTATCAAATTTCCAGACAAAATTTTAGAAAACAAGTTATCCAATGTTTTATTATTTTTGCAGGATTACAGATAATTCTGGAAACTTCAGCAGTGAGCTAAAAATTTAACTTCTTCCAAACAGTTACATTCTAATTTAAGGTATTGATTGAAGGAAAGTCAACAGAAAAATAAGGATAGGGATGGGGCAGAAGAAATTTATTAGAAAAACCTGTTTGCCTTGTTTCTTGTGATAGATTTGGTACATAATATGATTTCTTTTTAGCTCTACATTTTTTAGATAGCCATAATTATGGAGGGATTTATTTTCATTATTTCTTAGCTAAAACTACAGAAAAGCCCAGATAAATTCTGTGGAGATGTTTTGGTTTTGTTTAAAAAATGCAGAAGGTATTTTCTCACTAAATTTGCAAACAACCTTATGTTTAGGTTCAGTTTTTTCAGATTTTTCTGAAAGGTTGGATGTTTTAGAAAGATTTTTTCCAAAATTAATTGTTCTCTACAATTCCTTTGAACTTTTCTGTTTTAATGCTGAAGCTCTGAACTGTCCATCATTATGTACTGTTAATATCTGCAATAGAGGATAGGTGCATTTTTAAATTAAAAAGGACTTACTTTGTTTTTCTGTCTCTCCTTCATTTTCATCAAAGTATATAAAATTAACATAAGCTAATTTGATGAGTACTTTGCTATAAAGATGGAACTTTTTGGTATGAGCAAGAAAACCCTTGTAGTATAAGGAAGTCAACATATGAAAGGAGTAGACAGCGTCTAGGGAAAACAGAAGAAAGGTTTTGCAATGAGAATTCTATTGTGGTCCTCAGTTTTAATTTACACTTGGAAATAAAGAGCACCATCTCAAAATAGAAGTGTTAACATGCATTTCATGTTGTTGACTAACAGAAACTAAAATTTCAGGAAATCTCAAGTTAAGAGACTGCTTCCTTTCTGATCCATTCTTTCTGCCACTCACAATTCACTCGCATAAGAGTAACATCTATTAAAAACAAAGATGAGTGAAAACAAAATGCAAAAAGTAACTTTATCTTTGAACTAAAGGCAGGAACATACACAGCTATGGAGAGCACACTTGAAAAGCTAAACAGAACATTACTGGAATAAGATTGAAAACAAATGCTTTCAGCAACTTTTCCTGGGCAGGGCTGTCTTTTCGCCACAGATTTCTTTAATTTTCCCTTTGCTATTTGGCTTCTTTTTACTGTCCAACAACTTACCTAATAATGAGAAAACAAATACCAGCCCTTAAAAAATATGACCACATGCTTCCACACGGCTGTATATGAATTCACAAAACCAAACTAACTCAGCCTTTCTCATGCATGCAAATAAAGCATTGTTTCCCGTGATTAGTTAATCTAGGAAACTGTGGTTATCAGCTCTGCCTCTTTTACTGCATGTAGACTAGAGTCTGAGTTGCTCCAGCTAGTCTTGCAGCAGCAGTTTCTGAACCAGAAATTAGCTTGACTTCCAATCTGTGATGCTAGATTTCAAATAGAAAATTAAAAAAATTATTGCTGCTGATATGGAAGACTATAATCAAAGACTGAGAGTAGTCTGCAGCCTTTTTCTATTTAAATATTAAAAACTGTCTGTTGATGTGTGAGGCCTGTACTGGTAATGCGTAAGTATCCTTTGGTGCTGGGAGGGGAAGTTCCTGCTATGGGATTACAAGAGACCAAGAAAATGTGCATTAAACAGCATGGAAGTTCACCAGGCAGTAAAACTGGATTTTCAACAGCATGAGAATAATTTTTGTTGCATGTGGTTTGTCATCTCCCTTTCAGATCTCGGCAGGAAATGTCAAGAAAAGCCTTGTTAATTTTAATTGTATTCTTTCGATTTCCATCAGAATCAGGTCTGAAGGGAGCCTAAATACAGGAAAGATAAAAGATAACTTAAAATTTTTGAAACCTGGAGAAAAAAATATGCATTCAGAATATATGAAGGTAAGTGTTATTGGGGAACATTTCAGAGCCTATTTATCAAAACTTAAAGCTCATACATGCTCAAATGTGGTATCTACTGGACATATTCTGATAGCATATTTATGAAAAGTGGGAGAATGGTTGTTCATAATTATGATAATCTATTTTTAGAGCACTAGAAATGTTTTAAGTTCTTAACAGATTTATATAGGAAAGAGATCCTCTGTCACAAATGATTTACAGTCCCAATGGGAATTGATGACAATAACTTTATTTTATAACAGCTGGATTGACCATTCTGAGATATTGCTCAGAAAGCAAAGCATTTTTCTTTAACCATGGGGTCTAAGCACCTGGCTAACTCTAAACCTCACTTAAAGTTAGTCATGTCTTTAATTATACTGCTGAATATAAGCACTTAAATACTTTACTGAAGTAGGCCTTCAGATTCAGCCATTTTTTGTGTTAATACCTCATGGTCCTTGCAAAAGAAATTAAAGGAAGAATCTTAATTTTGTGAATATGATGGTTTAGGGACTGGATTTTGAAATGGAAATTAAAGTACTTTGACAGCTTTGTGGAACTCTCTGAAATCTAGATTTTAAAGCAAGCTATTTACATTTTAAAAATGTTTATTTAGCTATTTAACATAAATCTCCCAAGAGCTTAATATGTGTTTAGAAATTATATTTAAAATATATACATATTTATATGTATGATTTGTATTTGGGAGGAGAGCAGCATTAGGAATAGTATGCACTTACTGCCAAAAGCTAAGTCTGCTAGAGCAATCATTTGGTCCACTAGAATTGCTCTACTGCAAACAGGGCTATTTTGTGTCTGTGGAAAAGGAAGTGGCCATATTGAAAAAAGCAGCAACTACTGAACAACCTCATCTCTGTATACTTTTGCCTAAACAAGGAAAATACCCAACAACATTTACAGCAAAGAGGCTTTGGAGAAAAGTAACAGAGGCTAGTCCAAACCTGGCACAAAAAGGAACAGACAGTAGACAGTTTCTAATGTGTTATTTCCAGATGATCAGGTAGACTGACAGATTAAGTAATTGCTTTGCAATTGTGAGTATCTTACTTGAACTTTGGTCAGTTAATTATTGGATGAAAATAGTCAATATATTAGCTTTTTGTTCATTGAGTGGACAGTATAAGGAGAATGACAATTATTTATATGTTGTAGCCAGAGGCTCCACCAGACAGGTCCAGTTCCTGCTCTGCCTTACTACAAAATGAAAAGATTTTACACTCAAGCAGGAAGATCAGAGATGACAAGTGCATACAGATAGATGGGACAGAAAGATAAGTAGTGCATAAATATGGTAGTCAGCATTGTAGAAGCATCTCCAATATCTGCTTTAGGATATAAAGTGTCATTGTAATTAGTCTGTGAGACACAGGATGGAAACAGGTTGTTATTCCAAGGGTAGTCTGTAGAGGAACATATAAAAACATGATCTTGCCACTTGAACAAATCCTAGTCACAGATGTTCTTGAATGTGTTGTTGGCTGAAAGTAGCTAAAAGTTTCCGAAGTATAACTGCTTAGAGGGACATTCATTTGCTGAATGAGAGTGGATCTAGAGGTCACTAAGTGTTTAAATTGCTTCCCATAGTGGTCTGTGCATCCTTCTAACAGTGAACTGGCACCAGGGAAACACTTTTCAAACCTTACCTTTACAGACATATTTATCATGCCAATGTTATAAACAGTGTAGGGTTTGGAAAGAAGTGAAAAAACCCCCTATGATATAGATGCTGTGTTATAACACTGAGTTTCTAAACCATGACACAATGTTTTTAATGTGGTGCAGCTAGCCAAGCATCTAGCTATCAGGTTTCCGTGATCTCCTAGGGTAAAATGAAAATCATTGAAGAGTTTGAGTTCTTGATACTGTAACTAATAAGGAGCCACAGAACACAGCGGGAGGGTAGACCCACAAAATTCACCTGTGGACGAAAATGGGGAAGCTTCTGTACACTCTAGCTTATAGAGCAGAACTACTAAACTAGCTCTTTGTTTGGTCTCGACACAGTGCCTGCTAGCATAGCAGTACAGCCTTAAGGAATGTTTTTGCTATCACATGCATAAAAGCATCCAACCAAAAATATAATGAATGCCTGCAATTTATACATAATTCACACATTTGTATATATATGAGAGTATACCCTATTTTTGTGACTAATTCACAAGCATGAATGCATACATGTGTGCAAGCATATGTGCAGTTTTGATTTTCTGTTTATGAAAAAGGCACTGTGTGAGAATTTTATTAACAGATACTAAAATGTGGGCCTCTCAGATGCTTCGTACAAGTGTTTCACTTCATTTGTACTCAATGGTACATTCAGAATATAGGAATCTGACATAGCTCTTCACCACATATACACATTGATATGTTGCACTTTCAAGGACAATATTCCTTTTCTTATTTGAAAATGTAATTCTGCCTACTGATTTCATTCAGTTTAGTGTCACAAAACTGTGATAATTATCAGGAGTTCTGAGCATTAGGATCTTTCTTCTAACATCCATGAAACTCTTGCTTTGTTCCTTTCTTTTTCCTTAACTGACAATTTTAGTTGTTCAGTTGTGGAAGCAGAAGGAGAAACGGTAGCACTTTGATAAAAAGTTCCAAATAATTTGCTCCATGATTGAGAGAAGCCAGCACCAGCAGAGGCAATGGGAGCCTCTACTGGAGGTTAATATACATAAAATGTCAAGAAAAAGATTGATGGAGCATTGTTTCTGTTAATCATACCTGATTTCCCACATTTGTTCTTGTGAGTTGTTCTACTAATTAATTTTATAATGAGGAGTAAAATCTTGAACTGGCATCAAAAACTGAGAACTATATGAGCAGTTTGGATATAACCAAGCTACACAGAAAACAGACATTTTCATCTATGAACCACTGCAACTGGTGAGCTACTGTGAACAGTACAGATAAAAATCCCAAGACAAGAGAGTGAGAGCCACTAATAAAATCATAGTTTAGCAATCTGGCAGTGCAACAGAGAAGAGTATCATACTTTTCAATATAGCTTAATGGAAGAACATATCTGACCAGATCAGCTGATGGGCAACTCCTCCTCCTTACCAGTTTTCCATTGCTACACAATCCATATAACTGGCCCACTCTCTTATGATGCAAATTTTAGTATGTTTATAACTTTCAGTTACACCCTATGGCATTCTCTATTATGTTCTTACAATAGTTTCCTTAGAGACTGTAATATTCTGGCCTAAGAATGTTTGACTTTTCTTAACACCAAATGAATAGATTAAAAAAAAAAGGATTTTAGTCCAGATGCATTGTCCACAATCAGGAAACAGTCTTCCACTTTTGTTGGTATGAGTGAAGTCAAAAGTAATCTCACTTTTATGTGAATTAGTCTAAATCTATTCACAAGAAGTGAAGAACTGACTCAAGATAAGAAATCCTTGTATTTCAAATAGAGTGGGTAAAAAGCATGAAACTGGTGACAACTCTTAAAGTTTGAGACATACTACCAGAGTGGGTCATTGACAATGATGGAGAGGAGTTATCCAGGAAAACATGGGTTCCACAGGAAGAAATGCTGGCAAATAATCATAGAATCATAGAATAATTTAAGTTGGTGAAGACCTTTGAGATCATCATCAAGTCCAACCATTAACTCAGGACTGACAAGTCCATCACTAAACCATGACCCTAAGCATGGCATCTATGCATTTTTAAACACCTCCAGGGACAGTGACTCCAGCACCTCCTTGGGCAGCCTGTTCCAATGCTTGTCCATCCTTTCAATGAAGATTTTTTTCCTAATATCCAACCTAAACCTCCCCTGGTGTGACTTGAAGCCATTTCCTCTTGTCCTGTTGCTTGTTATCTGGGAGAAGAGACTGACACCCAGCTGCCTACAACCTCCTGTCAGGCAGCTGTAGAGAGCAGTAAGGTCTCCCCTGAGCCTTCTCCTCTCCAGGCTAGACAACCCCAGTTCCCTCAGATGCTCCTCATAAGACTTGTGCTCCAGACCCTTCACCAGCTCCATTGCCCTTCTCAGGCCATGCTCCAGCACCTCTACATCCCTCCTGAAGTGAGGGGCCCAAAACTGAACACAGTGTTCGAGATGCGGCCTCATCAGTGCTGAGTCCAGGGGTACAACCACTGCCCTTGTCCTGCTGGCCACACTGTTTCAGATGCAAGCCAGGATGCTCTTGGCCTTCTGGGCCACCTGGGCACACTGCTGGCTCATGTTCAACCAGCTGTGGACCAACACCCCAGCTCCTTTTCCTCCAGGCAGCTTTCCAGCTGTTCTGCCCCCAGCCTGTAGCACTGCATGGGGCTGCTGTGACCCAAGTGCAGGACCCGACACTTCTCCTTGTTGAACCTCATACAATTGGCCCCAGCCCATTGATCCAGCCTGTCCAGATCCCTTTGCAGAGCCTCCCTACCCTCAAGCAGATCAACACTCCCCCCCGCCAACTTGGTGTCATTTGAAAACTGACTGAGAATGCATTCAATCCCCTTGTCCAGATCATCGATAAAAGTTGTTAAACAGAGCTGGCCCCAGCACTGAGCCCTGAGGAACACCACTTGTGACCAGGCACCAGATGGATGTATCTCCATTCACCACCACTCGTTGGACTCAGCCAGCCAGCTCTTAACCCAGAGCAGAGTTTGCCCATCCAAGCCATGAGCAGCCAGTTTCTCCAGGAGAATGCTGTGGGAGACTGTGTCGAAGGCTTTAATAAGGTCTGGGTAAACAACATCCACAGCCTTTCCCTCATCCACTAGGGAGGTCATCTTGTCATAGAAAGAGATCAGGTTCATCAAGTAGGACCTGCGTTTCCTAAACCCATGCTGACTGGGCCTGATTCCAGGTGAGAACCAAAGTAAGAACCAAACCACTGTATCTGATAGCTGAAAAAAGTGGATGGACTTTGGGGTCCTGTTAGTCTGACATGGAGGCAACATGTCCCCTCGTAGATGTGGCCCAATCAAACACAGGAGATACAAAAATGGCAATCTATCCCTTGTGGCCTCAATGGAATCCAATGAATGTTTGGTAACAGCACAGTGTTTAATCCTTGTTTGCCTTATAAATTCCAGCTCTGGTCATTGCATTTAGCCTACCTAAATTAGTTACATGTTTTCAATTGGAGAAAAATTTTCTTCACTTCCTTCTCTTAATTGAATTAAAGAATTACTCTGTTGTAGAAACCCTTCTTAGATGGGGTTTTTAACCAAAAGTAGCAGTATTTTAGGTGAAAGTTAATTGCTTCACTTCAAAATACTTTTGAATCTTTGTGAATTACAGCTCCACATAGAGACAGTAATAATAGAAAAATAGACCGACTTAAAACTAATGCTAACTGCATTTTGAGTGCTCCAAAAAGGCACAGATTCAGCTGCCTTTTTATTATTTAGCAACTTATGAGGAACCTATTACATATTTGATTCTAATATATGGTTGTTTTTTGCATTATGTTCATTGCTGTTGCTGCCTTGATCATATACCTCAGAATTTTGTGGTGATTTTATTTCCTTCCTTTGGCCATTCATTTTCAGAGTCACATTTCCAGCTATTTCCATGGTTGCCACACCTCAGATATTGATATCCAACTTCTCAGTATGACTTTGACAGAATGGCATTTTTAAATTTATGTATGTGATCTGGAAAATGTATGCACTGATGATGTCTAGTAGTACAGACAAAAGCCTGATTTGAATCTGAAGGTGGGCTTATTCTACTAGGG
Organism: Falco rusticolus; assembly: GCF_015220075.1. Lineage (NCBI taxonomy): Eukaryota > Metazoa > Chordata > Aves > Falconiformes > Falconidae > Falco > Falco rusticolus. The sequence continues at coordinate 54,434,744 of NC_051193.1, read as the reverse complement.
ATGAGCAGATGGTTTGGAAGGAATCCAGAACCACCCAAAGGGATTGTCTCCTACCCTGCTACACTAACACCAGGTATTTGAAAGCAGACACCCAGAAACCTCTTTATGTGGTATCATGCTGAGAGCTCCATTGACAATTGTCAGGACAGAGGTTTTAGATTCACTACGCAGACCTCCACCACTCAAATTCAGGAATGCCTGATTAAAGTAGTAGAGCATTGCTGTATTTGTCCAGTAGCACTTCAGGCATGAATTTTACAGCTGTTTATTGAGAGCAGGAATGTATTTTGGTTCAGCAATTTTTTATTTCCATGTTTTGCAAAGAAAAGTGAACTAGCTGAGCAAAACCTTTCTTCCTCTTATGTCCTAGGTTTTCCACCAGGTTGTGTTGCAGACTCATTTGTCTCCATCTTACTGTCCCATTACCCCATTTTTCTCACTCTGACTCCATGCTTTTCCTCGTGCTTATCCTTCCCACCCTCATCCTTCACAGTTTCCAGATGTGTTTTCCATTTCAGCTCTCTCCCCTGTCAGCTCTTACCTAGCCCTCCCCCCCCCCCGCCGCCCCAACCCCAGACTGGGTGTACCAAAGAGGCTGCCTTCCTTTTCACTGTGTCAGGTCCTTGGGACGCTAGGCTAGCTGGCCTTCCTGTGCCTGACCACCTCCTGGGGCTCCCCCCACCGCCATGGCCCAGGATCCCATGTCAGCGCCTGGGGCCAGCAGGCACTGTCCCAGCAATGCCACAGCAGGGCTGGCTTCCCGCTCCGCACTGCCCTGTGCTGCGGGGTCGTGAGGCCTGAGCCAGGCCCACCTGCAGGCCTGTGATCTGGCCCAGCACCATGGCGGTGCCTGATGACTGGGGCTGCAGCCACCTCAGCACCTCCCACAGGCCCTGGCTGCCAGGCCCTGTCCTCAGCCCCACCATGGAGAGCCCCTGGCACTCTCAGCTCCCATCCCAGGGAGCCACCAGACCCCACAGCACCCCAGCAGCATTGATAGTCCCCACAGGAGCTGGGAACCCCACTTAAAACATTAAGCTCAGTGCAGGGCTACTGCGTGTTCAATGTCAGCAGCCATTTTAGGAAACCTTTGCTAATCAGCAAATATCTACTACAGCTTCCTGTAGAAAATGTGCCTTCTGAAATGTTTGTTGTTTGGACAAGGTATGGAGGATTTTGCACAGAATTAGGAATGGAACATCCTGCACCAAAGCATAGGACCCCTTCATCATCTTAAAGAGCAAAGGAATGTATTACCCTGGACATAGAAAGCTTTTTCTTCTTTCTCCCCTCACTTGCCCTCAGAAATCGCTGAGCTGTTTTGACTGAAAATTCCCCAAATAGCTCAAATAGCAGATAACTGCATGGAAGGTTTCTAGCTAAATTTAGAAAAAAAAAATCTGAACTGGAAGTTAGAATTTGGCAAAGTTATAATAAGTTACAACAAACTGGAAAGGGTCAAAGCAACTTGAAGAATATAGGTGGTGCTCGCTGCCACACCTATAATTCATGTAGCTTATTTTTCTTAAGCTAAATTCATCCATTGACAAATTTATGAGCTGCTGAGTGTTGTGTTGTGTCTGGGTTTCAAGGTGCTTAGAATTAATACAGGAAAGCCTCTTTTACACTGAGCATGAGACATGTTTGAAATTCTGGCTATAACACATTTTCCAAAAATTATTTAAAACAATGTAGCCCCATAAACGATGACTGACCATACTCAGACTTGCCTCACTCCTCTTATAGAAAGCATCTCAAATAGTTTGCTAGTATAACCTTAAAGTATACTTATGATGTCTAGGAGTTATTAGATTAGATTATATTTTTTTTCTCTGCTGGTAAAACAAACAGGGGGTCGAGGCCTGAAACTTCACATTTGGTTAGAATTACTTATGCTCTGGTGGTTCACCAGTGTCACAGGACCAGCAGGATGGAAATTAATTTTTCCACCTTCCCTCATTTTCCTCTCTTATCCCTGGGTAGCATGACTACATATTTCCCTTTCTTCTCCAATCTATGGATCTTTCTCACCTGAAATGCTTCTTTTAGAGCTTCCTTTTTTGTGAATTAGGATAATCTGAATTTCAGTAGGCCGATCATCCGTATCTCCTGTGAAGAAGGGAGAACATTCTTGGCATTTGGCTGATTGGTCCAAATGAATACTTGTTGAGGGACAGTATGCATGGCCAGGTTGATTACAGTTAAGTTTCATAACTTTTTAGGCAGAAGAACACATGCCTGTTTAAAACTGACACAGACTCACCAAGTTCTGCATCAGCCTATCTGAAATTCCTTCAAAACCTGGGTATAGACCCAACAGCTGTTTTTCTGTGGAATCAGGTATGTTGTGTGTTGCAATCTGGTACAGGACCACAAATGCAAAGAGATTCTGTTGCACTGTGAACTCATTTAACTAGAAAAATGTCCACATACTGGTGTTTTTAGGCATAGGTGGTAGACCAGCACTTTTGTAGATCTGTTTTCTCTGGGAAATCTTGCCTGCAAAGCAATGTACCCAAATTGTGCATTTTCCCAGTTGACTCTGTTTTCAAAAGCACTCTTACTCAGTTAATGGTGTCCAAAATCTGGCCCATTACATCTAAATGACTGAGATCTGTAAACAGTGAAAGGGAAGGCAAGTGTGCTGAAGTTAAAGGCTAATGAAAGCAGTGTGAGAGGGCATTATGGCCTTCCACAAACACTGAGCAACTGAAGAGGCAATGGAAGGGATTAGTTTGTGCAGCAGAGCAGTTTCGCCTGAGGTATGCCAGATGTCTGAACTGCAACAGAGGACAAAGAACAACATTCAGAACTCACTGGGTTACTGAGAGTATCCTTCAGACTTTGCTGCCTCCCATGTTACTTTGTGGCCTGAAGAGTAAATCTGATGACTTATGCACTTAGTGTCATTCTCAGTATAAACCCAAATCAAAGTGTATCATTATTATTGCTATTCTTATCCAAGACTAAAATCCTTCCTCTAGGAAATATTTTAATGCCTCTTTTCCTTATAAGTAATGCAGTTGATTGCCGTGGTAGAAGCATACTCTTTGGGTGCAGTGGTTTGGGAAAAAAAAAAATAATATCCCCCAAAGTCTTGACTCTGGTAGTCTCAGTCTTCTCTCTGTCCTCATCCAATGTGACAAATTATATTAGCCTTGGTTAGGAGTATGTTATACAGGAATAATACTGTACCAGGGATTCAAGCAAGATCTTCAGAAAAATTGCTTGAATGGTATAGCTGACATATATGAGCAAAGAACTGGGACCACTGACCAGTAAGAACAGCAGCACATTTTCAGATGAACTGGATTTAGTTGAGAATCACTGTTTTAGACTATTTCCCTTTTTTCTAGTAACACATATAAATTTGCTCCTGTATTTTGAAAGTAGTAGGCTACTTCACAAAACAAATACCAAAAAAGCATATCCAGAAATGGAAGACAGGCTTGGCTTTTTAGTTGTCATTCACAGTGTGTCTTTAAAAATGAGCTGTTAAATGCTACAGGAAAAAAAAAAAAAAAAGATAATGTGCATTTGTTGCATAAAGCAGAATAAAGCAGGTGCAGCTTTTAACTGTCTATAAAAGGCCAAAACTAACTCTGACTTAAACGGGAAGCATTTGTAATGAACAGAGCAATATGCAGAGTAATTTTTATTTGTATCTTAGGAATGCATAACTGGAAATATTATGAGCAATTCCTTGACAGTTCATAGTCTACTTAGAAAATATGCTAATAATTTGTACAGTCTCTTTAACCTGGCTCTTTTTAAAATCTTCCTGGATGTTTTAAACAGAAATACATTCAGGACCAAATATTTGTTCTGTTGTATTTCTCATGCAGACCAGTTTACTATCATCATTTTAGTCATGAGTTTTACATTGCTGAATTCTATTTATATTTTTAGCCCAAAATTTTTGAAGAGAACTAAAGAACTCAGAGAACTAAAACAAAGTAAAAAGTCTGCAAATGGATTTCAGTAATGGAATGTAAAGGAAATGGCTTCCATTACACATTTATTCTCTAATATCTCTAACCACTACAGATTCATTAAGAATAAAATTAAAAGCAACAAGTTAGCCTGCCCTGTATTTTCATTAACAAAGAACATTCAGGTATTTAACATATGTGAATTTTGCAGGATTCCAAGCTTTCTTTTAAGATCTCCCACCCTTCCTTACAGAAGAGCTCATCTGAAAGCTTGTGTAATTTCTCCCATCAGAACAACAGAGTAAGCACTCTGACTTCATTGGGTGCAAATTTACCAACATCAGGAAAACTTAGAAGCTTGCACTGCAATGTCTGACATCTTAACCTGAAAGCCATTTCTCATCAGTGTCATAGCTACTCTGGATTTTGTTCAGTTTCAGTATCCAACACAGAAAACCATTTTATTCTGTTTGTTCAAATAAATCATACTCAGAGAAAGAATGCTCCAATAGTGAACACTGTACGCAGTCCTGTCCTTAAAGCTACAAATTGTGCTGCACTATAGTGTGACCTTCCTTGATTCCTTAAGCATTGGTTGGCAAACCCACATGAAGCAACTACAGTCCCTTCCCTTCATGGGAAATTAATTCCTACTCTTTCTCGCCACCGTCTTTTTTTGTGGAGGCCCTGCTATTATCATTCTTATTGTGTCAAAACTATTTTCTCTGATTGATTACTGAAGATATTTCTGGATTTCTTGCCAAGACTTGCTAATTAAAGATATGTGTTTCTTTTTAATTTCTCCTTCTTGCTCTTATATCAAAGATACTTTCTAGAAATATCAGAAACCACGCTATGTTCATTTTCCTTCTGAAATCCATCTCTGATGGTTTTAAGCTAGGCTATCTATATTCTGTCCCTTGATCTCAGTAAAAAAAAAGGGGATGTCGTGGTTTGACCCTGATTGAATGCCAGGTGCCCACCAAAGCTACTCTATTATTCCCTTCCTCAGCTGGACAAGGGAGAGAAAATGTAGCAAAAGGCTCGTGGGTCGAGATAAGGCCAGGGAGGTCACTCACCAATTAGCATCATGGGTAAAACAGGCTTAACGCAGCAAAATTAATTTAATTTATTCCCAATAAAATCAGAGTACGGTAATGAGATAGTAAAACTTAAATGTTAAAACACTTTCCTTCCACCCCTCGCTTCTTCCCAGGCTCAACTTCACTCCCAATTTCTCTGTTCTCCGCCCACAACCAGCAGAGGTGGATGGGGAATGGAGATTACAGTCAGTTCATCACATGTTGTCTCTGCCACTCATTCTTCCTCATACTCTTCCCCTGCTCCAGTGTGGGGTCCCCCATGGGCTGCAGCTGGATATCTGCTCCCCTGTCAACCTCCATGGGCTTCAGGGGCACAGCCTGCCTCACCATGGTCTTCACCACAGGCTGCAGGGGAATCTGCTCCAACACCTGGAGCACCTACTCCCTTCCTTCTGCACTGACCTTGGTGTCTGCAGAGTTGTTGCTCTCACATAGTCTCACTCTTCTGTCTGATGCTTTGCAACACTTTTAGCCCCACTTCTTAAATATGTTATGACAGAGGCACTACCACTGTCACTGACAGGTTCTGCCTTGGCCAGCAGTGGGTCTGTCTTGGAGCCAGCTGGCATTGACTCCATCAAACATGGGGGAAGCTTCTGGCAGCTTCTCACAAAAGCCACCCCTGTACTCCCCAACTACCAAAACCTTGCCACACCAATCCAATGTAGGGAAATAAAGTAACTGTGAAATTCTCTCTCCTTACAATAGCCCACACTAAAAGGAAGCAAATATTTCTTTTCATGATCTCCTCACTTAGACTCACAGAAAACCTTCCAGAAAGAAGCAGATGGCTAGTATGACTGTAACAGTAGTTCCACATACCATTCTTTTGACATTTTCTGGTTCAAGGATAAGATGATTTTGAGGAACCACTATTTTTGAATCTTAATAATGGTCGTCATACCATCATAGTTATATTGCTAGTGTTTTCACTGAGAGTGGAGTCAGTCAGTTGATAACTTTGGCTGCTTCACATCTCTGATGGATGGAGGAAGAGGTCATGCATAAAATCTTAATGGACAACTGTTTTAACAGAAGTATACGGGGACAATGCAATGACTAAAGATGAGAGGAACAGACACATAATTTATCTGCAGGTGGAAAATCTCAAAGAGCAGAAAAGCAATATGTTGATCCTTGTCTTTAAAACCCTAGGAGGATATGTGGGTGCATAGGTCTCTTAGAATATAAGGTAGTTTGGGCACAGGAAGAGATTAATTCTAATGGCAGGAGGAAGGAAACATTTTAACTATAGATTCAAGGAAGGTAAATGAAAGCAAGTAAGCTGTGGATGGAATAGTCATAATTAAAAACAGAAGTAAGGGACAGAGGAATCCTAGGCATGTTAGCTCTGATTGGAGCCTAAATATATCTCTGGAATGGTGGGAAAACAGATGAAGAGAAAAGGATGTGGATGTGTACATCTATTTTAGATAGTTTTTTCTCTCTCTTTTCAGATTCTTGTAAAGTCTTCCTCTGCCTGTTTCTGTCTATGTCATTGCATGTCTTGAAGAGTTAAAATCCTGAGGAGAAGTACTGTGTGTCTGGAGGTCTAAGAGAAAGTGCATTTCACCTTTGTTGCACAAATCCATGGGCAGGATGGGACCTTGGCCCTCACAAATAAATATTCCATATTTCAGTTTGAAATTACCCAGAAACCCTCTAGCTGAATGAGAAATAGATGACTTTTTAGGGCTGTGAGACAGTCTGAAGTCATGGACACTGTTTCCCACTGAAAATCAAGGATATTTCTGGGAAACTACACGTGTCGGGTAAACCTTCTCAGAAGAGCTTGAAAACTGGAAATGCTTGCTCTCCAAGTGTATGTTCAGAGGTCCCTGCCAGAGTCCTGTATCTGGATGTTGTTCAAACTCTGCAGGCTTTAATGATCCTGACTCAGTAAAGCAGACTCCAAACACAGGAGGCTGAGTAATGTCTCTTTCTATCATAAACTTTCTACCATGGATGTCTGTGTAGGTCTGTAATCGACCCAGTTATAGTGACTTACATTTACACTTCAACAGAATCATCACTTGCTGTTTGTTACAGATATTGCCTGATGTCCGCTTTCTTGTATGTTGTCTTTTTTCTAGAGGCAACAAATCTGGTTTTATGCCTAACCACATCAAGCTGGGTGGGCTTTATTCATGTAGCAGGGAAAGCTCTCTTGACCTTGCTTTCCATTATCATCAGAAGTTCACCTCTGAGTGTGTTGAACAGAAGAGTTAGAAACAAGCTTGTTGGAAAATGCAGGATTATTTAAATTTATGTTTGAATGGGTCAATAATAGCTTTAATTGGAAACTTCTTAGGCTTGCTTTCACCTATCATGCTATTAAACATTGCCAAAACCCCATTCAATAGAAGTGCAAGATGATTAACAAGAAGAGCTTTGTGAAAACAAGGACTTTGTATGATCCCTTATCAGCCATAACATTTCTTTCAACAAGTCCACACATATTTACATGCTTTATTTCAGGATTCAGTCATCAACATCTCAAATGTGTTTGATTTGCGTTGATCTTGCTAGGGAATGGACAGAGTGTCATCACAATGTGTCATCCAGGCCTAGAGTTGTATTTTTCTGTTAAGCTGTTGTGGTTGAGCTGGTAGAAGTCCATGCAGTGCATGTTATTCCCTTGATAGGTTATCTATTATTTGGCTTTGTAATAAAGTCAGAACATAATTATGAAAACATTTACAGATACACTGGGAAAGTTACTTAGAATAGGAGAGGTTTTATGGCTATTTGCTACCAATTATTCATCATCATAATTTTTCATGAATAGCCTATTAAACTTTATTCTGAAATCCTTTTATGTATTAAGCCAGTTTATATTTGTTGACATTACTTCTGATTTGTGCTAAGCAAGATCAGAATCAGATCCAGAATCACATCACTATCTTTTTCACCCACTCAGATATTGTGAAACTTCCCTTCAGTAAGGAAGGTAAGAACAAGTCTTTACTGTTTGCACATCAGAAATGAAAAAGGGATTGATGTGATATAGGCAGTTTCAAAGTTCACAACATAACGCTGGTACCATCTCTTTCATTCAAGTGCTAGTACAACCAACCTTTTCTTAAATTGTATAGTTTGTTCGGCTGTGCTCCTTGCGCAGGGTGGTTTGAGTGGCCTATTGAAATAATTTACAAGACTTGTGCTGTATTTATTTCAAGCTAGAAAGTAGTACTTTTGTGGTGTTCCTGAACTAAACTCACAAAGTAGCTCAGTCAAATCTAAAATAATTGTCAATTGCCTGTGTGCATTAAAACAACTTGGCCAAATTCACTGCTGAGTTACAATGAAGCAAGGCAGCCTGGGGCTTCTTGCTGATCAAGATGCACAAATATAACTGAAGGGAGAATTTGTCTCATGTTCAGTAACATTACTACATGAACAAGTGAAGCAAAATGGAAATGAAAGATAGCCTTACCCAAAAATAAATTTCTTCCAAACAAAATGATGCAACTTCTCAAGAGAAGCCTCTCAGTCTATCCTTTCAGAATTCTGGTTTTCTAGATCAAGTCTAGATCTGAGACTGGGCTCAGCCAGGTAGTAGCTGGGATGCATCCACTGCAGGGTACAGTGCATGGGAGCTCAGCTTTAGATGTCTATACCTCTAAGAAAATCTGTTATATATAAATCTACATCATTGTTTAATACACAAGAATACAAAATGGTACCCAGACAGCGTGAGGCAGAAAACCAGCTGTCATGACTTTTAATGCGGTCAGGCACAGTGAAGGGCTTTGTATAATACAGTGAATGATCTGGCAGGGGTTGCAGATATGACCCAACTGTAATGCATCTCGGTTTGTTGAGCTGAGCCAGACTGAACTTCATCTCTCTCAGCCCCCAGCAGCATTTCAGTAAATGGTATTTTTCAATAGTTATTGAGATTTTGCCAACTATTCTGATGCAGATTGACTCACAACTCATGTAAAAGGCACATTGGTTAGACTCATTCTGGATTTCTATGGCATGGAACGGTTCCACTCATTGCTGGGTCTGACTGTAACTATTTGTCTGGCCCTGCAGAGGAATGTGAAACCCTCTTATACAAACAACTAAGAGTTACATTTTAGGGCTTGTGTCTCTAAAGTAGGAGGCTTGCTTGGGAATGGAATTAAAGGATGAAGAAAGTCTGGTTTGGACTAGAAGAAAGGAAAAAAAATAGTTGGGTTGTTGGTTTTTTTTTAATTCTAAGTTTTTGGAACTTCTGAGGTTTTCCATTACAAGGATGTCTATTTGTTGATAATAAATCTAATTTTAAAAATGGAACCCTGTTGCTTGATTGATTTTAGTTAAATAATAATGAATGGTAAAGCATGCAACCTTGTAAAGTTTTATTAATTATATATGTTACATGCAAAGCATAGGGTAGTGTGGAAGTTTGAGCAGTCTCTGGTTTTGAGCAGAGGCCATAGCTGTCATACGTTAGCCAGCACGTATCAGTAAGACTGGTTATAGTATTTGAGTGGTATTCCAGTACAACTGATAGAGATGACAGATGACCTATCTGTGTTCATATATAGGATCAGCTGAACAAACTATGTTCTTGATTTTGCAGGTACTGGGAAATCCCAGGCATTCCTTAGAATTGGTTGGAAGTAAATAAAAAATGGTTGGTGTTGCCAGAAAATTGTTTGGTGTGTTAAATCAGATCTCTAATAATCTAAAGAAGGATTAACTAATCTTTTTCTAAATGTATAATATAGCAGTGTTTCTTTTGTCTTAGGGAGGTATTTGTAGATCTGTTAGTGTTAAACAGAAATAATTTTCTTCTGAATTTTGAAAAGCTATGCCATACTAGCACTGTTTCAGATATATCTGAAATCTAAATATTGCAGGATATTTTTGTCACAGAAATAAGCAGAACATGTCAAAAGATTAACATTCTCAAACAAATAAATTAATTTTAGCATTTTTAAAAAAATTAACATTTGTTTTATCAGATTTTGAAATTTCTTGCATAATGCAAAACATCCATCACTCTTCATTCTATATCCTGCTCTTGAAAGTCATCTGCTACCAGCAGTACATGTAGCAACTCTGGGTTAGACATAAGGTTTCTGCCACTTTGCTGCAGAATTACTGTAGCCTGTCACAAGGAGAGCTGCACTTTTTTCCTGTTGAAGACTCTGCTTTTTTTGTTGCTTTCCACAGCTAAATGTTATACAATCACTTAAGTCTTAAAGGTTATGGTTAAGGCTTTGTTTTTGTACACACATATTTATAGAACAAGTAGGTTAACATACGACATCAGAAGAACAAATGGTATGCCTTTCATGTTGTTGATAGAAATGTCACAATACAGAGTAACACCTAGTTTTGAAAACAAATCTCTTGATGACAGTAAGAATAACTTGGTGTAGGATCTAGCACAGAAGCTGCATGATCTTTGGACATTTTGTGGTATGTGACAATTACAGAACATATTGCCAAGGAAGTTCCGTTGTAGAATAATTTCCAAATTTTCTCTCATGTTTCTGACCCTCAGCTATGTACATGCTTCAGATAAACACAAACCCATTTAGGACAGTGAAAATACTTCAGCCAGCACTTCATATCTGCATAGTGTTATGCAAACCTATTAAGCTTTAGTCTACAACATATATAGATGATATGAGCTAATAGATTGCACTATGGTCTTATCTGAATAATCCAAGTGGCTGAGGAAAAAGAAAATGAGGCCTATTAAGTAATCTTAATATTAATACTGTTGAATACAGCTCCGCCTGATACAGCTGGGAAATGTTCACAAAGTTATTAGTGTTGCCCAGGGCTGAATATTCCTTTAGTGGTAAATTGAGAATGAGTTCTTGTTTTTCCATTCTTTGTAAAGTCTGTTAGGCTGTACTGCCTCTAAATGATTGATCATACAAGGAAAATATTGTGAAGGCATTCAAGTAAGAATAGAAATAAGATACTTGCTTTCTGTTTCTCAGGAAGGACAAGAGACAATGCAATGTGCAGGCACACCACACAGGCACTTAACTGCTGTTACAATAGGTATTGTACCAAACCCATCTAATTGGAACACGTTAATAAACAGAAGTTACTCATCTAAATCTAATCCTAAATCAGCAGGACAATTCTGGAAGTTCCTTCTGTGGTGACAGCCATACACTGAAAGAGCTGAACTGCAGCCTATATTACGTCTCTTGCTTGCATACATAAACTTGCTGAAAAACTGGAGAGACAACCTCTCTCTCCATTACATATACATACTAATAAACAACATTAGATGTGGATCTAATGGCACCTTTATCATGTTTCCTAACTGATGGAGGTAAAGCAGTGTACAGCCGAAATGCCTTTATTCTGGTAGTTAATCCTTTCTCTTCACATGTCCATACTTGGGAGAAAGGCAATGAGTCATTTTGAGCTTCTTCAGGCAAAAGGTTAGAATTTGACACTCCTTGCTGTTCAAAAATAAAAAATAAAAATAAAAGAGAGAAAAAAAGATTTATTATGTTTTGAATCTGCTACTGGGTGTATTATTGCTGTGTTGTTTTTTTCTTTCCAATCAAAGTCCAACAGATTTTTATTTTTGTGTGGCTTACCACAAAAAGTAATACTTTTTTATTTTCTTTACTGAGCGGGAACACAAAAGTGATTCAATTTTAGAAACTTTTTGGTTAAAAATAGATATGTCCCAACCCTTTCCCTCTTCACGGTATGTGAAGTCTGGTCAAAGTATAATATTTTTGCCCGCTGTTAGTTAGATTAAATTTCCCAAGGCAGACAGAGTGCTGGAAGCCAGAAAATTAGTATCCTCCTGCCGCTTCATAAACAATATCACACCTAGCTGGGAAAGACAGAGCTTTATAGGAACCTTGCTTTTAATGGTGTGTCCTTATTTCCCCTGTTTTCTTGCTTTCAGTACTATTACTGAAAAGTTGTATGGGCTTTTAAAATGACCATGTTATAATGCACTTATGGCCATAGTGTGTATGCATAAGGATATGGTTAAGCAAAACACCAGGACAAGGGAAGAATTAACGTAAGAAAAAAACCCACAAAATGGAGGCTTATCCTTGGGAACAAATCAAGGAGCTATCCCTAAAAAAACATTGTTTGGATTTAGATAGAAAATAATGTAGGTCTTCTGTCTCTAAGCTCTCTCTTTCAAAATACTGTACTAAAACTGCAGTTTCTGATTTTTAGACCAGTTCCCTAGGTCAGAAGGCAGCTTGAAAAGAGGAGTTCAGATTGATTCCATCTTTTGAGTTGGTGCCCAAAGGATTTGTCTACTCCCAAGTATCTCTTGTGGAGAAACATAGCCCTTCAACCAAAGTGGACATTTCTTTGTGCACAGTGACACGGGACATGGGGTAGGAAACTATTTTCACACCTCTCCCATGTTGACTTGTTCCTGAATGACAACAACCAGCCTAGTACAGTGCAAATTGCTGACACCACTACATTAACAACTGGCATTTCCACAAAACTCTTTGGGTTTAAATATATTTTTCTTTAGGTTTTCTGAATAATAGCTACCATATCGTGTGCTTAATGTAGTCACACTATCAAGTACACAGATGTGATAAAATTAAGGGCTCTGATTGATTTCTGAAACAACTGCTTTATGAATTTACTTAACATGAATTATTCATGCCCTTGCCATATCTAACTGATGAACAGAATGTAAAACTAGGGGACTGTTGTGAATATAGTTTTCCAGTGAAAAAAACAAGCAAAATTACTACCTTGACGAATTCTCATTTGAATTGCAGCATTTATTTTAGAAACAGGCAAACAGACAGATATTTGCAGTGATAGTAAACCTGCTAGAACCTTAGGTAATCCACTAGGTATTTATCCTCATTGCTTAACAAAAAGTGAATTGTGTTTCTAATCTAAATTTTCTAGCTCTGTTTCAAGCATCTGGATAGCTTTTGCATCTTTATTGTACATATTTTACCCTGAAGAACCTCCATTCACAATTTTACTCAAGTACAGATAATCACACTCAACGTCCAAGTACCTCTTTGACAGGATATCTCAGTATAGCTCTCAGTCTCTATGTTTTTCTCTGGCATTTCTTTATTTTTTCCCTAACCTTTAATTTTATTGTAACTTGGTTTTTTTGGGGGTGGGGGTGGGGAGATGGGGAGGGTGGGGGGATGGGGGATGGGACACAGGGCAGGCCAGGGGCACATGACTTAGTAATTTACCTAGATTAATGCATATATATATATATATATATATATATATATATATATTCTAGCAATCCATACAGCCTTGTTTTAGGTATTCTTTGAAATTTTTGAATAGATGAATGTAAAACTGAACACTCTGCAGCTCCCCCTCAAACAGCCAGCATAACAAACTGTGCCAAATCCAACAACAGAAGACATTTATGATCATTATGCCACATTCTCAGAGCCTCCCTATCCCATTAGGGTTAAGGAAAGAACCCAGGACTTGTAAGGCAGTAAGGCACTATGCAGTCATTCTCAGTTTTTCTTTCTCTACCTCAGACAACTTCATAATAAGGCATAATAGCTATAACCAAAGAGCTCATTTCCTTATCCTGGTTAAAACATGTGCATGGGGTGAGAAGAAATAGGCTCAAGGAACTGATTCAGTTCATACAAAGAGAGTATCAAGTGTACCTTTCTAAACTCCAGATGAACAGTCTGAGCTATTTAGCTAGGTGACAGGGTCGAGGAGAACACCACACTAAAAAATAGCCGAACAGGTTTTAATATCTCAGACGGGGATCAGGCATCTGCCTTTCTATGAGGTTAACAACTTGTGACTTGCTAACGATGTATCAGATGACATTCTGAGGGTGTTAATAAACCTGTTTAAGGACATGATTTAGACTGATAATCCATTTCTATTGCTGTGATGTGCTTTTTTTAACCATTGTACCTATCTGTTAATTTCTTGCATGCAGACTATAAAATAAAACATAAGCCACCTTATGTCTAGTCTACAAAACTGAGGTACCTAATGATGAACATCATAAAGAGCTTCATATAAGCACAGTTTCATTATAAACTCATTTATTTAGGTTGGATGCTGACAGGACCTGACAGAAAAACAGGAGCAATGGTGCTGATCATGGCACTTATTTCAACAGATTGCTAGAAGCAAAATGCTTAATTCAAAGCAGTTTTGAACTGATTCAGAGCTTGACTTCTCTAGAGCTGCTCTAATGAAAATTCATCACTTACTATTATGATCACTTTACAGCATGGGAGCTGATTTGTGAAATTCAAGTGATGCCAGTCCCCTCGTGCCTTATCAGAATCACTTGTTTTCCTAGCAAGAAGAGAGCTGTCATTTTCTGGGCAGGAGTACATTAAGTAGCTCCATTTCTTATCATTCAAATGATCCTCGGGTATGTTCTACTATGCCTAACGTTGCACGTGTTTGGGACTCAGCCCAAACTTTCTGCTAGTGTTCCCCTTAACCATGCCTGTTCTATTCTTGGTACTCTGCACCATGCGAGCATGAGCACATCTTTTTCATGGCTTAAGAAAACTCATACTGGCTTATTTCTCAGTTGCTACAGCTGGGTAGCATCACCTGGACTACAATAGGGTCTTCTGAATCTATGGGAGGAATGAGGTACAAGTTCCTTCTTGACTGTCTGACAATACGCCAAAATGGCACCATTTTAACTCACTTTCTGCAGGTTCCTCCTATCCCCAAAACTACATTTAATTGAATAGACCCTTTTTGCTAGAATGCTGTGATAGAGATTGTTGTTTAGTGCAACTGCAGGAGAGCACAGCTGTTCTGCATTTGACTGAAAACTTTTTCCAGAAAGTCACAGAAAGCTTTGTGCTGAGCTGAATTCCAGTCTTAATAAACAAGTTAAATAAAACCTCCCAGAAGCTCCTTCATATCTTGATGCACTCTCCCTCGTCTCCAAATATTTCCTTCGTCACGCTCTTCTTGATACAAAACAATAACATTATGTTCTTTTTTATTAGGGCTGCCTATGCTTGGAATTGTTCAACAGTCATTGAAAGCATATTAGTTATGAACTTTGAGGTACTGGCACCTGAAAAAAACATTATTTATTTAGTTATCACTTATTGAGAGGTTTGACATATGAAAAATTTATTGCTGGGAAACACTACTGTGTGTCAGCTGTTCCGCTTGTTTGCAGTCTTATTCCACAGTAAATACAACTTTACTCTCTAGTGGAAGACAAATAAATAACTGCATGTTTATGCTTCAGTGTCACATGGGGAAATAGTGTGGAGAGTGTTACCATGCTTTATCTGCTCCAGGGTAAATTATCTGTTTTTCAGAGCACTGAGATACCAAATCCTAAAAAATTCTGGCCAATAACCTTTTATTTTTAAACAGTGCAGAAGAATAATTACACAACAAAGTTTATGGTTTTTGGACTTCATTGATTTATGTAAGCACATTTAGAATTTTTCCTTCTTTCACAAACCTAGTTGCCAATAAGTACCTCTTGTGTCAGAGGCAATAGCCTCAATAACCCTTGCTTACTTGAATGAAGTATTCCCTTGAAAAAGAAACACTTGTTTTCTAGACTTGATACAAATTGGGATGTTCACCCAGCAGGAAACTTCAGCATTTCATTGTTTGATTTCAATCCCTATCAGATCAAGTAACTGAAATACGATTTTTCTTTTTGCTTGTGATGAAACATTCCAAATGGGTACACAGAAAAAACCACATCTTGTCATGGGTTTTTTTGTTTTTAAATTGAAATGACATATTTCAATATTGAAGAATGAAAATGTTTTGATTTGGTTTGCTGAACTGACCAGAAATATTCATTTTTATTTTCACACTGAACTGTGCTTTCCTAGAGTTGTAAATTATCTCCTGGGTATACAAATTACCTCTTGAGAATGGGAACATTCGCATTCTACCCTGTGAGGTGTTTTTTTTTCCAGATGAAATTTCCCATGAAGCATTAATTCACTCAGTTGAATGACTGCACTGTATTTTGCAAGGGCTTGGTCAGAGCCATGCTTCACATATGTGAATTAGGTTTCTGAGCCTAAACTGTCAGGAAACAATGTGTCATGACATGATGAAGTTATGCCTTAGTTTTTTAAGCTTCTCTTATTTTGACTTTTTTTGTTTGTTTGTTTAGTGTTTTCTTGTCAGTAAATTCAGAACTATTTCCAATGTGGTGGCTCCTTCCCTCTTTCCTTCCTCCCTTCCTTCCTTCCTCCCTCCCTTCATTGTCCCTCCCTCCGTCCCTTCATTGTCCCTCCCTCCCTCCCTCCCTCCCTCCCTTCCTCCCTTCCTTCCTTCCTTCCTTCCCTCTCTTTTCTGTCCTTCCTTTACTGTGTAAAACTTTAGTATTGCTGGTGAATATAACTGGCTGCCTTTGTTGCTAAATGCCTGAGCTGTTAAAACTCTCACTTAGTCTGGCATTCTGTGATAATATATCATGACAATTGTTTCAACATTCACTGCTAACTTGGCATTGTCTGCCAGGATCTGTCCAGATACCCTCTTCCCTCAGTACCACGGCATACTGCGGTGTAACTGCTTTCAGTGCCGTTGTCAGTTAACATGGGGGCATGGTGGAAGATATAGCAAGGAGTCTCCCCAGATCTTGCAACTCCCTTTTGCCAGTCCATAGACATCTGTCTAGATTGTCCATAGCCTTGCCTCTAGGTATCACAGTATCCAGTAGTTAATTTACTGATCTGCCACACTACTTTTCTTTGTGCAATCATGATGGTTGCATATAATGTGACACTCAAAATTAGTAAAATACTGCCTGTTGCCTAGACTTACAGTCTCAATATTAATGTGCAACGCTGCAGTAACCATTAGATTTATTAGATTCTGCCATGCACATTTGTAATGTGGAAACACACACGCATATTTGGAATATAGGAACCACACAGATGCAAAACATTTTACAACATGTATTTGAGGCAGTTTAGAATTAGTGCTGAAATGTTCCAGCATGTGGAGAAAGACAGACTGTCTAATTTTGAACAACACTTATGAATAAAGTCATACAAAACTTGGTTACATGGACTGAAGAAAATCTTAGCCGTGGTCTCCCAAGGACTAGTCACAACGGAAATGTGATTAAATCTGACCAGCATGGGCTTCTATTTGACATTATATTAAAGAACCAGGCAACTAAGGTCCATTGCATTAGGAATTAGTTCTACAGTAAAATTATAGTTTTTAAAGACTGTCAACTGTGTGGCATGTTGAAGAAGCATTATTATTTTACTGTAAAGCAATTCAAACGGAAGACTTCTATGCAGAAGCATAGTGCTAGGGATGAGACAATCCAATGGATAAATCTTTTTTTACCATTACTTCTTCTGTAACTAATATCACATTAGGTTATTTCCTGTGCTTCTTTCTTTGGTTAAAAAGACCCACTGGGTATCTTTTTTGCTGATGGCAAATATTCTGATTAGTCACTAAATCTGACATCTCAAGTATATACCGCTGAAAGAAAGAGTATAGTGATGAGTGGTTGGAGAAACTGCCTGGTAAGCAAGCTTGAAAACACAAACAAAACATTATCCAATTTTTGAAGCCAAAGGAGAAATTAAACAAAAGTCAGAGCTCAGATCAGCTTAACTAGAGGAGGAAATGCTCTTTCAGATTGCTGGTTTAACAATCAGATGGAGAATTTAGCTGGGCTTTGTTTTTCTTATTATTAAATCAAGAGCCTAAAAATATCAGTCCACTGTCACAAATAGAGTTGGGCAGGCTATTTTTAAGGAAAATTTATTTAACAAATCCTTTATACAGTGTGAATGACCCTTTAAGTCCAGTGACCGCTCTGCTGCCTTTGGCAGGATCACAGAAGGGGAAGGAGGACTAAGGGGATGATAGAAAATCTCTGGAGCTCCCAGAAGTACTCTTTCAGATATAGCAATCAGTAGGAGAAAGAATTGGAAAGGGCTATCTTAGAGCCCAGTCAGGGCAACCTGAGAGCAAGAACAAAAAACCGATGGAAAAAACAGTGAAAGGACCTCTGAGATGGAGAAACTTGTTACAAAATAAAGGCACTGAGGAAAAATTGGCAGAAGTATGGTAAGTAGGTGAAATCTGAGGAACCAAAAAGATAGTAGTCAATTTTCTCAATGGGTGACATGTAAAATGGGAAACTGGGATAAAACTGCAAATGGATGGTAGGCTGTAAGACCCTCAAAAGCTCTTCCCCAGGAAGGACTCCACAGGTCTTCAGCCTGGCTTTGTGCACTTGCAACCAGTGCACTGGCAGCCAGGGTTGTGCTCATATGGGTCCTTCACCTTGTGCTTTTCCAGGTGACCTGTGCCTGGTACCAATCTTCCTGTCAGATGACTTCCTCAGCTTGTAGCAGCTAAGCTGGACAAGGATCCTATTTGCAGACTGCCTTTGGGATTGTATCTGCTCTCTGGCCAGACAGGTAGCTGCATATGATGGCCCTGGTCCAAGACATGGCAGAACATGACCTAACATCTGAGCAGGCCATCCGTACAGAGTCTTTGCCTGCTGCTGTGGGCTCTCAACTGCTGTGGAGACTGCTCTGAAGGTGCAGGGCAGCTCCAGCTAGAGGCCCCAGCAGTCCCCATTGCCATCCTTGGCTTTCATATGATGCCTATGCAGGCTGAGTGCAGGCTGGTCTCTATTTGTCAATTGTGTGACATTAAAATGTGTTTGAGTGGCCCTGGGATGGTTTGCTGATGTTTTGTTTACACTTCAGAAAACTGCTGTTTGTAACTGTGTATGTTGGCACTGTATTCACATAGGCACCTTATCTGCTCCTTGGCTGTGGGAATGGCAGGTTGACTATGCTTGGACGATGTTGAATGTTTCTTGTGAATATATGTGAAAAACACCTACTGTCTATGAACTGTCATCTGGACAAATTGTTTGCCGCATGCATGTTTGGGATCATTTGACTATCTCATCTGATCTTATACATAACACATGCCACAGCATTTCACATAGAAATTTTCAGAAAAGAAAAGCAAAAAGCCTACGTGCTTCATAAAGATGCACACAGAAAGTGACTTTAAAAAATATTTTTCATGATAACTGTGGGTAGGTGATTTTGTTAAAGCACACACACTGACAGTTCATGTCTCATTTTACACTATACCTTGAGAACAGATAGGCTGGTTTTTAAAAGGAAGCTGGGCTCCCTGTGAGAATTTGGAATATGATTAATGAGTTCTTTACATGTTGAGATCACATCTTCATGCATCAACCCCCCCCCCAAAAAAAAAAAAACCAAAACCCAAAACCGACACCCTACCCCCCAAAACCAGCACCAAAACCCAAAAAGAAAACACATACAAAAAAAATACTCAGGAAGACTGACAGTGAGAAGTATGTGTATTTAATTTCAGTAGTGTTTGTTTGTATGTCTCCAGAAACTGTATTTCTTCTACCCAAAAGAAAAAGGGAGGGAAAAAAACCAAGGTCATCATGAAACGTAAAAGGAAAGGCTGCTCCAGAAAAAATATTAGTTCTGAAGAATATTAGAGTTGTCATAACGCTGCAACATTCTTATTAAATTTGAATGTTATGATGTTTTAGACCACAGAAAGATTGTTCTGCAAGTTATAGTGCCCTGCATTTGAATGTCCTCTGGAATGAAGGGCAGAAGAGGTATCCGGTGGTGTGTAGTGAATACACATTCTTAACCACTTCAGTGCAAAATGCAGAATCTGAGCTAACCCTGTCAAAGAGGAGCATCCATCTAAGCTCACAGAGAAGCAGAGAAGGAATGCCTACCAGTCCTGCTTTGCTGAAAGGGTGATAACTTGTGTCAGCCGAATGGAGCAGGCAGCTAGGGGAGCAGCTAGATTTGTCATAGTCTGATATTGAACTATGTCTAACCATGCCTTAATAGTACTGTACACTACTTTCACATCAGAAAACCTTTTCACATACTTAAATTCTTTTAATTTGTTCTTTTTGTAAAGGAATGCAGGCTATAGTAAGTCCACACAAATCTCTCGCAATCTGAAATCATGGATGATTTCAAATCCTACTTTGTTTGGGAACGTCTGTTCATAAAATGAACAATGTAATCTAAATCTGATCTGTACAGCTATCTCATTGTTCAAATTAAAAAAAAACAAAAAACAAAAAACAAAAAACAAAAGAAAAAAAAAACAAACCAAACAGCAAACACTGGAAAGTCCCATAGAATACGGAGGAAAACATTTGTAATTTAGAATTTGGAGATTTCTATCACATCATCAGAATTGTTGTGTTCACAATCCTTCAGTATTTTAACCTTGGAAATACCTTGGGCAGGTACACCAGATACATAGCCAGGGTACTGCTGCCCTATGGCCCAAAATCATGAAGCTGCTGCTGACCTCTTCCCTCCTCACAGTGAGGGGCTGACTTTACATCACAGCCTTCCCTACAGGGCAACCTTATATCAGTCTTTAGCACCTCTGCCCCATGACCCTGCAGTCCTGGGAGTGATGCTGTCCTAGTCATGGTCCTAGAAATCCTAGTCCTTTGCTGTCACCTTTGCCATTTTCCAGTGCCTTGAAAGTTACTGCCCTTGTAATCCAGTGCCAGCCTCTAGGACCTCAGAACTTCTTGTGTACTGGCCTCTTTACAGTGTATAAATGCGAAACATACTGAACATGTATTTTCTGTGTAAGAACATTATTTCAGATGACTGTCTGGCAAAGAAAATGTTTCTGGATCGGAAAAAACAGACTAGCTTGCAAATGCTGCCAAAAGCACTGAATCTTTTTTTGAGGGCAGACACTTTGGATGCTTCAGCTGGCAGAAAATCACTAAGGATATTTTTCAAAATATAAAGTACTGTCGTTCTGAAAATGCCTAGTTCTTTAGAAGAATGTAAAGTATATTCACAGGATACTGGAACCCAGCCACCTGACACTGCTAGAGTAGGAATAGTTCTTGTGGATCGAAATTGTACTTTGTGTTTTAATAGTACTAATAAAATGGACTGAGGGAAACTTGCATTTGAGTAGGAGTTTATTTTTAGGTAACTCAGTAGCTGAAAATAGAATTTCCTATACATAGGAACCGAGTTTTGCCTCTGGTGTGGGTGTTTCTGTCTGGGCAGGCTTGGATGTGACTACTGGTGACGTATGAATTATCAGTTCTGCATTCATGGCAAGCAACACTTGCATTGCTTTGGAAGCTTAACAATGAGCTGCTGAAATGCTGAACCCAGAGTCCTAGACATACACTCAGAAAAAATAGACATCTATCTGTTATGGGCACCAGTTCCGTAGGCATTCTCTGAAGTGCATGTGGAACGCAGCATCCTTGCCGACTGCTACCTCTTAAGGCTTTTAATAATGTTTTTTAATTATTTATATAGACGTTTGCCCTTTCTCCCCTTTGTTCCACATTTTTGTTCATGTGTTTCTTTTCATCACGCATCTCTGTGAGAAAAGTTCAAATAGTCTCAGGGAGATGAGAGTCAATATGTTGGATTTGTGGACCGGAACAGTAAGGATCATGCAAAGTATTGTGTGCCTGGTTTGGTTAAGCTGACCTATAAATTATCATTACACAACTTCATAACATGAGCTATAAAAATAAGTATTGAGAAATTAATAGGTCAGAGAATGAGAGTGAGTTCATTCCATTGTGACTTCAAAACCACAATAGTTTCCCCCTTTTCTCCCCCTAGAAGCAGAAATGAAATTACATCATTTTACCTAGATTTATGTCTCAGATTTTCCATAATGCATTTGTAAATTCAAAAGTTCAAGCAGTTCAAGAGTAGCTTATCCCTCTATTTTTAACTGGTTCTTTTTTTTTCTTTTTCTAATTTATTGAAAAACGGCCATTCACAGTATATTGGATTCTAGCTATTTTTGTTAACTACAACAAAATGATGTTTTGGGTTTTTTGGTGGGTTTTTTTACATGTCTTTGAAAGAGGCTGCATTGAGAGGTTTCTGGACTGTAGTCTAACTGGGCAGAAGATACAGTATGTACATATCAACATCATTGCTGCTATACTGGTATCAACAGTTTTTCACAGTCTGGAAGGACTTGTTTTGTCTCTGTAACTCAATCTTAAACTGTTAGCAGATAATGAAAAAAATCACTTGTACAGCTATGGTGCATAAAAATTTGAAAACAAGAAAAGATGATTTCATACATGGAAACCAAAAGATTTTTAAATGTTGAGATCCATAAGATTATGGAATAGTTTCTTCTAGAAACCAAAATATGTGACTTAAGCCCCTCTGATACATTAGAGCACTGAAAAATATCTTGGATGCAAGTCAGTGTAGCCTTTGAAAATGAATGAAGTGGCAACACAAAACATACTTCTTTATATTCAGATATAGAGAGTGTTTGCATAGAAAGCAAGACAGTGCAGGAGTAGGGGCCCTTAAGCCAGCACCCAGATGGCATGGTGCAGCTTGGGCAGCACAGCTCATGGGGCAGTACAAGTGAGTGCCGCTTGGTCCGTGTTGATGCAACTGTAGTGATTCTGCTTTAGAAGCCCCCTTATAAGGCAGTAGTTGAGAGACTGAAGTGCATAGTTTACACAAGACATAGGAAGTGGAAATCCTTATTCCAGAATATTTACATCTTCAGGACACTAGCTCAGAGGGAAGGAAGAAGTATAATTGCCTAGAAAAGTGATTCTGAATCAGAAGGAATCTAGATGATTAAACCCACAGTTTAGAAGCACGGGATCTGCTGAAATGGTAGCTTCATCTCAAAAGAAAATAATGTCTATTAATTCTGATATTTAAGTTTTCTTTTACATTAGGTCCTGATGTGTATTCAGTGATTTTTTTCAAAAACTAGTGACCCCCTGGAAATATGAATATCAGTACAAAAGAGAGACCCATCCCAGTACACCTCCAGGTAACTCCTAGGACACTTTAGTTATAACAAGTCACGATCTAGTCTTGAAATGCTTGCTTCTGTTCTTGGGATCAGTTTTCTAAAAACATATTCGTGTCAGAAACTTGGTTCTGTTACCCATGGTAACAGAGGGTTCCTCCCCTCTTACTCCTGAATGCGATACTAACTGAGCTTGAGAGTTATGTTTCCTCTGGCTTATTCTTTATGTTCCCATGATTCTTGCCTGCACAGTTCTGGGCACCTGGGCTTGAATGGGGCTGTCTAGGTCAGTTGTTTTGGGTCAGGCCCACTCCTGTCAGGTGTAGAGATGTAACTGAGATCCAGAATGGTGTCATGTTTCTTTCCTCGGTGGCCCTGTGAGCAGGGACACATGCCTCTTTCAATGCTTCCATCAGCCTCAGCCAGAAGAGAGGCCACCTCAGCGATCAGGACAGCTGGGGCTCAAGTGGGAGATCAGTCCTGCAGCTGATGTGACAATGTCCTTGGCTAGCTGAGCTTCCCTGTGAGACATGGAGGGATCGGCTCTCCTGAGACTGAGCCAAGGCCAAGCAACTCCATGGTGCTTTCTTATACACTTTTTCTCTAATGGACACTGAGTGATGGGCTCCTCCAGAATGCAATTACAGGAGTTACTGTCTGATGCTTTTCCTCTGACTCATTCTTAAAAGCAGCCTATCAGTCTCCATTGACTATTTTGGGAGCCTGGCAATAGAGATATTCCAAAAAAACCCCTCTTTGCTGAATGGCTAAGGAGGCAGGTTCCTAACTGGCACTCTGAATCATCTTACTGTGGCTAAGCATCTTTTAGCTGTTGAAACATTTAACCTGGATGCATCTTAAGCCAGTTTCTGATAAAATCAGGAATCAAACCCAAGAATCATAGTTCACAGATTTTTTCCCTATAACCATTAGATAACACATTTTACTTTTCTACCTCTAAATTTTTTCCATTATTTCAACTTTCTTCTGAAAATCAGATGTAAAGCTGCTTGCCGTGCTTGACTTTCAGGCATACAGGGGAAGTTCTGATATACATATAGAACCAAAGACGGTTTGTCAATTTAGTTTTATTAATTGCATAAGGTATAAATTTTAATGAGCTAAGAAGAGGTAGTAATTCCTCGTCTTTGCTTTGGTGTCTGTATTTGTGTCTGTAATCTATTCACTTGCTGCAGCTCTCTGAGAATTTACTTTTTTTAAAAAAAAAAATTATATGCAGATTTTTATAACTTATCTGAAATGTGACATCCCTGAGCAGTTATATAATCATTTTAGCCAGTAAGTGAGCTTTTTTTAAGATTTAACTAAAGGGAACACATTTGTTATAACTGAACATCTGGATTCAGTGAAAGACTGTTTTCTGTGCTTGGTAATTAGACGCCTTAAGGCATACCAGAGGGAGCACATGCATTACACTGGGAGCTGTGCTAGGAGCCCTGTCTTCAGCTTCTCTTCAGGAGCCTTCCAGTGCAAACACAGAACACTTGAATTTTTATAACTCTAACATGATTTAGCACCCTCTGATTTCCCCTGTAACTTTTAATGATTTTTCTCTTTGTGTTCAGCCTTTCTAAGGTGACTAGTATACGCAGTCCCTTCCTGGTCTTCACTGAACTGAGGGACGGTGGTTTGATATGGAAATATTAGCTCTCCAGAGAAGAAATACAGAAGCAATTCTTCAGGATGCTTGTATTTTTAATCTGCTTCCTTTTCCCAGGCCTTATCTTCAATTGATAAGGCATGTGGTACCAGCCTAGAGAGCTTCTGCATCATTGCCTATCATTTTCTCATAGGAATAGTTGTGAACCTCCTGGCTTTATCTTTCATTGCCTGGCTGGTTCCTCAGCTTTTTCCAGGGAAGCACAGTGATTCTTAATTTCATTGATAAGCTAGATGAAGTGGTTCAGGTGCCACTTGTTCAGGTATGCAGCTTGCAGCTCATTTTCTCCTTGTGGAACACCATGCTCATCATTTTTGGCAGGTAATGCTCATGTTTTCTCTATGTGTCCAGGCTTCCCATCCCTGGCAGTGTTTATGCACACCCTTTACATTTCCGCATGTTTGTCAGTTTAACGACCACCTTCTGTTATAAATGGTATTACTCAACATGGAATTGAATATTATTTTTTTATGGTGGAAGTCTTATGAATATTACTAGTAGTGAGCTACAATAAGGTCAAGGCAAGAAAGGGGGGGGTGGGGGGTGTCCCTTTAATGTAGTCCTCTTGTCCTGGTGTTGCTGCTCCAGTCAGAAAAAGGGATTGAAAATGCGCCTGTTGTGCAGATTCTTTTGTATGCTGATACATTTAACAAAGCAGGTTTTTTGTCTTCTATTCCTTACAGTATGTATATTGTCAGTTTGTGTCTAATTTAACCTCCCTACTTGTGGTTTCCTGGTTAGTTTTTAGAATTGTTTTCTATTTTCTCATGAATTCTAAAGGGCAACTTCCCTGAGAATTCATGTGTGTCTGGCTCACAGGAGACACTGATGGCTTGATCTGTGCTAAGTCTCACTACGTATTCTTACCCCTTTGTGTCTGAGACTCTTGCTCCAGGACAAAACAGCAATGGTGTCCAAAAGGAGAAGGCAAGTGTAGTACATGCTCTGGCAGAGAATGACAGGTGCTATATGTAATCTAGAAAAAAGCATAACAACTTTTAGCATAGTATTTTGAAAAATGAGGTGTCTAATGACACCATGTAATTCCTGCTTGGGCAGACACAATACTTGACAAGGCCATCTTTGAAAGAAACCGGTTAACTTTCTGAAAGAAATCCTAGATGGGATCTAGCCTAGGAAGTAATTTCTGGAGAACACGAATTTATTTAGTAAATAAATTTCTAAGTATGAAACAACTTTTTAGGAAAGGTAAAAGGTACCTACTTCAGATATCACTCCTATGACACCTGTCCTCACTTAAACTTTTGCCTGCATATAATTCATCTAGCATGAATTTGAATGTGATAAACATGTATTGAGAGTTTTAGTCCCAGTCAGTCACATATAATAGGACACCTCATATATGAAGATTATTGTCATAAATATGCTTCAACTACTTTTTAAAAAAATAAATTGTAGAGCTGAATTTTTGCTCCCATATATATGTGATATTACATATGCATCTGTAATAAAAAAAAATTGCTGAGAAATGTTCTGCGATAGGAATAAATTGAAACAGTAGCAACAAAAATAGTAGCTGGATCTATGGAGAACAGAATGGTAAGCCTGAGAGCCTAACAGGAGTTATGGACTGTTTGTTTCTCAGGACCTGAGTATGCAAGATCTGTACTTGGGTACAAGCCCAGCAATGTGAACCTTTTTAATGGTATGAAAAGTTTCTGTGGTTCAGATTCAACTTCTGGTGAAGCTGATGTTACTTAAATAAGATCCATAGTTGCATGTAGCAAACAAAGCTTGTGTAATCCACTGACAGTAACTGAAGAGGTGAAATACTGAGGGGTGTAAAAGAGAAACCTTACCTTAGACATGAGATCTGATCTGGATATGAGAATGTAAAGGCATTTCTGTAAAGCTAGCTCATAACTGAGATTGTGTTGAAACTTATTCAGCACTGGAACAGGCAGTGTTCCTGAGTCGGACAGATAATCTCTTTCCCTCATGAGTTTCCCCCCTATCTGGCTAATATACTTGCCTTACTAAGAGTTGCATACCCATTCTAAAGTCCAGTCTGCACTGATCTTTGCTCCTCATTCTGTCAGTGGGAGAAATCTGAATTGTTACTCTCTGCAAACATAATTTATAACATCTAAGGATCCCTACATACTTTTGAAGAATTTAATATGAAGAAGTGTTTTGACCCATAATACATTTTATTAAGTAATTCAGTTACTGTCTAGAAAGAAGAAAAGCTAGCCCAAAACCTCAGAGGAAAAAATAAAGGTGTTATTGAAGACCACTTTTATTAGTTGGCACTCTTTCCCATTGTCTTGGACCCGTTTGCACTAGAAGAGCATGAGTTTGTCACTAGTCCATTATTATTTGCTGATATTTCACCCCATGTGTGAAGCTAGCTGCTTCTGTCCACCTTCCCTGCTGAGGACCTTTTGATTATGCCTTCTTGCATACCAAAACAGAGAGGTTATATTTCCTACTCATACAACACTTATTTAACTGTGGTGGCAACCTGTTCTCAGGGAAGAGACCACCCATTTCCATACCATCCTGTGATTATTTTAGTGATGTTTGCAGAAAGCCAGGCAAAATCAGGCCCCATAAAACCACCCTAATACAGATCCAGAACAGTGCTAAATTAGCATATGTTCGTTAATATGGTAAATTAGTAGGTTAGAATGAGAATTTCTGCATTTTTTTATTAGTAACTGTATAATTCTTCTTATAGTCTATGTATGTTATTAGAAAATGAAGAAATATTAGTACTGAACTGAAAAATTCATGCATTTTAATAAAACATGCAGACTTTCAATCATTTAGTTAATTTATTTGCATGAGTTGAGTATGAAACATTTTGGATTTGGAAAACTGCTATTCACTTAAATATTAGGGCACTCTGAGGAGTGTTGGTGTATAGTTTGTCTGTATACGGTGCATTCAGGAAGGCTGGAGCCGCATATAAGTACAGCTCTTTGAAAGAACAGCTAACAGGGGCTGCAAAGTGCACAGGACAGTTGGAGTGTGGGTGAGAACCTGCATTGTTCTGTCACTTTGAATGGGTAAAGCGACCTTTCAGCTCTGTTTCAGCAAAGTACTGAAACTAGCACTTGACTTGAAGCTGAAATTGGCAAGATCATGGTTGAGACAGAAATTAAGTGCATACTGACGTGCTTTGTCAGACTGGTGCTTTGTTGATTTTGACTATTCTGATGAAGCTGCAGAATATGCAAATTGACAGCTCCTCCACTTCCAAGCCTCTAAGGTTTCTACCATAAACACAAAGGTTTAGATGCTGAAAACCATCTAAATAGCATAAGCAGTTTTGAAAATGTACCCAAAAGTTCCAAGAACAGAAATTTCAAATCTGTGAGCAAGAATTCAAGCTCAGAAATCTTTAGATTATGGCTTCAGATATGTGTTGGATCTTGATAGCATTTCTAAAAACCAGGCCCTTTTACATCTTTGCAATAATGTCTTTTGTGCTTGATTTCTGCCACTAATACTAAAAAACCTATATTAGAAAAGGCATATAAGCTTGAATAATTATCTGGATATTTTAATGAGATTAATTTACATTTAATAACATCCTGCTCTTCCTGGAAGCATCTCTGTTTGGGTTTAAATGCACAAATTTGGTACAACCTTCTTTTAATGTGAATAGTTATTATAGGCAATGCGCACTCTTGGGTATATATGTTTGTGTTTCAGTTCAGAACAGTCATCATTGACAATTTTGGGGTTCTCTTTACTCATTCCTGTATGCAGAATCCTTTCTAAATCAACACCCTGTGTATCACTTTGCACCATAAAATCTGGGCTTTCTTTGGAAGCTTACACTTACAGCTTCTCCTACTAGCATGGGTATTCTTGCATATTGCAAATGCATATGTGATCTTTTCTCTGTGTATTGATCATCTTTTCCTTCATCACTCCCATTCCTTTTACCAACGAGACAAAACAACAGGCTAACAAATTAGCTTCCATCTCTCTAATCACTGGATTCATCAGCTAAAATGTGAGAGACGCCTGGGAAAAAAAACAAGTCTTCAGTTAATTAAGGATGTGTTTTCTGTAATTAATGCAAATTATTACTTAAACAACTTTGAGAAAAGGAAGCAAGGACAATTTCTTGGCCATGAATATCAGAGCTCTGCCAATGCATTTAAGGAGGTCAAATGACCTGACAACATGCCTGAACCCTCATCTGGTAAAATAATAAAAAGGCATAAGAATTCCTGTATAGCCTTCCAATTTAACTGTGCTAAGGGATTTCTTAAAAAGAAATGGGGTGGTGGTGGTGGGGTAAAAATATAAAAAGGCAACGATGAAATTATTTTATTTGTGCCTTTAAAAATGAACAGATATATTATGTTACTGCATGTTGTCCTCAATTATATTTCTTCTTGGAAAAGATAAGTTTCTGACTAATTGAAGACTAATTAAAGAGATTTTCCATCTTCCGCTTTTCCTTGCTACAGTTTCTTATGGACAGGGACATTCTGTGCAGCAATGCTGTATTACATAAGCAATTGATTAAAAATAAAAAAAGACATGGCATCCCAATTGGTTTTGAAAATACCCTGCATAAAGATACCATTAGCATTTTTCAGACCTTCACAACAAGCCTGATCTGGTGAAGTCAGTGCAAGTCTTTCCACTGACATCAATGGGCAGTGGATCAGGGCTCATTTAAGTGCTACTTCTAGCTGTGTTTTCTCCATTCTTTAATTCTGCAGTGTTTTCATGCTGAGATTTGGTGAAGTTGATAGAGACAATTCTTGCAATTTTTTTGTAATTCTACACAAGTGGCAAATTTTATAAGCACCTTTTAGTCCAGTGAGTTTTACCAGTTGTTTAAAGATCCCATAGAAACCAACAGAAAGAACTGTATTTGTGCTGAGAGGACATAGCTGGACAGAACAACTGTGTAGGAGCAGTATTGGCTAAAGATCACCAAACCCGAGAAACTTCTAATGTAAAAGCCGCCATAGGACTTCAAGGTTTCAGTTTCATCTATATGTGCAGAAGACTGCTGTGTGTCCTTACCTGTCTTCAGCACACCCACACCCATACACCTTGGACTTAATATTAACCCTAATAGGCACTGTTTTATTTTACTTTTGCCAAACTAAAACTGAAAAAAGGAAAAAGATGTGTTTTTCTTAAGAGATTTTTAGTTCATAGAAAAACACCCTTATCTCAGTGTGAGTGTTCTGCCATTTTAAAAATTAAAATGGTCTACAACTGGCCAAAGCTACTCATCCTAATTGTGTATTCTGGAGTAATTTTGGATTTAAGCAAGGAAGAGCCTGGGAACTGCTGATTTCTGAAGGGGAGAATGGTCAGGTTGTTCCTTTGGAGGATAACTCATCTGCAGAACTCAAAAAGAGGAGGTGGGGGAAAGGAAGCAGCAAGATACAGGACAGTTACGGCATCCAGAGTGGGGTTAAGCCTACCTCCTCTGCCAAATTTGCAAAAATCTTGATAACTGAGTGATCAGAAGAGCCTCAGGAATGACAGAAAGAGGAACTGAGGCAGACTTGCTGCTTCTTCCCTAATAGGAGTGATAGGAGAGTGATAAGCAAAGGTCAGTATGGGTCATTCGGTCTTCCTGTAAACAACAGCAGCCTTTTTCACAGTGAAGGGCTGCTGTGCATCGCATTTTGGTTGTCTCTATAAAAAGAACAAAATATCTCCCCCCGTCAATTCCCCATCAGAGTACAGTAATGAAATGCCCAGCTGCAGATGCAGCAAAATCCATTCCAGTTCTGCTCAGTTATTGTCTGTCTCATCTTTAGCAGATGGCTGGACGATGATGTCTGCAGTAATAAAAATATTAAAAACAAAAACTGCCAGCTGAATTGGAAAACTGACTAATTTCTATTTTTATAATGTGGTACATGAAGCCAGTAACGGCCATATTCAGCAACAGCCATGTGAGAATGTTCAGTAGAGAGAAGAAGCAGTGCTGAACTGCTCCATCCCTAGTCTTCTGGAAAGAGAGGACACCTCACAGCGTATTCAGAACAGGCAGGAAAAATCAGCCCTGTACTGCTTCCATATGTCATATCATGCCATGTCATTCGAAAGAACAGTGCTAGCTGTAACACACTGGTGGCAGTAAGACACATTCCCCCTCGGGGGAAGCAGAATATCTCTGAGGCTCGCTTCAGCACTGCTTGCATGAAGGCACATACATTGTATAGCCAAGCGCTGCATGGCACCACCACGCCGACAGAGGGTGAGATGTCTTTTGGAGCAATCAGTACCATGGCCATACCTTTGAAAAAATATGGCCTTCACTTGCCTTCCAGGTTCTCCCTTTGCTTCTTGGTATATGCTACTTCTTCAGCCAGTGACATAGTAACATAATGTTAAACGTAAGCACAGCTTTTTACAGTTAAACTGTGAAGAAAAATTGCTCAGGTAGACTTTTTTTTGTACTACAGCTTCTGTGTTCAGGTATTAGACAAAAACAGAGGCTAAACTGGGTATGACCTGATTGCTGACAGAAAGTGATGAACAGATGATACTGTAAGAATACTCACTGGATAATGGTCTTAATTCTCTTCATACTGCATGGATCTTTAAATGCCAGAAGATCGTATGGCACTAATTCATTCAGTTATGTGAGTGGTATTTCACTCCTAGAGAGTGAGATTCTATCACTCTGTCCTTGAGGTGCATTAGCTGTATTGCATTGGCAACTTTTATGAATTTTTAACTTACTCAAAACATAGATTAAGGCTTTTGAAAAGAACAGGTGATTTTCAGAGCTTGGGTTAATAGCCCATTGTTTGAAATACAGTAAAGGATGCTGATTTTCAGGAATTACTAAGCATCCTTCTTGAACTCAAGATTCCACAATGATATCTTTATTATCTCAGATAATCTTATTGACATTTAGAGCATCCTAACAGTTCCATCACATATATTCTAGCAGCAATATCCTTAGTTATACGGTTGTCCTAAGATTATACTGAGATTTGGGGGGTTGCTATGGTTATTAAAGAAATCCACTGGGTTATGAAAACACCAGTTTTGTTTTCTTTATGGAAAGAAACTACTTTTTTTTTTATGGAAAGATACTTACTTCTAGGATCTTAGATCTTAAGTTTAATCTTCATTAACATTACTTAAGTTATTAAAGAGAACAACCTCTGAACTTGTTTCATCTTTCCATTCCAAGTTCCATTCAGCAAGGGGACATGAATAAATGAAGGAATGTGAAATGTTGTCCTGCTGCAGTACATTAGGCTCTTAAAAGCTGTAGTGAAGAATTAATGTTAGTTTATTCCAGCTTTTATCACCAGGAAATTAATTAGTGTATTGTTTGAGTGGAGGAAGAGGCACAAAGTAATTTATACGCGTCTTATCACTTGTATTTGAAAGAAAAAAGAAAAAAAAAAGCTTTCCTGAGTATTTGGGAGAAAAGCGAATTATATTTTTTTTCTTGGGACTGTGCACACATTTTTTATTTGTTTATATTCAGATGTATGTACTGAGTAAGACTCAGTCTCTCCTTGACATCCGTTGCAATCTGACCACTAGAGTGACAGTTTTCCCTTTCAGTGATAGTGATGGACCAAACCTTTGAAAACTAGGGCATACCAGTCATTCCTTATCTCATTTAGCCACTTGAAAAACAAATGCAAAATGCTGCTGGGCCACCTTATAACACTGTGAGAAATAGAGTATGTGAGCAGAAGGTTTTTAGAGCTGCCAATGCAAAGATTGATGGAAGGGCAATTATTCTTAACTTTCATTTGCTGCTTTCCAGGTGATGCTTACCATTTTGTAATCTCTAAGAGAATATAAAATTTCTCTGTGTGTGTGTTTTTCTATTAAGGATTATGTTTAAATCTGAAATTCCTTCAGACATAAAAAAAAGCACTTGGACCTTGCTTTATCTACAGAATAATAAACTTTTAAAATAAAATACTCTAACTCCTACAATTTGTCACTAAAAGATTTCCTGAGCCAGACATGGAATCTACACATTTAGCAGCCATTTATTTAATGGAATTCTCTGGTCTCCTCTTTATCTCACTGAAGCTTCACACAACGTGCATGCAGTTACACACCTTAGCAGTGTGTTCAGTGAAGATGTGCCTGCTGCTGCTTGCTTTGAACCTGCCATCCATTAGGTTTCATTCATGATCTATACTTCTTATATCTGCAGAGATGATAAGCAATCAGACCCTATGCACCTTTTATTTGCTTCTCATGATTTTATAAAGCCTTGTCATCCTTCTGCCCTTTCCAGGGACAAGATCCCTAGTTACTTGGCTGGTACACACACTGTTGTTTACTGCTGCCCTTCTCTGTACCTTTCTCAACTTAATTGTATCCGTTCTTGAGACCAAGCACTCATCTGCATGTAGGATTCAAGAAGAAGAATGGGTTTACACTGTGGTGAAGCTCAGTGCTTTTTCTAAACTATCTTCTCTACCTAAAAATTCCTACAATTTTATTTGCTATGTCAACTGCTACTGAGCGGTGAGCTGATGTTTTCCTAGTTCTTACACCAGTTATAACTTCCAGACTTTTTCTGTGGTGATGATGGTCATCTCAAAAACCCTCATTTTATATACTTTTTTCACCTCATTTGTGAAGAACCACTTACTCTTGGCTATTTTGAATCTACCACATGCTAGTTTAATCTGATACCCTCTATATCTTGTATTGAAGAAATCTGAAGAACCAGTAAACCTCAAAAAATATGTTCCATTTATTAAATTATCTTTTTTTTCTATTGTCTTGTTTAAGAAACAAGTTCAAACTAATACATTCCACAATGATCTGATGGTCAAACTGTGAGTAACTTTTAGAAATCTTTTAGGATATTTATTAAAAAGAGAGTTTAAGAGCATTTTTATTCACCTCATAAATGTGGCAGGAGATAATACTGGAAAAAGTCATCTCCACACTCCTTAATAGAATCCCTCAAGCAGGTATAGGATAGAGTACATGCTAATGTGTTGTCCTAAATTAACAGTTTTGAGGCAAGAGAATTCACTTGTAAGCTATAAAGGACTGAATGGGAGACTAATGAGAGAGAATTCTCCCAGACGTAGCTGAGCCTGGCACAGAGACACTCAAAACATCTGGTTGGACAAATGTCTAAATTTCTAGCGTGTAAGTAATTTACTTTTAAATCAATAGACACCTTTTATTCAGTGTTTTGCCTTCATTTTAGTTTTGTGAAGCTGAAGTATTAGAATGTAGCCAGGTAAGCGTTTCTTTTGCATGCTTCTAATACACCTCAAAACCGGTTATATTTTGTAAAATGAGCTTAATCCTTAATACCAATTTTTCATTTCTAGATTCCTAAATATTCTTCCATTATTAATTATAACAGATTGAATTCATTAGCTACAGTTACCTCCCATAAGCGAAATGAACTAAACTGGCAATGTCTAATGCATTGCGGGATGGAGTTTGCAGTGCATTTTCAACTACCACACATCATGCACAACCTCTTTCTTCATGATATCTTGTAGCGAGGAGACATACTGGGCCGGTGCATGCTTCCTATACTACCTCTGAGGGGAGCCATTATCCAACTGTTCTGATTAATGCCAAGGAAACCATATATCTGTAATCCTGGCAGGATTACATGGCTTGATTCTACTCCTGTTTAAGTGACATGAATCAGAAACATGCCTGCAGCCACATAGTCTGCATGTCACTTTTCAATAGAAAAGACATAAATAAGATTAAATCTAAGCCATATATTCTGTTGTAGTATGGTACAAGGATGAGAAGAGTAAAATGAAACCTGCAGAGAAAAGAGTTTTCAGTTCTTTTTCATTTTAATAGCTGGTTGTGTATGACTTGATAAAGTTTATTCAGGAGAGGAGACATTCTCAATTACTCCAAGTTGATCATACATAACTATATAAACATAGATTATTATTATTTATTGAAACATCTGCTTTAATAGTACTTTACCCACTTATCTGAAGTTGAGGCCATGTTCTGCAGTTTGAAAATTTGTTTTCAGCTGAAACCCTGAGTGACAAGCATAATTTTTAAGAGCATAATTTAATTTGGAAAGGTGGAGGGGAGGTGTAGTAGGAGGGGAGGAAGAGAGATGAAAAATTCAATGAAACAGATGGGGAAATAATGTATAGTCATTATTGTTGTGTTACGGCTAGTGTTGGCAAAGAAAATATCCAATGACCATGCATTTTGCATTACTCTCTAGCCTACTGGAGTTTGGTGTGCAAGTGTTCTTAAGTGCTGAATTGTCCTGATATACTCTTAGGAATATAGTTTATTTTTTGAGGAGGCCAGCAGCAATAAGACTGAAAAAATGTCATTTTTAATTAATTCTCTGTGAAGTACTGTCTAAAAAATTCTACAAGGAGTGAGCAAATGATGTAGTTCAAGGCTGCATTGTGGGTGAGAGATCAGTGGAAGCTTTTCCTTTACTTTGAACATGTGCTATTCCACGGAATATTTACTTTAACTACAGGCTAATTATGTTTCATTGGTTGCAGTGAAATCTAGAGTGTATAAGACATAAAAAACATTCCTTAAACTGAAATACACCAGTGTTCTTCATTATATTTTCCACTTAATCTATGTATTTGTTGATACTTTCATTTTACACGTCCTAGAAAGCAAATGATTGAAAAGTTAACGTGGAGAAAACTTTAGGGTACATGTCTTCAAGTGGCTCAAAAATAAGACAAAGTAAGTTGTTTCATCTTCACTGCATAAGATCCTGCTGACTCTTAACCAGGCTTAATAACACTGTGACAATGCCAAGAAGTGCTTGCTGAGATCCTACTGTCATCTTTAGCTTATGCTAAAATTAAGAAAAAAGACAAGACAAGGACAAAACCATGAATGGAAGAGTTGGTGTAGTTAGTACTTTTTTTCTCAGCAATGTTTTTTTCTTCTTAATGGAGGGTTGTCAAAAGGGCAAAGGTAATAATGACATTTCATGTCTCCCATCTCCTTATTTCAGATGTGCAGAGTATAACTCAGGCAGACTACAGGTTCTAGCTCTTGCCTTCTATTCTGAGACTTAGCAATGGTGCAAAATAGTGGGGTTTTGTAGGAGCAGAGGCACTTAGCGATTGGAATTTGGACTGACACCACCACTAGATCATTTCACACAGACTTCCAAAAAACAGAATCCCCAAAACCCAATCATATGATAACTTCTGGCTGAACTCCTGCCCAGCTTGAATTAGTCCAAATATACTTGAGCTAAACTAACCTCCCTTGGTGCTGGCTTTCATATAAAGCAGTTGTTATTTTTGTTTTGTTTTTTTTCCCTATTAAATGAACAAATCTTCTTGGGATGCCCTTAAACCTCTGTGCACTCATTCACTCCGAAGTAATAGTAGATGACTTAGACGAATGATCTGAGTTACTGATTTCATGGCTGGAGAGAGTGAGTAAGAAGTGCACTCTGTCCCTCGGCTTGTCATACACTGCTTACATATCCCCATTAACATCCAGTGAATGTGTGATTTACTGCTCTGGATTCTCTATTTAATAAACTGTTTGAAGCCTCTCCCTGGAAAAACAAATTAGTAGTTTGGCTAATCTGCTTTTGATCTGCACAATAACTTTTTTTTTCTAATCAGCTGATTTGAAGTGAAATGGGGGGACAAGTTCACTTGAATAGCATTGAAGAGCCTCCTGCTTACAACTATACAGCTCTTGCTGACAAGCTCATGCACTCAAAAGGTTGGGCAAGGTTTGCACGGCCCAGAACCAAAATAACCTATTACAGTAGGTTTTTAAGTGCATGAAAGGCTGGTGATGACCTAAGACTAGATTGCGTCCAAACCTAGAGATGTGTTCCAATATATTCCGTCAATCTTTACCTTGGGAGGGTTAGGATTAAAGGCGGGATTCAAAATCTTTATTATGAACATTGTGTGTGGGAGACCTGCAGAGTCTAGAGCAGAATAACTGAATTCTATAGGGAATAAATGTGCCATGTGGTTTGGGACAATGCTGATGTTTTCTCAGATAACTGTTTCCTATACCAAGAAATCCGTTAAGTTTCTTCACAGCCACCCTGCCTTGTGACCTATCAGGGGGATGAGGTTAAACATCAGAAGACCTAAAATTTAACCTGTAATAAAATAGATATATGTCAGCACTAAATTCCAGCCAAACATATTGGCATTTACTAAATTTGGAGAGGAGGACACTACACTACAGATTGCAAATGACTTTTTTTGGGGAATCATGAGGATTTTACTGTAATTGCAAGTCACATGTCTGCAAATTGCCTAACAAAGCTCTTATTGTTTCTGTTATGGTTGTTGTTTTTTTGGTGTGGTTTTTTTTTCATGGCATGGGAAATTAGGCTGATATGCTCTTTTAATTCTTAAATGTTGAGATAGCTAACAGAAAGATTTGGCCTCCAATTCAGAGTGGGACAGGTGGTATGGATTTATTTAGTTCCCATTGAAGAGTGCTTCCAGCAGCTGCTGAAATGGAAAGCAAACAAATGAAGCTTGAAATGGAGAATAGCTTAAGCTCAAATATGTAACCATTAAATTTTTGTTTCTTTTCCTTGCTACCTCGAAGATGTACTTTGCCAACTTTTCAAAGTGTTATACATATGCACGAAACATATGCATTCTAGTGATTCAGGCCATAAATTGTGAACACCCCCAAGCTATGAAGCAAAATGAGGCAGTCACTTCTACAGTGTTGCCTAACAAAGCACTGCTCCATTTTTAAAAGGGCAAAAAGAATGGGCAAAACTCACAGCAGCCTGAATGGACCGTGGCCTGAGCAAGTCAAATAGCTTTCTATCAAATTGGGCAGATCTAAACTATCTTGAATACTGTTGATCTTCACCTACTGGCACATTTATTACCTTAGTACAGGTATACAAAGGCCTCTCTATTAAAGTAACCTGCTAAAAGTGTTACAGTCTCCCAGGTATTGTTTCCTCCTCCCTCTTCTTCCTTCTGTTCCTTTATTTTCATTCTCCTACTTTCATCATTACAAAGGCCAAGAAATGAAATAGCAAAAGAAATGGGAGGGAGGAAGGAAGGCAAGAAGAAGAAAATGCAATAATTGTTATATCAAAACCTGAAAAGTGTTTGGTTTCCATGCCTTCAGGTTTTTTTAATTTCTCATTGAGATGTTAAAAAATGTATAATAAACATGAAGTTTTTTGAATTTTTCTTGAAACATACTTGCCATTTTTCACCCAGCACTGCTGCCAACTTTCTGACTGTGCAGTACAAACAGCTTTTCAGCTACTCCTACAATGGTGCATTCAGAAAAAAGATGCATGTGCTAATGCACCTGCACAGCCACTCATTTATGGCAGTCAGGAGCAAGTGAACATGCCAATCAGATAATATATGCAGGTTGGATCACTATATATCTAACTGCCTGCCTGTGTGTGGGTACTGTAGCTAAGGTGATGGCCATGGGTGACGTGGAGGCTGGTATGTTCTCCAGGGTACATCCATTTTGCCCATAGCAGGAAATTCTTTTTGTAATAATAATGTATAATTTACATTATCAGTATAGTATAAAGTAAGTTGTTAACCTTCTGAATTACAGATTCAAAAAATGAAAAAATTATTTGAATCAGTATGGTTCCTCAGCATAAGTGTATCTCACACTCCTTGTATATATATGAAAATATTTTATATATAATGCCCATAATATATATAGTTATCTGCTTGCATTAAAGAAATATGGGTGGGGGTGGGGTGTCTACATATATGCATACGTATCTATATGTATGTATGGTAAGTACATTTCTTTAATGCAAGCAGATTACTATGAAGAGAATGTTCATCTCTGATACTGAAAATATAAAGGGCCTAAGGGATATTGGCCAGACACACTATAGAGCTGTGAATAATTCTTGCCACCAGTGTTTCTAATGAAGACCATCTGCAAATAGCTTTATTTTTGGTTCCAAAAAAAGAATTCAATAGCTTTTAATCCAGCTGAACTTTTGAGAGATTAGTATTATGTTCTCATTACTCCTTTCACTGACAAATGAGTTTTGGGAGCAACTCCATCATTGAATCAGTTCACCAAGCAGAATATTCCACTTCATAAATGAAATAAACCAAACACCAAAATCTTCCAAACAACCACAAAAACAACGCAAAACACAAAACTCCCAAACTCAAACCAACCTTCTACGTCACTATAAATTCAGCTTTAAACTATCTGATTTTATTTGGTGTGATGTTTTAACTTATTTACACAGTGTAGTCTTCTGGATAGAATATTTTACCACTTTTTTCACACTCATCTGAAAAAATAACTGATAGAATAAAAAATATATATTTTTGGTGTTTCTGATTGATTCATTATTACCTTTTAAGAATTTACATAATTATTTTCATTTTGTTTTGAGAAAATGTAATTAAAATTAGAAAAAGAGTGTATGATGCATATGGAAAAAAACAACAAAAAGTCTATACACATTTCATTCAGACTTTGAGATAACTTAACTTACTCTCTGACTAAAGTGCTTTCTGGATTCTCCAGAACTGTGTTCTTTACAGCAGATTATATGCTTGTATTGATTCACTGTAAGCAAAGGAAATGTGGCACTGCAATAGAGTGTATATGAAATGCAAGAGTATCAACTGATGGCACATTTGGCTTTTGCTGCACAACTAACCTCCCATGTTCTCAATTCTGTGTCATTGAAATAAGAAATACAGAAATATACGCACAGAGGTACAATGCTCCTTCATTCAGCCTGTGCGCATTTTCAGGCAGGAAGTCTGACTAAATGGTTATTATAGTGCCTTTTGGGTTAAGAACCAGGGATTTAGCTGCTAGCACTAAAATATTATTTATAGTCTTACAGCGATGTTTCTAATTCATTCAGCATAAAAAAAAAAAAAAAACCAAAACAAAAAACAAAACACACAAAAAAAACCCAGCCACCAAAACCCAAACAACCTAACCAAACAGCCTTGGTATTGCTGTAGGTAGGGCAACGTTGTCATCTAATGGAAAATAAATACCCCAATGAAGTCAAAATGAAGTTACAATGGTGTACCTAAGCTGAAGATTCTTCCACAAGATTGAACATTCAAAATCAATATTTCTGTTACTCATTATTGCAATGCCCTGGTAGAGTGTTCCTGATTATCCCAGGTAAACACAATAGAGAATGGAAGAACAGCCTGTTTCAGTCTCTCTTACAGATCCATAAACCATCTCTGCAGTTTTCAGAGGTGTCTATTTTGCATTTGGCCTGGTGTGTCTTCGGACAGTATCTGCTCTACATTTCTCTTTTATCTTCCCCCCTCTTATTCACTCAGCAACATATTTCCAGTAGAAGCCCTGCCTGACTTGACCGCATCATTCACGCCATGCCACTCACCATGGTCTCTTCTTGGAGGGAGCTATGGACTTGGTCCAGAAACCCTGGGGATTAACAAAGTGGTGCAGCACAGTTCAGCCTGCTGGAAATCTGGGAGGAGAGAGCCCTGCAGTGTGCATGCGTGTGTGAGAATGTGGGAGCCAAGATCCTCCCCCAGGGCACTGTGCACAAGTCAAGAACAAACACACATTTCTTCTAAGAATCAGAAAAAAAAAATGTTTGCAACAGGTGAAGTACCTTTGCTTCCCTCATTTGTGTGCAAAGAGCAAACACTTAATGCCAGCCCCCAAAGACCAGCATTTGCAGGTCCACATTTCCCATGGCTGCCTATGAAGCTCCCATCGCATCAGACCAAGGAAATGCTCAACAGCCCTGGGATATTTGGGTACAGAAACCAAACTATGCTATTCTACAACAGCTGAGCTATGTGTGTCTGAATCACTTCCCCTGGCTTTGTCAGCCATTTCCTGGCCTGGGAGAGAGACATATCTGCGGGTTTGTGTGGGGTTATTCACCATGGAGCTCCCCTACCACATGGCAGCTTGGTGCTGCAGAGGGCAAGAGGAGACATGGGGCCATGTAGTGCTGGGAATCCTCCGTACCTAGCAGGGACTAGCCCTGCCACACAGTAACTGACACCATTGCCCAGGTTAGCCTCTGTATTCA
Source organism: Falco rusticolus (assembly GCF_015220075.1). Classification (NCBI taxonomy): domain Eukaryota; kingdom Metazoa; phylum Chordata; class Aves; order Falconiformes; family Falconidae; genus Falco; species Falco rusticolus. Next base: position 54,394,232 of record NC_051193.1, on the reverse strand, counting down.
CTGGGCGTGTGCAAGCTGGTGTATGGTGGCTGTGTAGACTAACTATTGGCAAAGAACCACTGGGTGAATGTGTGTGCTAGGGGCAGGCCAGCAAGTCCTAGGGTGATTGGTGCTTGCTGTGCTGGGTTTTGCATGTGATTGCTAGGCAGATGTAGTTCATCTGACAACCTTGAAGTGGGTATTTCATTGGCAGTGATGGAGCAGAGTCTTCAAGTAAGGGTGAGAATTCAGAGATCAGAGGGAAGCAAGAAGGGATATATTGCTTTTTTAACACAAAGAGCCAGGCATTGTGCTGCTCTGGAGCTTTCCACTCTCTTTGTAGGTTAAGGGAGGCTCGTTCCTTTGGGGCTCTCCCCAGACACTGGGCTAGTGTGGGAGCTTGTGTCCCAGCAGGAAGGATGGATGTTGTGCCCACTGAGGATAAGGCATGCATGTGCCATGGCATATTTAACAGTATTGAAGAGCATGGAAATTATTGCACACAGTGGTGCAGGCGCTGTCTCCTGTCTTATTGGATATATATACTGACAGACCAGGAAAATGCCTGGGGATCTTCCACACTGGTGAGCATACAGAAAAAGAAGTTTCTTGCCTGGGATTTCAGCTAGGGCACAGCACCGTGTGCAGAAAGAACTGGACACTGTGTGCATTGTCAGAGAATTTGGCCTCAGGGAAGCTAACAGGGGTGCTGTGACAGGACACTGTAGACACAATGATTTATATTTCCAATCAGGATTAATAATGGTTCAGGCCATCAAACATAAATAGCTGCTGTTTAGACAAATGAATTTTATATCAAGCTTTCGGTCGTATGTATTCACGCACTGCCACATCGGTTGAAAGCAGGATGAGAGCCATCAAAGGAGCAATAGGTTATGGGCAATCTGACCTGATGGGTCCTGGGAAAAGTGTAGGTTTCAGTGCTGAGTATACAAATCAGCCATGCTAAGCCTGCATGGGAAAGAAACAGCCACAATATGTTGCTCATCAGTATGGCATGAGGAGTCAGTTTAAAGTTTGCGCACACACACTCTGAGCACATGCATACTCTTCTGTGTTTTGGGATTCACTTGCTTATGGGCATGCTTACTGGTTATGTTTGCAACACCACGCCTCAAAGCTTCTGGATCAGTTGCTATGACCAAACCAATGATAACAAGGTATCAATTTTTCTTACTATGGGGAGATCGATACCATGTAAGGACAGAAATCACAGATCTACAATCCATTGAATAAGGCAGTGGAGAGTTCACTGGCTCTTACAGCCCTCCTCCCTGGCAAGAGGTCTGACATTTATTGTCCTTTCCCTGCCTCTGAGTCACACAGATTCTTCCCCAGCATGAATAGGTGGAAAGCACACTGCCTGGGCTGGCATGACACTAGTACAGGTGGCACCTCTTACTTCCTGTTGTTCATACGCACATTTGCTCTAGAAAAATATTTGGCTTAAGTCATCAAATAGTTACCTTAGTAGAGAGAAATGGGTGAAAAACGCAGCTATGAGATAACCTAAAATGCATATAGTAAATGAGAGAAGCATCTGTTACATCAGCATAACTCACAGGTACAAAACTACCTATTGGATATGCTTGTGAGGTCATTGGAGTTGCATGTACGGCACAAACAATGTGAAAATTTGATCAGGCATGTATATCACATCTCTAACTTTCAGAATCAGTACTTCTGTTAATAAGTAAAGTTAACATCTTTGTTAGTCACAGTTCTAAGCAAATTACAGATGGTTCTCATGAGATTTTTCAAACTCCTGATTTGTAGAGTAAAAAATCCATGAGCAGCATGAAAAGTGGATTGTCCCCTCCATTCTCTATCTCATTTAGTAAAAAGTTTTCCAGAGTTCAGGCAGGCTGACAATATTGGAAAAGCTAAACAATTCACAAATGTGGACACAACACCTGTGCGTCTGCAGTCCAGGCAAGGCACTGTCATCCCACTTGGAGGGAAAGCAAGAGGAAACTATTACTGACTCACAGAGACAGGTGGAAGAACAAAGCAGTGGCTTTGGCTTAATCATGGAATTGACTGCAAAGGAAAATTTTTATTGCCAAAGGATACAATCCATTTGTGATCAGCTCCACAGTTCTCTGCTAAAAAAATAAATATTTCTTGATGTTCTATTGACTTATCAGCATATGAGTGAAGCCTTCTGGTATTGGCACAGTTAAGAGAACCTTCTTACTAGGTGTAACCTGATCCAAGTGCTGCTGCAGTCAACCAGATAGGAAAAAAAGAGTTAGTCACCAAAGAACCGCTGCACTGAAACACGTAGCAATTGTTACCGATCTGAGCTATGACTCAGACTAATGGCTAAGAAAAGGCTCCATTTCCCATTGTACCTTAATTACTATTTTTTATAAGAAACATTAAAAATAATCCTGTTTCAAGCTTCTTGAATCAGAAAGCTTTTGTTTCCTTTAAGCTGGAACTTTTTACAAAAGTAAAATCTTTGAAATCATAGCAAATGTAGACATAAAATGATTAAAGACAGATCAGCATTGTAACAAGATATTACGAAATCATTGACATGAAATGCTTCATCTGCACCCAGCTCACACATTTTTCAGATTTTCAATGGGTGGAAATTATTGAGATTTTTGCCTTTCATCCTGATCACAGAGAAAAAAATGCTAGCAGCTCTGAACTGTCTGCAGTAGCAGAAGGGAGTTTCCTATTCTGCTCCAGTCCCATTTGGTTGCTTTCTGTTGTGAAGTTATTTGCTAAGGGCCACTTATTCCTGTAATTTATAAAGGCCTTCTAATGGAAGAGATGGGATGAGGCAATGGAAGTTGCTAAGTACTTCCTGAGGATGAAGACCAAAGCAGCTCATAACTTTTGCCCCCCCTCCACCCCCCCCTTGTGCTCTATTCATTCCCCAAACTGGCATTATTCCTTGTGTTTTTATTGGGCAGAGACAAGCAAAGCACCTTGCTAATACACAAGTCCCAGCCACACTCAGAGACCTTAATGAAGGGCTGGTTAGACCTCCTGTAGACTGGGTCTCAAAACATAAGAATATTTTTGAATGCAATTAAAAATCTTAATAGATTTCCCAAAGCCAATACAGAATAAAGAACATTCTTCTTTGGCAGCTTGCAAATAATGGAGAAAATTCTGACCACAATGTCTCTGAAGCTATCCCTAGAGTCCAACTGGAATTTTTATTGCTGCATTGCCTTTTTAGTCATGCCACTTTTTAGCACTTTTAGTTCTAGAAGTAAAGGATAAAGCTATGAGCAAAAGCTTCTGAAGCAGTTAGAAGCAACTTACTCAGCCTGTTGTTTATGAACTGCAGGCCACTCCATTTCTTTCAGACCTCTGCATTGCTAAGGTTTCCAGGAAGCTGTTCAATACTATGCCATACATTACCAAGTAATTTTACGTGCTGCACCAAGGGTGACTGTCATTCCATGCTGGTGGAACTCATCCATTTTCATGTTTAAGGGCCTCTGTCAGTGACTGCATAGTCACATAAGTATAACGATGCAGGTGGAATCACTCCAAATTAAAGACATGGCCAGCCAAAACCCCATCGTAACTCAGATACCACAAACTTACCTCACCAGCAAAAGAATTCTGCTATGACAAGATTAAATTTTTAACAATTTGCATCTAATGGTGTATAGATGCACCAATCAGACTTAGGACCTCCAAACTGGGGTTCATCTACTGTGTTGTTAAAATAGATTCATTGTTACCTCCCTTCCAGAGAAGAGTCTGGGCAAAACTCTTAGTTTTCTATCAGATTACTTCGCTGAAGAGAAGTATAAGAAATATAAGCTGTTATAATTGCTAATATGAGCATAGTAAGTATGGAAGACCCACTCACAACCACCCCACCCCATACCTACATCCTGCACAGGCAGTGAGGTGCCTGTTCTCAAATAACTTAGGGTCTGATGGGACAGCCAAAACAAGCCAAGGGAAGCAGGGAGAAGGAGTGGTGAAGGACTACCATCACTGGCATGGTAAGTCATGGCTGAGCTAGAAACAGGAGGCATGAGTCCTTGCAACCAGCCCAGAAACCTCATTATTTCTATGCCATATGGCTGCTGAAACCAATTAGCCCTGTATACATACATTTCAGCTGTTAGTCCTTAAATCTGGACAGATAAAACAGAAAACTGTGTTATTGAATACATGCAACTCTGATCAGGGATTTGTAAGACTTGCCAGGCTCAGAAAGTGTAGTGTGGTTCAAATAAGCCTCCTTAAAGTCTATATGTTTATAAGCTGAAAAAGATTAAACACAGATACAGAAATATTAGAAAGTAAAAAATTATTCTTTGGTTGGTTAGCACCATTAAATTTGCAAACACTGTCATTTCTGGCTAAGAATAGTAGTAGCAACTACCACCTTCTCCTTCCTGCTCCTCATAAATCTGAATCCTATGTCATGTAAGTGAGCATGTACAGACTGTATAGATAAAGAGGACATAAATTTCACAAGTTCTCTACACAAAATCAATAATAGCCATCAAAAAACAAATCACTTGATTTCACCTTTATGCTAAGAAATGCCCTTTCAGGTTATCAGAATCTAAACACGGTATTTAAAACCTTGTATCAGAGTAAAGAAAGCCTAAGGGTAAAAAAAAAAGTGACTTCTGCTTTATGTCCTGCTAATCAGTATCAACATTTTGAATTACACCTGGACAAGACTGGTTCCCTGAGCTTACATGTATTTAGTTCCTAGAAGTATACATGGACATTTATTAAACACTCCCCCAAAGATACCAAGAGAAAAAGCACTTGCAGGAAAAGTCTTAGATGATTAGCCTCAGTTTCAAAATTACATATGCTTACTATTATCCCCTGGGATCTGATGGTAAAATATTAAACAGCAAAATCTGCTCTGTCTCTGACCGACTGGCACTTCAGTGTGGTTCAGGAGGATGTTTGCCTGTGTGTATGCATATTACAAATGCCATGTCTTTGTATGTACATGTGTATTTGCCCATGTGACATACATGCATGCACACACCAATATGTGTGTATACAAAAAGTATGTGCTACATGTATTTGCAGTATCTATTTTGCATACAGTTTGTAGTGGTTTGTTGCAGGACTCTCCAAACTATCAAGCTGCCACAAGGTCTTTTACCATCACATACCAACATATTTTTCATGCCAGTCCCTCCTCATCCAGGGCATGCACTTCCTCTCTGCTTCTTCTTCCCCCTCTCTCTCTTCCTCAGCTGCTCTCTCTTCATTGGTTGACCAACCACTTAACAGAACTAGCCACAGCTGCACCTTATCTACACCTGCCAACCCACAGCTGTATATTAATATTAATTAACCCAGATTCATCCCTCTACAGTTTGTGGATTAGGTTTTTTTGTTTAAAAATCTTATCAGCTTTTTCCATTCTGGCTGGCTATGAATGATATCCACATTTTTGTTTTCAGGAGTCCAAGGACCAGTACTGGAAGATGCATGCAGAATAAGAAATATACTTCTGAGAAAAAAGCAACATTGCAATAGCAAACTACCTCCACCACTTGTGTCATCCCCCCGTTCCCCTGTCCCCCGTCTCCCCCAAAGAGTTCCTAGCAATCAGAGTGAGAAATATACCACCACACATTTGTCATACACAAATGTCATAACCAATGTCAGGCATATCACAGTCCAGAATTTTCCCTCTGGAGTCATGCATATGCATACCTAAGCACAAAGTCAGAACGTCAGTTGATACCATGATTACAGTTATCACAAGCCCTGACTTGGATGCACTGTCTCAGAAGTTTGATGGTCCAGGCTGTGGCTTGGATCTGTGTTTCAGTACCTGGACTGTTGCAGGGCTTTCAGAAGTGAATCAGGCTACATCAGATGAAGAGATGACTTTGCTTTCTGGCTGGCTTATTGTGCTGAGGGGAACAGTAAGGGAAGAGGGAGTCACAACTCCTCCCTCTTCTTTTTTGCTGATACAGGAGGAAGTTGTGCCACATACGCTGCCATACAAATGACTACAGGTGAGGACAGTCTGAAAAAACAAGGTAGAAATCAGGACATTCCTGTCCCTTTTTGTGTATGGTTATATGCCTTGTATTGTAATTTTACCCTTCCTGAATCCAATTTCTATTAGACATTTATTATTTATTTCTGGTCTGAAACTATTAAACTAAACATTTGAAATTTTTGTAAATATTTTTGCTTAGACTTAACAGCTAGCCACTTTATTGATTCTGTTGTATTCTTCTTATGAGACCCCCCTCACACACCTTTCTCACTAAATATGTGCAGGGCTCTTGCAGCGATTCTGACCTCTGTGAAATAAACCCATGTCCAGTTTGCTGTAGCAGTCACCAAGTTGCCTAGTGGATTACTGCTATTAAGGGGATGAATTTGGTGTCTTGGCAGTAAGTTAAAGTATGGTTTGTCAAATATATTTAGGCTTTGATGCTGTGAGTTGTCCTTTCCAAACAAGTTTCTGGGTGGTATTTTAAAGTTATGCTGTCTGCTGCTGTTTTCCTGGATATGATAACACTGCAACACGTCTGTTTTGTCAGAGGCCATGCCTTATGAATACTGAATATTTACTGATCTCTTCTTATGACCCTTTTTTTCCCAGAAGTGGAAATGACAACAAATGAGCTCACGCTGCAAGGACTTAAGTACCTCAAGGTACCTCGGAGCACAGCCAGGCCCCAGAGGGGAGGGGACCGAGCCCAGGATGGGAACCGCCAGCAGGGAACAGCTCACCCTATTCCTCTCCCATAACTGACCCTTGGCCTTCTGGCTGGATGGCTGCTGGAGCCTGGAAACGCCATTTCCACACTCTCAGTGGCGGGCTCAGGTGTGAAACTGCGTCACTCACTGCTTTTTAAGGAGAACTTTCCTTCATTTCTGCCAGGGACTGCAGATGGGGAGCGGCGCCCTTGGCCCGGGCACTGCCCTGGCACATGCCACCACAGCCCTATGGCTGACTGCTGCCCGAGGGCCTTGGCCCAGCTCAGTGCATGGCTGGCACCCAGCTGTCAGCAGGGGGTACAGGGGGAAGGCCAGGAGCCTCAGAGCTGCCCCTTGCCCTCAGGGCACCCCCACAGCAGCGAGGCAGGGCTTCCCCCCAGAGCTCCTGCTGCCTCTGGGCCTTCTGGGCATTTGGCCTCCCTGCCAGCACCACCTGCAGGCACAACAGGGCCCCTCATGCGGCCGGTGAGGAGCAGGATCCAGGAGCCCAAAATACAAATAGGAAGGCTGCACCAATTCCATGTCAGCATTCGCTGAAATAGACAGATGATGGAAATAGCACCTTCTCTTATGTTCAGACCCACTGTGCTTGCCTTTGTAGCTTTGGGAAACCCTTCTGACCTTCCCAACAAAACTTCCACTTGCAGTATGACAAACTTGCTCAGCTAGTCCTCAGTTTGACTAAACACTAAAATACTTGACTTTTTTTCTTTGAGTCCTGCCTGTTTCAATTTTATACGCTGTCTTCTGGACAGATGAGACAACGTAACTCTCCAAATAAGTCTTCACTTATTTTTGTGCATCCAATGTCTGCCAACAAAAGATTGCACATGTTCCTTCAGCTAGGTGAGGCAGCAGTCTCAGGTAGAGGAGGCTGAGGTTGCAATATAGTGTGCTGGACCAACACAGAATCTTGAATTTCAGCAGTTAAGAATAGCAGAAATTTTGCTTCAGAAATTGACATTCAGGGGAAACTTTGCTTTGCACAGCAGCTGCAGCCATGAATCTCAAACCAGAGGCAGAGAGAGGGGAGGTAAGGTATCCACATGAAACCTCCTAGGAGTCAAGATAATGGCATTTCTGAATAAAAAGAGAAAACAATTAAATACAGTCTTTTTCAACCCAGATCTTCAGATTTAGCTTTAAAAGCACTCCATCAGACAGATTCAATATTTTGCAACGGCAAAATTTTTTATAGAAATCTTTGTAAAAAGGTCAGTTTAGAAATATGGAGGTAAAGAAACCTCCATCCTGTAGTCAGTTCAGATATTCAAATGGTCAGCTCAAGGATTAAATAATACAGGAAATGCTTACGTTTTGAGCCTCTGAAATGTGAGGTGCAGCCTCACTTTAGTAGCACACTGATGATTTGTGTTTACATTTTCAAAAAATGCAACGAAGTATGATTTTCAAAGGCTAGATGCTCTCTGCCTTTCTGGGTAAAGTTTGAGCTTACATCTTGTGTAATGGTGTCTTGTGAGTTTAATTTTCACATGCTATTCTTAAATGTACATACATTTACAGCTGTAGAAGTGGGGGGGAAATTATAAAGTTCAATGCAAATTTTAGCACAACTCCAGCAAGATTTACATAAGACCAAGTCATACCAGGATCCAGCAACTTGAAGCTTCAAGGAACTCTGGGGAAGTTCTTTTCCCCATTTCGGCTGCTGCAGCTCATGAGCAACTTGGTTTTCCTTTGCAAAGTTCATTCCTTACTCTGCCAAAAGACTGTTGGCAAACATTTTTTTACATCAAACAGACAGTCTGTAATTAAACACTTGTAGATGGCTGAACTCAGTGAGTTATGAATGCTCTGGGACATATAAACAATCCTACAACAAGAATTGCTTCCATAATTTGAGTCAACAAAGTGAATGAGTTCTAAGCACAATTTAATAAAGTCAGTAAGACAACATAGCTACAGTTCACTCTCATTAAAATGGTCTTATGAGAATACGGTACTTTCACAATAACTTTTAAAAGGTGGGGAAATCATCAAGAAAGGATGATTTTTCATGTTTTCACTCAAGATATGAAAGTTAATGTACCTCAAAGCACAGCTTAGGCTAAAAAAGCAGTTGTGAAACCTATAGAAAACACCACTAATTCTTCTGGAGGCAGGATCTGAATATTTTGGTTGTTTTTTTTTTTCCCTAGAGATAATACTAACCCTCATTTCTGGATATTCTGAAAGACCATTCCATTCCCCCTCTTTAATTCTTCAAGTGCTGGAACAACTTGTATTAGTAGGTCTGTGGTAAGGTTGGCCAGCTGCTAACTTTTTGATCATGATTTTGTCCTGTGCACTATAGAAGCTTTGCAGCAACAGATGAAAGACACAAGGAATTTTTACACTATTTGGCTGAGAATTGGACTGAAGCATTTGTGGGTTCTGTGCCATGATAACACAGCTAGGTTGCTTTTTGCATCCAATACTGTCTTCACATTGTAAAGGTCTATAAGTGCTGGACCAGGGGTTTCATCTTGGCTAGTCTGTAGCATATTTAGCAATATGTTGTATTGCACAAGTCTAAGTCTCCCATACCGATTCTAGTCTCTGAGCGGCTTTCCATCAGTTTGAATTCTAATGAGGTATTGACTGTGGTCTATAGGTATAAATGTAAGCATAATGCACTTGCACTCCCTAGGAAAGCAACACGACTCCAGCCTGAGTACGCAGCAGGTCATGTAGCAGCAAGCTTGAAACAGGTTGGGAAGTGTTGAATATTTGGGTTTGATTTTAAAAAAAATATTTTGACATTTCTGAACTGATTTTTTTTTCTAAACATATTGGGCTCTGAAAATGCCAATTTGGGATGAAAATAGTTTTGAAAATATCAGCCTTTTTCCCTAGGAAGGAAATTTCATCTGTCAACTAGCTGTACCATCCAAAACTAGTCAAGGGCAGAAATAAGCAGAAAACACATGTCCTAAATAGGTACCTCTGTGTCTATTGCTGAGCCCAAGGAGTTTAGCTCAAATGGGAACCATTTGGATTGGGCTGTTTGCCTTTTTTTTAATGGCCTAAATTTGCAGCAGTAGCCATGACTATCATAACAAAGAAAAACATGAAATTGGACTCAGAATTAGTACATTCTGTCTGCTCATGAGGGAGAAGTCCAACCCAAACCTTCACTCCCAAACACATGCTAAATTTTCAGGAGGTTTGACTGGGGATTCATAGCTTCTAGCTCAAGTTCATCTCTGCTACCAGTAATTATATCAGATATGGTTATGACAAACAACCTGCAGGCTTCCATATTTCTCTAGCAGGTTTAAGTTTACACCGCTTTGGAGTTATTCAGTTACAAAGAAGGAGAGAGAAAGTTTCTTTAAGCCAAATTCTTTGTCCGCATAATTTTGGCTGCATCAGGGTCTTCTGAATTAGCTTTTGTAGTTAGCCCAACAGGTCATGCTGCTCTATTCTCTGACTTTTCCTTAACTAGGAATGATCATTGACAGTTGTTCAGTCAGGAGGGAACCTGCTTTGTCCTTTCAACCCAGTGGTAGCAGCCTCCGCTGAGTGTTTGTCTCCCTCCTATTCCTAATGCCAGGGCCTGTACAGTGCCCTGTATGGTTTTCAAGATCGGCGCTCTGTTCAGTAGTTGCAGCAGAGGACTTCTGCCCCAGCCACATGCAGATATTTACATTCTTTGTTTATTAATGCACTGAATAGCAACTAGAAGAATAAAAGTGTGTGACTCACCATCCTGCTTGATCTTTCCTTAAGGTAAGGAAATGTTTTTTTCTGCCTATCAAGTAAAAAGAGAGAGAATATGAAAGAACAAACAAAATAGAGTAGACGTGACAACATCACATAATGGGTCTGTGAAAGTAAATATGCTAATATAGTATTGCCTCCTTTCTAAAGGGTCAGGCTTTGATCTTAGACACACACAGCTTTAAAATTTCTCAACATTGCAGCTGAAAGTGATAGGCAATAGACCTTCTGCTTGGGAAGGAGCCTGCCCTCTCTCCTCCCTTCCACTCCTTCAAGGTCTTTTCAAGGTAGTTTTGTAGTTACCTCTGTTGCTGTTAGATTAATCCTTTCACCTCTACCTGTTAGGCCTCTGCTTTCTTCTCCCACTTGAAACAGTAAGTACCTTTGAATAAGGCTTTCTTGTTTTACAGTAGGGTTAACATTTGGACTGGGGAAATACTTTAAGCAGAAGATTATTGCTAACAATACTTATTTTCTGAAAGAAAAGTAGTCTGTTTCTTGGCAGCACCATCTGTGAGAAATGGGATCCTCCCAAACATTTGGGAAAAATCCCTACTGCCAGCTCCCACACATCACATTACTTTTCCCTCTGCAATGTCTCTTAAACCAATAACTACATGTGAAGATGCAGAAACCAACGGAGTCAACTGCAAATCTTAGTCATGTACTCACCATCCTGGATGTGAGAGCCATAGCACCGACAAAGTGCCAGGAACCTGGAGGCATGTGTGCCTTACTGAGGTTCCCAATGTGGGACCCTATTGCTGTCCAGGTAACATGCATTTATGTAATAGCCTGGCACTGCTAGACTGTTCTTAACTGCAGAAAGCTGTAGGAAGAGAATTCTTACACATGGGAAGAACGATGGGAAAAATGGATGACAAATCTCAGATTAAAATGCAGGATGATATTACATGGATCAGTGGCATCAGCACATTAAGCCTGTAGTACAACATAGACTTGAATGTGCCAAGCTCTTTAAAGAAGACTGCTAGAGTGTTTCTGTGCATACTGTCTGATACTCTTCCATTCTGTGCATTAATTATTTTTCTGTTTTCAAGGAACGAAGGGAAGTAAGCCACGAGTTTTTTAAGCTTGAAGGGAGGCACGGACAGAGTGTACCCTCAGAAAGTTTGCTGAAGATACAAAACCAGGAGGAGTGGCCGATACCCCAGCAGGCTGCGCTGCCTTTCAGTGAGAGCTGGGCAGGTTGGAGAGCTGGGTGGAGAGGGACCTCACGAAGTTTGGTGAAAGCCAGTGTAGGGTCCTGCACCTGAGGAGGAACAACCCCCCACACCAGTACAGGCTGGGGGTGACCTGCTGGGGGGCAGCTCTGTGGAGAAGGACCTGGGAGTTTGGGTGGGCAGCAAGTTGCCCACGAGCCAGCAGTGTGCCCTGTGGCCAAGAAGGCCAGTGGGACCCTGGGGGGCATTAGGGGCAGCGTGGCCAGCAGGTCGAGGGAGGTGATCCTGCCCCTCTGCTCTGCCCTGGGGAGGCCACATCTGGAGTGCTGGGCCCAGTGCTGGGCTCCCCAGTTTGAAGCAGGGAACTGCTGGAGGGGATCCAGCAGAAGGCTACGAAGATGATGAGGGGACTGAAGCATCTCTCTTATGATGGAAAGCTGAGAGAGCTGGGCCTGTTTAGCCTGGAGGAGACCAAGAGGGGATCTTATCAATATCTACGAATGTCGTAAGAGCAAGTGTCAAGAGGATGGGGCCAGGCTTTTTTTCAGTGGTGCCCAGCGACAGGACAAGGGGCAATGGGCACAAACTGCAGCACAAGAAGTCCATCTGAGCATAAGGAAAGAATTATTTACCTTGAGGGTGACACAGCACTTTGACAGGCTGCCCAGAGAGGCTGTGGAGTCTCCTTCTCTGGAGATATTAAAAACCTGCCTGGATACAATTCTGTGCAACCTGCTCTACGTGAACTTGCTTTAGTAGGGGGTTGGACTAGATGATCTCCAGAGGTCCCTTCCAACCCTGACCAGTCTGTGTTTCTGTGATTCTGTGAAACAGGTGAACTATGCAGGAAGGAGAGAGATGATGTTCACAACCACAGTATAGCCTCCTCTCTCTCAGCGCTATCCCCTCCAGCTTAAAAAGCACTCAAAAAAAATTAAAAGGAGCTGCAGGAACTTTAGGTGCCAAAGAATTAATTTTCTATTCAGAATTTGAAGAAAAAAATGCAAATGGAATATTTGGAAGGCAAGTTCTTTTCAGCTTTCCTGAGAAACAGGGAGAAATGGAGCTTGAACTTCTTCCTTAGAAATGCCTCTTCTGTGAGGCATCAGAGAAAATTTTAAGGGACAAATTGGAGCTGTGATGGATGACTTGTGGTTGTGACTTTTCAGTGGAGAGGAGGAAAGGATGTTTTTAATTTCAGGTTCATGGAAAAATCTCATAAAAGAAGGAAAAGGGTGGTAAACATGAACATGAAATGACTCAGGGGACTTAAAATGCAATGCAAAGTCTAAAAATGTGACCGGTGACAACCAGGCAGACAAACTATAAATATGAGTAGTCATGAGAAGCTGGCCTGATATTAATGGCTTTAGGAATCTGAGGGGGAAAAGTACATTACATTCGAGGTGTTGAACCCAAGTCCTAAATACATTCTTGATAGACTCACTGGGTTACATATTTCTCTCACTATTTTTATAAATTTCCTTTCCAGAAAAGTCTGTTCCGGACAGCATGTCTGACCTCCTGCATAACTTGGGCCATACAGTTTTACCCTGTCATTTCTCCATCAAATCCAAATACTTGCAGTCAAATTTCACAAATGCAGGTCATTTTGTATAGAACATTTCAGCTGATGGTTAGCAGAGCTGTAGCCAGTTGTATTTGCTGTTAAAAATTTCCACTCTGTTTCCAAGTTGAAACAGCTTCAGCTGCCAGCCATTGGGCCTTCATAAGCCTTTGACTACTAGATTTAAGAGCTCTTCAGTCTCAGTTATTGACCTTTCTTTTTGATGTACTATCTCTCCGCATTCCATCCACAGAATGTAAATGCCAGTGCAGACTAGGTTATGGGAGGAGAAACCTCCTCTGCTCACACAGGTGTCCACTGTTTGGCATTCTGCAATATCTGGTTCAACAGACAGATAAAGTAAGCTGAAGAAGGTGATGGTTTGGGGAATAGAACTGCAGTGCATAGCAATGTTTTACCTACTGAAATGTGACTCCCATGAGGGTTAGTGATGTTTCTGGAACAAGACAGATCTTCCCTATAGACTTCCTTTATATGAAACATAGCTAATAATAATTATTTAAAATCAGCAAGGGGATTTTATTTCTTTGACAAACTATGCTATGCACCTCTATACATGCCTATCACTAAAAAACAACTTCTAAAGATCAGTGAGAGAAAGGAATATTTATCCAGGTCCAAACATCTTTTTTTCAGACTTGTTTAAAACTTTAGTTGTAACTTTGCATTTGGCATAAGTTTGGAATCAAACTTATTTTACACAAACCATAAGTTGCCCTATGATCTGTCAAACTGCAGCACAGGCTGATTTAGGATTGCAGTCATGGTAATTTGAAATAATTTTTCTGGTTTTGTGCAAGTTTCCTGGTTTTACATTTCCAAAACTGAATATAAAGAGTTTCATATGACCAAAGCTTTTTCTTTTTTTTTAATGAAATTTGCATCAACCTCGGAAATAAATCTACTTAAAAGATACAGTTCTAGTTTCAGCCACATATATTAAAGTTTTGATACTACAGATTTTTCCCCCTGAGCAGCATTATAGTTCTCCTGTCTGTATGGCAATTCTTCAAAAAGAAACATGCCTGCTTTTTTTTCCAGAATCATACTAGGAAGACAGGTCACATCTGACAGGAGCATTTTCATCTTGCTCTGTAAAAATGGCTGGTATTAGTATAAATTAATTACCATGAGCTCATTAACATGCCTGGCTCAGGTACTGCAGACACTGCAGCCTGGACAGATGCCTAATGACATGCAGCCATGATTCCTGACAAATTTGTACACAGCCACAGATGAGTCTGAAAAAATGTATAGTGACGAATTCCTGCAGCTGGGTAGAGATAAAAATTAAAAGTAGAACCTTAAGAAGAACAGGCAACATGACATGTATAAAGTTGTTTTGGTCATCTTCACTACTAATAGCAAGCATTATCTGGATCTATGAATCAGATTCTGTGAAATCATTCTCACTTTTTTTAAGGGGAGGTATCTTTGAAGTTTCTTCTCATCACTAAAGAGGATTTCCGCTCTATGGATTTCATTATTGGAAGGTGCCTCCTGCAGGAACTTTTCATTATTCACCCCTCAGTACCCCCTACAAGATCTTCCCATCAGCATGTTACCTATTGTCACTTTTCCCATAGAATGGAATGGGGGCTGGGGAGAAAGTCCTCCGCTGCTGAAGGTAATCTGCCCATGTTCTGCACCAGTAACATCATACTGTACTGTGGGCAAATTGCTTTTATGGAGTATATAAGATAATAGAATTAAATCAGATTAATATGGTGGTAAAACATTTCACATCAGGTTTTTATTAATTTAAAATCTCTCTTGTGTCATCTTCTTCTAGAACTGTTTTAAGTGCTCAGATTGCTGGAAATCCTTGACCTGTATGCTCATTGCTTGTCTTCCTTAATGCTTTGGCAGAGTTGCTACAGAAAAATCCTACAGGAAAAGCACCATAAGCACTTTTGCATGCCCTGTTTATTGATTTCTTATTGATTATGGACACAAATAGAGATTATTACCATGTTTGTTTACAGTGGTAACTGCTTGCTGGCCAGTCATTGATTCTCGCTACTACTTATTCACTTGATAATCCAAAAGGAAACAAAAGAAAACTGTTCAGACATTTCAGCTTTATATAACTGCACTTTCATTGCCATAAGAACTAAACAGGAATTCTTTCAATATATGCCAGTGAAAAAAATTACAACTTTTGAGACTGTCATTTTTGAATCACCAGCCATCATGATTTCAATGAACTCCCCCCCCAGGCTGCTGCTCTGACTGTATGTGCAAGCTCAGCATGAGGGAATTCCAACCATACTGTCTCTTTTGAGCCCCTCTGCAAAGGGATCCTGGCAATCAGCAGGTCTTTTGCTTTCTTCCTCATATGTGTATGCTGTAAGCAAAACAAATTGCTTTAAAAGCTTACCAAGATTTCTCTTCCTTTCTACCTCCCCTCACACAGTCCTGAATACATGGTAGAAGACACACACAGAGGTGTGATGCTGATGTCAGAAAAAAAGACATCAGTGTTTATTGTGAATTACTCTCCCCTGCTGTTTAGCAAATCACTTAAGGAGCTGATCTTGATTTCTTCACATGGTTTTGACTTTTTTTCAGTATTTGCCTGGAAAATTATCTGGGACAATTTCTGATCTGCTGCTGTTTGCCCTGATGGCTCACTACTTATCCTTTGATTTGTATAGCTGGCCACATAATTAATGAAAGCCTATTTTTTCTGGCTGAACAAAATAACAGATATATTCTGGAGAGGAATTTTGAAGTGAATAAACAGGTGGGGTAAAATTTAAGGAACGTGTTGGGTTGCTGCAGTTTTATTATTACTTATTACTCACAAATCTCAGTATGGCACTGTAAGTAAAATCAAATGGTGCTGCTGCTTTTTATTCATTACAACATTAACAAATATGAAAAGGAAGGGGTTTTTTTTACTGTAACTTTATCATCTCTAGCCAAAATACTATTCCTTCACTGCCAATCAGCATTTGCAACTGGATACTTCTGGGATGAGCTTGTTGGAGAGGCATGCTTTGCAGTTTCGAAGTATAAAATAAATACAGAGGATCTGCTTCTGAGTTATCTGAAGAAACAATAATAGTTCCTTCTTGGACTTTCTTCATGGGATGTGGAGCTTTTTTTAGTTGTCTCACAGCCTGAAGGTTGTTGAATGGGCTGGTTTTGATCCTCAGTCACACCCCAGCACCTTCCAGTCAGGATTAGAATCATGTCAGCTACTTTCTTAGAATTGCTCTTGGCTGTGTCTTGCTTCATACTACTATTTATCAGGAAGGCACTGTCATCCACCTGTTTGAGAAGTGAATGACTTTTCATTGTTGTAGTCACAAATACTCACAAGTTCCCACAAATATTGGTGTTACTTGTGCACTCTCTTCTTTATCATGCAAATAGGAGAAAGGCTTTGACTCCTGTTCCTTTAGAGGTCTTCTAGTCTGGCAAATCTGAATTTGCTTTATTCAGCCCTTACAATCAGAATGCTCATTAAATCCTCGAATGTGCTTAGCTGGAGTAAGCATTTTCAATTGGTGTTTTTTCTAAGAACTGCTGTATTTTAATTCTCCTTCCTTTCTGAGGTTCTATCATCCCATTAAATTTCTACTTTC
Source organism: Falco rusticolus (assembly GCF_015220075.1). Taxonomy (NCBI): domain Eukaryota; kingdom Metazoa; phylum Chordata; class Aves; order Falconiformes; family Falconidae; genus Falco; species Falco rusticolus. The sequence goes on along the minus strand of NC_051193.1, from coordinate 54,377,439 downwards.
ATCCTGACTAGGTTAACTGGACAGTCTCAATCAATCTAGTCTCAACAGCCTACTTGGAAGCCAGCAGCTGAAATTCTGGTTGGAAGCAAAAGTCCACTGTCTACAGGAATGGTCCTCTGTTCTAGCAGTGCTTTTTCATCTATTTTAATTGTTATTGTGTGTAGGGGGGGAACCCTCATATTCCTCTTGTTTATTTTTTCCCTCTTATGCACAGGATTTGTGTGAAAGATGACAGTCTTTTTTTAATTATTATTATTATTATTGAAGAACATGCTGACAGCTTCTTTCCCATTCCAACAATAAACCACCATATCTTCTGTTCTCTCTTGGGGAGGCATTTCCTCAATGTGATTCTGTATTCCAATCCAGAGGGAGGATGTGGAGCCTTTGCCTCTTAGTGATGCTTGGTGAATACTCACTTGAGAGAGTTTCTTTTCACTTTTGAGTTCTTTATGCTCTACATAAGATTTCATGGTGATCTCTTTCAGCTAAGAAATTATCTTGAACACATTGACATTAGAAGCCTTGCTGCTGAAAGTTTATTGAAATACAAACACTAATGTAAGATTGTGCCTTCTCTTTGACACTGTAGCTGTGGAATATCCACAGGAATGCCTATCAAGCAAAGGTGCCAGGAGGGTATAGACAAATCAAAATGTGTTAGACGTTCAAAGAAACTCCTCTGGCAGAAACAGAAAATATATACAGGAAATATACACATTAGCTAAACAGCAACGTAGAAACATGCAGGACATGGTAACATTACAAACAGCATAGCAGCTATACTGGACATAACGGAAGGAGAAACAGCACTGGTGGCCTTTTTCCTCACACTAAAGTTGTCAAAAAGAACTGACTGATGTTGAAACTGTTCTAAAAAAAGCTTGGATTCAATAAAACAGGACATTGTGGTGAAATTTTATTTCATTGACAGTACTTTGAAATGCTTTCTGGCTTCAGAGAACATTTGACAGAACAAACTAACATTTTTAGTTTTAATGTCACCTGAGATATTTTAATGGAAAACACAGTAACCAGGACATTAGCTCCTACTACTTTATGATAAGGAAACCTCAAGTTAGGAATAACTCCTAACACTTTACCGTAAGGAAACATCAAGTTTTTAGAACACTATGTAGCTCAAAAGCAATTATTGGATGTTCTGCTGGGTTTCATTTAATCCCTGGTTGGACTTGTTCATCTCCATTTAGTAGAACTATACAAACCAAACATAAGCAAGGGATGTACTATGATTACTATGCTAAGCCAAGGGGTTTATTTTTATCTTGTTTTCACTCTCTCTTTCTTAGATATACACATTGCCCCAGCTTAGACAAGTGAACACTTCAGTGAAAGGGCCTTTCTTTTTTTATAGCTTGGTATATTAATTTTTTTTACCTATTTTGATGGATATTACAGTAATACATACATAAATACTCCTTGCTCAAAGGGAATAAAATGTAACAAAAGAAAGCATTACGCCATTTGCCTCTCTTCTCCCTATTTAGTTAAAATATTAATTGTTTGTACTGCTGAGCTTCCTAGGTACTCCTGAATTTAGCCCATGGGCCCACTATGTTAAGTACTAAACAAACATATAGTAAGACTGTCTCTGCATCAGAATTTAGGGCTGGAGCCAAGTGCAGGGAAATCCAATAAACTGGGATTTATTAAATATTAAGGCAAATTAATCTTTTCTTAAACCATTGTACATTTTAGCTGGTTTATATTTTTAATTTAAATTACAGTTTAGTTTAAATTACAGTTCTGGAACAAAAAGCCGAATTTCACCAAAGGTCTGGAAGCATACAGAGGAAATGGCAGTGACCTCTAGCACTAACACTGGTAACACAGGGTGGGGAATGAGCATAAAGAAAAAGCTAAGTCTCATACACAAACAGAACAACACTGGAAACAACACTGGATCTGAGGTGGCAAAGAGGGAAGAATGGGGAGTGTGTGTGTGTAGGTTTTGTTATTTGATTCCTTCTGTATTCAAAGCAACATGACTGCACTTTCACAGTAGCCAGAACTGTTGGGAAGGAATGAAAGAAATGGGTAGCCACTACTGTTGAAGAAAAGGGTGATAACACATTTATAACGCTGCCAAAAATGCTCTGTCGATAAAGAGCTTTTCATGCACATTTGATATTTCTGCCCCCTGAAGAAAATTCACCAGTAACTCTCTGAATGGAAATGTTCAGTTTTCTAAGCTGAAAGAATTCGTAAATATACCTTTATGACTATTTAGAAATTTAATGGAAGCAGTAGTTTTCCACAGACATGAGAGATGATGCTGTAAAATCAGGGCGTATTTTATTTTTCCGATCATATTTGTTAAGTCAAATTTGAATAGACAAAGCATTTTGGAAGAAGATTCAAGTTGCTAAATAACATGAATTATTATTTTAGTCAGTTTGCTGAGAAAAATAAGCTTTATTGCAGATCCATGGTATTACAGTCAAAAGCTTAGAAAAAATAGTAAAAATCTGACATTTTGGAATAAATTCCACCTTATTTAAATAATTTCCACTTTATTGAATTAAAAAAAACCCAAACATAAATAAACCAAAGCAAAACAACAAAGGAAGGAAAAAAAATCCTTTCTGCCTTGTTGATGTAGCTACCAAATGTATGTGCTGGATTCATGCAATTACATCATTGGCAAACTATTACGTGAGACCTCAGCGTGTTCCAGTCCCGGTCGTGCTCAGGGGAGACAAGCACCATGTTCACATGCGGGTATTGTCCATATATGACTGGAAACCCCAGTGTGTGCAGGCTCCCGGCCGGCCACCGCAGGGGTGCAGCTCAGCCCTCAGTACATAACTGAGACAGAGCTGCCACAGCTTGCTCTGCCAGGAGCTTTCCTCCGGGAATGTCAGGAATGCCCTCAGCATTTATTCAGCAGGAAGCTATTGGCTGAAGGCACAGGGCAGCAATTGTATGTGTTTCTTTAGGAGGGAAATTTGGGTCTCTTCAAAACAGAGATGTGCTGCTTAGTTAAGTGGGTAGGCGATGTTTTGTTTCCAATGATATTAAGTCCTTTAAACAAGTGATCAGCTTTTGTATATCTATTTGTATTGGTTGTTTCTTGTGTACAAACTAATGTATTTTAGCCCCACTGTAGCAGCTTTCTATTTCTGAAATAATTTTAATGTATTTGAATCTAACAATAGTAATAATGACAAATTATTTTTTCTTGGAGTCATCTTGGAGGAATGGCCGTTCAGAACGGTAAGAAGTGATAAGTTTAAAGACCAATTTTTTACTGGCTTGCTGTTAAAAACAATCAACATAATGAGTGATTCATGTATGTGCATGGTTCTGGACAGTCAGTAGTGAGGAAGAACTACAAATTTGCTTCTGAGACCGTGTTATGATCCATTCAGAATGTGAATATGACTTGAAAGCAAAAAAAAGAAACAAAAATTTTAACCTTGTTTTTTTAAAGAAATGTTTGTATTAGTAAATGGCTGGATTAAGTCAACAAGAGATGTAAAACTTTAAGGCTGCCCATAAACATCTGTATTAGGAAAGTGCTCAAAGAAATGCAAATAAATTTTCAGTGTCTTACAAAAGTGCGTTCCTCTGGCTTGCTCAGGGCTTATTACTGTAAGTGCTGAGGACTCCAGCCTAAAGGCACTAGTCCCATTAACTTCAGTGACATTAATTATGTGTGTAAATCTAAAGAAGCTCCAAAATTTCATGAAGATTTGCCACCTTGCAAGTTCAGGCTTTTGCAGCACCTACAATGCACGCTATAGTGTATATGTACAGCCCAGGATGCAGAGAGAACTCGATAAACTATTGGCCAAAACCAGGTTTTCTGTCCTTTTCTGAGCTGGCATTACCCACAGAGAGATTTTATGAGTTAAGACCATATCTAAAAGTAGTAGTTTGTGATGCACATATACATTGCTCCTTTCCCATCTGAGTATGTGACATGCACTTCTAGCATATCATGTCTTACTGCAATGGGACACTTATAGTCAGCTTATGTGGTTTTTGTCGTCTGTTAGGTTGTCTGTTGTCTGCTAAGTTGGCTCCCAAGCCTGAAAAAAGATTCTGCATAAAAAAGCCATAATACTCCACCATAATCTCTGCATGAATGTATCTTTAATTATGCATTTAACAACTGGAATATATGGATAGGATATACAGCTATACTGCCTAAAGTGGGTTGCTGCTGCAACTGCCTGTTTGCAACTGCATGACGTTTTGCTTCCTTACTCTGCAACTTCTAGGCTGGTGTCAAATTCAGGTGTTTCCTCCCTCGCGTTTAAATCACAAAATACCCGCAAAAGAGAGTCCACAAAATGTCCAGTGAAGATTCAGATATAATAAAACTTATGACTGAGCTGAAATGGTTTAACTGGAATAGCTGTTTTCTTCAATTTCTAAAAAAAGTATTACCTAGGGAAGAAACTGGCCATACAGCTGTTCTCACAGAAATCCTATGCACCTTTATATAAATATATTTCTTACATTTAAACATACATGTGTTAGTGAGTGTATGCAAGCATTTTTCGGTGTTAGCATATTTCTGTGTGTAGAGTATAGCTGAAAGGAGATAGATCACATTTTAGAGGCTTTTACTTTACCACAGAAGCAATATATAGTATTATTTGCTTATACAAACTGTGACCCAAGATCTGACCTAGGGTTAAAACTTCAATGAATATCCAGATATCTAAATAATAGCTTTAACTGGTCTGATACACTGCCAATACCTCATAAAGTGACTGGAAGCCAGATATCCACCAGATTAGCCAAAGGGTGTGTAAAAGCCCAAACATAAATGAAAAAAGTCCATTTTGCTATTGGTCAGTAGCATGACATTACAACACATATACATATAAGTATATAAAATGCATATACAATATACATAAACAGAAACATATGTATGTATGTATTGACTGTAAAGATTACAGTTCCAATTTCTGTATGGCCATTGGTTTGAGGAAATTGATTCTTACTCCTAGGATGAAAGTATGTATGTCACATCTCCACCAGAATTCTTACTAAAAATTTCTGATTTCACTGTGTTTCCTCTGAGACAGTAGACAGTAGGCCATTTATGATTAAAATTTCACTAACTAGACCACTGAAATAATCAAATGTTCCTTTATTGTTAACTTTTGTTTAGTTTGACAGACCAAAAAGAGGTTTGAGGGAACTGGTATTTTTATTTACTTATTTATGAGAGTAGAAGCCAGGTTACACCATCTTTGCAGTCTCTCTTTTCATTGGTAGAAATTCATGTACTTTATCATTTGTTAATAGAATGGTGAAGAGTTAACACAGAATCCTTTATAGCAGAATAGTCTCATGTGTTTTTTTTATTTTCTGGTTGGGAAACTGACAGAAAGATTACCGCTGGCATGTTATTAAAAAGTCTGATGTGTCTTTGAAGTGAAGTGCAGCCTCTGTCATTATCTTTTACCAAATAACAGTACAAATCTTGATTAAACACTTTTCATGATTTTTCTTTTAATAGGTTTCACTTTTAGACAAGGAAAAAAGAATGCAAGGTAATTATTTCAAAAGATAAAATACCATATGCTATTTTGCAGTAACTGTATGGTAACTCTAAGGGAACACGTTAACTTTGCAGGAAACCAAAGTAACTGAGCAATAAATTGTGTTATCACTATATCTGTTATCTCTTGATAAATATGAAAAGAATATTGCAAGGATCTCAGCAGACATATTATTAATTGAATAAAGTGAAATATGTACAAGGATTGATGCTTCATTTTGCATTTTCTTGTGTTAGCAAGTTGCAAGGTTTTATATTTACCGTAGTTTGCTGTTGCAGATCTAACCATCTCCTTATAATTTGGGAAGAGAAAGAGCTGTCTATTCCTTTTTGTATATGTCTGCACTAACATCCACGTGTATCAAGTGCCTTATTATTCCTGTAGTCTTTCTCAATCAGCTGCTCCTGGCTTCTGATCAATATAGGTTGGATATTAATTCTGTATATTGGTAAGAAGTGTTATCTGCTTTGTTATGTACAGAAAGACATTGATGAACAGGGAAAAGGAAAAGAGAGAATGTTGTTGCATCCACCCATATGCTAACTGGACAAGGTGCCAGAGTTTTTGTTGGGCTGCTTTGGCCACATGTCCATCCAGCTTGCACCCTCCCAACGTTCTGGCTCAGTTGTATTGGCAATACAGCAAAGAGAAGATAACAGAGTCCAGCAGTTCCAGAGATGCAGCTTTAGGATTGTTTAACATTCTTAATATAATTGAGACAGAAAGCAAGTGTCATTACAGGAACAATAAAACTGGAAAATGTTCTAGGTTTGAAAGTAGTTCCAGTGTATAGGTTTCTTAAAGGTCAGGCAACATACACCATACATACTCATGCATGTAACTGTAAGATGAACAAAGAAATACAGACCTATGTAGGTGAAAAGGATGTATGGAGTTCATCTAGTCCATTGTACTGCTCAGAGCAGGCCCATTGTACAGTACTTTTTGGCAGCATCAGCAAAGTATCCTTTAAATAAGGCTTGAAGACCACTTCTATGTCAGACCAGTTTTGTAGAGTATAAAAGGGTAAAATATTTTCCCCATAGTCCAGGGATCCAGAGAACACAAGGATATTACTGAAGTGTTACAATACTGACAAGGAGTAAAAAAACTGAGAAATTGCTACTGCTACCACATTGCTTCTGAGCTACAATATAGTCAAGTAGGTAAAAGAACAGTTTAGCCTGTGTCCAGGAATAGTATCCAAGCCAACAGTAAAAATATAGAAGCTCCTACTGTTTGTTTAAAGGCAAAACAACAGGCAAACCACATAACATCAGCCTCCCCATGTACCAGATGAAGCACAAGTTGTGACTACTTCAAAAACCCAAGGGTTACCTCAGCTACATAAAAATAACTATCCATTCTACAGTATAGATTATTTTTATACCAGCTGACAGAATTAAAATAATCTATGCTGATTTTGGGTAGGACAGTAACATTTTTCATTGTTTAGGAATGTTTGGGATACACTAATAATGGGAGAAATCCAGATGATCTTAGACACTGGCGTGGAATAGTTTGTTATAGGCCTTTTATAGATTTGGCTGCTTCTCTTCATGTAGTAAATGACAAAACCAAAAAGGTCTGGAACACAGATCTGAAAAATGGCTATTGCCTTTAACTGTTGGTTGGGTACAACGACACAAGAAGATATAAAGAACTATAAACCATCTGCTTTTATATGAGATCTCTAGATTATAATTAGAAATTGTCGTAGTTGCTCAGAGTTAAAGTTTAGTCAAACTTTTTCCTTTTACCTGCTCAAAAGCTAAAAAATATTAATAGCATTGCAAGGATGAAGGGAAGCCAAGAAAGTTTTGCCTTGAATTTTCCATACATATGTCCTTTATTTCTTGGAAATGCAGGTTATCTCACTATAAATGTATGTAAACAGCATTTAATAAAAACATCTACATACATCTGTCTGGTTTCAACATTAAAATGACATTTATATAACATACAGTGACTTTATTACTCAATGGAGAATAACTGTGATACCAAAATAAGGAGTATTAAAATGTGGTTTGTGATGATTAATAAACAGATACATATTTTTAAAAAAATTTGGTCTGCTGTTCTGAGTAAATCTGGAATAGCTGCTGGTCCCATTAATTCCTAGTATTTGCTTTACACTGAACGACTGAAATACATGCTGTACTCCTTTATCTCAGCTCAGAAGCAATGTTTCTTGAATTTGACATTATATGGAAATGCAAAAAAGCTGGATGCTTTTAGTTCAGTCTATCTTATTTTGTATTATTTTATTTTATGAGCAAAAAATATCTGCTATTTTTAGTGACTGTACTACAGGTTACATTAAAGTGGCATGTCTTCTGCCTCCAAATTTACCTCTCTCCTCCTATGTTTTGTTAGGGAATGATGTACTCTTTTAGTGTTGCCTGTCTAACATATTTTTGCAGTACCTTTGTCCTAATGGAAAGTTAAAGATGGAATAGGAAATACTTGCTCCCAAAAAACAGAAACTGAGCTCTTCCAAACATTTGTAATATAAGAAAAATATTCTCTCCCTTTTACTGTGGTTTGTTGAAGCTTGTTTTCTTTCATGTTTTATAATAAGCTGTGGCATTTAATGATGCCTTCAATAAACATCACTAACATTTTTTTCCTCTTCAGATGCCAATGATTAATGTTTTCTATGTTTTCAAAGAATTTGTTTTATGCCACAACCACAACTACAGCTTCCCACAAAAACAATTCTGAGTTAAAACCCACGTTTACTCTACTGTTTATTCAGTGATCAGTTGTCTATTGTCTTGCAAGCAACAAAGTGAGTATGTTCAGCAATTAATGGATATATTTAGGTACCTTTCTTAAAAAGTTCACCCCCTTTGGTTAGTATGGAAAAAAGAGACTTAAATGCATCCCAGCAATAGAAGCTGAAAACAGTTTCTTCAGATGACATGCTGCTCACTTTTAAAAATAGGTTGGTACACTGAGACAGATGTCAGGGCACTGCAGTTAGGCCACAGCCAAGGCCATGATGAGCTCTTATTTTCTCCGTGAGAGCAGTGGTCCTTAGGGTTCATCAAGGCAGGAATAACTCTTACAGACGTTTCCAGGCCAAATGTATCAGATGTTTGTCGGTGAAGACTTAGGCCTAAATGATCAAGCACTGCCATTTGTGCACATCTGATACTCAAGCTTGGTGTAATTTTTCATGTTGAGCAGGTGGTATGTTCTGAGAAAACAAAATGTCATTCTTCTTCAGTTCATCCTGACCTTTTCAGCCAGCCTTTATATGGAGGCTATGACACAGACTAACGGTGTCTTCCCCACCTAACATGACAAAATCAGTGCCTCTTTCAGAAAGAGTTTCTTCACACTAAATATGTTCCTGCTTGTTCCAGTAAATCTGGTAAGCACAAAAATGAATCTTTTCCAATCTGGTTTCCTAGATGCATGAGTGTAGAGGGAGGAATTTAAACACAAACCAGAGCCATTGACTATTCATCAGGGAAACATTTTATATACACTGTTAGGATTCCTTTACTAAGCTTGTACATTAGTATATTCAATTTATGTTGTGCAGAGCTCACTTCTCAAATATTGCACAGTACGGTGTCATTCCCCTGACCTTGTTTTTCTTTTAGGGTACAGCAAAAGAACAAAAGCTTGTCATCTCCCATATTAGCTAACTGCTTCCTTTATGGTAGGGCTGAGAAACCTACAGCTCATCAGCCTTTACCTCGTATGAGTTACTACATATTTTTTTTTTTAATATTAAAATTAGATGCCATAAAGAAGTAGGAAAAAAGTATAGCCTGCTAGAAGTGTTTGAAAGGTTCCTTCAGTCCTCAAGAAAGAATAGGGTTCTCATACATGCTCTGTGGCAACTCATAAAAAGAATGTGCAAAATGTGCAAACGAGCAAAGCCAGGATGAGGCCCTGACATGCTGGGTACTACATCCTTAGCCAGAGAAAACTTCCACTGCCTTTCATGCACTAGAGAGGACATGTACAGTGCCAGTTTATAATCTCAGCTGCACCAGTTCACACTCCTGAAATTACATTTCTTTCAGCTACTGCTAGAATTAGAACTGATTTCAAGTAACAAGAACATATGATTTCAGGCATATGATTTCAAAATGTTTCAGCAGCACTACTTTAATGAGATTTTGATCCAAAAGAAGCAGAGAGCAAAAGAGTTAACAGATTTTCCACTTATTTTGATCAGGCTCAGTGGCAAGTAAACTCTCAGCTCAGCTGTCAAGCAGACAGCAGCTCCTCTCAGCGATGATGGAAGGTGGAACCTGTTCATTTCCTTGCATGCCTCTTTATGGCCAACAGTTCATTCTCTAAAAATATGACTGTGGAAAAAGTTAGAAATGTTTCAATTGATTCAGGTCTCCCTTGTAAATCAGGAATTTACTCCACTGATATAAACAAAGTCTCAGCATTATGCAATTGCTTAAATCAGACTATAACTGGTACTCTACTTTTATGTTAGCCTGAATACTCTTACATTATTTTAATGTTTTAATTCGGCAGTATTTAGAGTTTGCATTGTTTTGCAGGACTTGACATCCAAAAACTGCAGCAAGAAATTTATCAGGGGGGCAGAAGGAGTAAATACTGAAACACACATTACATCTGAAAGGATGTTCTCCAGCTTCAGTTAGTTTCTGTAATTTATATCTTAAAAATAAAAAAGAGTAGCTGAAAATAATATATTACAACAAAACCCAGTTACTATGTCTCTCTCATATTCTCAGTCTTTGTTGTTTTGCTTGGAGACTTGGTACATGGAATTTTATCTATAAATCAAACTCCTGGAAATAAACTTGCTGAAATCACAATCAGAGTCAAATATTTATGTGATGATTTTTGTGAGAAGTTCAGTAAATATGTTGTCATCAGCTAGATTCTCAAGAAAACATCCCAGGTTCTTTTTTCTTCAACTTGGAAAAATATGATTCAGTCATGGAGAAGAAAATTATGCTTGACAAAACAGCTACCTAGCAGGTCTGCACAGGAGCACCTTCACTGTGCTGCCGTATGCTCATATTCCTTTGATACTTCCCACAGCTGACACTTGGACAGTCTTTTACAGACATCCTCTGCCTGCCTTCCCCATGCTGATCCCATTTGCTCCTTTTCATTCTTTTCTCCCTATGCTTTGTATCATTTAAGCTTGATGGTTTCTTGCCTTTTCTCTCAATCACCCTGCCTTCTCCCAGCAGCAAAAGTTCAATTCCCATTTCCATACTCTCCTTGTATTATCTTCTCACATTGTTTGCCCTTACCCTTTTCTTTCCAAATCTTCCCTTCTCCACCATTCCTGTTCCTACTTCCATATCCCTCATCACCTTTCCTCTCTTCACACCTATCCATTTCTCTGGCTGTATTTTAGCTGCTTGCTCCATGACTAATACAATTTTAGTTATCCAGATTTCCTCCATAGCTTATTCTTTTTAGTGCCTGGGTCTAAGAGATGAGATCCATTTCTTTCCTCCTTTGTTCAGGGCATTGCTTTTGCAGTTCCCCTCCCTGGCCTAGGGCAGTGCTTCTCCCCTCATGCCCTCTGCCACAGATCAGATCTTGCTTGTTTAGGTTCTGGCATATAGTGCCAACAGCCACTGTCCTGATACTGGCTGACTGATGCCTTTCATTTCTCCTGCAATCTCTCTTCAACAGCCTCTTTTTTCCAACTCCTCACCTTCTGAGGTGTTTGCATCCTCATTTTCTACTTCTATACACTGGGTAGCATCTGATCATTGTTCCCGGGGATTACTGCAACATAGGTAAACACACGGATAAATAAATAAATAGCATAAATCATATTTTATTATGAGGCAAAAACAAGCTGCCATTTTTTAAAGTTTTTCCCAAAGACCTCAGATGCTTATAAGTTAGATATAAGTTAGAATTTAGAGCACACAGGAAGCATGGAACTTTGCACTGAGCATTTTACAGAGATAGACAACCTTGGCCCATGTTGGAATCCTCTTGGTTATCTGAATACCAAGACAAACAGGAATTGATTTTGTATCTCTTGCAAACAAGGAGTGAAAAAGAAAGGGAAAAAGTAAAATTTCAATGAAAACCACTAGTCTGCAAGTCTGTGCAGTTGCATTCAAAGCTTTAACTGCATGGTCAGTGAAAACCTCTGCTCATGCTCATCTGCTGACAAAAAAAGCAAATAAGATGTCAGACTTTGTACAGAATGAGACAGGAATGAATGCAGAAAAATATACAACTTTATGGGCTAAAGCAATGGTACAGCTTTACTTTAAATATTGTGATTAATTCTGCATATGCTATCTCAAAAAAGTTGATTGCAGGATAATAGCAAGTCTAAAAAAGAAGACAAGGGTAGATAAATTGATCTTAAAGTTTATAAACTGCACAGGTCCAGAGTGGTTGTTGTCTGTGTGGGGCCAGAAATCAGTATCGTCACCAGAACCTTTCTTAAATGTAAATGTAGTTCAGTTTGGATAGTTAGGTCTTCACACAGGCTATTAGTCTGGTGAAGTCTAAAGGGACTTTAAAGATCCTTTGAGAGAAAAGCTGTATAAATGCAGATTTATGAACTTTGCTTACTGACAATAGTTATTTTAATTTTGTCATTTCTCAGATTTTCAGCAAAGAAACAGCTACTGGCTTAATGCTTAACTCTGCATATTTACATAAAGCTTTTCCATGTAACTCCTCATTCCTAAGAAATAAAGTATGCCTGTTTAGAAAAATTCTTAGGCACATTCCTTTAAATTTTTGTCTTTAACCTCTTCCTTGCTTTTTATTCATATTACACAGATACAAAGTTAAAAAGCTCAGCAAATCTATATAACTGAGATGAGATGCAGGCAACTGCATCATATTTATACTCGTTGTGTTCCCATTAGTTGTCTCAGAAACTCACTCCTTTGAGAGTCAGAAACTTTTTAACTTTCAGTCTAAATTCATGTTTTATTCATATTGTACATCTCTCTTCCCCACTGATGCTTATTCTGGCTATGCTTCAAAAAACCTGTATGTTTTTACTTTTGTTTTGCTAGATTTGATACTGTGCAATTTTGTTCCAGTCGCCTAAGTTTCCTCAAACATGGGGGAGCAGAACTGTACATATTTTCCATTTTGGATTTGTTATCTCAGTGCCATGTGCAAAAACATTAATAAATTCTCTTGAAAATGCTTCTCCTAGTACATCTAAAATTGCTTAGACATTTTTTTTCCTGGAGATTTAGTTGTTCTGTGATTGATTAATACAAATTAATTTTTCATCTTCTTTTATTTGCTTGAAATTCATCCCAGCCCACTTGATTAGGCATTTCAATGCAGGCCACAGCAGTTCAGCTTACATATATTTATTTTTAACTAGTGAGCCTTGTATGGGGAAGCTGAGGGCTGGTTATTTCTGTTAGTCACAATCCCCCTGTGGATTTTATTAATAAATTGTTTGTTGTTACCACAAAAAACAAAATCAGTGACTGTTAAATCACTGATTCCTCTCACCACTTCTTGTCTGTCAGCAGCTGAACTACTAATTCTGCCTGTTAGTAGCTGCACACTTATTTTGTAACTGCAACTGTGTTTTACTGATAGCAAAGTAACTATTGGGGTTCTGTTAATCTGAAGGTTTCCTTCAATAGTCCCTACGAACTCAGCCTAGCCAAAACATGGTAAAAAAATCTTCCATTAGCTCTCTAACAAAACTTATAAGAACTGAAGTGTCAATTATGCATGAAATTTTATGGATTTTTAAGATATAAAAGAGAAATCAACTCCACATGCTTAAAAGTCTAAAGGAGTCTCTTAAGGTTTGGAATATAGAGAAAATAACCATAGTCTGTGTTTGTTTCCTTAAAGAATGGGAAACTGTTTACAACACTTCAGACAACTCTTCAGTTTCCCATCTTCTGAGACTTAGAGTGCCATTGTATTCAACGTTTTCATGGACATAAATGATACAATAATAATAAAAAATAATTGCAAGAGGAATCCTAGTAAACATCTGTCGCATTTTGGACTTGAAGTCAGAACAGCAAAGACACAGCTGTAAAATGTCACTTAAGTAGCAGGCCTACAGATTCCTTTCTAGCTTAGTTAATAAATAGGTAATGATTGCATGTTTAATCACAGGTTGAGTAGTTGTGAGTGATAAACAGCACCAGTTGCATAGGGAAAGAAAAATCCTACATCACAGGAGGCGGTATAAAAGTACATTCTGAGAACTTTCTAATTCCCCAGTGAAAGAGTCACTAACTTTCTAGCAGGGAAGACTGAGTCATCCTGTCGCAAGTGAACTAAACTTTGTTTTGGAGACATTTGTGTCTTGTAATTGTTTGTCTTTTCATTTTTCATATCATGGTTTTCTATTTGGATTGGTGCCAGAGCTGGCAATTCAGAGATAGTTAGGGAATAAACTTATAGCACATGCAATTTGAGCAAAGGAAATAAAATGAATCCCTGTCTTTATGCCAGGTTTCTGATCTTACTCTCACAACAGGGAAGTTCAAAAGCTGGTTAGGTAAGACCCAAATGACACAGGCAGATTGTTACTGGAAGGTAAATCTTATGAGGTTCATGCCTAAAAATAAAGTCTATGAAACAGTATATTTATGTTTGAAGAATTCATCAGATTCAGAATTTGATTCTATTTCATAGTTCACAACTTTAAAACAACTGTATGAAAGATACAAAGGTACAAAAAAATCAAATAAATAAGATGGTACCACATTAATTGAGAAAAAAGATCTATTGCAACCTCTTAGCAGTGGTGAAGCATTTGAACTTTAGTTTCCAGCTTCAGAGGCTCACATACATTCCAGTAATTGCCATTAAAAACATTTACCTAATCAAAGCAATCTGCACATTAATCAATATTGTCTACAACATCCCTAAGAAAACCTGTTTAAATCAGTACTGATAAAAAAATCCTTACACAAGAAAAATTGCTCTCTTCCTAAAGAGTTAACTTGAGTTTGGCCTTAAAAAAATATATTCCTGTTCCACAATACAGAACATGAGTGAAACCCATGGTGGGGAAATATACAGCTGAAATGATGTAGAAAGGGGCAGAGATGGAGTCCCTTTCAATATTCAAGCATACCCTCATAGTTAACATGCTCATTGAGGGACATTGCTCACTTAGAGCCAGATATGGTCTCTCAGCACCGTACTGGCAGGGGGCAAGTTTTCACTGCTGTTGCCTTGTGCTCTTCTTGCTAGATGCAGAAAGGATTTCTGAGGTTTCTGGCATGTTTCACCAGCACCACATTCACTTTAAAACGAAACAAAGATGTTAAAACAGAAAGTTACTTTGTCCTGTATTTAAAAAGGCACAATCTATCATAGATTTTATAATTAAACTATGTTGAAAATATTCTAAGCACTTTTTAATGTTAAAATGCCACTTTTTTTACAGTGCATCTTTTCTTTGTAGAGGGAGAATCCCTAGTGTTTTAGATCCAAATTCTCCAGCCTTAGAGGACGATAAAAATTATGAAGAATAGATGTGGAAAACACTTAGTACCTCCAAGATCTAACATAGCTTTTTCAAAGATAATTTCAAATCTGTTTGTTGGTTGGTTTTTTTTTTTTTTTTTAATTATTTATGAGAATCTGCATCAAACTTCCTGGCATTCACACAGAATGGGGAGTTTGTAAGTTTAAGCGTTCAAGGTCAGGTTAGATGGGGCTTTGAGCAACGTGATTTAGTGAAAGATGTCCCTCTATATGGCAGGGGGGTTGGAGCAGATGATCTTCAAAGGCCGCTTCCAAACCAACCCATTATATGATTCTATAGAGTCTAGACTAGGACAAAAGAAATGCACACTTTTCTGCCTTTCACTGTCTGGAATCAAGTACTTCAGGATCAGGCACATGAAATTAGAGTGAAAATCAATATGGAAGGAAAAGGAAAGAAACCTCTTCCAGGTAAGGTTTATTATTTTGTTTCTTTAAATCACTGATATTTGAAGCAACACTTCAGACGTTTAGAAAGTGAAGACTCTCCCAAGTAGGTAACTCCCTGAGCAAAGAGCGAGCACACAACTGAAGATAGAAAATTAATCCTATTTATCACCAGCTCAGACTTTCAAGTTTATGCTACCTACGAGCCTACATGTGGAACATAAGATATCAATGGCAGTTTCCACAGTAGGCTGCAGGAGTAAATCCAGTGACGTCAAAGATACAGCATATTTTATAACTGAAGTAAACAAATTAATAAAAAAAATAGCAGTTATGCAAATGTCATACTAATAACTATTGTTTCAGCAGAGTGGTTGGGGGGTCCAAGCGATGCTTTGGCAAGACCGTTGCATGGAGGGCTGCCTGCCAAGAGCAGCTGTGCAGTGACAAGTCTGGAATGTCCTCTGAGTAAGGCTGGCTGCAAATCTCTAAGGACTGTGAGAGTGGGAGGTTCTTGAATAGCTTGAGAAATATGAAAGACCCATTCAATAATTAAAAAAAAATCATTAGTCATATAAGAAGGAAACATGAAAATAACCTTGTAACAATGTTGCTGTTTGTTCACCCTAGAAAAACAAATTTTGTGTGTGTTCAGTACACTTCCTTTAAGGTTCACTTTCTCCAACGGGTAGCTTTATGAGGGTGGGATTTGAATAGCATATCAAAATTGAGTAGGTTAAGCTGCATTCGAGATTCTGATCTTTCTATAACAAATTTAGCTTCATATTCCTACACAGTATAATAAAGTATTCCAGCTTCCTTATTGGCTGGAATTAGAGCTTTCCATATATTTCAGAAGTGTTACTGTGCTGTGTGAACTCCTAATTCTGCTCTCTAGGCTCAATATAAGGCATCACTGATTGAGCTATGAGGTTAATCACTGTAACACTGGTATAAGTCTACTTCTCAGATATATAAAACCAACTTCTGCGCTGACATCTTGCTTTGCTATTTTGATATCTAGTAAAAGAACATGCATGCAGCCCAAAGTTATCGTCAAAAAAGAGATTAAATCTATACTGCAACAGGCTTTTGAAGAAAAGTGACACAGAATAATGGAGAAAATATTGCCCTGGAGTGTTTCACCAACTCTTATTTTTAACTGTGTTATATACATTTAATTTAAAATAGAAATGAGGCAGTAACTGAAAGGTCCCAAACAGAAATTATTAATGTGACCATGGAAAGAAATTGTTCTGGGAACCAGAAAGTTTCTGAGTATCCCAAAAAGTGAAGGCACAAAAGTTCATGAGCTGCTGTTTCAATGCAGTATTGTTTAGAGGCATACGTTTTAGTTGCATACAACAAAACATCTCTCCATCCAGAGAATGCTGTGAAAACTGATATATCTCAGTGTAACTGCACAGCAGCTTTGTTGAATTAGCAAGAAAATACATTTGATGATTGTTTCATCATATTCCCATGGGCTTTGTAGGTAAGAAACTTTTATAAGCCGTTTTGTATGCAAAGACGCATGCAGCACAGGGCATTAGCCTGAGGCTTCACAGATGTATAAAGATGCAACACTAAGTAACAAAACAAAAGTCTTATTAATGAACAGGAACTACTCTAAGGTGTGGTACTCTTCAAACACAGACCAGATATATTCAGGAACAAATTTTAAAGTTTGGAGACTAAGTTTAAAAAGTCAGGTGCAAGTATTTAGTACAGAGGGACTTCCTCCTCCTACAGGTTTCAAAGAATTGTTCCACAAAACCAAATTTTAAGAAATTAAATTGTAGGGAATTTCTCCCACATTTGATAGAGTGATTTAAGATTTCTTTTTTCATAAAGTTATGGTCCTTTATGTGCTACAAGACTCCTTGTATCAATTTAGCCCATTTGCAGAAATATCAGCGATGTGCAATCTGTTGAAAAGCAGCCTAAGTACGGAGACCTCCACCACCACACAGTGGCCACTGACCAAGGCATTCCTTCCTTCCCTCTACATTGCCTTCCTACATTCAACACTCAGCTTGGAAGGTTATTAGGATCTTTCTGTGTTATGACACAGCCATCTGTAGGGTAAAGCAGGAGGGTGTAGCTGTGTTCAGTCTCAGGGGAACAGCAGATTGAGAATATGTCACAACTTGACCTGAACATTGAGAAACAAGAATTGAATTCTTTTCAATTAAATTATTCAGTAGTAATTCAACTTACACTGCACACTGGAGATTGATAAATGAAAATTTATCCTTAAATATTAGTGAAAATTAATAATACTTTCGTTAAAGGATACTTAAAATGAGTCATTTCTTATGAGACGTAAGAATCTCATTAGAAGTTTATATATTGAAAAAATCAAAAAGTACTTTCTTTATGTATTCCACACATTGTCATTATTTTCTGAAGGCATTGAGACTATTAATGTTTCAACATAGTCGCATCTTAAAACCTTAAATGCAAGAAAATTCCTAGTTATAATAGTAAATGTCATCTAATATCCAGTGTCAACTCTGTTTATTCTTTCTAGCACCAGGGAGCTCTACAGGACCTGTACCTCTAATAGGTAAAGAAACACGCTATAGCCAAGATGTTGGTGTCCCAAAATGCTGAATACAACTTCATCAGCACTGTCAGTTTTTCAGCACTGACATCTTCATGCAGGTGCTACACGTGGGAAGTATGTTGTCATAGTTTCAGCTTTGCAGAGAGAACTAGTTGACTTTCACACAGGATTTTGATATTTCGAAATCTGGGTTTGTTCCAGTTTGAAACAAAAGTCAACTATTTCATCTGTGGAAGGCAATGAAGCTTCACTGTGGGAGCTGGTCATCCCCTAGGATTTCCCAAAGCATTGGTCTTGTGAGCACTGAGCTCTGTTGAGCCAGGGTAGAAAGGGGATTGCCCTGGAAAGCTGCTCCTGATGGACCTGCTTCAGAGCTGCACCCTTCAGTTGCCAGAGCCCTAGCCACAGAGCAGCTCCCCAGCTGCCTGGCTTCTGAGGGAACCAGAGGGAAATGCCAGTGTCTCAGAAAAACATTTTAATCTGTCTGAACTCTCAAATTCCTACCAGAAAATGTTTTGTCAGAGCTTTTCCAGTCTGTTCCATTTGTAATTAAAGACTTGTGTTTTACTGTAAAGTAGATTACTGTTCTGTGTGTAGCATGGTCTGCGGTAACAGCAACAGTGCTGTCATTTGGGCGTTGAAAAAGTGGGGGGGCTCCTTCCTGGTCCTCTTCAGCCCAACTTCGAACCATATAAAGTACCAAACACATTTCCTCTTGCTTTAGAATTACTTCCCATAACTTAAGTGAAGGTTAAAATTACTTATAACCTCTTCCACACTGGCACAGCATTCTGAGAAGAAACCACACCAGAAATGGTATCAGTCTGCAGCAGGAGCAGTAATAAGAATGGCCTGGACCAGGGCAGGCAGGCAGCAGATGAATCCTAGTAATGCAGAGTAGTTTGTGTAACATATGGCAGAAATTTATCTTTTGTGGCACCAAAGGAGAACTGTTTCAGTGCACCAAGAATAATTAAACATAAATTTTGTGAAACTAATTCTCATCTCTTTATAAACTCTTAATGCCAATTTAATCTTCATTGTTATTTAAGAATGATGGTTATGAACATTCGAATATATTTTTCCTCCTCCCAAACTAGAAAACTGGCATGGCCCAGCAGGATGAAGACTGAAAACATGCAAGCAAGACTTGGCCTTTGGGGCCATGCAGTTAACCTTTTGTTTCATTGCTGTTGACACATTGCATAAAGAACAATAGAGTATGAAGTACACAGATCTTTGGGATACCCAGAAAAATTCTTCATTGACTGCCTAATGCATTCCTTTTCTTTCTTTTTTGTTAAAAAGTGAAAAACACTGAGATGAAACTTTTAAAAGTAGATTAGATTTTTTCTGATCAAATAAACATGGCAATTAAAAGTGTCTTGTCTTGAAATCTGTTGTCTTTTTCCAGGAATCCAATTTTATTGTTAGTTTGGGGACCTTTTTTTTTTTTTTCCTGATTGGAAAGGCACATATTTTAATAGAAAAAAAGAAAAGCAAGCTTTTTTTATTGCATAGCCCTTATCCAAGCTAATGTATGGTGTTTTTAACATATGATGTATATGAGATGTATACTGGGGGTAAAACAGACATTCACAAAACATGGAGTACTAGAAGACGCTCTATATCAAAGGCACAATCCATCTCAGTACAGGATGTTGCAGGACCTGCTCTCCTGAAATGCACTTTGCACTAATTTCTTGTCTGCAACAGCAGGTTACAGAATCATCCCTTGCTGAGTTGGCCAATACATGTAAGGTCGCAGTGGGAACATATTTCTGCTTGTACTGTAGACTTCTCAGTGTGGGACATCGGTCAGAGTTGCAAGAGACTGACATAGACCAACCAAAATAGTGCCCCATTAGCTTTCAGTTTCTCACATATGTTTGATGAGCACTTGCTTGGCCAGGATCAGAACCCAGTGCTCCTCACATGCACATACATATTTTTCCCCCTGAGCCACACTTGTCTCTTTCTAGGTGATTGGGGAGGGAGCATGAGGAGGGAACAGCACCCCACCCAGAAAAACAAACTGAGAGCAGATAATCAGAGCTGTTTGCCAGAGTAATGTCAACAGACAGCCAGAGCAGACTGTGGCTTTCAAGTAAAGACCTAGATTTGGTTGGGCTGTACTACTGAAGTGCTACCAAAGACAAAGTCCTACCCATTTAGATACCTTTCCTCCAGGTACCCACACACCAGACACTTTATTTCTCTCTCTTGGGCTTATGTTGTGTGATCCCTTCCATTCTTGCCCGGTGAAGAACAGCAATCTGTCCTGTCCACTGCTTTTCACATAGCAGCTATGCCCTCTTACCAAGGAAAGTGCATCCACTCCCCTGCAGGACTGTGACTAAGTCTGTCAATTCCTCATGGAGCTGTGTTCAAGATACTAAGAGAAAAAATAGCATAAGACTTTGGAGAAGGCTCTGAGCACTTTCCATGGCGTTCAGACACTCCCCTCCCAAGCAAACTGTTGTTGCATCCCTGAGATGGATAAAGAGAATATGCCTAACAACAATTCATCTCTTCTTCAACGTCATGTCAAACCACCTCACAAAGCACTGAGGTGTCTCTAGAGCTGGCGGAGGTGGGTGATGGTGTGAGCTTGGGCCTTGGTGGA
Source organism: Falco rusticolus (assembly GCF_015220075.1). NCBI lineage: Eukaryota > Metazoa > Chordata > Aves > Falconiformes > Falconidae > Falco > Falco rusticolus. The sequence continues at coordinate 54,356,825 of NC_051193.1, read as the reverse complement.
ATGACGGTAAATCCCATTGTCTGCCATTCACCCAAACTGCTGGTTCTATTGCTTTGCTACACCTTTCATAGCTAGTTGCTTTTTAGACTCTTTAGGAGTTTATAGTTCTCTTAGATGATCACCTGGCTGTTTTTCATGAGCTTTTTTCTCAGCTGCTTGAAGTGAGCTGTGATCTCAAGAGTGACGATCACCATAGGACTAGTGGTTGTGTCTAGCACAGGATTATTACAGGACCAACACACTACACTGTAGAAGTTCACAGTGAAGAACCACTGAGGAGGTTTTGTGAACTACATCTTGCATCCCAGTGCAGCCCAAATGAAGCTGAAAAATAAGTGAGGTTCCTTGCCTTACAGTAAAATACACTGTATTTTATACACTGTAAAATGTGCCGTAAAAATACACTGTATTTTTATGAAACTGCTGGTTTCTGCATGAGATAGTACCTCATGGGACTCCAGATAAGCAGGGACGATGGAGCTCAGGGATGACAGAAGCAAATAAAAACAGTCCTCCTTATTAGATGAGAGCTGTTTAACTGTGAATCACATTACTTGGACAACATGTTTTCTTCCACAGGAGTTAACAGAAGTACAAATATATTGCCTCTGTGCCCTGAGATTATCTGAGCTGAAATGTGATGGATATAAATCCAAAAAGAACCTAGATGAAAAATCTTATAGCTATGAAGTTCTTGACTTACTAGCTTTATTTCCCTCCTGGAAGAGGAACAGTCTCAAAGGAGAAATACGGTAGAAAGTGTGTGGAGTATAATGTCTAAGCGCTGCTGAAATGATGAGACACAGGTAGACTCTTTTGGCCCATCCTGTTTAATGTCAGTGACAATAGAAATGTAATAAAGATGATGTCAGGCTAACACAAGAGCAAGTTTGTTCACAGAACTGTGATAGCATGCACAGGGAATCCAGAGCAACAGTGAGTCATTCTGTTGAAAGAAAGCAATGATTAGAGGATTGAAAAAAGGGAAACTTTCTATATAATTTCTCAGCAATGTAGAGTGGGAGGAAAAAGGCCACCCCAGAGGATGAACCAATGCAGACTCTAAAATGGAAAAGTAAGAAACGTTTATTTACCAAAACCTGTCAAGTTGAATTCCAGCTTGGCATACCTCTCCCCTCCAGACCCCCTATACACAGGAGAAGAGCACTTACCCTGTGTTATACAGCTAGCTGGGGGTGGGGAGAGAAAAATACAGAAAAACATGAATTAGGGACATAAAGTACAACATACTTAAACCATTTTGGATTTGTTCAAAGGAAAAGCTTTTTGGCTTCATGCCCTGAGGCCCATATAAAGTAATGGAATTCTCCCCATCCTCAAAAAAATGTAATTTGAGGACAGTTATGTGAACCTTTGCAGCTTCAAAATAATTGCACTTCCACTGAATCACAAGCTTGCCACTTAGCATATTAGTATTTTTCAGGCTATCAAGAAAATAATGTTTAGAAGACTATAAGTAATGTTTAGAAGACTATATACTATTGATTCTGGCAAATAATGCCAACAGATGCACACACACGCACATACACATTTACACACAAGCACTGATAGGCTGCTTTGCTACGATGGCTGCCAGCTGTGCAGAACCAATTATTTATCACATTGTCCAATCTTACTTTCTTGTACACCCTTCTCTGACCATCTGAAATAATGTTTCTTATCTTATTGTAAAATGAAAAGGTCACTGGAACCAGAACTAGCGTCTTCTTCAAGACTACAGAATATAGCAGGGGGAGTGTCTGCAAAAGATTGTGGCCTGTAAATATGTTAAAAACATCAGCAAGCAAACCGTGACTTGTAGCTAACACACATGTTCTAATGAGCTCTCTTCAATTTTTAATGACTATTTAAACCAAAACCAAACAAAATACTGTTCTTCCAGTGCTATAAATGACCACAATTTTCTTAAGGTGCCACACTTTTCAGAAATATGATAAACCCATTGCATACTTACTAGACATCCTTCTGACTCTGAGGGCTAAATTTCACCTACCTAGAATGTCTGTGGCCTCTAGATATAAAATACACAACTGAAATATTAATATAGTTATACATGTAAATATCATAAATACACTTTTGATTGTATATTCAACCATGACTTTATAAATTTTATACAAGATTTTCTCCAGCTCAATTTTTTAAAGCTTCCATATTTCAAACTTAGATAAAGAAAATCAGGGTGTTAGGCAAAATGCTAAAAATAAGGGTGTCACTTGAGTGCACCACATCATTAGTAAATTTTATATGTTTTTTTTATTTTTTTCCTAATGGGTGTAAGCACTGTTACATTACATAACAGAAAGGATTCCCTGACAGGGAATTGCACCAGTGATGAACAACTCTGATAAAAGATTTCTAATAATGCGATAGAAATCACATTAATGTGATCGTTAATGTGAACACATTAATGCTGCAAGAGGAAATGCAGCTAGGCTTATAATTTATTACATGAATGTTAAACTACAAAGATTAACAGAAAAGAAAAAGTTATTTTATGGTTAAGAGAAAAACAAAAAAAAAGACAGCAGGAATCCAAGTCACTAAAGGCTTACTATTTAAGCAAGTGCTGCTTTTTAAACACTCACTGAATGTGCAGATCCTTAATCAGAGTGTAATACTCTGGTGTTTTTCTTTTAAATCAAGTCAATGTTTCTCTATCTAGAAAAGAAAAATGATTGCAGATTGGACAGTTTCCTAGGAGTTTGAGGGATGAATGGAATCCAGATAAATCAACAGGACAAAGACAAGTGTTTCTCTGACTTGTATGGAAATCAAGCACCTGCAGCTTAATGCTGTCTGAAATACAAAGATGTTCTGATAGGATCTTTTATTTGACTTGGCTTGTGGGCTGTGATCAATCTAAAAATGTCTGAATAGCAGCTCTGTTCCTGTTCTAGCAATCCTTGCATGCTTTTTGAAAGGTTGGAATTTTAAAGGTCATGAATGAACAGGTTAATGAATGCCTTTATAAAAAATTGTATTTAAACACCTATGCAGCTTTGAAAATCTCAATCATGACACTGCTTGTGCTCCTCTTTCTTGCAGGCCAACTTTTTTCTGTTTTGTTTATCTTCTGTGGGTAAAATTACTTTTATCTTCTTCACCAACGCATGAATGCTGCAGCAAAAACTGCACTGCTGATTTTCATGTTCTTTTTTTATCTAGATTCTCACATGAAAAAAACATACTGCACTTAGCAAAAAGATGAGGTTGAGCAAAGCCAAGCCAAGTATCAAGTATTGTAACAGTCTCATCCAAATTAATTCTCACTCCCCATTTTGCTTTTTACATCTGTTGAAATATGGTTTCTATTATGGTTTTGGAAGATTTCCATTTACTGTAAATTTCAGACAGTATTGATGAGGTCACTGTTTACTTTGAATAGCTCTTTGATAGGAAAAAAAATAAAGAGCACAATGCAACGTTCAAGAAGCATGGCATGTAATACAGTACTAAATTAATCATATGAGAGTTGTATAGAGACATAACTTCTCTATAGCCTTAGGGCATAGCCTTAGGGAACAACTGTCCCACAGCTCCACAAGACCACGGGTTTTCATGTAATTGCAACAAGTGATGTTGATTATTGATAGCTAACAGCCATGGGAATTCTGCCTGCCAAAGCCAGTGTGTACAGCTGTACAAACCAGATAAGCAGGCTGGAGAACAATAGGGTAAGGTGTGCTGTCAGACACACACCTTTCTCTAAGATATTTCTGCAGCTAATAGGTAGCAGAAGACACACTCCTTGTATTAACTAGAAGTGGCTGAAATATACAAGACCCACACTTGCCTGGAAGAGCCCTGCAAACAGACTTGGATTACAGTCAAAAGCCTTATCTAGGTGTAAGTCATGATCAGACATTCCAGTAGAGGCTTAAGAGTCAGTGTGCGGTTATGTGCTGTTACTGAAGAGGCCATCATGCTGCTTCCATGTGCCCAGCCTCATCTTTTAACCTTCCTCACTGGGAGCCCTGCAGCAGCTATACTGCTGTTGTGGGTCAGATAAGCTCACCAATTTGTCTAAAAAATGTCCTTTTTTTGCAGTTTTAGTTTAGCATACGGGATTATTTTTTTTTTAAGTAAAAAATAGTTGAGAAGATCAACTCCATGTAAACAGAGCCCCAGTATTGCCATCTAGTAACTATATCCCATGTTGTCAATAGAAACATCTGAACTGTGGAGTAGTGCTGTACTGTATTGCCCTGCCAAAGCAGAGATACAAAAAGGATATTCATGCAGCAAGCATATTTCATACAGCTTCTAACTAATTCATATACCGTGAGGTGTGCAGTGAAGATTTCCTATCTTCCAGGGATTATAACTTCTTTATTTGAAGAATTACCTTTTAATTTTTGAGACAGCCTGGCAGTTAGCTGATAAAATGGCATACTTGACAATCAAACCATCACAAACAAAAACTCTTTTATTCATAAGAATATAAATTTGGCTGATGTTGATTAGCAAGAATCCTACAAGACACTGGCTTTTGAATTAGGTGTAAAGGATTCTGTTCTGGAAATAAAAAGAAGGAGCAATTAAATCTATTTTCTCTGTATAGTACATTATTACTATATATTAAGACAGTTCCAGGAACGTGGTTTTGGTTTGTTAAAAAATATTTTAAGGAAAATAATTAATTTGTCACTTTTGCTTGCCAGAATGTTTCAGAAATGCTTAACATGGACTGCACTTGTTAAATACTCTAAATGAGCTTTGTCTCTGATATTTCTTTCAAAATGCTGTGTAAAAGTATCCTGTTATCCTTTGTCTTTTATGTGCCAAAGTATTTCCATCAATATGTAAAGCATGCATATGTACTTACACAGCAGAATTTTTTTTACTGATAGGTTTCATGCACTATTCAGGACAGCCTGTGAAGTGCTGTATTTGGCACTTCATAAAAAATAATTCTCTTTCTTCATAACTATAGTGATTTCCATTTTTGTTTGTGGCAAATTACAAACTGCTCTGTACTTCTAAAGAATTTTAGATCCCTACATGGTGAAAACTAGGTATACTTGCTTCAAATAATAAAATTAACTTTGGTGTTCAAAATAAATCATCAGTAATGTAAATATAGAAACACAATGTTAAAGTGTATCCAAGAAAATTATATTTAGAGGCAAACATTGAACAAGAAGCATAAACAAGACAAGGATATTTAACACGAAAGAAAGACATGAAGAAGCTCCATCTGTAAAACTGCACCTTTTCTGGGAGACCACAGATCCTTAGGAATGTGCAGATTCTTGAAGTGGTTTGAAAGGAAGGCTGATGGATCAGTTGCCATATACACAGGCACACCTGCACTGTAGGAACTTTTAAAGGAAGTAAGATTATTTCTATATTTCAAAATTTTTAAGATATGCACTTAAAGGATAGGGAACTTCCAAGAAAAAAGAAAAAGTTTTATTTCCTCTGAATAATATTATTAGATCCTAAATATGTGCTTGTGTATGTATGCAGTCAGAGGCATACACAGTTATGCATGCCTTGATGTAAAAGGATATATGATCTTAAGCATGAAAAGGTATCACAAAAAGTTTTTAGAATAGCGAACTAAGTGAGAAAAATTATAAAAGGCAATGCATTTCAGGTGAGGCAAATTCAGTTTTAAATGTTTTGGAAGCAATCAGTACTTTTAACAGAGGTAAAGAGCACATAGCTTTCTTCAAAACCCCATTTTGATTAATTTTAAAAAATGCATGAAATCCAGCTGATTCTTGCTACTAAGCTCCTCTGCTCTAGTCATAGGAGAGAAAGAAAATTGGCATGCTTAAACATAAATTTGGCTGCATTAGTAGGAAATCTACTGTAGTCATAAATGGAAAGTATTCAAACTAAAATGTCAGTAGTAGTAGATGACAGGAGTCAGTGTTAGAGGTCCAGATCTGAAATATTTACACAAATATAATGTAGACAGCGATGTGGAAAGCAAAGACTTCCAAGTTTGCAGATAGCACTTAATTAGCCAGTACTGCAAATAATGAAAGAATGTACGGTCAGAAACCAGAGACTGAATGGAATAAAAGCTTGAGCTGTCAGGTGAGAGAAGCTCTAATTACAATGCAGTTTTCAAAAGGCAACATACAGAACATTTTTAATGTTAATCTTTTGTGAAAGATTAAACCTTTAAAAATTTTGCTAATAAGTAAATACATAGTTGTTGCCCTTGGGTTTTTTGCTGTGGTTTTTTTGTGGTTTTTGTGGGTTTTTTTTTCTCAGAGACTTCAGACTTCTAGCTCTAATGAGTGAGTTACAGAACTGCAGTCATTCCACTCGCCCTTGCAGGAGCTTTGGCCTATATACACTAAAACACTTAGGCATCTGTGGGGATTTTGACCCATCAGAGCCCAAAATCACTATGCAACTATTCCACACATACAAAAAAATTACCAGCAAGCTCCCCATAGTGGCTGACAGTCTGCTTCCTTGCACATTCAGCCCAGCCTCCTCTTGGGCAGTAAGTTGATAGGGATCTGCTGAGTCTCTCACACCGTGCTGATGCTCATTCAGAACCAAGGAGGCAGAAGGATGTTCCCATTCCCTCTTCAACAGCTCGGTTCCCAGCTCAGCTAGGTTCAAGACTCAACCAAGAAAGGTGGAGAAATGGGTTCTTTACTTGTCCAAGGATATTTCTAAAATCATAAAAATGCTGATTATTCCAACCTCCTTCTCACAGCAAACCTAGTTCAGGTTGGCTGTGGCTTTGTTTAGTCAAATCTTGAAAACCTCTGGGGACAGACATTGACACCTCTTCTCAGGGTACTTGATCTAGGGCTGTGCTACTTGGTTAAAAAGTTTCTCCTAGTTGGTCGGATCCTCTCAGTCTTGTGCTGACTTCCTCTTCTTATGCTGACTACCACTATTGAGAAGAATATGACTGACATTTTCCTAACTCCCCTTCAGGTAGTTGTAGGCTGCGTTTAGATCTCTTTCACTGAGGAACTAAGAAGCCCTCACTTAGCCAAGCAGATCTGCTGAAATCCCCCATCTTCCTGTGCAACAGGATGGTTTGTTCCTGAGCTTTCAAAGAGTTTTCTTTAAAAATCAGCCAGTTCTCTTGGGCACCTTTTCCCCTCATGGCACCACTCTGTCTAGCAATTCCCCAAATAAGTCTATTCTGCTCTCCTAGTCTGCTGCTTCCCTTCCCAGCCTTCATCTGGGCTCTGGACTCATGTCATGACTGCTGCTTCCCAAGCTGCCCTCTCTGCCTGCATTTGTCACCAGCTCTTCCCTGTTTCAAGCAGCAGGAAAAGTGGAGCATTGCACCAGCTGGTCCCTCTAGAATTTGCACTGGAAAATTATGGATTATAATAGCAGTCAAAAGTGTCCCTAACACTAACAGTCTGCCTCTTGTTTAGAAAATCAATAAATTTCGGTTAATATTCAATGAAAAATATAAAATGCTGCTATAAGCAATACATCATTGCAGATGACTGTCATGCTTATTCAGATAAAATGTAGATCTTAAGTTGTGCGATTTTCTTCCAAAGTGTTACAGAGAGCTCACTTTGAAGTGCTAATATTAAAATAAAAGGGACCATACATATGATTAAGAAGTTGGATTCTTGTTTATGATTTAAAATTAAACTGAGTCAAACCCTACATATGTCAAAACATTTCTGAACATGGCCTATAAATACATCGCTATCTTTTTCTTCCTCCATAAAAAGTAACCTTGTCTTTGGGAGGTGTATGACAAGAGGGTTTTGGGGGGAACTGGATCAACAGCAAAGGATACCATTTTCTTGCTATTGTTATGCAGACAGGCAACCCCCAGAGAAACCAGACTGCTGTTAAAAATTCAAAGTAGTGCAGAGAGGCAATGCTAGATGGTAGTTATAGCCTAGAAATGGAGATACATAATTAAACCCCACTTTCACTAGTGGTATGGAACTAACCATATGCAGACAGTTAATATCCCTGACATTTTAGAAGACTGAGAAAACCATAGCAGTATCTCTGCTACATAGCATCCTATTGCTTTGGTGTCTTGTGCATCTCGCAGGTGTTCCAGGGAGTTTCCCAGACTTGGAGTCATTTTGCATTGACATATTTTTTATTGTCAGCAGTCAAATGAAAAATTAGCAACAGGCAATATCCCAAGATAAGAGCATCCTGCTCCTTGCTGTGTTACTCCAACTTTATTTCACTAAGTCCCACTCATTTTGCAGACATGGTAATGCAGCAGACAAAACCATAGAGTGAACTAAGCAAAGAAAACACTCAGCATGTGGCAAGTTAACAGAGTTCTGAGACCAGCTGCTAGTTCTGTCTGCATCTGTGCTGTCATCTTAGCCTGAGGTTTGAACTCACGCTTGAGCACAAGTTCCTTAATCGCTAGATCTGCCTGCAAGTTGGCTTGTACTTGCTCTCCAGCTGAGAAAGCCAACTGGCTTTCCAGGTAAGGAAATCTAGGCACTACTTTACATCTGTTCTGACAGCACAGATAATATGACTCCAGAGAATTGTTTCAGTGAATTTATGTCCAAAACTGAGTAGGTCTACAGAAGGTGACACAGGTAGACCTGTTGTTACCAGGCTTTAAAAATATTAAATTGCCTAGACTTTAGCTATGGATTAATATGTGACCAAAAATATCATCCACACCTGTTACTTATTACTATTTGCAAAGAAAACGTCTTGTCAAGGCTTGAAAACATTCTGTCATGTCCTTACACACAGGCCCTAGCATTCTTCTTCACTATTTCCCAACCCAGCATGTTTCTGCTTTGAAATGCACTGCAGATATCATCCTCCAATTGATAAAGGCTGCCCTGATAATAACAGTAAACAAAATTTGACAAATTTCTGGACAGAAATCACTCTCCAAAAGAACCATTGCAAGTTCACATGCAATGCAAAATTTCATCCTTTTAAGCTCACTCTGAGCTCTCACATCCGGATCATGTCTAAGTTTCATTCTATGCACTACTAAGATAATCTTTCCTCTGCATCTGCACACCTGCAGCTGTCACCCAGACTCTTTCAGCCTTGTGAGTTTGTTGTCTTTCTTTTGGGACTTGAAAATACAGTAGCCTACCTACTGCAAAGATAATACCCTCACCCACCTACGTTACCTGTATCACCCATCTCTTTGGCTCCCTCTGCAATTCCTCCCTTTACATTGCATTAAACTGTGAGACTTCTCATTCACTGTATTTTTCAGGTCCTGGGTATCTCTGTTCATGACTCTATGCTGCTATGTTTCCAAAGAAGCATATGCATGATTTTTCTCAAGGTTATCCCTTGTGCTTGCAAAAGCCTGACATTATTTTCCTCCAGGCTGCTTCTAGGGCTTTTCCAGGCCACCACGGTCAGGGTGAAGTTTGGCAATGCTTGGCTGCTTACGGGCTCAGCCCCTTGTTTATGCTATTGATCTGTAGCTTCCACTCCACTCCCCTTTCTACAGGTTTGGGTTTTTATGACTCACAATTGGATTCAAAACTCTCTGAGGTGTATGTTTTCTTCTTTTGTGTCATGCTGATGTAGTACCCAGTATGACACTTCCATGACTAGGCCTTCGTGTATAAAGAACAATGTGTAGCAAGTAGTTCATTTGTGTAACAGAGCCTTTGTGACTATTTTGTTCTGGACTAATGGATCAGCACAGAAACTGGATATCTGGATTGCCCTGGGATTGCAGCAAACGGTAATTCACACAACTCTGAGGATGCGGCCTGTCCTTCAGTATCAGGCTGGCTGCTCACACAAGCATAAAGGGAGGGAGGTTTGAAAACACATTTCTTTTTCAGGATGAAAATGATCATTTAGGCTGCTGGTCTGCAGTGGTACTAATAGTCTTAACTGTAGGCTAGCATGTCACATGGTGGACACAAACACATCACATCTAAGGAACCTGCTCCCTGTGGAGAGCAGTGTACTTCATCTCTACACAGCATCACATGCTCCGTTGTTCTCCAAGCAAGCTAAGATGATTAATAGATACACAAAGTCGAGCAGCCAGGTGAACCAAGTCCAACAAAGGAATATACAAAATGAATCTTCATCCAATACTCTTGGCAGCAGCTTGTTTGAGATTTGCAAGAGTTGTTGTTAATTCCAACCCTGGAAAATGTCACTGTTTCTGCAATCCCAAACAGATGATTGTGCTGGTTGGGCACCGAAGGGTCAAGCCTCTGCCTCCAAGAGTGCTTAATCAGTCCTACAAAATGGAACTGCTTCATCTGGCCACACCAAGGGAAGCCTCCCCTGGGCAGACTCAGCTGGAGAGGCAGAGCTAAGGATGATGCTCAGCCCTTAGCAGTACTCCAAGCATGTACACAGGATGAGACCTGCACATACTGGCTCAATAGGGGCTGTGGTGCACCCCTGTCTGCTCCCCAGGCTAGACCCACAGCAAGCAGGGCCTGCCAAGCCTGCACAGACCCAGTATAGTCTTTTGGATCAGGAACTTGAAATTTAGTAGGTTTTGTACTTAGGGAGTATTTCAGTGGCTTGGATAGTGTTGGCTTATGGATGGGTGAAACATCCTTTTTTTATTATTTTTTTATTCCCTCTTTCAGTTTAGCCTGGGTATAGAACCAGGCACATTTATGAACACTTGAAAATGCTGCAGGACAAGAAAATGATTCCAAATTCACTCTGATTAAAAGCACTTATCTGGGGAAATAAAAAATCTTCCTCTAGAAATTAAGTCTATTTCTATATCTTGATCAATCATAAGGAAAACTAAGAAACACGTCCAGTCTTCTGCTTTACATTAATAACTGGAGGCAGATATCCACTTTCCCTTACTTCATAATGGTTGAATGAATATTTCTAATCCAAAAATGTGTCCTTGACTTTTACAGATCAAGAAAATAAATAAAAAACAATGCTGGCTTACTATGTGTTTTTTAATGGCAGTTAAAAACAATCTGATATTCACAAAATATTGATGTCTGTCTGAGTAATAAAGCCAATAAATAGAAACTGGGTCCAACTGAAGCCATCTAAGGCTCATCTTGAAGTTAATCAGGGTCAGTAATATTTTCCTTAGCAATAGTAACTATTTTCCTTTTGATGAAACAAAATTATTTTAGTTTGTATGCTTGATTGTTGGTTGAAATGATTTAGACTGATAGAAGCTCCAAAAATGACAGTTTTGCACATGAGTTCAGACTGGTAAACAAGAAAAGGAAACAAGAAAGATGATGAGGGATTAATAATATATTCCTATGGCTATGTTATCAGTAGAAATTTCCTTGATAACAAATGGTTGTTTTGAGGGTCCTTGTCCTAAGGCATCGAGAAGCTAAAGCTGTTTTCAAAAAGCTCTCTGGCAGCGCCAACTGGAACAAGGTGCCTGTTGGTCTCAGATTGTCGGTAATGTAATGTTTGTAATGAGACAGAAAGTGCATTACACAAGAGTCTGTTGAAAAAAGTGCTTATACTTTTTTACCTGAGTGGCTGTCAGTTTATGATACAGACTATAACCTATTAAATACAAATCACTGCTTCTCTTTCACTAATAAACATATGTTAGCAGCTTTGAGTAGGCTGATGATTTGATTATGATTAAAATTTTGTGCTTTTTTTTCCTAGCAGTTGTAACTAAGACCTGTCCTGGGTACAGAGGCAGTTCATGAAAACCACTGCTATGGTATGGACCAATACAAATTCACAATAAATTAAAATGTCAAATATGCCCTAAACAAACCTAATAGAACCAAGAATCTGAACATCTGTCATTCTTACCCTGTAATTTAATTATACTTTTCAGGTGTCTGTACTAGGTAGACAGTTTGAGAATAAAATTGCTCAAAATACATTTGCAAAACAGTACTCTGTAACGTAGCTTTGAGGGTTAACAGACTAATGAATTATTTAGTTCCTGAGTTTTATCTTATCATTGTCTCCTGTGCAGTGGAACTACTAATTACAAACATCAATTAACATAGGGAGTCTATTTCTTTCATAGAAGTATCTGTAAAGGATGAAACACTGGTAAACATCGGTAAAATGAATGTTTATGGTAATAGTTTTAGAGTAGAAGCAAAAATTTCAAACTAAATCCTGAAGTTCTGACGTGGAGCGGGCAATCAACAATGTATTACCAGTAGAAATTTAACTTAGTACTGTGGAACAAGTGACATTTCATGGCCAACAAAGAGGTCATTACATTTTTCTACCCTGAAAGATTTCACCTGTACAGCATTTCTGCCTCTTCACAATTTTTTATTAATCCTTCCAATCACATGCATTCTTCATCTCCTTTCTACAGACAATACTTTGACCAACACCAATGGCTTTTTTGGCCCAGGTTTTGGATCCATGCTATAGACCCTAGGAATTTGTTTAGCAGACTATAATAACATGTAAGACTACATACTTTTGTAAAAGCAAAACAGATTTTCAAGTCTGGGGCACTGTCCTGTAAGTCTCTGTTGTCCAAAGGAAACAAACAAACAAACAATCTTATAGATTTAGTGTTAGTTTCATTTAATGTGGCTTTAAAAGTCTAAAAATAAGGGCCATGGCCTCAGATACTCAGTTGAACTCAGTGGGTACCACCAGAAACCCTTAGAGGTTCTTTGAGGGACTTGTTCTTTGGAGCTGTGTATGTCTCTTGCCTGACTGTAGACTACTAAAACGATTATCCTAGGTTCGATGAATACCTCTCAGATAGCCAAAGTTAGATGAGATTAATGCCATCATAGCAGTCCAACATCCACTGTTCAAAATACCCACTGATAACACGGCCCCAGATCCCACTTTATAAACTGCTGTCTGCAGCAGAACCGGAGACGTTTATATCCATTGTCCAAAATCAGCCATGGTTAAAATCATGGGCCACCCAGTTTTATTTGTATCTGACCAATGTGAAAGTAGCTGGAGAAATTCCAAGCGTAAACTTTCATGTTTATTTCTGCTTTCAAGCATACTGTATCTGCATTTTTTCCGAAGTATGCTTAGTGTAAAGGTAGCATGGTTTTAAGCTATCCCATCACTTTTGCTAAGTGGCCCAGCTGGTCGATCATATCAGAAATTCATTTATTAAGCGTCATTAACACCTACATTATTTTGAAAGCTCATATGCTATGATATTTATATTATACTGTTTGATGCTTAGATACTGTGGCAAACATTCTTATTAAATACAAATCAAAGCAAGTATTAGTGAAGGATTTTTTAGTTGCGCAAAGGCGTCTCCATATATAAAGCATATGGCTGATACCAGCTTCTCAGAGACAGGGCCTGTGTCTGTTAAACAGATTTTCCTCAGATGTTATTTTATGATACCTTAGAACCAAGCTCCCCCCTTTTTTGTATTGTTTATATTTGTGCAACTGTGCGGAAGACAGTATGGTTGAACTACTGCTGCTTAACCCAGCAGCTCTTTCTGTCTCTGTTGCCCTCTTTGCCTTCCTGACAATCTGATCAGGTCTAACATTTAACCTCGTAGTTCAGAGATCAGCTAAGACTTGCCCTCATTTGACCCATGTGAACAATAATAAGACCCCATTTCCAATAGTCTTTGCCCTCACCAACCCAGCTACAACGGCAATTAACTTGGCAAGGTTTAAAGCCACTTTGAAAATTGTTCAGTGTCTGAGGAATGTTAATAGCAGAACAGCTGTTTTCAAGAATCTCACACTTGGTGTTTCTTGTATTAAGAATTTTACTAATTCCTCCCTCATTGTTTGTTCTCATATGACATAAGATATAAACAGATCTACTGACCTCAAAAATGTGTTTTTCTTGCAAAGGGAGTAATTTCTTATAAGAAAAACAGTATTTAGTTAAAATGTCTAAAAAACTTCTGGTTTGTTTTCTGCATAAGGGTCTAATTTGGTTTCTTGAGTTTCTGCAAACACATGCTTTGAGCTGGGGTTTGGACCAGATGACCTCCAAGGTCCCTTCTAACTGAAACTATTCCATAAGTGTCTTCAGTTGTTGAAGTAAAAGTTGGGTTAGACTCTGTTTTGCTTGGTACAGCACAGGCTGTGAAGGAACCAATTTCAGCAGGTAATTGCACTAGCCCTGACTTAATTTCTCTGTCCAGTTCTAAACTGTTGCGCACAAGAGTGGTTTATACATCATGTATCTCAGCACTTCTAATTCCATGCATGCCATATGAGTGCTTCACACATTAATTAAGTGCTTCCTTCACTAGAGCAAAAGATTACTCTAGCCTAGATAAATGCCCTTCTCTTTAAGGAAAAAAAGAGTTGAAATATTTCATCAGTTGCTGTGTTTGGTAACAAGATTAATCTGGAGTTTCAAGCCCAGGATGGCACTTCCTGTCATGAGTGAGAAGAAAGTTGTATATATTGCCACTCAAACAAGTTATGATGTGAACACGATATAAATCAGAAGGGAAGCCTACCAGTTTTCCAGCGAGTTTTAAAGTTTGGTTTTCCAACTCTGAGAAGGTCATGAGAGCCTAACACTGGAAACTAAAGCATTCATTTACATGGTATGCTAAAATACAGCATTAAAAATATAAAACCAGTTCCAGTAATAAGCATTCACACATTAGTAAATGTCAAAATTGTATTCATAATGCAGCACTTCTGAGTATGTACATTAAGACAATATTTAGTTAGACTCACAGTACTATTTCCACAGGACTCCTGCCTTCAAGTTCCTTTCACGGTCCTTTGGTGCTCAACCTCCAGTCCAAAAAATTAGACCTCCCCAGAACTCAGCACCAGTCCAGTTGCTCCACAGCCCTATTTTCCTATATCCCAGTTCCTGTGATCTCCATTTCTCTCCTTACAGACAGATACTTGGTCTTGTCCACCAAGATCCTTGCCCTAACACACTCCTCCTGCAATAACCTCTCTGTAGTGGAAACAGAAAGCTTTGTCCTTTACACTGCCTGAGTAAGTGGGCTGGGAACAGAGAGGGTGGAGGTCTCGCTGCATGCACCTTTGGTACTTGGCCTGACTTGATCTGCAAAAAAAGCCCAGCTCACCACAAGCTGATATCTTGATCAGTACACATAGAAGTCTTTCAGAACTGTGACTTCAGAAGCCTAGTAATCCTCTACTCAGCTTCTCGACTGGGGCATTTTCTTCTTTTTTAATTTTTGTTCTCTTTTAAAAGATTCTTAATTTATTCAAGATGCAGTTCCATATCAACAAAAGCCCAGGCTGGACACCTCAGTCACCCCTGCCAGATTTTATGTCGCTGTTTCAAATCATTAAAATTTCACACAAAAGATGTAAACAGAATATTTTGATATGGACAGAATGATGTGTTTTCCCTTAATTTTGTTCTTGGAAATAGTCATTTTGACTGAAATTTTCCAGAGAGATTCAGCCTGAGGCAGATACCCAGTACGCAGAATTTCAGGCCAAATAGTTAAACTTTGGCAAAGTTATAAGCAACAGAAAAATGATTTTGTAATGGAACTTCTGGGCAATTTTAATAGATGGTGCCACCAGTCCAATCTACAACAAAAGGTACTTTAAATTTTATGACTTTTCTGGAAATCACTAACTATGAGGTTTTTTTATCCGCTAGAAATAGCTTGGTACAAATTTTTTGGATTTGCTCTGTCCACAAATACTCCAAGTGACTGCTGAGCACAACTAAATACATCACTGGAAGCATGAGTTTCATCAAAGAAGGAGGACAAGGCTGTCTTACAGGAATGAGCAGGTGAGGGATTAGGCATGTGCAAATACACATGATTACAAGACTGTCCACATCCTTTGCACTGTGACAAGGATTTCCTTGCTTGTCACAAAAAAGAAGAAATTACTTCTGATGCAATTCCAGAAGCAGTAAATGTTTTAAAATTATTGCCGGAGACAGCTCGACTAGAGATAGCACTGAACTTTATTTGTATTTATATGAAGAAGCATGTATGACATTTCATACTACTTCAAGATACATTTGTTTGAAATGCTAAATAAATAGCATTTTAATACTATCAGCATTAGTTTTGAGATGACAATTTTTATACATATATAGATACATACACCCACTAAAAAAAGCCTTTATACTCATGTATCATTTTGCATGGCAAATTCAAGAATACATTTTTGTAAGATCACTCTTCCAGCTCTTCAAAGAGCAGTTTATTCAGGGCTAATGTAACCTTTTTTCCTTATGATGTTTTTGAAATGGAATTTTCTTGATTAACTTATTACATTAGTACTTAATTTAGTATGAACAGTAATCCCTGAACATATTTTCAGCACTTGTCAGCACGCTGACTAATACTTCAACATTCAGGGACTTTCAGACATCTTTAAATTCTGTGACATAAAGTCAATGCAGAGAAGCTAACTGAGTAAGTTTTAATCCCTGGAAAAAGAAACCCATGGTTTATGACCAAAGGCAACGGTTCCATGTTAATTATTCTACTTCTGAACTTCTAGTTTGATCAGGAAGAGCAAACTATACTGATTATTAGGTTTTCTCATTGTGTCCAGAAACCTCTTGTCTTCTCTGCCATGGCATCAGTTCTGCTGATGGCACAATCTGCTACCCAACAGCAACTGAACTGAGAAGCTCAGTTTGATTTGCACAGGTCAGGTGGCCCTGAGATGAAGAAACCTTTCACTTACTGAGTGCATGTAGTGTCAGTTTGGCCGAATTTAATCGGTGCATCCGCTAGCGGTTCCTGAAGCTAGCCAGTAACTAAAAAAAAAGTTATTTTATGTGTGTAATTGTCTACACTTAAAAACAGTTACAATTATAAAGTGGCTAAAGTTTATCAGAATCTAAATAGAAATAACTGTTTCAAAACATTAGCTGTTAAATAACAGAATGAAATAGGCAGCAGAAGCCACTCTCTGGGCATGGTTTTGTACTGTTTCCAAAACTGTGAACTGAATCTCACTGAACTGAAGCTTCCATTCATTCTCACATCTCCTCTCCTCTTGTAGAGCAACTTTAACCCATTCTCTACTCATGCCTCCCAGCTGGAAACTTCTCATGGCCTCAAGAGACAGAGCAATGCTTAAGGAATGCTCAGCAGCTGTATGCCTACTCATACTGGCAGCACCTTGCCTAGATTGCCACTGCCAAGGCTTGAGTCAATGGGGTACCATTTAGAAAAGAAACAGATCTTTAACCTGGAAGTGCCACTGGGTATCAGCTTGGGTTTGTTAAAAATATTCACAGTTTGGCCATTTACTCCACAGAAACAACATGCCATAAACTTTTTAAGCTGAAGAAAACACTGAGGTACCCATAAAAAGTCAAAGATGATGAGGAAAAAATTGATATGCTCTGAAGTAAAATTGACTTGTACGTGGACAAAACAATGAAGAGTTGTCTCATGAGGATGAGTATCGCCCAGGGGGCATTTTACCATCTACTGTTTCAGCAGATAAGAAACAAAGTCTGGACAGAAGGCCAGAAGCTGATGTAGATGAATAAGGATTAACAATGCATGATCTTACTTGTCACCCACATGTAAGACCAGGTTTGTTGGCATAAATATTAAGCAAGAGTGAATGGTATTGCATATTGATTGAGAGGTACCAGTGGCGCTCTCACTTCACACGTGCACCACAACCTTTCAGCTCAGAGCAGTGCAGGTACTGAAAGAACATCATAACAGTGTGGGAGACAGCTAGATCCGGGTCAGGCTCCCATTCTACTTTATTAATCAATGTAAATCACCAGGTTTAGTCCTGCAGAGGGAACAAACCCAGGCCTTCAAAAGAATTACAGGATTAAACATTTTCTGCTCTTTTCAAGAAGATGTACCTTCGCAATGACAGTTTTGTAATCCTGTGGATGATTTGATGCACTAAGATTCAGTCACAAAAGCTTTACTCCACTTTGAAGACCGAAAACCCTAATGCCTAGGTTATTGAAAATGGGAATAAGGGTATGTCTGCATTATGTAAGGCAGTGTCTGTCATGTTTGAGATATTCTGATTATCTCCAAGCACCCTGCACAGCGCACTGCTAGTTCCTGCGCTCAAAGCATGGCAGCTTTGTGGTCACACAGACTCTAATTTTTGGTCTAGTGGATTCTGTCTGGGGCAGAGAATCTCAGAGCAGTAACATATTTTGCCATGATGAAATCTGCTTTTTAGTGCCCTTGTAAAACTGCTTTTTTATTTTTTTAAAAAATATCTATTCTCTCACCACTAATTTAATGATGAATGAATTTGCAAAAGTTACATTTAAAAAGTAATATAAACTGATTTTGACATGGTACCTTAGAATTTATAAAAAACAATGAGGACAGTGCAAGGCAAGGAAATTCCAGTTAGGAAGGGGATCAGGAACTTCATGAGCGAGCTTTAAAGGCTCCTCCATGCAAGGAGAAGAATACTGTAGCATTGAAAGGGTATGACTTGCCTTGGAGTAAGTAGAACTGCATTTCTAAAAAAGCAGTAGCTGCATCTGTGATCTGGAAGCCTAGTTATTTTGGGAGTAAAATATTTTTTGGAAGTTTTAAGTTTATTGTCAATAGCTTTGTGATCTCAGTTCTGCTTCTAATTGTTAGGTGCACATCTTGCACACAAAATTCCCTGACCGGGATGCTTGTAGGCACTTACTGAAGCGGCTCAGTGTAGACCTTAAAATCTAATCTACATCCAGGGCTATACACCCAGTATCAGGGCTGGCTACAGTAATTACTGTGGTGACATAGAAATAGAAACAGAAAAAAGAGGCAGTTTCTGAAGACTAGCATCAAACAGAAATATTCCTTCTCTCTTTGCTACGCAGCAACAGGTCGTCTGAGTCATCAGCAGAAGAAAGGACACTGTCTTCTGTTTTGACTACTAAAAAGATTATTCCTCAATGATTTCTCTTTTTAAGTATCTAAAATCAGCATCCATCTTATTTAACACAGATAGCCCTCTTGGGAACAAGGAAGTTTGCTCATTAATGGTGTGCTTTCTGAAACATTTATTTCATTGTCACAAACAGTGAGAGACTAATGAAAGGGCTGTTTGTACTGGAGCTAACTTCTAATCTCTGCAGAAGTCTGTAAAAGCAAAGTCCCTGAACCACCATGAACTCTTGGCAGTTGTATGTTCTTTTGAAAGTGCTGAACATGATGAACTTAGCCCCATGGTTCAGTTTGCTAATATTTGCATAAGAAATGAAAAATGAATCTGCATCCGAATATAGCAAGTGCCTTTCTGGGAAACTGAGAAAGAGAACGTACAGGGAAGAAAAAGAAACTCGCACTTGAGTTTTCTGCCTTGGATTGGTGTAATGGAAAATGTTATTCCCCAGTCACCTTCTTGACTCCTATTTATTACAGAATGTCCTCTTGCTTTCCAGTTCAGCTCATGCAGGCTTTCATGTTTCTGCTGAACAATTTCTTAGATACTGTAGGCCAAAAAATTAGATCTGCTTTTTTCAACATGTAGCCAAGTTTAGGCCAGACACTCAGCTGGATAAAACCACAAACTCTCAGAAGAGTCAGTATCCCAGAAATTGCACTTCCTCTGTCTACCTACTGATTAGTAAACTGCCACAACATCTTTAGCCATGTTCCTCTCCTTTTCTTTCTTTTTCTAGCAATGAAACACCAGAAATCCATATCCCCAGGTTTTGTTCCTGAACAGTGGAATTCTCATAAACATTGAGTCGCTGATGTTTGTTTGACACAATCTTTTCCCAAGCTACATTATTCCTGGATAAAACTGAATCACTTTTCCCAGGGCAGTTGAAAGCATTCAATACTTCTAAGACTATATTCAGTAAGAGTCATGACAAGAAGGGCTTCAAGACCTGGCTACACTACACAATGCTCTCTGTCACTTCAGTGTTTCAGATTATGATCTGATACGCATATTCCTTTTCTAAGATTTCAAAAAGACCTAAAAGTTCTGATTGTAAGGCTCAGCCTGACTGACTTTAATTTCTTAATCCAGTCGTCATCATAACAGATTTTCTATACACTAAAGAGAGAAAAGGTGTTAACACGTGTTGTTTCTTGGGGCAGTGAAGATTAAAGAGAAGTTAAAAGAAGCTGACATCTTCCCTGAAGGGCTGTTTTCATACTTATTTTAAAGCCTGGAATAACAGCATTGGCATTAATCAGAAATCGTGCATGTCACCAACATAAACAGGATACCTATTCCTGAACAGGCACAGGGAGAGAATTAGCCTGAATTTGTGACTCCTCTATATGTGCGTGCATGTGTGTCTGCACGCATGCACACAGATGGGTTTTTTTCTGGTATTGTTTTAATCTCATTTTGTTGCTTCTTGTGGAATATTCATCACTAATTCAGTTGACTGAATTTTTTAAGCAATGGGAAGACACATAGTAACAATAAGCTTGCTATTAGAATTGGGAAGGATTAATTCTACAGATTTTAACTGCAGAGAGTGGGAATCATATGCTTATAGTAACAATACTGATTGGTTCTCTTCTCATCTTAACCTGGTGATTCTTAAAAGGCAAAGATGGTGTAATTTTCCTTAGGTAGGAAGAGGGTTATCCATCTCCCCCTCCCCCTCTACATCCACCTCTCTGTTCTCTGTCTCTCATTCTTCTCTCTCCCTTCGAGGAAAACTTTGTTTTGGAGTAACTCCAAGGAAAGCTGTTATCCATCACAGCTCAAGTTTCAGATTTATCCTTTCTAGTATTGACAGGGTATTTTGACAAGTATTGAGCATGCAATTTCAGCTGACATGATGTCACAATAGTTGGGTACTGTACCTTGAAAATCAGAATCCTGGGTTGTTGGGATTTTTTACATCCAGCTTCTCTGCTGTGATAGCAGTGACAGTAGCAGAAGGAATGGAAAGAGTAAAAAAAATAGTAAAAGGTAGCAATAATATTACTAAGTAACTAAAAAACTACCCAGCATACAAGCACATCTACTGTGTTACAGCCACCATTATTTAAAATAAAAATAAAAATAAAACAAAAAACCAAAACCCACAAAAACAAACACAAAAAAAACAACCCACAAAAAAAAACCACCAAAAAACCCCAACCTAACAAACTACAAAAGTTGCCCCCAGTATTTCTGACTTGGCTGGAACTGAAATCTCTTGCATACTTTATAAAACAAATCTATTCTAAACACCAATAATTGCACAGGTGTTCTCCATTCACAGGAATGGAAACAGCGGGGCAAAAATAGCTCTGAGAGTTGATAATGAAATATTGGCTTCTCAGAATTCAGTGGGAAAATCCTACTAAACTCCAATAGGAGCAGAATTTCTGCCAGAAGTTACGAGGGTTCATATAGGAGAACAGGGTTATTACTGTATTTCTTTGGAGACTAACCCACATTCATTGTTCTAGTATGCTGGAGAACTCGGAACCAGTTTTCTTGCTGACTCAAACTGTTGGATGTTGAGGTTGTCTAAGGCAAAACCACTCCTAGCTCAGGCTAAAATAATTTTTCTTTGCTGCTCAGATTGTTATGAAAGAAATATAGAGATCTTGCTTCTTATGCAAATGTTTCTCACAGGTTTGAGACTGCCCCTCCAAGAAATATTAAGGGGGCTTAGCTACAAAGGGGCTGGGGTTTATTCTTTACTTCTGCATCAGCTGGCACAATGAGGCCGGGAAGTAGTGTAATAAGAGTAATAAAAGCTAATGAGAAGACAGTAGTACAGTTGGCAAGGCGTTTGCTGCTTCTGTAGGCAAAGAAATGTAATAACATCCTCCACAATTTGCAATGTCTAGTTCCTCACCTTAATGAAACACCTTCTGTATGGATGGACAATTTGCCTCTTATGGAAAAACACTTCATAATGATTTTGTTACCAGTCACAATAAAAATCGATACCTGGCTCCATAAAGACTGGCCTCCATAAAGGCAAAGATTTCCCCTGATGTAGGAATCCTGAGAGTCAAGGTTTAATTAGAAGGGACAGGCCTGGGCACACCTTTTGAAGCTTGATTCTTTGCTGTTCTCAAAAAGAACAGCACTTCCCCTTATCTAATTGCCCACAGATATTTATGAAGACACCCTCCAGTTTCAAGATATACATGCCTTGTCAGCCACAGTGAGACAATAGATGCTTACTGCCGCACCACAGCAGCAGAGAGAAATATTTCAGTCTAGATGGTTAGCTGTCCATCCACTCTGCATTTTGCACAAAATCAGAACCACAAAGACTGTGTTGTCTATGGTTTTACACTGACAACATTTTCCATGGTAGTAAAGGCTTCACTTCTGTCAACTTCAGGTTGAACAGGAAGAAAAAAATGTTGGGTAAACAGGCCTGTTACTTCATTTGTTTTCCCATTCCTTGGAAGACACTTTTAGTAGTTCAAGTTGCTAAGGACCTATGAAACAAAAACCTGCATTTTCCTTATAGATAAATAGAAATGCATGCTAAATAACCCATTAATGATATCTGGTGTGCCAACGTTATAGAAGCTTCAACTGTTAGTTTGAAAGGAAAGAAAAAAGGAAAAGAAAAAAAAAATCGATCTTTTCCATTTAGAATTGAAACCATGACATTAATATTCTATGTCAGTGTGGCTGGCACAAGTTCTGCAGGACCATATTGCACGGTTTGGACATACACCTTTTGGTTTTAGTTTTGCCTTAGCTGAAAGTTATTAGGAATAGATGTTTACTGTGTATATATTTTATAGTTGGCATTTAATAGAGTGTTTTAAATTTCACCTGCAAAATATATTAATGCATTTAGTTGAATGTGAAAGCTCTAGCCATGTCTGTGCAAGCAGAAATGTTTTAGGAAGCTCCTATAGCAAACTAGCTCTTTAATGACCTCAGTGTACCTGAAGGCTAGCAGAAAGGGAGAAGTAAAGTAAATAACCCCGTTCTATTCAATTAATTGATCAGTTAACATTAAAAAATGTTGACAGTATGACACTTGTCAGTATATAGTACCAGCACGCTGCTTTCATCAAGCAGAAGACTTGCTTTTTCACTGTTACTGTAGGGGACAAGTTTGAGGGCAGGATGTGGGATTTCAGAGTGTAGCACACTCTTTCTGATATCCTAAAAGGAACAGAATTAATAGAAATACCCAAGGGCGTGCTAGCAGAACCCACCTGCATTCTGTCACCAGCTAATCTCTATTATTCACGAAGAGCAGAAATTTTACATGTTGTACTTCTGAAATGCACCTAGAAAAGAACACTGACTGTCATTACTGAACTGACTGGTATCAGCGCTGCAGTATACTCACTACCTTTTGTAGTTGTTCCTTTTCTTGCTTATGTTTAACGCCTTCAAATCACTGGAAAAGTAATGGACTGAGCAGGCAGTAATACATGACACATACTACTCTGTCCCTCTGCCCCTAACACAAACACAGAGTTATATCTTTCTGATTACATGGGAAACTCGAGGGAGAACCTGCTCTCTTCATCTCATATGAATGAAACTTTCATTAAGGCTGATAAAAACGTTGAGCCCACATGAAAGAAACTAGAGCCCCTAACCTGAGAAACAAACACTTCTGTCTTTCACCATTAGCAGACCTATGAGGATATTGGCCTATGAGCTCATGACAGAAGAACTCTGAAAACAGGAGGTCAACAGACTCCCAGTGTTTCCTGCCTGGGAGCTCTCCTACTGGGGCTAACGACTGCCCCTCTCCGATTTCCTGACTTGTCATAACCTAACTCCCCTGCTCACTCCCCCTGTCATATAAGCTGATGGAGAAGGTCTCCCCCTGGAGATCTCCTTTATTTGGCTCTTCACTGTGCCAAACTAAACTTTCTTACAGGCTTCCCCAATTTCTCCTGCTACTCCCAGGGTTTAGCAAAGCCATAAATGCTTGGCTGAGCAACCACCAATTTGACCCAAATCAAATTAATATGTTGATTTGACAAATTAATGACAAGTGTGTTATTCACCATCTCTCTACCTGGTTTTCTCTTTCAAAAGGCTGCCAGATGGCTGTCATTAGGTAATGGCAGTGATGCTGATTTCTTCACCAGCAATCCATGTGTATTAATCTTTCTTTTTACTTAAGTAAAACAGTAAGATTATTATGCTGTTAGGAGTTGTCTTCAAAACGTTCCCAGTCAACAGAAGACAATTTCAACCATGCAATGGCAATTTGGCATCCCTTGTAAAAAGGTTGCATCGCAATCTCATTTCTAGATAAAAAACACTCTGCGCAGCTGACCCCAGGGTTGCTATACATGACAAGGAATCCGAGTAGTGCATATAGTGTGTTCTCTGTGTGGGTTTACTTTATCAAGAAAGTCTAAGAATATTGTACTCCTAAGCCTCTGGTTTCTCTCGTGCTTTGGAAGAGAATTTCTGATTTCTGGCTATTGTTGGATATCTTTGACTTGCTCTGTATTCACTGTGGTTCTCTATAGTTCATTAAGTGGTTTTCTCCTCAGGGATGTTTGACTTAGGTCTGTAATATGAAACAATTAAAAGCCATCAACTTTTAATAAGAAAGTTGTCAATTTTCCTTTCTCTGGAACCTTATCCTGGAGAACAAGGTCATGGTTATATGGAGAAGAGGAGAAAGAGAGGTAGGCAGTTAGTGTCTGGAACGTAAAACTCCCTGTCTACATTTCCCCACAATTGCCTCATGGGTACTTATTTAGTTAAACCCTGTGCTCAGCTTGCATTTAGCTTTGACATCTGCTGCTTCTGTTTAGACCAGAAGCGTGGCTTGTGTGCCTGATCTTTCTAGCTATATCAGCTCCTCTAAGAATAGATACTATCACTACCTACAAACCTTGTCTTGCTTTAATCCTTGGACTATAATAGTACACCAATAGCGCCTGCAAATACAAGAACCTGTCAGAAATTACTGTAACATCCACACACAGCATATCAATCAGGAATATCAAAAAAACACTATTATGATGAAAAAAATAACTCATGATTTCACTAGTCATACACTGCATCTCCACTTATAATGAAAATGACAAAGTAATCTAGCAACTTCATTCTAGAAAGAGTGACATGGGTGAGTTATGTCCAAAAACGCAACACCACAACACTGACAAAAATAGGTGCACAACTATCTCATCAACACACATGACGTGAGACATACTGAATTAGCAGAAAATTCAGTGTTAACCATTGGTACAAATTACTGTTTTAAGTGTATCTTGTCTATGAGACATGACTTTATATAAAAAGCAGCTTCTTAGTCAGCAGAAGAGTCTCTGTCTGCATTCAGCATTTGAGCTGCTTAGCTCCCAGACAAAAATAGTATATGACTACACTTAGTTTCTATTAGCACTGCAAAGATAACTAAATTAAGTGTAGGTTCCTTTCCTGTTTGTCCGTATTTCAGTTGAAGCCACAATTACTAAAATTACTGGCACAGCAGTCACCTCAAGCATCTTGTCTTATATTCGTCACCATTAGCACTGGTATTGTGTCACAGTATTCTCCAAACTAGCCAGCTGCAACAAGGTCTTTTACCATCTCATACCAGCATACTCTTCACGCCTTCCCCTCATCTCACCTCATCTAGGGCCCACTCCTTCTCCTCCTGCTTCTTCCTCTCTCTTTTCCTTAGCTGCTCCCCCTTCCTTGGCTGCCCAGCCCCTTACCAGAACCAGCCACAGCTGCACCTTATCTACATCAGCCAATCCAACCCCCTGAAGCCAGCCCACAGCTGTATGTTATCAATATTAATTAACCCAGCTTCATTCCTCTACAGTTCCCCCTTTTCTCTTTTTAACAATTCATACCTCTTATTTTTACCAATCATCACAAACTTTTTACAAATAAACTTTTCATACAGTCCTCTATAATTCCTTTACAGTATTGATCCACAGAAAAAAAATCTTAAGTTGGATTTTCAAGGGCAGAAAACTAGCCTTGGGTTAAGGTTAATTTAGCCAACTAATCTAAAGATCCAGGAGACGTATGTACAGATGCTGCCTCACAGTGACATCTTTGAGTAGAACCATGTCAATATACGAAATATGTTGTCCCTGAAAAAAATCAGTGTCTTCATTTTCTATTTGAAAGGATTAAAAGCCAGTGTTAAAATCCACAGAGTGCCTAATGTGGAGTTGCTATAGAACTGTGGCACTGAACCTAAAAATGAAATTGTCAAAAACTCTGCCTAGACCCACAGGCACCCATGGTCTACAGAACGTCCAGGTTTTTTACTAGCCAAGGACTGCGGGTTGTTGTTCAGCTTTGTTGTGTGCCTGGAACTTAAGACATTATGGCCAAACTTAATGCCTGTGATGATTCTCTGATTTTTGTATGTAAATGAGGTAAGAAAATTGTAAAATTACATAAGTCAGTATCATTATGATTTTTTTAAACACCATAGCTGATGAAGAGGTGGCAGGGAGAAGAAGAAGTTGAACCCAGTTCTGCACACATCTTTAAAGGCTGCTGTAATCAAGAGCACATGATCAAAGACATAACTATATGGGGGGGATATGGATATCCACAGGTGGGGGGAGATGACCTAAGTCCAGGTGTGAACCCACTAAGATGGGTTGGCCCCGAGACACACCTGCAAGCATCTAATCCAGTGGACTGTTTCAGGCTGTGAGTCCCATTCTGACATAAGTTGCTTCCATGACATTTAGTCACATAGAAAAGGCCAGCAAAGGGGACGTTGTAGTGGGTGTCTGCTACAGACCTCCCAATGCATGGGAAAGAATTGTATAAACTCTTTTATAAACAACTGGAAAGAAGCCTTACAAGGGCTGGCCCTTGTTCCCATAGGGAAATCTATCCACCATGACATTTGTTGCAAAAGCAATGTTAGAGGCACAAGCAGTGTGGGAGATGTTTGTAGTGCATCAAGGAAAATTTTGGGTGGTGATGTTGGACTAACCAGCTAGGGGGATCCATTGTTCACAAATAAGGAAGAGCTGATATGAAGGTTTATGGCTGCATTGGCTGCAGTGACAATGACATGGTAGAGCTTAAGAACGTGTGGGAAATAAGGACAGCAAGTAACAGAATAATGACCCTAAGTTCCAAGAGATCTTATTTAGCTTATTCAGGGTTTCCTGAAGAGCAAAGGGGCCTAAGAAAGCAGTCTGGCTTTCAAAGACAACCTCCTGAAAGCACAAGAGCAGTTCATGCCATTGTGCAAGAAAGCAGGCAGGGATATTAGGAGTGAATGAATACTCAGCTGCATAGGGAACCCTTGACTAAGCTCTGTTTTGGGTATATGTAAGGTGGATGGTCTAGCAAGGCTTTATAGACAGTGAATCTCCCATCGTTCCCCTTAGCGAAACAGATTGGATGAGTAAATTACAAAGTGAATGGAAACCTGGTCAGACCACCAGATATCATGGATGGCAAGCTGATCAGGAGCCAACAGCAGACCAACAGCACCCTGGACCATAATAGCAAGAATGTGTAAGATTCAGGTAAATGCCCCTCTATTTGGCACTTGTGAAATTGTGTTTGGAGTACTATGTTCAGTTACATTCTCCCTTGTACATACTTAAATAAGTCCAGTGGAAGACCACCAAGATTATCAGGGGATCTGGGAGGTAAAGAGAGAAGCAGAGACCACTTTTGTTCAGCCTGAAGAAGAGATCAAAGGGGAATCTAATTGTTCTTTTCAACTTGCAGGGGAATGGAAAGGGTTACAGAGAAGATGGAGCCAATTTTTCTCTATACAGTGGAAAAATGACATGCAATGAACACAAATTGCAGCACAGGAAATTCTGTATATATTCAAGGAAAAAAAACATCTTCACAGTGAAGGTGACAAACCACTGAAACAGGTTGATTAGAGGGGTTGTAGAATCTCCATCCTTGGACACATTTGAAGTTCAACTGTATATAGCACTGGACAATCTGCCCTAACAAATTTTGAGTTACTTTGAGAAGCAGGTTGGACTAGCTGACCCTCAGAGGGAAATTCCAATGTAAGTTACTATATGATTCAATGAATTAAGATACATTCTTCTCTACAGCTTCTCCTATTGACTATTATAAGCTACTCCCACTTAAGTTTCTGGCTTCTGTGACTCCCATTTGGAGGATGTGATGTAGCTCTTGTAGCAATGTAGACCCACAATATCAGGCCTCTTTTGGAATCAGACCTCTTAAGTTTTCTGATATTGAAGGTCTCTGAGAAACTACGCAGAATGTACCATAGTGTCTGGTATCCTAAACCAAAATAATTAAGTCAGTCCTATTGTCTTATAGCCTGGCTACAGGGATTCACAACACAAGGGTTGTAGAATCACACCCTGTACTGTGATTTAATTACTAGCACCAATGCTGAGACTGGTCTGTGTGTTTGTGGCTGCATACCCTATGGTAACCAGATCATGGAGATTTAAAGCAGCCACAATGCTGAAAATGGGAAGAAAGAGAACACCTTTCAGTTTAAAAACACAGCTTGTGGGTGGTTTCTGTTAATTAAGAAATCGTTGTGGTTGTATCTGTGGTTTATCTTCTGGTGTTCTGGTTACAGCATTTACTTGCTACAAAGTCTTGGCAACCAAAATCGAGCCTGCAGTTACCTTCAAAATATTAAATGTAACAGATGAAACCAGATTCTGGAAGTTTTAATCATTCTGAGCAGAGTTTAGATAGGGCAACTAGAATCAAAGTCATGCCTTGAGGAGTAAGGTACAGCTCATTTTGAGCCACATTGGCAAAATGAGACTTATAAAGATTTACTAAGTGAAAGAAGTAAAATTTTGGCTAAGCAGCTTTACACTATGTGAGTCAGCTATTGGGGAGCATAAGCAGTTTGTTTGTGTTTTGATCCAGGACTGCTACCTTTCACCAAAAGTCCTACATTTTAAAGTCAGTTTTCCCTACTTTTTTTCTGCATCTTTAGATATCAAGATGATAGTGAGGAGTGCCTAAAGAAAAACATTGTTTATCAAGATTTTACAAAATCAAAAAGAAAACAGTCTTGGGGTTTTTAAATGTATTCTTTGTTTCTTACTCACTGAATTGCCTGGAAACATCAGTAGATTTACCCTTTGTGAGCATGCTTAACATACAACCCAGAATACTCTAGCAAGTTACTTTAAAAAATAGCTTGGATGGGGGATTTTTGCCTAAGCATGGTAAACACTACTCTGAGTAGACTGTTGGCTGGGTGCCATTCAGACATGTAAAGGCACTGAGACTGTGAAATAAATAATTTTATCAGGCATTTTATGTTGCGGCATGTTTGAAGACACTGAAGGTGAGTAGATTCATGGTTCTTTTTATCTAGCTGTTTTAGAAATAATTGCAGCGTAAGCCAAGCAAAATGAAGGGTCCCTCTTAGAAATCTATATTAACCCAACAGTTTATCCATTGCTGTTTTTAACAAGATCAACAGTGAGTCATAGCTTTTTTCCCCCTCAAAAATAGCAGTGGTATTCATGTACAACACTTGTAGACATATCAGAGTCAGTTTTTAATTCTTGGTTGAATTTCTCTGTGGTGCTTTATAGTCAGACCAATAAAAATAATGGCATTTGAATACACAATAAGCAAACTTTAAAAGTGTATCAGACTGGTTTCGGCAATTAAATGTGCATGCAATTGTGAATCAATATGCAACTTCATATACAACTGGCCCATTACATATTAATACCA
Organism: Falco rusticolus; assembly: GCF_015220075.1. Lineage (NCBI taxonomy): Eukaryota > Metazoa > Chordata > Aves > Falconiformes > Falconidae > Falco > Falco rusticolus. Next base: position 54,327,399 of record NC_051193.1, on the reverse strand, counting down.
CAAGATGGAAGACTCTGTCACAAGAATATTGAACACTGACTATTTAAACTACTGCATCTGCATTGCTTTGTAAATTGTTCCAAGGGGTGGACCAGAGACCAAAATAATGTGTATGTGTGATATTTTCCTTGCTCAAGGTTGGCCATGCTTATATTCCAGGGAGAATGTAGGAAAACCCCAAACTCACACTAAATCACAGCCCTGCCACATTAAGGCTTCCAGCTATCCCATCGGCCTTTGCAATGATAAGCTCAAGCAGAAGAGCCCAGGATGGTTTTGCCCTGCAGAATACTTAAAAGTTCATTCTAAATTCTGGCATTACCTAAATTTTGGTCAATCTGAGCTGTGGTTAAATGTAGACTGGTGTTCCAGATAGCAGTTGATGGATCTACCAAGCATCCTGAAATTCATACTGCAGCTATGGGGTAGACACAACTTGTGAAGTTCAGATGTGACCCGAAGAACAGAGTAAACCACTAATTTAAATGTCTAAAATATATTGAAACACTATAGAAAATAATAAAGACAACATGGCCCTTCATTTTTCACTTTTTTTGTTGTTTTCATTCTTGTGCATTTGGGGTTTTTTGTGCTTTTCCTTCAGTTGACAGTATAGTTCTGTTTAAGCTTATACCGCTATTTACTTTGCTTAGCAAACCAGAAGTAACTTAATGGACTAAGTCTATGCCCATTTAATTTGGCTTGTCATTAATGACTTCATGACAAACTTAATAGGTACAAAGCAGGGAAAGCTAAGTCAAGATGATGTCTAGTCATTTGTTATTGCTTAAATTGTACAATGTATCAAAATTTGCATCCAGACAAAATCAACTCCAATTTTGTTTTGGTAGCTTGCTGCATTCACTTTCACTGATGCAAAGGTCTGTAAGATCACAGACTCACTCAGGTTAGGAGAGACCTCAAAGAGGTCTCTAGGGCAGCCTAGAACACTGGATTCAAATCAGGTTGCTCAGTTCTACAGCCTCTCTACCAACTCCAATGAAAAGTTATCCCCATGGAGACATTTTTTCCTTATATCAGTTGGAATCTCCCCTTTTCAATTTATTACCATTCTCCCACTGTGGCACTCAGCTTTACTCCGCCTTCACAGTAGCCTCCCTGTTGCACTGGAAGACTGCTATTAAGAGCTGCCTCATGTGCAGGCTGAACCAGTCTCTCACTGGTTCCCTCAGCCTCTTCTCATGGGCAGGTGCTCCAGCCTCCAGCCGTCCTGGAGGCTCCCTGCTGATCTTGCAGCACTTTACCAATGTCTTTCTTATATTGGAGGCCCATCACTGGATGCACTGTTCCAGATGTGAGTTAATGAGTGTTGTCTAAGGACTATAAGCAATCCCTATGGCTAGGTTCGTATTGATACAGGCCAGTCTGTGGTTAGTCTTCAGCCGATGAATAGGACAAACCTCTTGCTAAAGGCTAAATCTAGTTAAGATACATAAGTGCACGGTTACATCATGTGGAATCTTGCTTGTGCATATACTTGTTCTCTGGCTAAACAGAAGGAATCAAAACTTTCAGCTTGATACTATATTCACTTTTTTCCCCTTTGGTAAGAGTAAATGAAAAGCTTTTCAAACATATATTCTAAGTAGCATTAAGGTACCAAAATTGGTTATGTTTTAAAGCATTTTCTAGTTTTTGCTAATTAAAGCCTTAGTTTTCCAGACATGCAACAATATAAGTCATTAATACAGGAGAGACATGGACTCTACTTTGCTTGGCAAGTCTCAGAGCTTAAAACTCCTTAACTGTATTTTACACCTACAGTCTTCAAGCCTTGGCAGACAGTTCATAATGGGGAGATCTGAAAGTAGGTAAAAATTCTGGCATTAGACTAGAGTGTAATGTTTAAAGCTCAGATCCACTAGCAAGCTGAAACATGGTTTAAGAAGGATAACTTTGTTGTTTTTTCTCACAATGTCCCACAGAGTGCATGCCAACACACATACAGTCAGATTCTGCTGTCAACTACACCAAAGTAAATCCAGAAGTACTTCAATGAAGCTCATTGAATTGCACTACATTCATGTTTATGTTCAAAAGAAAAAAACTCCGTAATTTCTAAGACAAGCTGGTCACAAGGTGTTATGCACACACAGCCTTTCAAAGCCTAGAGATTTATCAAAAAGGTCGGTCTTGCAGAGCGCTGCAAGAGTTCCTGGGTCAGGGCCTAGACTGTAGATTATCAAGTTGCCATCTGTGAGGGAAGGCAGAATAATCATCCCTGTTCAGAAATGCAGCCAGCCTTGGCGGTCGCACGATGCACCACAGTTGAAGCCTGTCTCATGTACGGTCTGGCATGTGAGGGCTTGGCTGAGAGCGTTCACAGAGATACCAACAGCTACAGTCCCGAATTTCGCGTACACTTTTTATGCCACAGTGACTCTTATCGTGCCTGAGTCCTGAGTTTTCTCCTCTGGAGATAAATTGCCTCAACTAAGAGTGTTGCATTTCTTCCTCTAGATCTCCCATGGGAAGGTCCATAACCACTGAGCTATATATGTTGTAGGTATATCAGTGTGTAGCTATATTAACTGTAAAAAGCTGAGGTAGAAGGGGTGCTGTTAAATTTATCAACCAGAGAAGGAAATAACCCCATGTTTTAGGAAGGATGAAAGGCATTTACCTCAGCTGAGTGTTGCTTGCTTCCCCATGCAGATTTGTTCTGTTTCCTACCCGGATCTGGCCCAGCAGTACTCCACAGTTTCATGCTGTCTCACACCCGCTGCTCATGTCTCCAAATGATCCCTGTGCTGATTTACCAGCACTCCTAGAAGTGCTGGGGGCTCTTTGCTGTCTTCATCTATCACTTTCTGTTCCTCCCTACCCACGAGGCGCACTGACCCCTCCACCCCAAAATGTCCCACTATCCTTATCCCACTATTGCACAGCATACACAGAGGTCTGGCCAATCATAACAGCATGTCTCTTTTGACCATGTTTTAGGCAATACACTCTCATGATGATTGTCACAAAAGCCTCAGACCAGCAAAAGAGGACAGCTAGGGAATCACAGACAGATGAGAAGACAGGGGTGCCAGGAAGCAGCACATTGCTGCACCATCTGTAGGCTGGCAAACACTGGAATCTTTTGGCCAAGGGCATCCAAGCCTACACTGCCTGGATAGTGCGCTCATCACTAGCCAGTAGGCTGGGCTGGGCTGGGGAAAGTGAGGACTCTTCAAAACACCAACGAACTTGTGCTTGTAGGCAGCCAAGAATGAAGAATCTGCAATTGAGTCCAGCCACTCACAAAGGTGGAGAGTTCAGCACTCTAGCCTCAGTGCCTGGGACTTCATCTGCAGCTGATAGTAGATATCCGTTTGTGTCAGCAGACCAGTAAGCAGGAGCCAGAGCCCAGGGCACTCTCTTAGATGAGCAGCCTAACCACTAGCCTATGGAAACACTCTCCTTTTAGTACTTTCTTTCTCTCTGTTAACTTCACTCTCTACACACTAGAAATACCTGAACAGAAGGCGCAGAGCTCTATTTGAGTGATTCACTACCCTGTCCATGTGATGTTCTCATGGATCTTTCAGTTCAGAGGGAGCCCCAAAAATACAAGCATTATAATATACTACTTACAGCTATATGATATCAAGCTGCTTTCTCAGCACATCTTATTGATAAATTTGTCAGTAACAAAAATACATTTTTTTTAATAGGCTGCCACAGAAGGGGATGTTAACTTATTTGAGCCAAGGTGTTAAACTGGCCTGGAGGCTTTAACAAGAAGCAGCATTAGTGAATCTGCCTTACTTTCAAGGACAGCACAAGCTGCACACATGGCTGCTCGCATTAAAGGGCACATCTCTAAACTCCAGTCCAAGACAAGTCCAGCTCAGACAATTGCCATTAATTAACCTCTGGCTGCACTTAGACAGCTGAGCTCATCTAAAACATTCATGCAAACAAAACACCTCCCAGAAGGGTGGTTCAGCTTCTTTGTCTCCCTGCTGTGGCTCCATCAGGTTAGGGCCTGTTTGTAGGTGCTGTGTCCTGCCCTATTCCTCATGCCAGCTCCGATTATTGGTGAGCCAGTTCAGCTCATAAAAACAGCTGGAAAATGTTCATTCTTTTTTCTGGATGAGTTTTGTGTCACTTCAGAAGCTGAATTAGCTTTTCACTGGGGATCCAGTGAAAAGCAGAGCTAGCAGAAATGAGAAGCTGTCGTATGCAGCTAGGCTCAGAGAAAGGAGCAGTGGAGCAAAGAGAATATGGAATTCAGTGCTTTGGAATAACCACAGCATTCAGGAAAAGGCTGCATTTAACGGGGTGCTTAGATTGAGAGCTTTTCCATGAATAAAACAGTGCATTGCAATCCTTCTGAATGAAAGCTATAATGTAATGGAAAGGTATAATCAATCATCAAAGGTCAGGCCAGAATTGGCAACAAGGATGTTATGGGAAGATCTAATGCAATACCTTCCGTGATGTCAGGATTCATATCAAAGAAAGACCTAAATAAAGTGGGTTTGTACGTACCCCATGCCTCCAGCCTTCCTTCATCTTACCCTGATAGGAGACAAAAACAAAGGAAAAAAACCAACCTGTTCAAGATGAAATAAAATAACCTCTTAACAACTGCACAGTTACGTGCAGTTGTGTTGGCTGGCTGGAAGTAACCCTATGAATTAGATAAGGGCACATTTACACTGTAAAAGCCTCTATTCAATGCAAAAGAATGCAATAGTAAGCTCCTGTCTGAAGCCAAAAAGCTAATGTGTAAAGCTTTTTGAATCTGAAGAGTCCTGTGTTACAAATAGGATCTGCAAAATGCAGCTGACAAGTGTCTTAAATTCTTGAGGTATCCAAAAGATCATTCTATGCAGCAGCAGTGTTACAGCATCAATAAAAGCCTGTGCTGAACTGGAAAACCATCAGGTTGACTCAGAACTCATGTCATTCTATCTCAGATGTGCTATCTCCTGGAGAAGAGAAAACCTTTTGAAGTAAAGCAACTGAGGTTTGTCTCAAATAACCTTTTTCTTTTATTTTCTTTTTTCTTTCTCTTTTTTTTTTTTTTAAACCTCCTTGTTATGTCTACTAGAAACCTGAGCTCAGTGTGCTGTTGAACCCACAAAAGGTCTTGGAGAATTGAGTAGAGACTTACGATTACACCTTAGGCATGGCTGCCACATAAAACCCTGGTGAAGGTAGTCAAAAACTTCTAACAGCCCAATAAAACAGTTGCAAAATGAGAAGACTGAAAGCAGCTAGCAATGTCAATGCATTTCATCTTCAGGAATTTGTCATGGAGTGAACTGTTTAAGGATTTGCTAAGCAGCATTTGGCACACTTCCCCGTCCTCTCATTCCCAGAGGAGAATGCTGCCAGTCTGCCTATGCCTGCCCAGAGTCCTGGGCAGCACCTTTGACTCAGATCTGTCAAGACCCTACATCCAATCAGTGGCTAAATATTACACTTGTTATTGCACAGCATCTCAAAGCCTTTGGCATTTTCATCATTCAGGTTCTCCTAATTTTGTCTCTGGAGGACAAAAGCATCCTTTCTTTGTCCTTTGTAAATGCAGTCTTTTTCTCCTTAAGCCTCTTTTGTATGCTCCTACACAGAGAAGTTCCCTAATCTACTCTTTTGGCAATATCATACTCCTCTTTGAATTTCACCAGTCATTAAGATCCATGTACCACCTAGCATCTCTCATTCAGTATTGAAAACAAGGGGTCAGCTCCTTCCATCAACCATCCCAGATGATCATTTATATTGTAGCCTAGCATTTCAAGCAAGCACCCTTTCTGTTTTCTTCCTTTCTGTTCTGAGGATTGTCCTATACTAACGTGCAAAGCTGTTGCTACCATCCTTAACTCCTCAGTTCTTAACTAGTGTGAAGCCTATGAAAAGCTGGACACGTTTTAAGATGCCAGCACTAAGGACTGTACATCAATAGGCCTGACAGCGTGAGATTTTCTTACCCAGACAGTGTCATTTTAGCCATCACACATTCTCTGCTGCTGCTCCAGAGGGATGCCAGAGTCCGTCTAAGTCCTATGTCAGTTAATTCGGTGCTGGAAGACATTCTAAATGACACCGGACACCTCTACTTAGGCAACTGAATTCCTCTTACATAGTCTTGTTTCCTTCTATTACCTTCCCTGCCTTTATCCACTACTGTAATATATTACATTTGGGAGGATGTGAAATGCAGCAGCAACTATCCATGAGCACTAAAAGTCCTGTACAATAATGCACACAAAAAGGATGTGATGAAGGCTGCTAATCAGAGCCAGGTGCTCCAGCAGGAGGACGAGTAGTGCCTGGGATGTGAAAACTCTGGGCAAGAAGTGGAATACTCATCTCTCCACAGACAAGCAAGATATTTCAAGAGACCCCTGGGGTTTTGTGGCTGTATTCGATGGTCTTCTGTTGATAGTACTTCAATAAAAATTCTTCAGTAAAATTGAGGAAAAATCTTCACATCAGCTGTTTCCTATCTCTAGTATATCACTAGGAGTCTACCCCAGATCATACTAGTACAATATTATATGAACATCCACTAGGAATTTAATTCCAGACTGTGCTCATTTTGTGTGCATCCTAATCATGACCATTTTTGTGCACCATCATAACTAAGTTTTTTATCGGCAGGAAAAACTAGGAGCATAAGTCTATTTGAACAAGTGTTTACAGAAAATCGCCTCTAAATGTGTGAAAGTGCATTCAGGATTAAAACTTGATTTTTAAGAGTTAAAATAATTAAGCCGTAGTTCAGTCAGAAACTGTTCAAACTGCACATTTCCAAGCAAAGAAATTGAAAATGCACACTAATAGCAGTGCTCTGAAATCTACAGGTTTTTCACCTCTTTTGTAACCAGTCTCTGAAGCCTAATTGTCCTATGTTTGATGTTGGCATTGATTTTGTTGAAACTGTCTGTACAGCCCGTGCAAACAGGCCAATAATCCTGAGTCTTTATTTGGCTCCTTACCCATTTTAATGGCCTTGTACACATTTATTGCTGGCAACCTCATATCTTCACAGAAGCTGAGTTGTGCCTTTTGTGTTGGTTTTGTTCTTGATTTATGGGCAAACTCTAACTGAACTCTTAAGAACACTGTGCATTCAGAACCTTTGCAAATAAGAGATGCATTTGAGAAGATGTTGATATAGTCTGCACTGTGGAAGATGGGTGGTCACTGTCTGGTGTGTAGAGCACTTAAATTCAAATCATGAAAGCAATCAGCATATTTGCAACTACCTATTACATGTTCGTATAATTTGAGTATCAAGACTATTATAGGATGTCAGAGGTTCACACAGAACAAGTCTCATTTCCTTTCTCTTTACGTTATTGCCTCACTACTGCTTCATTCATCTCAATGATATATTTCATCTTTCCTTACCAGAACATATTAATGGCGTTTTTCTGAAGGTCAGCCAAAGAGACAGTCTTTCTGTCTGTCACAGATTTCCAATACACTGTAGGAAAATAAGAAAGGGGCATGTGTGAAAACAGTACAATATCCTTCTTGTATTTTCCAAGTTGCATTACAAACTAGATGATGAGTAGAATGTTTCTTTTAATGTTTTTTAATGGAAAAGATAATACATTATAAAGAAAACAATTCTAGGTAATAAAAATATTTTTAAAGTAATACAAATAACATCAAAGAGATGCCATAGGAAAAAAAGGACCACAGAATTAAAACTTCACTGTACACAGTGAGCCGTTTTTCTGTGAACAGTTGTTTGCATATAGATCTGGACTGTGCATTAATAGGTGCAATCAATATCTTTTTACACTTCTCATTTTGCCATATTTCACTATTAACGCCAGATGAGCCTCACCAGAGAAGGATTGTTTTGTAGGATTAGGGACATAGTAGTCTGCAATAAAATGCAGAAGGAAATTTTGGGTGACTAGTAATTTTTATATTATCAAGGTTATTGCTTGGTTTTAAGGTTTCTTATGCTCATTCTAACAACACAGGTGCAATTTTATTCATAAATGGACACAATTCAATATTAACTCTGTAGAAAGGCTTGTACCAGTCTGTTGTAGCTTCTCTCCAAATCTCAGCCTTTTCACCAAATACAAGTGCATAGAACACAATTTAAAAAACCAATAACGTTTTCTATTGTCTTTTCTCCATAATCTTCTTTGGCAAAAGAAAATAGACTCTGGAGACAGTGTCTTATTCTGTAGCTCTTACACAGCAAGACTGCCCTATGAGTTAGGACATGCTCAACAGGTATCCACCCATGCAAGGACACCAAACAAATCTCACTGTCTTATGCATAGTGTGGTTACCATAATTATGTATGACATCTCAAAGACCTCAGTCACAACAGCTGATGCTCTTCATTTAAGAAGACACAAAAGCTTCCACATGTACCAATAGACACCAATAGCCAAGCATGGATATAATAACAAATAACAATATTAGAAATAACAATAAGCATGATGGAAGCCAGGTTTTTTACCACCTTTTTGCAAGTGTAGATACAGAAGCCCAGGGCTGTGGAAACCAGTGCCAAGGACCAGTCAGACAACTGGTAGCTAAGCTGGGAACAGGCTCCAGCCCTGTGCTCTGCTACCTGTGTCGTGGTGGCTCTGCTGCATACAGCTTTGCCTCCATGGTAGAGAAACTGGTGAGACTTAGTAGTCTCCTCAGTCTCTCTGCCCTCTGATGAAATGCCATTAAAATACCAATGAATGGCAACCATGAGACATAATTGGAGAGGAATGTATGGCAAAACTGTTTTGAAACAGTCCTGAACTTTGAAGGTGATATGTAAATTCAAACTGTGGTTGAATCCACATCTTTTTAGCAAAAACTCCTGAAAGGAACAGCCTTTCTGTTTGAAGAACTTTTTTTTGGTTCCCTGTGACAGCTACAACTGAGTTTCTGAAATAATCTTGTATCAATTTAAAGCACGTGTGGTCTCATTCCAAGGAAACTGTGGCAAATGTGGTCAGCTTCCTAGGAAGAGCATGATTTAGAAAAAGTCACAAATGGCCTGCAAATCTGACAACTGCAAGCTGGATTATTTCTCTTTAGTGCACGTGTTTCTTTACAAGATAAATTCCTCTTTAAAACTATACAAGACCAGTTATCATTCCATCAGTACATGTGAGGAAGTATTAGGTTTAGTTCACTTTTATTTTTAGGCACACAGCTAGCAAGGCTGATAAATCACTTCTATGTAGGTGAAACACACACTGACATCATAAAATTGTGACACAAGCAGCATGTAGTCTAGCCAAACTAAAGTTACTTCTTAATTACTTGTGCTAAAATCCCAGGGACATAAAAAATTTACAAGTAAACCCAGAAAAATATGCCTAAAAATGCCATCACCTCCTGCCTTCATTGGACAGCATTTTCAGTGTTTTTTACATGAAATAAGCAAATGAAGATGCTACAGTGATGGCTTTTTGAAGACCTAAGAAAGAATGACAGGGGTATTTTCCGTATGAGTGATTTTTCTCTGGTCATTTTGGTATAGAATGAATAACAAATCCACATGGATTTTTTTTTTGAAAGAAATTTTCTCAAAAGCACTTATACTATATACTTGTTTGTTATAGTTTACAAGTGAACAGGAAGAAAGGGAGGTGGTAGACAGTTAGTCTAATATAAAACCCGATGTAAATATTCACAAACATTATATGTAACACACATAAAATAGGTTAAAATAACATAATTCATGTTATGAAATTATATTTTAAGAAAATAGAAAATTTAAACCTGCCAGTACAATTTAAATTTGATCCCATGTATTGAGATTCAGATTTTACTTACAAGATCAGATAATTGTTTCCTCCCATATCTTTTGGCTGTAGAAGAATCCTGCTTTCTTTTCGTTGAGGTGGTGGTGAATCATTGTGTCACAGGTGAAGGTATCTCATATGCAGAGCCCTCTGTGCCATTTTTCATGAACAAGAAGATGCATTAGGGGAAGAAGCCAGAAGTGTTGAGATTAGCAGAAGAAGGTCCTGTGACTAAGGGAGTTACGTGTTCCCCAGGAGAACGGGTTTCTATCCTGCCTCTGCCAAAGCATTGCCGAGTAATGTTTATATCCAAGCACTAAGGCTCAGATAAGATTCAGATGTTTCTGCTGACACAAAAACTACAATGTGGCTTCAGGAGAGAAACAGATCGGTAGAACCCTGTATACTGGGGAGCCTGAGGCAGCTGGGAGCAGTTGTCACACCAGACATGCAGAATGGAAACAAATCATTAGGAAGCACTGAATAGTGGGATCAATCTGTACTCTTTTCCTTTCTGGATAAGGTGGCTCCACAAGACTGGGATTCATAACCCAGAACCCTATTCGACTGCTTGACTTGTCCCACTCAGCAGACACCTAATTACATATCCTCTAAAATGCTGTGATGACTGGGATGCTTACCTAAAAAACAGAAACTATATTTCTGAGGCTTTTCTCAGCACGGCACAACTCAAATTATATAATAATTTCTTAAGAGAGAAAACCAGTCCACTATTAGATTATAAAACAAGTAGAGATTTATAATCAATACATCTGGCTTGTCAACCCCATCAATGACTTTTCTTCTCCTGTGACTCAGTTTGACCTCCATTTGTTTTGTCGTCTTTTTCTCCCGCTTTCTTTGCCTTGGCCCAATGTCTTTGCCCAGTCAGTTCCATGTTCCAGGACCCACGTTAATCCATTCCTACACTTCATCCAATAATTCATAGGTCCAGTCTTCTGGGCCAGCTAGTACCCAGGCATCAGTTTTCTGCTACAACATTACCAGCCTCTGCTTGCAACGTGTCCCTTAAGCTCCACTATTTGTTCCCTTCCCAGGTTGGCTTTTATAACATATATCTTCCTTCTCCACGTTGTCTGTGCCCAACTGAGAGGGGACATGAGGCACAAAAAGAGGCATCCTCTGAGTTGTCATGGCCAAATATTTTCTCATAAGTATTTGGAAATATTGTGGACATATTTTGGTAATATTTTTTGAACTATTTAATTTTCAGCAGCCTGAAATTCCTTTTCTTGTGGGTTTGAAGTATTTTTTTTCAACTTCTTCATGTATATTTTGGATTTGGGGGATTTGGGAGGAGAAGGGTGTGTTAGTATCTTCCCAGAGCAAGTATTTTAATCATTGTGAGCATACAAGTGAATGGAGCCAGAACCAAACAGAAAATAAATACTACAATTCATGCTGCAATTTTTCTAAAATAGCTATGTCACAGTGAAGAAATTCCATGCATTCTGACCCACTAAGTGTGTGTTTCTGTGCCTATGGTTTTCAGTAGTAGTTATTGTCAAGCAACCGTAGAGTCAACCTCCAAATGAAGCACACAGTGCCAGAATTCAGGGAAATGCATACCTGGGAAAATCTATGTAGTTAGGCATCAGTAATTCCAGAGCATCACCACACCTGCAGTGGCTGACATTGTCTACTTCACTAATCTTGAATACAGAACAAGATAATGCATGCAGAACAAGAAATTATATTTATTTATCATAGACAGTAATTTCTAAAACAGGTCATATGTTGTGTTGGCATGTTTTCACAACTCAATGTTCATGGCAGAGAGCCCATCCTTCCACAAAATGTCCGAACTACAAGAAAAGGAGGTCAGGAAGGACAGTACATGTTTGTCTCAGAGTAGCAAACCACACTGCAGTAATTTCAAGGAATAAACACAGGCAATTCTCTGCTATCTCACTTTCCACAGCTGCTTCTAAGTTAGGATACAGGATGGGACTTGCCCAGTATTGAACAGTATTTCTAGTAGCATGTTTCCCTTACTTTCATCCTTTGTTGAACTGAAAACATACTGCAATAAAGTTTTGCTTCTGGGTGTTCATCTCAAACTGAGTATCTAGCATTATCTTATACACTGCAAATTATATTACAGGAAATGTAAAACATTTCTGCAGTGTAATCTTTTATGTGTTCTCAAAAGGAAAATAGTTCAATGGATATTTGTTTAATGTCTGACATTTTCAACCTTTCTGAGGAATCATCATGTGAAGCAATATAATGCAGAACCTTTCTATTTCGTACCTTTCAGTAATTACCTGCTACTGGGCACCCTTGGAAACAGAAGATTGCAATGACAGATCAGAGAATATTTTATATGTATAGAATTGGATTATTAAATTAATGTAATTCAGTTATTCACCTACAAAACCTGCATTGCTCTATAATTCATAGATGAAAACAGAATGGTAAAGAAATCTCAATTAACTGAGATAAGATAGACCTACAGTACGTAGCCAGTGTGAAAACCATTTTATCTTACTTTAATGGCAGCATATGATGCCCTTCTAAAGACGGACTGCAGACTTCACTTTAGGGTTCATTTACAGAATATTGTCATTACATAAACTGCATGCTTTTTACTTGACTCCTGAGTAATGAGTTATGGAAAACTCAAATGTGCCAGCACTTAATTACATTTATAAACACTGAAAATGCAGCTACCCATCTAAAGGAAGAAAATTAACTGATTGATGGCCTTCTTAAGGTAGGCATATGCATCAGCACTTTGCCAAGGAGATATTAGATGTATTGCATAGCATGAAAATAACAATCACCATACACAAAGCAAAAAATTTAACCCCTGTCCTTGAAAAATGATCTTTCTGCTTGTATAGCTATTTATCTGCTCCAGAAAAGAAGCTGTACATGAGAATTCAAATTACTAGCTTTATGGTTATGATTATTCTAAGATCTAATATTTTTATTATAGGGCTTAGAAAGCACAGTCATGTAACTTTTGCATTCTGCAGCTGTTTATACCTGAGAACAATGCAAAATGCATTAAATTTCAAGATCATCTTGGGGCTGCAGTAGCAAGAGTGTAGTTGATTAACACTCCGGGGAAATTCTCAGTTTGAAAGGCAAAACAGGAATAATATATATGTAAGCACATATATCTATACAAAATCTTCAGCCTGAGCCTTGCATATAACATCTTGAGGTATAGCTTGATCTTAAGTTCTGAAACTCGATTTACACATTGAAAAAGAAGAGAGAAAGAAATTAATAATGTAAAAAATGTATTTGCACCCTTTTAAGGAATTGGCTCTGTATGTGCTCCTTAGATATACTGGTAATTTCACTAAACTGTATTTGGAAAAATACAGCAATTAGACTACAGGCACATCTCTGGAAGTCATATGGTTTTAACATAATTTTAGAGGCTTTAAAAAAAAAGATAAAAATAACAGCTCAGATATTTCTGGCAATATATTATTAGAAAAAAAAAATATACTTTTGCATTGTGGTCCTAGTAAGGAATCTCTGTTATAATGCTTGAAGTTTATTATACCATGTGGCCCAATAGTTTCTGTCAAACGATGGCCAGACAATCCAGCAGACTTAATGATTTAGTGGACTCTCCCCGTCCGGTGTGTAATCTCCCAGTGTACGCTTCCTGGACAGTAGCTCCTGACGATACTTAAACTGAGACTTTGGGTCTGAAAGTAGCAGTTCTACCTGACACAAAAGAAATCCTCCCTCCTGGCTGAATCAGTAAGATCTGTGTTAAGTGACAGCTTGTCTTATCTGGCAATTTCTCCTTTAATATCTTGTAGGTCCCTCCCAGAAAACATAGAAATATTCTGGCAAAGGAATGGGACTGAAAAGAGGGTTCTTTGTTCCCCGAGTTTCTGTGCGGCTTGACAGGGAAGATATAAAGATATCTGTAGGTCACTGAAGGTTAGTATTTCCTCTGGCATTATTGATCTGACAAATGAAGAGAAAACAAACAACCCAATCATAGGAACAGAATGGCAGGATCATTGCAAATCCAGAAGCAGACAACACTAATAAACAACTGAAGGTAAGCTTTCAGTGGTATCCAAAGCAGCATCCGACTGAGGATCTGGACCAAAACTTCCTCTGGAGATTTATGTAGGACAAAGAGCTTTTCTGTTCTCTCTTCGGGCACCTGATGCTAAATCCAGATGGCTGACTCCTGGTATTGGACACAGTGGCTGCCCACTCATTTGTTGTGCAAATATTTTCCCTCAGCCAAAAGTAAGCCCATTTTGGTATTTTTGAGCACAGATTGAGGGAGCAAACAGCCACATTACTTGTTCACTCATTCATGTGAGCAAGTTAAGAAAACAAACCCATCAAATTTTCCTCTGTTTAATCAATACACAAGAGAGATAGTCAAATGTTTTAAAATAAGGTAAAAGCTCTGTCCATATTAAATAGAACTCTTAAAGGCTTTCCTTTTTTCTGTTTCTTTGGGGTTTTGGAGGGGTTTTTTTTCCCCCAGATAAAGGGTGCTGCACTGTCCTGTCTAAGATGATAAGGCAGGGTTATTATTCTTATCTGAAACCCATAAAACCAGCTCTCCTTTGTTTAAGAAGATAATAGCTGTTTCATCAGGTTTCATTCTACTTTAACTGAATTTATTGTAAAACAACTGTAAGAAGGTGTACTTTTTTAATTTGTCACAAGTTATAATGAGAAGAACAAAGGCTGTATATAGGTTCTGTTCCTAACTCAGGACTGCTTAGCCCATATGCGATGGCCACTGTCTAATTCTGCATCCCACAGATTAATGGTTAAAAGAGAAAGACTAAAGCTCGCACTATGCAGAGCCAGAAGACATAGGGAAGTGATGCTTATTAGGAAGAAAAGGTCTCCCTTAGCTTCAGGTCGAGGTGGGGTGAATATTCCCTGCTTTGTCATCCTCTTTATTTTGCCTGACTATGCTTTTCATGATCTCTGTTATTTTGCCTCCTCTTTTGCCATAGTTTTCAAGTCCTCCTTTGATGTACTTTTTCCCCTGCCTCCATCCCTGTTATCTACTTTGTCTTGCTTATTTGACTCATGCAATTATGGATTATCTGAATAAAGTAAGATTTGAAGTACTTATGTGGAATAGAGCTCCAGCAGGTCATTGTAAGTGTCACAGCAGCTAGAGGAGACTTTAAGAGCGATGAAAATTGGTCGCAATCCAGTGTTTCAGTGTGGACGGTTGGTCACATAATCTGCCAATGATACATGTGTGCCTGTATTCTCTGACTTCCCTGAAGAGTTTAAATCCAGAGAATGGACCTGAAGCTTTCAAATGAATTGTAATGGAAAAGCCTTAAGGAGAGGAGTCAAAACCATCAGCCCATGAGAACTGCCCTGCTGGGTGAAGCACAGAAGTCTGTCTGTCCCCAGCAGTGGCCAAAGGAGAGGATATGTAGGGAAAGGACGTGACCCTGCCATTTTGTGAGATGCATTTCCCTTGCTCTCTCCCGACATCCAGAGCAGATAAAAGGGATGAACCCTCTGGCACTCCTCCTCGTATTCTGTATATGGACTGGTCATTCATGGATTTATCTAATCCCTGCTGAACCCGCAGATGCTTTCTGTATCCACAACTGTCTGTGACAGCAGTGGCCAGCAGTTTACTACTTACAGTGTAAAGAGGTATTTTTATCCTTTTACTTATTTTAAACCAGTCTCCTACTGCTTCCTTTGAGAGTCTGCTGGTTCATACATAGCAGTGACCAGCACTGTCACATTGTCACTATTTTCACAATTCTGTGAAACTTTTTCAGCTGACCTTCTCAACTATCTCCTCTCCAAACTGGAGAGTTCCAGACATTCTAGTCTCTCCTCACTTGATCTGTTATTAAATACTGGGCAATGAGAAAACCTGATGGCAAACTTGGGTGGCAGACATCAATCAGTGTGCCTGAAAGGTCCTGGGAAAGGAAAGAGTTTTGAAAAATTCCCAGTTATTTCCCTGAACTGCACTTCTTTTCCAAGCTTGGTGAACAAGGAGTGCTTGGTTGCTAACAGTCCAAAACAAGGTTTTCTTTCTTGCCTTCATAGGACACTTTAAGAGCTTTCTGATTCTTTAGAATTTTCATTCCTCTTTCTAACATATTCTGCTAAGGCATGTGATGTACAGATCTGGAGGACATCAATACGCCTTACTTGCCCTGACTGGACCCCTGGGGCTTCCCCCACCGTGGCCACAGCCCAGGACCCGATTTCATCCCTGTTGGGCCATCAGTCCCTGATCTAGTGATGTCCCAGCAGCGCTGGGTTCCAGCTCCCCACAGCCCTACCCTAGCCAGCCATGGGCCCCACGGATCTGGACTCTGCCTCACAGACTGACACACAGCTTGACCTCAGACCCACCTGATCACCATGGATCCACCTGGGGACCACTGGCCCTAATTCTGACCCTGATCTGCCACTTGGCTTCCAGACTTTGGACCTGCCCCATCACCACACACTTGCCTGATGACCTAGGCTCTGGGCTGAAGCTGGCTGTCACCCTGCGTCTGCCCTGCTCCCCTGCTGGTGGCAGTGTGACAGGCCCTGCCCCACTGGTTCCCTGCCCGGCCGGCCATGGTATTGCACGCAGATGATGGCTCTCCAGCCTCCCGGGAGCATGAAAGTTAGAGAAGTCGATAATTAGCTTCCCAAGAATGAAAAAGAATACAAAGCACTGAAATCATCTTTAGTCTGCCTTTGTGCTGCTGCATGTGACAACCAACCTGGAGGCAACATGATACAAACAAGAAGGCCAGGAGATGCCAGAGAGAAAGAAGGTGAGCAAGAAATGCCATACTCCTCCTTTGCCTACCGGACTTCAGAAATACTTTAAATTGTATGTACCAAATGGAGATAAATACTGACATTTCAAACTTGCCTTTTACAGAATTTTTTATAGAGATGCTTTCAAATTTTTTTTACTCTGCCTTCAGTATCCCTATATACTAACATTTTTAAGGAAGCTGAAAAAAAGAATATTTAATAGGGACCAAAAAAACTGCCTGGTTTCGCTTAATACTTACACGATGGATATAAGTGGCTTTTAAAACAGCCAATAACAGACACAAAAACAACTGGCAATCCAGTCAAAACTCTCTCAGGAACCTATGCCCTCCTCAGCTCTAGGACTAAATCAGCATGTCCAACACATTCAGAAAAGAATACATTTCCAGAAAATGTTACAGTTTTGTGTGCTTTACTGTTATCAACACTAAGATGTTCATTTTGTATGTTTGTAACTAAAGCCATCATTACAGGTTTTTACTGGCCATTGTAATCAAAGGAAATATGAAGACTTGAAAATTAATCCCAAATGAATGGATTCATTCATTTAAAAAAAAAAAAATCAAACATCCCAGCTGTTTGAATCCCAAATATTTCCTGAGATACATGGTTATTGGAAGCACTTGGAAGTTTTAATTAAAACTTTGTTTGCAGAGTGAACCCTGATTCTTAGAACTGCTGGCTACTGACAACAAGCTACCTGGACTGGTGAGGCAAAACAGAAAGTTAGAGAAATCATCTGGATTCAGAGTTTTTAATACTGCTGTGGAGAGTGTAGATTTGCCAAATAACCATATTTGGGAATGCTGTTTTCAAAAGCTAAGAATGTTAATAAAGTTATGGGACTATTAGGCGAAAGCTAAATAGATGAAAGAATATCCATTGGCACAGGTACCAAGAACTGCGTCAGATGACCAACTATGCTGGATTTGGCTGGGTAAAGTTAATTTTCTTCATAGTGGCTAGTATGGGGCTGTGTTTTGTGTTTGTGCTGAAAACAGTGTTGATAATTCAGGGGAGTTTTTGTTATTCCTCAGCAGTGCTTACACAGAACCAAGGCCTTTTCTGCCTCTCACCCCACCCCACCAGCGAGGAGCTGGGGGGGCACAAGGAGCTGGGAGGGGGCACAGCCGGGACAGCTGGCCCCAACTCACCAGAGGGATATTCCATACCATGTGATGTCATGCTCAGCATATAAAGCTGGGGGAAGAAGAAGGAAGGGGATGACATCTGGAGTTTATGGCATTTGTCTTCCCAAGTAACCGTTATGCATGATGGAGCCCAGCTTTCCTGGAGATGGCTGAAAGTCTGCCTGCTGATGGGAAGCCATGAATGAATTTGTAGTTTTGCTTTGCTTGCACACATGACTTCTGCTTTACTTATTAAACTGTCTTTTATCTCAACTCACAAGTTTTCTCACTTTTACTCTCCCTATTTTGTCCCCCATCCCACCAGAGAGGAGTGAGCGACTGACTGTGTGGGGCTTAGTTGCCAGCTGGGGATAAGCCACGACACTAACACAGGAAAGCACTGCTGTATCAGTTACAGCCACTTCATATTCTTTAACGTTTTTCTTTACAAATGTAAGGGCTTAAAACTATATGGGGCTTTTTGCTTGTTGGGGTCTTTTTTGCAGAAGGCTTCATTTCTGAAATATCCACCTAATGTCAGATAAAGTTAACAGAAGTCATCTGTGAAAAAGAGTACCTGGCCACAACAATACAAGAGGAATTTCTTAAAGTGGCTGGCAGCCACTTCCATGCTTCTCTCCATTCTCTCTCCCCCCTCAACAGCTCTTCTGGGTGCTGTCTTTGCAAGCACTGCAGGATCCCAGTCCCCTTCGGGGGCTCTCAGTGGGCTGGGCTTGTTGTGGTCTCAGTAGAAAGAGGTACCACCACCAAAGCCACTGGCAAGTCTCCCAAAGGGTTCACATACTTCAAATAATAGAGCTTCTTAATAAGACAATTCACATACTGCTTGCATTAAAAGCACTGAGTATTTGATCAGAAATTAAGACAGCTGTGAGTCCTGAATGGGTCTCTAGGGCCAGCCCTATCAGCACAGCCAAGTAACTCCAGCCCTTTGCAGTGCCAGTGGCAGCCACATCTCCGACCAGACTCCACAACCTCCATGTCCAGGCTCCACTTGGCCCATTATCAAGTCTTTTCTTGTCAAACAGCTCAACTGAAGGAGTCTCCATGGCTTTCCTGCTTTGCCTTCCTCCACAGTATGACACCCCAATACAGGCTTTTCTTCCATCTTCTGTTCTGTGGAGACAGAGGAGTCCTCTGCTTGCTGGGTGTCAAGCCAGAGGTAACACTGAACAGTCACACTGCCAGCATATCCAACCATGCCATGAACTGGATCAATTTTGTTCACATTTTACAGGGAATCTGTGTAATAATTAGATCCAAGAAGGTGAAAATATACTATTTTGACTAAAGTAAAATATTAATTTTTACAGAACCAGGCAACTCGTCTTTTCAATTTCTTCCCTTCAAAAGATTACAAATGTACAAATTAAAATGACAAAGTAAAAAAAGAAATAATTTAAGCAGGACTGAAACTGAATATTTTGGAACAATTTGTTTAACAGAGAAAAAGCTCAAATTCATTCCTTCATCCATATTTGGAAGGTAAAAAGAAATTGAAAACTTAGGATTGCCTATGGCACTGAAGTTCAGCGTTTCATACAGACCTAACAGGCTACAACACCATGCAGCAAGCAGGCTACCAGGAGGGTTGTTTACTCTTCTGTATGCCACAGTTGTACCAGAGGACAGGTGTTTCTTCTGTGACTGTGTGATTAGGTGTATCTTTGGCTAACTTTGCTTTCCTTACCAAGTAATTGTAGAGTACCAACAACATCAAATCTACAGCATGCCTTCACTTTTCCATCTTTGAAACACCTTTTTTTGTGGCCAGGGTCTACCAAATACTCCATAAGCATCAGAAGACAAAGATGGTAGCCACCACAACAGGAAAGAAAAACACAAGCAATATGCTACTGTGGGAACCAGATGACTTTTCCAGGCCCTTGACACTCAAAGCTGCAGATTTCATCCCCACTTGTTGGCCCATTTGTTTCATACAGATCCTTGGAAAGTGAGTCATGAGTCACTTCCTCTGGTCCTGATGCTTCCCTGTGTAGGGAGATGCTGCTCCCTGCATAGTGGCCGTGTTAGTACATGTGATGGCTGGTCACGCTTGTCACAGAGGAATTTTCTGCCATGAATCCTAAGACAATGCTCAAAAATGTTATGTACTTCAGAGTTACAGTTCTCTGGCATTGCTTTCATGTCCTAGTTTTGGAGTGATGGTTAATTAGGCCACCCTATCTTACTGGGGAAGTTTCAATCTCCCCTATTACTCAACTCTGTATTTCAGCAGAAAAACTAGAAACCACATCAAGAGGCTTGATTTTTCCTTTCCTAAACAGAGTCAGGCTGCCAATGACTCAAAAGTCTCGAAGAGAGGCATAGTGGTCCAAATGCTGGGTTGTTTTTTTTTTTTTTTCTTGTGATGCTGAACTCTGTAAGGGCACAGTACTGCGGGAACACAATCTGCTTCAAGTTTAAGTGTGAACGCCAGTTTTCAGTTCAACCAATACTTCTCCAGAATACCAGGCTCACTGAAATAATATTTTAACAGTTGTCTAAAATCAAACACTCATTCAGACAGTGTTTCAGCTCAATTTGCTATTGACCAAGCAGATTTATTTCATAGAATCATAGAAGCATGGAAGCATAGAATAGTTTGGGTTGGAAGGGACATTTAAAGGTCATCTAGTCCAACTCCCCTGCAATAATCAGGGACATCTTCAACTAGACCAGGTTGCTCAGAGCCCCGTCCAATGTGACCTTGAATGTTTCACCACCTCTCAGGGCAACCTGTTTCAGCGTTTCACCATAAAAAAAATTCTTCCTTATATCTAGTCTAAATCTACCCTCTTTTAGTTTAAAACCACTACCCCTTGTCCTATAAAATAAGGCCCTGCTAAAAAGTCTATCCCCATCTTTTTTATAACCCCCCTTTAAGTACTGAAAAGGCTGCAATAAGGTCTCCCCTGAGCCTTCTCTTCTCCAGGCTGAACAATCCCAGATCTGTCAGACTCCAACTCTGTCAGCTTTTCCTCATAGGAGAGGTGCTCCAGACATCTGGTCATTTTTACGGCCCTCCTCTGGACCCACTCCAACAGGTCCATGGCTTTTGTGTGCCGAGGAGTCCATATCTGGATATGGCACTCCAGGTGGGGCCTCACCAGAACAGAGTAGAGGGGCAGAATCACCTCACTCAACCTGCCAGTCGCGTTTCTTTTGTTGCAGCCCAGGTTGCGGTTGGCTTTCTGGGCTGCAAGAGCACATTGCTGGCTCATGTCCAGCTTTTCATCTACCAGTACCCCCAAGTCCTTCCCAGCAGGGCTGCTCTCAACCCCTTCACCCCTCAGCTGGTATTGATACCAGGGGTTGCCCTACCCAGGTGCAGAAATTTGTCCTGCAGACATATCCTTGGTAACTGACCACAGATCAATCTGGCCAGGTGCATAAGACAGAGCAGGAGAGGTCTGTCACACTCTGGTGTAAATGAAGTGTGTAAAGTAGATGAGTCTCAAGCAGAATGCAACAGATATGATAAGTCTGGCATTCCCAAATAACATCTTGGTTAAGAATTTTAGCACTTGTAATCTGAAACAGCAAAATTATTTCCTCTGCAGAAAACTACTAGGACCCGCAGAACCAGTATCACTTTACAAATCTGCCAACAAATGGTTTATTAAACCAAAGGAGTTGACTGACCTCCTAGGAAAACATGGACTTTGTGCAGCAGCATGATCTTTAGTCAGACAGATATTTTATAAATATTATTTCCATTCCTGAAATCATATCTTAATATGGTTGGTCATGATTTCAATAAAGAGCCCTGATATTTGAAAGTATTCTGGAGTGTGAGAAACAGGATGCATGTACAGCACACCTGGGTGCTTCAGTGGGTGGCTGTTAAAAGACCATTTTATTGATGCATTCTGCAGAAACCCTCCAGCTCCAAGGTGAACGCATTCTGCATTGGTAGCCAACATTCCTGAAATACATAGTAGTTCACAAGTAAGAATCTCTCTCACGTCTTCTTCTAAGTCTGCAGAGTGGGAAAACATTACTCCCTAATAGAACTTATTTTCATGACTGTAAATGTACAAATATCTCCAGAAAAAAGGCAATGATATGTATTTGTTGAACAATGCTAAGCAATACATTTTAGGCAAAATCACAACATAGCCTCAGAGAATAATTTTGCAAAACACACAGGCTCTTGCAACTCGGTGATTATTTTTTTTCAGAAGTAGTGTTGTTGACAAAAATTTGCTGACATCTTCCACTAAGCTGTCATGTCAGTGGTTAAGTACCACTAGGATGTTTCAGTGTAGCTCTCTTATCATGAGTCAGGTAATACATCTCCTCACAGTTACAGAAATTGTGTAGAGTGGGGAGTATAGAAAGCTTTGTTTGTGGCATGTCAGAGCAAGAACCTAACTGATGATACCCAGGTAGCAGGCGCAGTCACTGTTCTCCCAGATGACAATGCTGTATGCCACATAAGACACAGCTTCTGAGACAAATTTCAAAGACTTTGAAACAGGTTCTGATCACATATAGAAAGCAGTCAATAACACATATTTAGGTTGGCAGTAAAGGATGAATCCATGCATGAACACACAAAGGCGTTTTTAGAACTCAGATGGTTTAAAATGTTTCACTCCATTATAGATAAAGGTTTACATATTTAGCATTTAGTGTTGAAAATGATGATGTCTAAATTTATGGTATTATTATCAACCACATTTACTCACAAACAGTACTGGGTTTAGATTGGACAATTATAGTATTTACAGAATTACAGTTTTGTCCCTACATTTCAGCCTAACTTAAACACCAGAAACTTTTTTTTTCTCAGAACACATGCTTGTCTATTTGAGATTATTAGTTTTATTGTCTTTGAAGTTACACTGCCATCCTTTCTTTTATACCACATAGCATATTTCTAATTTCTACCAGTGCAAATGAAAGAAAATTCAGATTTTCTGTTTCTCACTATACATTCAATAAAATGTTCTGCCACTGCCTCAGATCTCTATCTGGAAGTTAATGATCTCATTCATTTTCTACAGGAATGCTGGAATAACCCTAATGTCCTGATTTTAATTACTTTTTTAAAGCCCATTGAAATTAAAACATCTCCAGGGCAGTTTTGCTGCTGCTGAGTTCAGGTTGAAGATTAGATGTACTTTCTTACAGCCAGCACTATATAAAAAATCAAGTTTCCCATTGCTGTTGTTTGTATCACTTGAAAAATTATACCTAGATTAAACACACATGTTCTGAAAAGCCTAGCAGGTATATCTTTCATATAGTACCTTCACAGAAAGGCATATATGGCAAGCACTGATTTTCAGGAATACTTTGTAAGTTTTAGCAGTCAGCATGTGTGCCATTCAATGTGCTTCATTTTGAAATTGTAATGCAAACTCCAAAGTCCTGTCCTTTGACAAAGAACTAAGCAATACTTTCATAGTGAGCTCTTAACATAGGTATCCAAACCATAAAGGCCTAACTGAATATCTGTTTTGGTGGGTGGATAGTTACATAGACTCCTCGTGGGCTTACATTGGGACCACCGTGAAAAGAAGTTTCTGGAATAAAAATGGCTATCCCTTCAAAATACTTTTTGCAAAGCAAAATCAACTATGTCTTATGTGAGAATTATAGGAATAAGAGAACAATTAATGTAAAAAAAAAAAGCTTTCTATCACACAGATAATTTAGTAATAGACTCAGTAAACTGGAAACCTAGAACTCATATTAGAAAATAGGTTTATTTTAAGCTAAGGATGCCTAAGGTAGGTATTTTAACTGTGGATCAAGGTCTTGATGTTCCACTGACACAGAGGATAGGTCTTCTCGGTACTACTTATATAATTTATTGCTACTCCAGAAGTAAAGTCAGATTCCTTAAGCAGTTTTAGAAGGCTCTTTGAATAAATTTCAATTTATACAAACTTGAACAATCTACAAGTTCTAAGTAATGCCTTAAATTGTCTTTTGTGACCTGCAGGAACCTGAGAGTCAGGAACACACAGAGAATACACAAAATGACAGAGGTAATCTGGAAAGTTAATAAAGTGAAAGGGTGTGATATATCTTACTCTTCTGGGGATGATGGTATTTAACACGATAGTTAAAAGTAATGCTCTTATTTCCAAAATAAGAGCCATACCTGAAAAGTTAGTCTATTGTTGTCAGCTGAATTTGGAACCCCACCCAACAAGCCTTGGGCAGTGAAGGAGAATAATCTCTGCTCCTCATATCTGAGACAAATCATGTTGTTAAAAAAAAAAAAACCAAACAAACAATCTCCCTTCACAAGGACTTAGAGCAGTTCTGTAGCTTTCTGAGCTTTTGAGGAATGAGTTTACACATGACCCCAGGAGTAGAAGCAGAGTGCAATTACTTGGAGAGAGAATTTGTCTATGTTCAAAGGTTACTGTTTATTGACCCCATCACCAGATGTAATCATTTCATTCTGTTGCCCAACTGAAATGGATCCTTTCTCTTAATGCACTTATTGTTCCACAGACATCTTTCATATACTTAACTTTTCATAGAAGGATTCCAATACAATTTAGAATACACTTTTCCTCACTTTTGCTTCCTCAACATGCATTTTTCATGTGAGCCAACTGAAGGAAAAGAGATCTCTAAGGACACATTAGCAGACTGTTGGCAAGGAACAGAATGGAAGCCAAGAACCTATCCTCCAGTTCAACGAGAAGAGCACCCAATGACTAGATACACCCATCTATATATGTTTGTGAATGTATTTCCTTGTTTTGGAGAAATTAGTATATGCATTAAAAATAATAATGAAATTATGTCAGAACTGCTGTACTCTACCCCCAATTTAGTTTTTAATTCACAGGTATCATATAGCAGATTTCTTAGTGACTAGGGAGTTTTATTCTCTTCTAGGAATGACTGTACGTAGGTTAGAAAAATAAGTACCTGAGAAAAACTGTATAAAAGTACAACTAGCTCCTTTTCTGGGATGTGAATTCCGGACAGTCCTGTAAATTCATTTGTTAGCTTTTCATTTTTCAAAGAGAACAATTTTCTCCCCTTCCCACTCTCATGGCAGAGAACAGAAATTTTTCCATTTCCATGAGAAATTATTCTTGCAGGTCCCTATGTTCTCATCAAAAAGGTTAGCAAAATACCAAGATTTAACAAGAGCAAAGAAAAAGAATACCTCAGTTATCCTAAAAACAAGTCCAAACCTCCTACTCAGAAAGCAGCTCTGCCAAATTACAGCACAAAAAGGTCCCATGGTGAGAACCCTGAAAAGCAAAAGTGAAGTTTTAGTTTACACAGAAAACAAAAAAAAAAAAAAAAAAAAAAAAAGAGTAAGAGTAACTTCTGCATGATAATCTAAAAAAAAAAACCAAACCCAAAACAAAACTTCCAATAGAAGGTGCATAAATCGTAGCAAGTTATTCTTGTTCTAAAGCTTACTTTACCATGATCAGGTTTAATAATGCTTTGTTTAAGAATGGTGTTTAATTAATAACTCAGACCTGAATGCATCAGAAGTCTGATTCAAATCCAGTGTAAAAATGTGTAAATTTTATGCCATAATGCAAAATAATTCTTTTTTAAAGGGCAAATGGATCAAAATTATTAATGTGGCCCTAAGCTACCTATACTGTCACATAAGATTCTAGGTAGAACTTATGTATATCCTTAAAGCACTTCACATTTAAATCTTCTCACTGAATGAAACACATGATTTTCTGCTATACTGTCCAGACGAAAAAGTACTAGATCAAATCTGTAGAAATTTTGTCAAGGAAACTGAATACATGAAGACTGATTACAATATGTACTCTTAGATTTCCACAGGCAGTATCAAGAGCCAGCAACTTTGGTAATTCCTCATAAATAATATCTCATTCTGTCCACAAATAATATCCAGACTTTTCTAATTGAATCCTACCATAATTAAATTAAACTCAGAGCAATTATTCCCAGCTTGTACTTAACTCAAAGGCAATTCCTTCTGTTGTGGACTGGAAGTGAGGCTTGTGCACTCTTAGTGTTTCTGTTTTCTTTAAAGTATGAATGGATCTTGTAAAAAATATATTACCCTTCTCTACAAACCTTGTCACACTCACATCCATAGATGATGGATACAACATTCCTTTAAAGATTATTTTTTTACAGTTTTGCTACATGCAGCCCCATGGTTATCAGTTTGTGGTTGTGGACTATTCCTGAGAGTCTGTGAAGGTGAAGTTCAATAAAGAGAAATTCTATTTGAGGAGGCTTGAATTCTTTATGCATGCTCTGTGTTTCCACTGGAAATCATCTCAGGAGGTGCAAATCATAGAATAGTTGAACACTTAGAGTTAGCTGATGCTAGGCCATTACCAACTGCAGTGTGCTTCTTTGGTACACTTATGACAACTGGCCCTCTACAAATGAAACCTCCACATTGCAGCGTTTGCTAGTTATCCCCCAGACTGCTTAAGAATTTTGTGCACATGCACACATACAAGTACAAATGGAGAAAGCTACAGCAAGCAGTAAGGAAGGCTGAAGGCACAAACACAAAGACTGGAAGAGACTCTTTGGACACCTTCAGGAATTACCTAATGTTGGGTACAGACCTGTGAGTGAATCACAGAAGAGAGGGCTAGGCAGGACGTGGATCCTTCAAGCAAAAACCAGTGTGATAACATTGTTACCCAAAAATTAAGCATGTCTCTGAGCTTGTCTTTGTATGGGTTTTGGATATAATCTTGCTATGGACTTCACTTATTTTCAGTATTGCCAGCAGTTCAACGAATTTCAGTTTTATTTTGGAATGTAACCAGTTCCATTCTTTTACTGAAGCTGGCTACAGTGACCCATTAATACCTAAAGCATTCTTATGTTATTCTAGCAAAAGTATTATTCCTAAGCCACTGAGTGACACAGGTTGCTGGTAGGCACACCACGTGCCCAAGCACTGGAACAGACAGACCTGTCCCTGAGGACAGACTAATCTGAATTCCACAATTTCTCTACACTGTAGTCTTTTGCCACTGACAAAACTAAATCCAGAATTTATACTCTCTTTCCCAAAGTGGTCAGTTAAAAAGCAAAACAAAACAAACAAAATTAAAAAAAAAAATTGACAGTCATCATCATATTCTTTAGGAAAATCTTAAAGGACACTATATTATCAAATTTTGCCATATTTCATGCCAGCTCTCATTTTTTTCTGCTGCTTTGTACAGAAGCACAATAGGGAAGGCTGCTGAAGCTCTGTGCATGTCTCTCCTTGCTTTTGGCTAGATGAGGAAGCAGTGTTTGGATTTAGTCTAAATTAGCTGCTTCTGCATGGTAAAATGTAGGTTTTGATGCTACTTTTTTAACTGTTAAACCAAAGAGCAAAACAGTTTGTATCTGGATGTGTGAAACAGACTGTCAAGACACTGGTTGCTTGAACTCAAGCTGAATTCAGGTTCCCTATGGATAATGGCTGCTTGAACCAAGCGACACAGGAGTCATTTTAAGAACCTCTCCGGGTATTCCTCTGCCTCCTCTTGCCTCAGCCAGAAGGAATAGCTGGAGGCTGCAGGGAGTGCTGGACTTCAGCTGCACTGTGACGGTCAGCTCTCTCGAACACATGCACTTGCTGGACCTTGCATTTCCCTGGGGAAAATCTTCAGGGTTAAGACCAAGTCAGCCCCAATGTCACTTTAGCAAGATGGTACTGTACATGAACAACAATTCTGGCCTGTATGCCACCCTGAGAGCTGCTGTCCATCACAGTGTAGATGCTTGCTTAATGATCACTAGTGAGGGGCTCAGTCGTATATGTCACCTAGAAGATGGCTAGAGCTATGAGAGTCTGATGAACCTCATTTTTATTCATTCACACATTGCTTTTTTCAACTTTGATCTTCCCTGACATGTTAACATTGACCAGACCTAGGTCCTCTCAACATTATTTCCTAAAGTCTAGGGACCTTGAAATAGTTATTGATACTATTTTACAGCCACATTAGGCTCAATTCTCAGCAAACTTGAAAAAGGGGCCTTAATGCCACAGGAAATCATGTTAGCTAGCTCTGGTATATGACAGTCCAGATGTGTAAAAATTACAGTGATGGACAACGGATCTGAGAATGATAATGCAGATGCTTCAGAAGCGTCTTGCTTTCTCCTTACTGTGCAGCAGTGTGCAAGAGCAGTACAAGAGACACATACAGCAGACATGATATATATACTCCAAAGCAAAAAGCTTTTGGCATGAATTCTCTAACTGTAATGAAATTACAGACATCTTAAGTATCACTTTAAACCACAGAGATGATGTAGAAAACTTGTGAAGGAGAACAAAAAAGAGGTGTTTTAATAACTAGACTAAGCATTTAAAAATAAATACAAAACCACAAAACTACTTTCTGTGTGGTATTTGGTCCCTGAGAGGTTGCACACAGGCTGGTTTTGTCTTTATTTTCTGGTTCTGCAGACTGTACTCTAAAAAAAGAATTGGTCTCAGAGTCCAACAGAAAGTCATCTGCAAAGTTAATTTTAATGATGGAATGCAGATTGTTGTTCATTCATTTTTTTGTATATGTTCTGCTTATCTTCACAAAGATAAACATCTCTGGAATGTCAGGATTAAAATATTTAGAATGTTATTTCTAGCCAACACTGCCTACTGATCTGACTGCTTTGTTTTAGTTAAACTTCCATTTGCTAATGAAATCAGAAGTTTCTGAAATGAACATCAGGCACACCAAATGTGTTGGAGCAGTAATTTAAGCATTCTCATATTTGAGGAAGTCCTATGAAAAATATAGTTTTCTACTACTCAGACCCCTCTTTTAGTTTTCCTGTGTTGTAGCTCTCATTTTTTTTTCACCAGCAATTTTTTTATATCACAACCATAGTTTTATCTTGTTGGAAACTATTTCTAACTGTTTTTATTGGAAAAGGAGCAGGTTTAATTACTTCACTTTTTAGAGTCTTTTAATCACTCACCCTAAGGTCTGGGTGCATGGATATCATTATAAAGCCTACTTTTTATAAATGACAAATAGCTACACAATAACAAATTGATTCCCCATCCTTTAAAGCGTACTTCTCTCCCTCTCACCCCTAAAACTCAGAAATGATGAGTTTTGCAGAAGACTTCCCTTCTTCACCAAAATTGGTATAATAGCTCCCTTTTGTCAATGGCAACTGTGTGCACTGCTGGATGAAATTGAGTGGTATCTGTCAGTCTCATGTTTTCTTTGCCAGCTCTTCTACATGTACTGCAACACTTTATCAAATGAGAAGATCCTGAAATCTTTTCATCTGACCATGGATTTCTAGCCATTATTGAAATAGGCAGACCGTTACACGCATGGTTACCAGCCCTCTTCTGAGATTTTTCACTGTTTAAGCCAGAAATAATTGGGATCAATGTAGAAGAAGGAAAACATCGTGTCCTGTCCCCTCCTGCTCAGTCACGAAATGCAGCTCCAATAGGCTTGATACTAGATTTCCAACACATTTGTCTTTCATTTTCCACTTAGAATACTGACAGGTTGGGTTTTTTTGTTTTAGCTATGCTCACAGCCCATAGATGTCTCTCCAGGTATACAGGAATGCATACACCCACGTAGTTCACTGGTATTCCTCCAGGAAAACACTGGTCTGAATACCTTACACTTTGAAATCTGCACAAGTATGCTCACAAAAGCATGCATATCTCTCCAATCAATGCAGTTGTGCTCAGCTGAAGGTGCCCTAAAGGTCTTTTACAAATTATTTCTGACTGAGTGAAGTAACCACGAAGAACAAAATCAGTTCCAAGCTTTGATCTGGTAACTCAATCCCCACAGGTGTCAGAAGGACTGATATGCAATTGTTTTTGAACTAAGTTATATACAGGAATGCCCTATGCCTCACTTGGGATATCAGTAAACCTCAGGACACAAATATAAAAGTTTACCTTTACCTGTAAGCAAACAGAAAAAGTATGATTTACCGTAAGGTTATTACATACTGTGCATATGAGAAGGTGGCAATGGAATAGCTTTGCTGAGCCTGAGCAGAAGCACACGGTATTCACTGCCACCATTTAATACAACCAGAAAGTCATGAAACAGACAGGGTCTCATAATCCACTTTATCAAAGACTGAGGTAGGATTCAAATAACACAAGCGCTTGAACTTTGGAAGATATTTAGGAAGGAAACCTGGAGTATTTCAGAATTCACCCTGGGAGTTTCTAAATGACAAGGAAACTTTCCCTTTAAATACTCCTCAGTTCAGTAATGATCTGTCTTTGTTATCTGTTTTACCTATTCATAGTGCCCTCATTAACACGGGATCTCATTAGTCGCATGGCATTACTGTAACAGAAGATTTTGCTAATAACCCATTCAACAGTCACACCAGGCATAGAGGCATTCTGGTCAGACTTTTTAAAACCATTTAGATACCCATCAGAAATCAGCCATGTGTAAATACATTGGAGAATCTGAGAAAAACACTGCCAGAGATCACTGAGATCACTGCAGGGGTTACAGAGGGTTGGAATTAGGATTTCCCCAAGTCCAAGTTGGTGCCTAAGAAATGGATCTTCTTTATTATCATCACAATACTACTTGAGGACAGCCCAACAGTTTCTGTGAAAGTAGTTTTATGCTCGTTTTCATCAAACTCCAAATGAATTGATGACAATTGCACTTCTGAGTATATTATGTATACTATGAGTATCCTATGGTATGAGTATACCAGTTACTATGCATCAGCAGCTTTCCAGCACCCATCCAAGCTGTGTTTCTTAGCCTCGGGTAAATACCAGGCAATTCCAGATAGCTCATCTCCATAGCAAGGGAAGCATAAGCTACTTCAAATGTAACCTAGAATAAATCTTCACACAGAAAACCTTTATCTTAAGTAGCTGACTACCTATAAACTCACGGCTGAACTTCCAGCTTTGCAGCACACCCACATTGTCAGGCTGTAACTGCAGCTTCTACAAACTTGGAGAGCCTGATGAGGGGAACAAACTTTCAGCTGTGGGTAATAGCCTGCATTTGTCAGGAACCTCTTAAGCATATGCCAACCCTGTTTTGCAATTTCAGTCAGATGAGCACCATACTAGCATATGCATTGGCCTGCTCTGTGGAGATCCACTTCATCCCGTCAAGTTAGGAGGAAAGGTTGAGGTCCACAGAGGTATGAGATGCCAAACTCCCAGGGAGACTTCGTCCCTAGGGAGCCATCAAGCAGCTAAATACTCTTTTGTTGATCTAGACCTGAGCTACCAAATAGAGTCATTGTGGTCTACCCCCTAGCTTAAATAAACACCAACTGAAACTTGTCACATATGGCACCTAATTTTGTCAGTCTGCCTCTAAAGTACTCAGCCTTCACTTGATCAAGAAGGCTTTTGCCAGAAACAGCAGGTTTGAAACTGTAAGAAAATTAATCAGAATATCAGGATAGAAGTGGTTCTTTTTCCACAGTGAGTTAATAATTGCCATTTTCAGAGCAGCTGGACCATTACCAAGGATAAAAGACCAACACAAAGACTGCTACAGAGAGACCTTCTTTCATAACCCTAGTAGGAGCAAGCATCTAAAGGAGAGGTTGGATGCATTTACTGGATGTACTTTAGCAAGCTCACATACAGAAACAGTGAAAGAACTTTTATAACAATTTATATGAGCTCACAGCGATTGCATTTTAACAGCTGCTCCTGGTCCTCTGGGCCACTGCACTCCAGTAGAGTCAGTTTTTCTGCTGAAAGAAATGATTAAATTGTTCACATAGAGTCCCTGAAAAGGTGTCAGTATGAGCAGCTGGAAATTTAGGATCTAACAACTTCAGCATTGAAAAAAAAAAAAAAAAATGATTGCTGGTTAATATTCCCCTATAGAGATCAAAAGTGAAAAATTAAATTCTGGCAGAATCCAGGTATTTTCTACAACCAGATACACACTTAACTTTAACAAATTGGAATGAATATCTAGTCTCGTTGTTTTCTATGTAAACTCAACCTGATGGTATGTGATATTTGTACGGAGAGCCATAGGTCACTCACGATTAGCAGTGACCCATATTCAGCATAGCATTATATTGCTCTCTAGAGTTTGTACATTGCTCACTAATGAAATACAGCTACTACTTTGGGGACATGGAGAGACTACGCTACATTTTGGAGGGTTGTGTGGAGCAGGAAAGGGACACAAATTCTTGTTTTAACTGAAAGCCCTAGAGACATTTAAGTGATAATTGAGTACGTTGCAATATAGCTTCAGTTTTGGAGGCTAGTACTTGTGTCATAGCAAACAGTACCTTGGGGCCTTTGCCAACCACTTGGGTCACTCTCACTTTCATACCTTACACAAAAGGCTTGTGACAGCACACAGCATGCCAAGGGCATATTGAGGTGATGGAAATGCCCATAAAATTTGCCATGCAGGAAATTATTTCATCACTACCTAGAGTCTTTGGACTTTCTTTAGCAAAATCTTAGACAATAATGATCCAAGAGTCTGTCATTTTCAATGCTGATTACTTAAAAGCAGCTATGAAATACCCTGCCCATAGCCTCACTGTCCTGGTTTCTGTTGGGACAGAGTTATTTTTCTTCCTAGTAGCTGCTGTAGTGCTGTGGTTTGGGTTTAGGATGAGAAAATTTTTAATAACATGCTGATGTTTTAGTTGTTGCTAAACACTGTTTACACTGTTTAGTCAAGGGCTTTTCAGTTTCTCACACCACCCCACCAGTGAGGAAGCTGGGGGACACAAGAAGCCGGGAGGAGACACAGTCAGGCCAGCTGAACCACCTTAGCCAAAAGGAGATTTGTGCTCAGTATATAAACTGGGGAGAAAGCTGGCTAGGGACTGCTGCTTGGGGACTGGTTGGGCATTGGTCAACAGGTGCGATTGCATTGATTGTGCATCACTTGTTTTTTAAATTCTAATCCTATTATTATTGGGTGGGTTTTTTTCATTTCCATTCTTATACTATTAAACTGTTTTTATCTCAGCCCAGGACTTTGACTTTTTTTCCCTAATTCTCTCCCCCATGCCACTCAGGGAGGACAGGTATGGAGTGAGTGATTGTCTGTGTGGTGTTTAGCTACCTGCCAGGTTAAACCATGTCACTGACTTATGCTTGATGCCCATGGTGTTGTAATCATTGCCCAGTGTGTATGATATTCCAGGCCTGAATAAAATGGAAAAAAGTGCAGCTCTGGAGCAGATGGTGCCAGATTTTCAACAAGTAGCTCGTCACTTACTCTAGAAACTGCTAGATACCGAGCAGTTTGGGATATGTGGCCACTGCCTTAGGTGTTCTGAAAGGGAACTTCTGGTACTTTGTGGGAAATCTGGTAATTTTTTTTATTCCTAAAGCATTAGAAGATTCCCTCTATGTCAGACTCCTACAACTGATGGGTCTTCACTTCCAGATGGGTATCTGTGCAGCTTTAGTGCTGCATTGGGGTCTTTGTAAATTGAGTGGTCTTAGCAGAAAGGTATCTAGTGACCCAATCTCTTCTTTCAAAGCCTGGAGGATCTTTGTAAAAGAAAACTTAGCATCACAGTCCCACTATCAGAGATGGCAGATCATAAGATAAAGAGAACCAAATTGCAAAAATTTGTTAAGCATAGTGGTGTGGATTTGTTTTGCATGCACAGGGTATTTCCAGAGAATGAATATCCTATGAGTTGTCCAGTCAGACTAGAAGAATCATTTCATTTGCCTTATGACTGTTTCAAAATGTTTTACTGTTATGTGTCATAACACCTATTATCACAAATAGCTTATCATTAATCACCAGGAACTGCAGATACAGTTTACTTTAAAATGCTGCTGGTGACTATTAGAAATGCAAATCTTAGTCATTCAATCATCAGCTGATTTATGAATATAAGGAAAGAAAATTTTTCTTCTCCTAGGATGTACAATGAAAATCTTAATCTTTGATTCAATACATAAAATAAAGTTGAAATACAAAAGGCATTTAAAATTTGAGAACTTGAATTTAAACTCCAGAAGTTTTCCTTCCAGAACATATTTAATCGGTTGTGATTCTTAGTGACTGTGTAAACTGCCCTAACTCCTTGAAATTACAGATGAAAATGTGGACTTGCTTATCTGTCTTCCTTCATTGCACAGTTCTTCATTGCAAACAACTTTCAGTTTTAAATTAATCACTGATAAAGGTTCCAACACTTTCAGAATTTGAGGAAACAGACTATCCATAGGCAGGAGTTATTTAAAGCTACAGAATAAACTCAAGTGATTCTAAAACTTTTGTGATAGGTAACTATATTTATAGGACTAGATAATACAGTGTCTGTGTTTTGCTGACAAAAATTGTATTTCGTCTCAGTTATAACCAAAGATACAAATTCTTAAAGTTTGTATAAACATATGTGTTGGAATCAGAAGACAGAATAAACTGAAATACACTCGGCAAAGGTAGAATAGGTCAGACATAATACAAAGCCTTTATTTGAAATTATTTGATCTGCAGATAAAGTAGACCATATCTCTTTAGATTTCAGTATAGCAGTGGATAGAAGTACACTTATTAGTTCAGATGGAAAACTGTGTATTTAATTTTCTAGACAGATGGAGTAGACCTTATATTTTCAGGTTTAGATTTAATACTTCAGAGTTCAGCAAAGCATTTCATGCAATTACACATTTAACCATAAATTTTCTAAATTAGGTAAAGAACTAACAATGAGGTATTTAAAAGGGAGAAAAATGGACAGTGCAAGGGGGTTTCTAAAGCAGTTCTTTAAGTTCTGTTTATGTACAGTGTTTCATCTGTGATGGCAGAAAAAGTCTGACACAAGGTTAGGAGCCATCATATATGCAGAGGAGGTTGGGTACAGGAAGAATGGATGAGCTCTGGGACTGGAATAGCAGAGATGGCATAAACTCAACAGCAAAATAATGAATGGTCCTGGACACAAACACAAATAAAAGGCATTTATTCTATAAGCTAAGAAATCATCAGTTGCTAAAGACCTAAAGACACAATGCTCTATTCAATAACAGAATGAGTAAGGATGTTAGTCTGATGCAAAGTGGAAAAGACAGATCAATGCTAGTGCTATCTGAGAAAATGTTTCCAAAGCAGGGGGAAATGTACCTGAACTGGAAACCTGCACACAGTTCTGTCATCCTCTTTTCAGAAAAAGTTATTTTAACTACAGAAGGAAAAGAGAGAACAAATGGGTTGATCAGAACATGGAGAGTGTATCCTATGAGCAGAGATGGTAAGAACAAGCATCAGGTTAGGAACAGTTACATGGGACTTGGTTCCACTAAGTACAAATGAACATATACATATGGTAAGAAACACTTCTGAAAATATTTTCTGTTCCTGCAAGTACAAGAATCTATACAGAAAGGCAAAGAGCTGCAAATTCTGTTCTCATTGCCACAAGGGCAATAAAATATGTAGAAACCCATAAAAACTGTTATGGCTTTGATCTTCATGTGTGTTAGTACCATGTATGAAAAGCTATGAGGAGATATATTTATTCTGTTATTTATAAATGGTGTTCTGTAACCACACAAAGCTATGAAAAACATTTATTTATTAGTTCAATTTTGATCCAATTTTCTGCTGAGCAAGATAATATCTCCCACAAAAGGCTGTAAGGCATTCACACCACGTTGTTTTCAGTTCTTAAGAAAAGCCTTTCCACAGCACATTATTTTTAGCAGCACTAGAACTTGCATGTCTATTGGTAACTTACTAGTGAGCAACCATTATGA
The DNA here is from genome assembly GCF_015220075.1 of Falco rusticolus. Taxonomy (NCBI): domain Eukaryota; kingdom Metazoa; phylum Chordata; class Aves; order Falconiformes; family Falconidae; genus Falco; species Falco rusticolus. The sequence continues at coordinate 54,292,006 of NC_051193.1, read as the reverse complement.
CACTGGAATCATGTTTTCTCTAAGCTACTAACTTACTTTACTCCATGACTAGGTATTCTGCAGCTAAATGCCAGGTCAGTGTCTGTGTGAAGAGTGGAAGAAGGTACAAGTGACTACAGTGACCAGTTGAGCAGACTTCTATGACATTGTGCATCGTGACAAATGGAATACTGCTCCAATGTGTGCTAAAAAAAGAAAAAGAAAAAAAAAGAAAGCTTTTAAACTCATTAAAAAGAGAGAGTTATTAATTGATTTACAATGGCTAATTAAAGTCTAAGTCACACTAACTGCTATCATGATTTATTAGCTTTTGAATAGGCAGGCTGTAAAGAAAGTGTTTGAAATAAGAGGGTCAAGCCTTTTGGAACCTGGAAAAAGCTGATTCAAGGGCTCCATGAGGAAAGATGGGTTGTTGATTTTATTTATCTTTCTGATAGCCTTTTACTCTATGTGTATTCATCCTGACTTTTTTTTTTTCTATGCTTTGGAAGTCTATGAAAAAGTATGCTTAACCAACTCATAATAAGTTAAATGAAGAAATTACAAAGTAAACACACAGAAATATTTCAGAGTCTGAACTTTTATGAAACAAAAATGCATACTTTGGACATTGCCATTTCAGTACTAATTTCATTGGCAAACATAGCCGGATGAGATACATCAAAAAGACAAGAGCTAGAAGACTTGAAATACACACAGTAACAGTTTCCTGCTGTTGCAGAATGCACAAACAGCTGTTTCTATGTAAGTATCGCATTGTTTACTTTTCTGTCTCTTTAAATATTTTGGTTACAGAAAGGATACACAATCTGAAGAGAAAACAAATAAAAAATGTGCATCAAAAAGATGCTGAAATCTCCTGCTGTTTCCTGTGTCCATCCATGGTTCTGGTCTTTCTTTTCTTATGTACATTACCAAGCAAAGACTTGATAGGAGTGTGTTTCTGTCCAACCTTGAATATCTTTCAAAAGATTTATTACCATACTTTTTTTTCCTTCAGTTGAATTATTGCAAACAATTTTACAATCCAGTTTGGGTTTTCTTTTTTTTTTTTTTTTTTAAGTGGAAAGTGACCAGTGACATAAAGATATTGTAACTGTGAAGTATGTGGAAAGAGAAAATTTTACAATTCCTTCAACTCCTGGAATATCGCATGTACACTCTGTATATCAAATTACAAAAGGACTTTGATTCAGTTTTGGAATTAGTGGTAAAGCAAACAGCCACTGGATAGAAAGGCTATATTTAAGTTGATAATATGTAGCATAGAAGCCTGTAAGAATATTATTTTTCCAAGAAGGCAGCAAGATGAGTTTCTTTAATAAAAATACATCTCGGAAGTCAAACATAAAATAACAGAGTAGAGAAGCTGTTTCTTTTAGCTGGGAAAGGCAAAATTTTCGAAGACGGTGATTTAAGACAAATGAAATCTATAACAACTTAAGTCACACTTCTTCACCACTTTTGACAAATTTTTGTCTTTTTTTAGAAAGTATTTTTGAGAATTCACTCAAAACCAACAATATCAGTATACTATAAAAACTAGTGTCCTCATGCAAAGTAGCTCTATATTATAATTAATCCTGCAACACTGCAAATCCCAATCTAATTTCATTACACATCTCAAACTGAATATTAAGTACATTCACATATAAATAATGTATAATATAATCATTATTATCTATAAATTATATATATTAAAAAAAAGATGTGTAGAAGATAACATCCTGACCCAGCTGGTCAGTGAGTCAACCAGGGGAGATGCCCCACTGGAGCTGCTGTTTACAAACAGGGAAGGACTGGTGGGCGATGTGTGGTCCAAGGATGTCTTGGGCATATCTTGAGGTGGTAGTTTCCAGTTCTTGAAGAATTAAGAAGGGGGTCAACAGAACTGCTACGTTGGACTCCAGAGGGTCCACTTTGGCCTGTTTAGGAGCCTGGTTGACAGAGTCCCTTGGCAAGCAGTCCTGAAGGGCCAAGGGGTTCAGGAAGGCTGAGCATTCTTCAAGAAGGAAATTTTAAAGGCGCAGGACCAGGCTGCCCCCATGTGCTGAAAGATGAGCCGGTGGGGGAGAAGACCAGCCTGACTGAACAGAGAGCTTCGGCTGGAACTCAGGGAAAAAAGGAGAGTTTGCCACCTCTGGGGAAGGGGCAGGCAACTCTGGAGGACTATGAGGATGTCACAAGGTTATTGCAGGGAGAAGATTAAAGAGGCGAAAGCCCAGCTAGAACTCAGGCTGGTTACTGCTGTAAAAGATAACAAAAAATGCTTTTACAAATCCATTAGAAACAAAAGGAGGGCCAAGAAGAATCTTCATCCTTTATTGGATGTGTGGGGGAACATTGCCACAAAGCACGAGGAAAAAGCTGACGTACTTCATGATTTTTTTGCCTCAGTCTTTAACAGCAAGCCCAGCTTCCCTCTGGGTACCCGGCCCCCTGAGCTGGAAGGCAGGGACAAGGAGCCGAATGAAGTCTCCACAGCTCAGGAGGAAACAGCTGGGGACCTGCTGCTCCACTTAAATACACACAAGTCTATGAGGCCAGATGGGATCCACCCAACAGTACTGAGGGGCCTGGCAGAGGAGCTCGCCAAACCACTCTCCATCATTTATCAGCAGTCCTGGCAAACTGGAGAGGTCCCAGAAGGGCAGGAAGGAGGATCTGGGGAACTACAAACCTGTCAGCCTGACCTTGGTGCCAGGGAAGGTTATGGAGCAGATCAGCCTGAGCGCCATCACACAGCACATGCAGGACAACCAGGAGATCAGGCCCAGCCAGCATGGATTTGTGAAAGGCAGGTCGTGCTTGATGAACCCGATCTCCTTCTACAAAAATATGACCCACCTAGTAGATGAGGGAAAGGTTTTGGATGTTCTTTACCCAAACCTTACTAAAGCCTTTGTCTCCACAGCTTTCTCCTGGAGAAACTGGCTGCCCATGGCCTGGGTGGGTGTGCTCTGTGCTGGGTAAAAAGCTGCTGGATGGCCGGGCCCAAAAAGTGGTGGTGGATGGAGTTACACCCAGCTGGCACCCGGTCACAAGTGGTGTTCCCCAGGGCTCAGGGACTGAGTGCACTCTCAGCAAGTCTGAAGACAACACCAAGTGTTGACTTGCTGGAGGGCAGGCAGGCTCTGCAGGGGGAACTGGACAGGCTGGACCCGTGGGCTGAGGCCAATTGTATGAAGTTCAACAAGGAGAAGTGCTGGGTCCTGCACTTGGGTCACAACAGCCCCACACAACTCTACAGGCTGGGGGCAGACCAGCTTAGAAAGCTGCCTGGAGGAAAAGGACCTGGGGGTGCTAGTTGATGGCCACCTGAACATGGGCCAGCAGTGTGCCCAGGTGGTCCAGAAGGCCAAGAGCATCCTGGCTTGTATCCGAAACAGTGTGGCCAGCAGGACTAGGGGAGTGATCGTCCCCCTGTACTGGGCACTGATGAGGCCGCACCTCGAACACTGTGTTCAGTTTTGGGCCCCTCACTTCAGGAGGGACACTGAGGGGCTGGAGCATGTTCGGAGAAGCGAGCGAAGCTGGGAAAGGCTCTGGAGCACAAGTCTTATGAGGAGTGTCTGAGGGAACTGGGGTTGTCTATCCTGGAGAGGAGAAGGCTCAGGGGAGACCTTACTGCTCTCTACAACTACCTGACAGGAGGCTGTAGGCAGCTGGGTGTCAGTCTCTTCTCCCAGATAACAAGCAACAGGACAAGAAGAAATGGCCTCAAGTTACACCAAGGGAGGTTTAGTTTGGATGTTAGGAAAAAAATCTTCACTGAAAGGGTGTCCAAGTACTGGAAAGGGCTGCCCAGGGAGGTGCTGGAGTCACCATCCCTGGAGGTGTTTAAAAGACATGTAGATGCCATGTTTAGGGACATGGTTTAGCGATGGACTTGTCAGTCCTTGGTTAATGGTTGGACTTGACGATCACAAAGATCTTTTCCAACCTAAATGATTCTATGAGACTATGAAAAGTACTATATAAAGTTCAACTATATATTGTACATTAAAATATTTTAGCATTTTTTAAAAAATAACAAGAACTTCAATAAATCATAAGTTTATTTTGATTGACAAATAGCTTTCTAAATTAATGCATAGAGGTTTTTAATCCATACCTAGAGGAAAGGAAATCTATTTTCCTACTATTTTGAGGAAACCTCTGAATATGAAAGCAATGTAGCTTCTTCTGCAAGAGGAGGACTTCGGGATTATGCAGAAGCACAGGGTAATTCTGCGATGAATCCTAGACACATGGATTCTTTGAATCACAGTGTACTCAGTAAAGATCTGGTGTCAGTCCTGGATCAGCCTCTAGTCTGAAGACTTCTCCCTTTTCAGGAAATTTGAAGTTCAGACAATTCTAGGTAACAGATAGAAGCAGACTTCACAAATGGTCTCTGCTGTCTGGCGCTTCTCGCCCCCTACATGACACCCTATTGGCTATTGCAAGAAAGATTTTTCTTTTGGATTTTTTTCTAATATGTAGTATATTTCTAAAACTATGGTGAATTAATCAAAAAGGAAAGAAAGAGATTGTCTAGACACGTCTATTAAGACTTTTATGTAGTAGTTAAAACTAGTATTAAAGTACTTCAGAGCATACCCCTCTGGATATCACTGTTATAAAGAGATAAAGCAAGTCTCTCTTTTTTCTGAAAACAAAACAAATCAGGAAAAAGTCTTGAAAAAATATTTCTTTCTCTTTTTCTAGGTAAAGACAGTGTAGCCAAGTAACAGAAATCGAACAGGCAAAGCCAGAAGGCCTACAAGTGATTCCTTCTGGTTCTTCAATAATCTAACAGTTGAGACATTTGTTCAAAATGTCCAGGGAAACTAATCTTCTCTGTAACCATAGTCCAAAATTTACAAAATTCTAGTGCCATGTTTTAATTCACTGGAAGCACAGTTTAAATGATAAATACAGCCATAGAAGTCACACAAGTTACTAGCTTTTTCAGTTTCTGTAATTTATATATCATAAAATTATAAATAAAAATAACTACTCTTAGAAAGATTGGGGGTTTAATTTTTATTTACTATTATGTGTGTGTGGCATTTTTAACCTGTCCTTTGTAAATACATAAATTAGCCAGTAATCCTTTCCTTTCCATATTTGCATAAATAAGTGCATATTTGCATTGTTTCATTTCAATTCACTAAAACTTCTGAATGAGTGAATGAACAAAGTAATACTGATAATATATAACATTTAGATATTCCTTGATATCTCTACCAAGTTTTATAAATATTGTCTTTCATCTACGTGAAGAAACATTCTTTGATCAGCTAGCTTTCCATTAGAAAGTCACCCACTTTTTTAAAAGGTTTCTAGTCCCAAACTAGAACCACCTAACTGTGTGTCTAACAACTTAATTGTTTTATCATGTCAACTTATTTGAAACTGCAGCCCTCTATAAGTGCTGAATGCTTCACTGAGGTAGCATCTCACACTGAAACACTTTAATATCTGCTTGGCAACTGACAGATTTTCTTGGCTCTACATCTGTCATGCAAAACTGAATGAAGGGTGGTAAACAGTGGCCCATAGTTTTGCATAAGAGCAGATCACTGTTAGCTCAAATAGAAGTCAAAGCTGTAAAACCTTTAGTAGACTTACTAATTTCCATAGTATTATTTCAGAAAAATCAGCTGCTGTAGCTATAGCTGGTACCTTATCCATACCTGCGATTGCCTGAGCTTTTTCCAGCAGTCCTCTATGGTCCAATGAATTTAACGTGGGTTTTTTTTTTCTTTTCATTTTTGATCACATCTCCAAGACTTGCCATAGGACATTAAATAATTAATTCAGTGGGACTACCTATAGGCAGTGTTACGATGCAGAACAGAAATGGATATGACAAGTGGAGACTGATCTTACTGATTTTTATCAGTTTACACTATATGGCCATACTGAGAATGTTATCTGATACCTGTAAAAAAAGCCAAGTATAAAATATTCAGAATTAAAAAAATTATAACCTGCTAGCACTTGGGAAATTTTGCCAGCTGAACTCTTCTTTGAAAACTACTTTGAGCAATTTGAGGATGATTTGCATACTACAGATCCGGGGACATCTCTCCAATGTCACATGTCAATTCAGCCCATTAATTCATACTATTTCTTCCAATTCAGACAGGCCAGGAATGACCATATTAGGAAAAGACAGCCTACACCTGCAGACAGCCTGAAATCCGTCTTTACAACTAATGGAAGTGTCATTCCAGAAGACTGTGCAGAGAGACAGTAATCCTACCTCATATAATTGCCATTCTACCATTTTTCTGTTCACATTCCGGGACTGATCACCAAAGCACGAGCTGTTCTTGGCTATGTGTTCCCATACCGTTGCATACTGACACATGCCAGTTCAGATTTACACAAGGAAATCTTTGTGGTTAGAACCTGAACTTCTGTGGATTAATCTACCACTATATTTAAATCACTGAAACTCAAAACCCTACTCCTCATGCTTGTGGGAAGAGAATAACACACATCTTGATTTGGTTGCCTTTGTAATAACTATAGTTCCTTGCAGGCTTACCAGAAAAAAGAGTCACTTAATAACCTTGCAGATTAAAAGCAGAGGTCTATGCTAACAAGCAGGGAAAGCCAAATTCTACTTCCATTATTAACTATGCCTCATTTAGTGATTTCAGAATACAACTCAAGGTGTGATTCATCTCACCTATTTAACTATTAAGAAGTTAGGTATCTATTTTACAATAGTCAACTAGACTACCTCTAAAGTCAATAGAGAAAATGAAAAGGATCCTCTGAGATAGTATCTAAAATAGGTAAGAGCTGTCTAGATGCACATTTCTCCATTAGTGAGTGGGATTAGATGTCTCAATGAATCAGATACCCTTTATTCTACCTTTACTAGCCTACTCTGGGTTTAGGGCTTCTCAACAGTCAGCAGAGGAAGATAAGCATCTTCAGCACATGACTCATCACACTTTTTCTTCAAACCTGATTTTGGAACCGGATAATTCCCTTCTGAAGTTACCTCTGTACTATCATTGACTAAAAGAACCAACCTGGAAAAGAATCCCATCAAAAGTAACTCAAGCTACCTAGGATGTCATATCAATTGTAGATTGGTTTTTAGCTAAATTTTACTGTTCAGCTTGATCAGTATTAACTAGGAATATTAGGAGAACATTGAGGAGGTATTATCAATCTAGAAGCCAAATGAATAAGGACTGTCCCATCTGTTTAAGTAAGACCAACATAAGCAACTCATTAAAATGTCTGTTAGCATGTGATTATTAGTTCAAATTGGACGCCTGGGTAAAACATTCAGAAATTGCATTGTAACTACTTCATTAGCAGGTTTTATGTCTCCATTAGTTCTATCAGAACAGAATGAAACTTCTTCTGCTGGTTTTTTTATTTTATTATGGAACTACAGTTCTGTGACACAGCAGTAAATTAGACAATACCTATGCTGAATTGCAGCAGCACAACTATTTTACTTCACCTTATAATTCTGTGATTTGCTAAGACACATTCTGTGTATCCAAACAACTGTTCTCCTTTAAAGACACTCAGTCTTTAATTTTGGCATGAATACTTGAAGATTACATAGATGAGCAAGCTGAACAAACATACGGTGTGAGCAAAGCTCATTTTGCTAAGAACAGGGGTTAAGGGGGCACACGCTGCTGCTACACTACCTACTTGTCTTTCAAGACAAAGGACAATTTGTTCATGAACATAATAAAATGGAGCCATTAAAACAAATGCAAATTTGGTTTTTTATAGAGGAAAATTTCACATAGAGACTTCTCCTTCCATCCACTTTGTTCATCTGATCATGCTCATTTGGCTTCTCCTTTGTACGTTTTAAAGACGTTTTTATTGTTGCATAATGACAGCTATGTGAAGAATGGTCACACATACCTAGGCAATGAAAAACTGAAAGGAAAGATGCAGATCATTTACCAAATACCTAGACTGTGAGTCAATATATTTTTGGATGCCTCAAGCTTTACCAGTGTGTGATGGAAATTACGAAAACTGAGGACAGCGAGGCTACTGCTGGTAAATTATGGCTTAGAATTAAACCAAATGATTCAAACCTGAAATCAGTAAAACAGCAAAGAAAGGGACAGTCATGTACAAGGTCTAAAGCAATCCAAAAATAAAAGAGAAAGAAAGAATAGATTTGAAAAGGAGCTTGTTTGCAGCAATGGGATTTAAAAACCCCACAATCTATAACCTTAATTTGTCAGAAGTTGTCTGAAAGTCTATTTAGTGACCAAAGAGACTTGTCTAATTCATTCACCACTTTTATCACTTGATGTGTTATGCTGTGTTTCACAGCTGGAGATTAAACATGCCAAAAGTTGACACTCTAAGTAGCTCTGAAAATATTTAAGTCCCAGACATATTTTTTGAGCAAATTGCAAATTTGGCTTCTCCATTTAAGAAGATACCAAAGGGCATGTGGCTCGGCCAGTCTCCAAGCTGGCTGTGATACCTAGGAGGAGTTTACCTCAAACTGATTCTTTCATACGGTCAGCAGGCAATCCGAGAATGGTAGTAATATTTTTGGAAATCCTGGTTTTGATCCACCACAGAAAAAAAGAAGGTAATGAGTTTAGCAGTGTTAAATCAAATGCTGCTGGAAAGATATCCACAAACCAGTTCAGTGTGGAAATATTTTCTTATTGGCTTAACTTCTTTAGTTTTTATTGAAAAGGGAAAAATATATGACCATTCATTTATACCATAAAAGGAAAAACTACAAATCCAATGAATTTTTGTCTCAAAGCATATCAATTGCTCTTTACAATGTAACATGCTAAATCACTTCTTTGATTAAAGAGTGGCTTTTCTGAAATATTTAGCAATTATCACAGCCTAGGGTACATTTTACAGCAGAAAGAGGACTAATTTCTACAACCATGCACGTGAGGACTCAGCTGCATGGTTCTAATTGCTTATTTCTCCCCAAAATACTGACAGTTAAAACATAAGCAAAAGAATGTTTAACCTATGTTTCAAAATTCTCTAAGGAAAATGGCTTGGTAAAATTTCATTTTATGTCTATTTCAATCATTGGGAAAAAAAGGCTATGTAAATTTTAAAAATAATTAAACAGTATAATGTATCTGAAAGATGCAGATTCATTGACTGGTGAATGAAATCCTCTGAACTGTCTGAATTCAAATAATCTCAAGGAAGTTGTCAAGAGTAAATAAAAATTCTCAAAAAGATTAGGCCAGAAATTTCTACCAAGGAATAGAAGAGAACAGTGTCAACATGCAGAGTCTGTACTATCAACCTTTTGATGTGACTGATTACTTAATATTATCATTTTTATCAATATATCAATAGATATTATCAATATCATATTATCAATATCTATTAGCAAGTGTGTATGAAGATTTTTCGCATATTTTCAGAATTTTCTATTTCTACTCTTTGCAAAGCTGAGAGGCCACAGAAGCTCAAGCAGGGAACAACTGCCCAGATTCTCCACTGACCCTCCATTTATTCAATCCAGCTGTCCCTAAGCTAATATAAGAACAGAACATCTGCCAGGTCTGCAAAACAAGAGATGTGTTCATGGTGATGAGCTGGGACAAACAATGCCAGGACACAACAGGATTTCCAAAAGAATTTGTTCTCTGCAGCTCAGGCTACAGCAGATCATGACAGCATCAGCATGTTCTTAAAACGCCAAAAAGAATTAGTAAGAATGATACCAATACCTGAATGTAATCCCTTGCATTCCTTATTACCACCCACTGTAATGCGGATTCACAAACTAGTAGTGGTTTATACCCAAAGCTATCACTCAGATTATAGCTGGAGTGTTGGGGGTTTTCTTATGTCAGCCAGTGTTCTAACTTGGCATTTCATATGCAATTCCTTCATAGGAATCTTAAGAACATATAATGTGGAAGTTTTATTATTCAAATAAAGATTCCCGGTAAATTTGCCTAAAATACCTTTATCTCCAGTCCTGGAATAGAAGAAATATCTTCAATTTATCACTGGAAAAGCTATAAGAGCCGTAGAGTTACTGATAAAGCTAAACATTTACCAAAGTGTATTTTGAAGACTATATGCTGAATATTAAAAAAACATATTTCCAAAAGTGTATCATAACCGTTGTCTTCTCCTTCAGGTTTTCCCCAGAAGATGATATTCAATACCAATTTTGACAACGATTTTCATATTCAGTAACCTGCCTGACAGGAAGCATAATGAAGCTTTTAACTCATTTCAGAAAGGAAGACTTGTAAACATGATATAGGAACGATTTTCAATTCTGAATGGTGTTTGTCAGAATCAATTTGGTAGTCTTTTTCACTTGCCTTGTGGTTTACACTCACTTGTAGTATGTTTTCACATTGACTGTAGTCTTCTTTCTGATCTACTAGAATAACAGAATAACAGCGGAAGGTAGAAATGCTGTAAACAACAGTTACTTTATTATTCCTCCATTTTAATTACTCTCACACACCAGTATTTTGTGGATTTCTTCCTCTCAACAAATTACAACTTTTCCCTTACATGCAGTAATTTAAGCGATACCAGCAGCCGACAGATTCATGCACTGCAATACATTGATTACAAGGTGTTACTAACATTTTTAAATCATTAATTTTCTTTCTAAAATTCTGTCCAGACTCATATATTTACTGGGAAAGAAGAAAAAAAGGGGGAATGAGTGAATGAGTGAACTAACAAAAGAAAGAATGATAGCTGCAAATAGAAGACATCTGAGCTGAAATTTTTTAGGGTAATTAGAGAATTTGATACCTGTGAGAAACAGGTCACATCAGTATTACCTACAGGTGGCTCACTGTAGTGTATTTACACTATCAGCACTTCTCTAATATTACTGTCGATTTTCTAGGAAAAAAAGCAATAAATTAAAGAATCCTACATTAGACAAAAGAAACAGAGTACAATAAACTTGTCAGATCAATTCCCCATTGTGTTCATCTCATATCCTATTAGATCTCTCTTTTCTAAATCAGCATGCCATCTGGAGCTGTGAGCAGACCAAAAAATGCATTTTCTGTTCTGTTTTGGAGACACCATTCACATTGCTATAAAGTAATCTCAATTTTCTTAAAAGCCCCTTAGAGCAGTTAACTGTGAATATACTGACTGCGTGTAAAAATCACAGTAAACAAGTTTTTGAGAAATGGCATTAAATTTTCTTTTTATATATATACGGCTACAGAGTTATTATATGTAAATAATTTCATTTTGTTTCAGTTAATAGAGGCAGAGAAATTTTAGCAAGATCAGTGGAGTTTGTTCCATTCAAACTTTAACAAAGTTTTTTGATTGGGTATTTCTGATCATTCTTCCCCATATGTTCTGATAACTGAGCTTTCATTAGACAATTTATATTTTCTTTTTACAGTAAGATAACAACTGCTTTTCTTAGGAGTTTTTTTTTTAGGAAATGCATTCAATAATATATTTTGACTGCAGACTAATCCATAATTTCGCATTTAGTTCAATAGGAGGTTAGATATTTTCTTACAGGAACCACTCCAAACAGCCTTGTAACAAAGGAAGGATTTGTCAAGCATGGTATGAATATAATCTAAAAATGGGACAAAACATTCTTAAAAGCTAATTAGTCTACTGTATCATACACTGATAATGCTATTTGCTTTACTTCTTCACAGATTTTGGTCATTCTATAAATTCATTAAACATACTGCAAAATAATCTGAATGGCACTGTGAAAAAAAAGTATAATCAACGTTTTTTAATATGCAAACCCAACAGCTACTCCAAATACCTGCCATAGACATGTTACAGTCCTAGGGATTAAAGGGTAGTTCCAGTAATGGAATTTTGCACTTTAAAGTTAGGCATGGCAACAATTTCTGGTCATACACATATCTGTCAAAAAAACAGTTGTGAACACAGTAGCGAGCCCAGGATCCTATGCACACCATCCCTACGGCAAGACAGCCTGAATAATGTCTGCAGAGGGTGTCCCCACATTTTCCTGCAGCTACATTCTGGTCACAACTGACCTGATCTCACAGGGTTCCTCTGCTCTCAGTATGTTCCTCAGGGTCACCCCCTATGGCTTCAGCACCTGAACCTGGAGTGGTACTAGCATGGTGGGTTCCATGCCTGTACTCTCTGCCCAGTACAGCAGCAGGAGTCCTGCACAAGACTGGCATTCCAGCCACCCAGCACACTGAGGCAAAGAGCAGCTCTTTGCTGGCAAGAAACAGGAAAGGCAAGGATTTCCCCAAACCCACCAAGAGGTGCCTTCAACTGCTTGAGATCCACATCTGTAATTCTATCCCGAGTATGTCCCTACCAGCTTTCTTCAGCATTACTCATTGACCTAATGCAAGATATCACAGGGCTCCACAAACCTGTCCTTCCAATAAATACTGACGGACAAATATGTCTGAAAAGGGCAGGCTCAGCTGAGTGCTCCCACGGGAGAACTCCCATTGGACTGTGGAGTCTTATTTCTCTCTCACTTGTTCCCTCTACCTCTGTCCCGTCCCACATACCTCTCTGGGCCTGCCCTTTGACCTTTCCTTCAAGTCCTTACCTCCAACTTCATACACTTATTGTTGATTGATTATTTCTCTTCTTCTATATGTATTTCTAGAAATGCAAGATATGGGTGCAGACTAACCAGTGAGCTGAAACTAGGTCTCCTGTTGCAGGTTGAGTACTGTAATCCCTAGCTGTTAGACAGATGAGACTTTTATACCATTGCTACACTGACATCCTCTAAAAACAGTAACCACTGATCCCATTTGCAAAGTACTAGATGCTGTCCCTGAGTATTAAGCAAGCCCAGGGGATCTGGACACTAACAGAGTTTCAACGGGAACTCCATGGGCTCAGTTTGGACTTGGGCACCCAGGATTAGGCAGGGAGGCAATTTTTGATTCTTAGTGGCTTGGGATAAAACAGTTGTCCAAGACAGTTACAGAAATGAAGTCTCATGTACAAAGGGTCACTTACAATATCACACAGGCAGAACAGTTCAGTGCTACGTAACACGTCATGCAGAATAATTTAATTTCATAGCTAGTCAAAATGACATTGGAAAGTTTTGTACCAGTCAGGTGGAAAAGATACTTTAAAATGGTCCACTCACTAGTCAGCTGAGCATCTATATTCTAGCCAGCTAAGAATGTCTGTGTTCATCTCTTCATCTCTAGCCCTTTCATTTGAGTATCTCAGGTTTACAGAATGAGGTTAATACCACCAGGCATGTGTTGTGTATGTTTGCCAGGGGAATAAAAAAAAGAAAAAGGATTTACAGGTAAAACAATGTGAGATGAATGCTTTCTGAGGCTGATTCATGTTTAGCGTGCTTCAATTGAACTCCAGAGATGAGAAAACACTGTACCTCATTACAAAAGGCATTGCCTAGTACAAATAGACATAAGAATTTCAATGGCATTTCAAAGGAATATTAGAATCAAAAGCACCTTAAATCAGTGCTTGAATGGCAATTTTGAACTTGCATAGTTCAGATGTTTCTCCTGGCAACATTTCCCTAATGTCATTATCACTTACTAAAATTTGATACCATCTACAACCTGAGCCTGAATTCCTGACACACAGTACCAGAAGAGGTAAATATTATGCCAGATTAAAGAGTAGCATGTTTTGACAATTATGAAGACAAATGTTTCTCTTTTGCAATGAGGAAGTCTCAGAAAATATGTAAATACTTAGGCAGTTAAATTGTGTGCAATTTATTCACAAGGAAAATAACTTAAATACAGAGCCCTAAGCTATTGCAATGTCTTTGATTATGTATAGTTCTGTCAGATAAAACAAAAGCCATTCGGCTGCTTCTAAGAAATTTCATATATATGTGTCATATAACTTCATATAACTTCAGGCTCTGAACCTCTCTGATCTCTAACTCAGTGCTTGTGAGTAAGTAGCTGCACAGGACACCTCACATGTTTCTTGAAGAAACAGAAACAATATTTTCTTGAGTCAGGATTCAATGCATCACTAGTGAGACCTGTGCTCCTGGGGCTGTAAAACTTCTGCTAGAGCTCAGCTGTTGTTCTAACTTCCCATCTACAGACTCTTCTAGTGGACAGACTAGCCTGGTGTTACTAACTTCAGTATAACGGCACTTGAAATTTGCTTTCTGCTATTTGTGATCTGTTAATCTGAAGTCTCCTCACAATTTTAACTGGTTACAATGCATTTTTTCTTTCTTGGGCTGAACTTTCTCCCTAAATTCTCCACTGAATCATACTATGTATCTTTGGTGGCTGTGGTCAAGAGTTATTTTTACATATATGGATAAAGGAAGGGGAAGAAGTTCCTTTTAAAAACTTTAAAAAACTCTTAAAAGCTAAAAACCAAGGGGATAATATAGTAACTCCTTAGAACATGTATACCACCTTTTTCATGTTCATAGGTGCATGCTACTATAACGTCACTTGGTATTAAGAACAGCAAACTGAAATGTAAATAGCTACATGTCAGCTTCCCATCTTTTTTATTATGATTTGTTGTGGAAAGTAAAGAAAAATGTCAAAATGCTAATTCACACTTCACATCATCTTGGCTAGGGATCAAGCAAGTGTTTAGCTACAATTTGCACTAGTTTTCATTGTTTTTTGGAGCCTTTCTTGATTTTTCTTTCGATGTTCAGTAGAAGAACGATTAAATTTATGATGATTTTTCTTCCCTCAGGTGAGTTCAAAGAGTATAAAAGCAGTAAAGCTAAAATGTTATACCAGAATGTGTAAAGGTAAGGCTAGTTGATACAAAGACAACAGATGACTTCATGTAGGGAGGATAAAGTAGAGAATCAGATAAGGAAAATATGAAGTAAAGGAAATTTAGAAGGAATTTATTACATTATTTTTAATTATTTTTTTTGCTAGGCACGCTGTAGAAATTTTACAATACATCCTTAACTGTCTGTACAGGGTTGCTGTACTGGGTCGAAACAAAAGCCATCTTAATGTGTTCTGGTAGAAATTAGTGGTAGTAAATGTTAGGTAGTGGTCAAAACTGATAGTTCAAAAAAGGCAAGACTGCTGCAGCTCCATGTCCCAGGTCCAACCAATAGTGAAGCTGAGCATGCATTCCTAATGGTCAGACATGCAAACACACATATACATGCATACACACAGCCAGATGTACAGATCAGTACAGGCAGAAACACACAGAACTCATGCAAGTACAAACAGCACAATGGCCTCATCCAGTGACCTTCTCTGGCTGAGGAGGATAAAGGTCCATTACCAGGAAATACATACGTAGGTACAATATAGGCACGCCCAGCAAGTGGGCTCAGACACAAGGGCTGCCCAGTGTCCAGCCCCTGGATCTTTGGTATCTCCCATTGCCAGTGCCTGGACGTATGAGCTGCCAAGGCTGCAGCCCCACTCCAGGTGCTAGTCCAGACCCCTCTAGCTCAGACACACACAAACCCTTCACACACATACACAGGCGCACACACAAACAGGTCTCCCTGTTGACCTCCAGACTCCATAGTCTCTTCAGCACTTAGCCTGGATCCCCTGATTCCTTCAGTAGCAAATTCCTCTAGTCATCGCACTCACAGAAACATACACACATACACACCTGGCTCAAAAACCACTTCACCTACCCACTGACTAGTTAAGCTTGACATTCACTAGTAATCACGTGCTGACATAAGCCCTCACTCCAGCTTCTGGCACCCCAAAGGCATAGGCCCTGATGACCCATGGTCCCCACTGCAGATGCTGCACTTAGACCTCCGTACACACATGCTGAGCAGAGAACAGAGCCCCTCACCCACAAAAGAGTCAGGAGTGGAATTTAATGAGAAGATGGGACAGACTGCACTGACCAGATTGCAAGACACGGACAGACAAGCGTACTGACCAAATGCCAGTTTATAGACAACTTTTATCCCCTTTTTCCTCTAGTGTTCTACACTTGTTCCTTCCCAAAACACTTTGAATTCTCACTTTCCTCACCTTTGCTACCTACACAAAACACTCCACATTAAGTTTCGAACAATCCCAAAATGGTCTTTTCCTGTGTCCCACAATGTCTCCCACACCCCTGGGCTAAATCATCTCAGCCCGAAAGGACACCTGGAGAGCTCCTACCACAGACTCATGGACGGGACCACCCCTGGCCCATGGAATGGAGAGTCCCCTGCGACAGCCTGGGGAGGGATTGCGGCAGGAGCTCCTTTCTCTGGGTAGGTTATTGGGGTTCTCCTGCCTGCTCTTGTGTTTCTCTGCCCTTCTGTGTTCATGGAGGCAAGCCTGTGATCACATTTTCTAACAGTAAAGAGGACAGGTTTAGAGTGAGCCTTCCTCCCGTCAACCCTTGCAGTTTAGAGAAATCACTGATATCCTGAGACAAAGGTTACTTTCCAGTCATATTGTTCAGTACCATCTATACTCCTTTTCTCCATGAAGCCACTTGTTTTATTCTATATAATACCCTGAGGAAATGTATTCCACAATCTAATTACATATTGTGTGACACAGTACTTAGTTTGTTTTAAACAAGCTGTCCACACACTTCATTAGTCATCAGGCTCAGTGAAGAATGAAAGGTCATTCTTCATTGTCTCTCATTCATTGACTTGTATCATACTGCTGTTTTCTTTTTTTACTACTGACAGTCCTTGCCTACTCGTATTTCCTTCTACAAAAGCTGTTCCATTCCTTGGTAAACTCTCTGGTTTGGGGTTGTTTTTTTAAAATTCTATTATATATACTTGTGTGTCTTGAGCTGGCATGTAGTATTTAATATCTAGGTGAACCATGAATCTGCATACAAATATAATGTTTCTGTTTTCTTTTATTTCCTCTCCAGAAGTCTTACTTATCTTTCTAAACACTGACGAACATGCAAATTATGATTGCAGAAAACAGCCCATAATATCCCAGAGAAATTTCTCCTGAATGCTTTGTACCTCCAGAACGTAGTCACTATCTACTGGAACTGATGTGGCCAAAAACAGGGAGTGAAGGAGTAGATGTTTCTTCAGCAATTTACATTCAATGGAATCCATAGCCTGGGAAAAAAAATACACACCCTAAATACTTGCAATGTTACTAACATAAGTTGAGTTCTTGAGCCTGTACCTATCTGTAAGTTCTGTTTCACTTAGAGATGTAATTTAAGGAGCACTCTGGCAGTCTAGCCATTTCAGAGTCACCCCAGCTTTAGGTTTTGGTTATATCATCTGCATTTCTTTATCAGATGCTTCAGTGTCATATATTAATTTGACATCTTTCTGGCTAGTACCGATTGCTCATTGATGCTTTGAGACTTACAGGGTTCACAGAATCAAGCTGTTACCTGCCTCCATTCCAGTACCATCAATATATTTCCTAGACCTGTCAGGTCACCTACAAAGAAATAAATGTGTAGTGCTCCAGCTAGCTCCTAGTTCTCACCACAGAAGGTTTCATATAATGTGGCAATGTGTCAAATGTTGTTTTAATAAGCACTTCATATTTTGCATGTCTGTCAGTACCAGTTCTATCAGTTCCTGCCATCATCCTTCCATACATGTAAGGCCCAGAATGTAGTGTTGGTGGGTTTTCCAGGGAAAGGCAAGACTGGCAACAAGGAGCGATGGACTGATTGTCAAATCTTCCGCTTTAGAGGCTGA
This sequence comes from Falco rusticolus, assembly GCF_015220075.1. Taxonomy (NCBI): domain Eukaryota; kingdom Metazoa; phylum Chordata; class Aves; order Falconiformes; family Falconidae; genus Falco; species Falco rusticolus. The sequence goes on along the minus strand of NC_051193.1, from coordinate 54,274,377 downwards.
CTCTTCACTTCAGTCTTCTGAGCCCCTTTTTCCAGTGGTTCGAACTGGACAGTCGTTAACAGTTTAGAACAACTGACACAACCTGATCGCTCTCTCCACCACCTAACATCCTTTTTTGAATACACATCTATTCTCCTGTCCAACCCATCAAGCTGAGTGAGAGGGGCATAGATAGTCTGATAGGATCGTTCTAGGAAGAAATGTTTTTGGTATAGATTCTGTTCATCCATTTGGCAGTTTCCCAACCAGAATCCTCAGAGGTATCTTCATATTTCCTCTGTGTACCATGCACAACCTAGAGACAAAGAAATGCTTCTTGCCATTCAAATGGCACAAGGCCTTTTGACACCCTCACTATCTGTGGGATAAGTCACCAGAATAATTTATTACTGGAACTACTGAAGTATTTATCAAGAATCTCCCCAGTGCTGAAGAAACTCAGTGCTTACTGGTCACAATTTAGAAGTTAACCACTTCCAGTTTCTATTGTACAATTATCTTTAAATATCATATTAAGTGTCTTTTTATATCCACCACATATTCATTGGTTTGTTACTTATGCAATACATATCATGTTTCTTACAGGAACAGGAAAAGGAAATGCTTGCCATCACCAAAAAGAAAGCATAGCATGGTTCTATCCTTGCTCTCTCTGTTGTTACCAGTAGCCATAATAACATCATCTTCAATGCCTCCTTATTACTTTCATAAAGTACCTGTCATTGAAAGTATGACTCAAGTTTGTTAATAAGAGAAGCCATAACAGCAATCAGAAGTATACAGTACGTTTAGAGTTGTGACAGAAATTAACATCAAGTTTTTCAGATTCCTTGAAGAAGAGTAAGAGCGTTCATGAGATACATACCTGATTTCTACATGGCTTTAGCATCATAAATGTTATCAGAAATTAGAAAATATTAATATCACAGAATCACAGAATGGACAGGGTTGGAAGGGACCTCTGGAGATTATCTAGCCTAACCCCCTGCTAAAGCAAGTTCACCTAGAGCAGTTTGCAGAGTCATGTCTAGGTGAGTTTTGAATATCTCCAGAGAATGAGACTCCACAACCTCTCTGGGCAGCTTGTTCCAGGACTCTGTCACCCTCAAGGAAAAGAATTTCTTCCTCATGTTCAGATGGAACTTCTTGTGTTGCAGTTTGTGCCTGTTGTCCCTTGTCCTGTCACTGGGCACTACTGGAAAGAGCCTGTCTCCATCTTGTTGACACTCACCCTTAAGGTATTTGTAGACGTTAATAAAATCCCCCTGAGTCTTCTCTTCTCCAGGCTAAACAGGCCCAGCTCTCTCAGCCTTTCCCCATAATTTCCTCTAATATATTTTAAGGTTAAACCCAAATCTACACTTCTCAGTTTTAATTAGATGTAGCTAAAGCATTACTTTCTCCATTTGGTGCAGTGTCAGACTCAACAATTCAACAGTCATGTTCAACTATTAAAAGTCAGAGGGTCTGGGCAGATAAAAAGTTACAAGGATAAACCAGACTATGACCTTGCTTGTAGGTCACAGAGGTAGGACACTGGTTAATAGACAAATGAGAATTGCCTGTCAATATAATCTTGTACAACCTAAATCATGACAGGATTAAAGGAGCATGTCCTTATTTTGGGTAAGGAGTCAGCACTTACTGCAGAGCCACTGACACATTGCAGTTTTATACCACTCAAAATGAAGTTACACAAGCTTGAAGGAGTTTAGAAAAGCTGTCTATGGCCAAATTAGGAAGTCTCATTTTCTTCCTTCATTTACCATTGCTCCTTCCCTTTTCCTTCCTCATTTGCATTGAGAATTCTCATGGATCCTTTGCTCTCTTGCTTATTGAGACTCTTCCCTCAATATATTCTACTCATCCAGCATAAAACTACCCACAATCTTTTTTCTTCTGCAGGTAGCTTTCTCTGAAATTAGTAAATTGACACAGTTCGTGAAAGGGTATCATGGACATTGACTCAGAATTGGTTCAAGTGTGAGGATTTTCCCATACAGAATCATCAACATCACTTCCCCTAACATCTATTGGAATATATTTTTGATGGGTTTTGGTGATGATTCAGAGGAAGAACACGATTCCAGAATTAGTGAGGCTGTATAATTAACAACATAGTATGACTCTCTGAATTCATTCTAGTCTGCTGCTGCTGGAAAAGGGTAGCTACTAAAGCCTTTCCTTCTTCGGAAACTTTATCAGTTTCTAACAGCCTCTGTCAAAGGCTTTGTGCTTTTGTCTTCAGTTGACTCATTGCTAGGGAGGGTCAAACACCCATTCATCATATTCTAGGGAGAGGACTATGACTGTAACTACCTTGGCACAGCAGTGAGCAGATTCAAACAGAGGTGCAGAGGGACAACACACCTCTCCAGGCTGCTGGCAGTGCCTGGGGCAGAGGCTGGGCCAGGCAAGATGTCCTTGCTTGCAGGAGGCACGCCCTATCTCAGGAGCTATGTCCCCAAGTCAAGGAACTGTTTGAATAGCTGTGCAGATTGTGCAACACCAGGGAACTTCAAAAAGAGAGTGACAAGATCTTCACGGAGACCCTGCAGAAATAAGGGTCTTGCATCCTAATTAGGATGTTACAGTCCAGGTAAATGGGTAACTAGATAGGTTCAAAACTGGATAATCAGACTCAACGGGTAGTGGTTACTGGGCCAGTTAGAAGTGGGGTCCTGCAAGAGGTCTGGGACCTGTACTGTTTAGCATCTGTAATCAACAAGCTGCAGATGAAGGACTGCACTGTCATCATTTGCAAGTGGCTTCAAACTGGGGGAAAAGACCCTTGAGGGTGGGGCTGCCATTCAGGGAAAGCTTAGCCGGTTGGAGGAACAGACTGACAGGTACTTTATGAAATTCAACAAGGATAAATGCAGGGTCCTGAACCTGGGAAGGAAGACCTTATCACCCACGAAGTCTGGGAACCAAATGGTTTGGAAGCAGCTCTGCTTAAAAGGACCTGAGGGTCCTTGTGGATGGACAAGGGCAAGGTACACATGACCCAGCAGTGTGCTCTGGTACCAGAGGCCAAAAACACCCAGGGCTATATTCACAGGGGCAGAGCCAGGGGAGTGAGGAAAGTGATTAACCCTTCTACTTAACACTGTTAGACCACATGTAGATCCCATGTCTAGTTCTGGACTCCCACAGTAAGGAAAATAAATTAATAAAATGCAGCAAGTTCAGCAAACAGACATCAAGACGGTTGAGGCCTGGAGCACTTAACCTGTGAGGAGAGCTGAGGGAACTAGACTTGTTCAGCATGGAGAACAGATAGCTTTGGGGACATCTAACAACAGCCTTGCAAGTATGGTAAACAAGAGCAGGACATTGAGCTGAAAGAAGAAGTTCAGACAGAATATAAGGAGACATCATGACAGCAGTCAAGCTGAGGAACACCTTGTCCAAAGAAGTTGTGTCATCTGCAGCTTTGGAGGTTTCAAACGTCCAATTGAATAAGGTCCTGAGTAAACTGGTTTGACCCATAGCTGACCCTTTAGGTGCAGAGGGTTAGACTACAGATCTCCTGAGATCCCTTCCAATAGGAATTACCCTGTGATCCTGAATTAGCAGTCAACTGTGTGGGTCAAACAAGAAAAGAAGAGTAGATTGTTCATCATGAGCAGTACAACATTCTCTCCAACAGCACAGCAAGTGTCACGTGTTGTTTCGACAAGAGAGAAATTGCATGCCAGACTGAATTTTTAAAGGAGAGGAAATTACAAATGTAATGCCTAGGTCTTCCTAGTATAGGTGGTTTTAGAAGGGAAATAATCTGCCTCATTTTTCTTTGTGCTCTAGTCCCTTAAGCCGCATGTGTTTTAGAAAATTGGCTTAATTTTAAGTGCCGGAGTTAACATCTATGAGGTCAAAGCATCTCCCTTCGTGTTTAACATAATCATAATCCTGAGTTTTAGCTGAATTGGAGTCACAAAGACGAAGATTCTCTAGGCAGTCTGTCCAGGCAGGTGTGTTTTCCTCAACTCTGGTTCAAAAGTAAACCAGAGCACAAGGATATATATATTTAAAAAAACAAAAAAATTGTGTGCCTGCAATCCGCAGCCTGAAAAATCAGTGTCACAGGCAGTCACTTCTTCTGATTGACCCATGATTTCAGAAAAGATTATGCTTTTATGTCACATTGCTTGAACTGGCTTGTGTAAGAAAGTTTTAAAAATTAGGTCATAGTAAATATAAATGAGAAGCACTACCAAAAAAAACCCAAAAAACAAAAAAAAAACCCCAACCAAACCCCACCACAATAAATCTGTTCAAATGTAGCAAATAAAATCAGTCAGCTTTTGTAATCTTCAGAGTCTACATTAAGTTCTAACTCTGGCACCCCAAACAGAAAAATACCTATCAATGACATTCCTAAATATTTGTGGTGGGTTGACCCTGGCTGAATGCCAGGTGCCCACCAAAGCCACTCTATCACTCCCCTCTTCAGACAGACAGGGATAAGAAAATACAATGAAAGTCTTGTGGGTCAAGATAAGAGCAGGGAGGCCACTGAGAAATTATCTTCATGGGCAAAACAGACTCAGCTTGGGGAAATTAATTTAATTTATTACCAAACAAATCAGAGTAGGATAATGAGAAATAAAGCCAAATCTTACAACAACATCCCGACAATCTCTCCCTTCTTCCTGAGCTTAACTTCCCTCCTGAATTCTCTACCTCCTCCCCACCAGTGGCACAGGGGGATAGGGAATGGGGGTTGTGCTCGGTTCATCAGACATTGTCTCTGCCACTCCTTCATCCTCACGGCAAGGACTCATCACACTCTTCCCCTGCCCTACTGTGGGGTCCCTCCCACAGGAGACAGTCTTCCACAAACTTCTCCAATGCAAGTCCTTCCAACAGGCTGCAGTTCTTCACAAACTGCTCCAGCATGAGCACCCCGCAGGGTCACAAACCCTGCCAGCAGCCCTGCTCCAGCCTTGGCTCCTCTCTCCACAGGTCCACAAATCCTGCCAGAAGCCTGCTGTAGCACAGGTTTCCCATGGGTCACAGCCTCCTTCAGGCATCCACCTGCTCTGGTGTGGGGTCCCCCATGGGCTGCAGCTGGATATCTGCTTCACTGTTAACCTCCATGGGCTGCAGGCCACAGCCTGCCTCACCATGGTCTTCACCACAGGCTGCAGCTGAATCTCTGCTCCAGTGCCTGGAGCACCTCCTCACCCTCCTTCTGCGATGACTTTGGTGTCTGCACAGTAGTTTCCCTCACATAGTCTCACTCCTCTCTCCAGCTGCAGCTGCCATTGCGCTGTTCTTTCCCCCCTTCTTAAATATGTTACCATGGAGGTGCTAACACCATCGCTGATGGGCTCGGCCTTAGCCAGCAGCAGGTTCATCTGGAAGCCGACTGGCATCAGCTCCATTGGACATGGGGGAAGCTTCTGACAGTTTCTCACACCAGCCAGCCTGCAGCCCCCTGCTACCAAAACCTTCCATACAAACCCAATACAACATTGCACATGAAGTAGAGAGGGATTTGTAAGTCTCAAACTTCAAACAGTGCCATAATAGACATGCTCAAAGACTGCAAGATTTTACAAAACATTGCAACATCTGTGGTCTCTCTCTCTTTCCCAAATGCTCCAGAAGTGACAGATGCAGTTAATCAGAACTGACCATTAAATATGTCTTTCTCATTGCCTTGGATTTAAAATACTGTTAAAACCCAGGCAGGTTTAAACCCAGGAGGTTTTACTTCCCAAAATGTATGGGAAGTAAATGTGAAAATATAAAATTCATATGATATTCAGTCAGAAGAGAATGGTATGGGTTACAATTATGTATCTGTCAAAGGAGACAATTCTGGTTTTGGTTCAGAATTATTTTATATAAATAATATTTTTCTTGGACTGTTTTGAAAGCTTACCTCTAAGTGCTGTGACTTTATTATGTTTATTACTTGCTTTGCTTTCCTAGGAAGCCGAAGGGGAAAACAACATCTATCAAAGAGAATGATTTCCAAATCAGGCCTTCTAAATCCAGGCAAGCTGCATCAAAATAACAGGCCTTGCAGGCTTGGCATCCAGAGAGTGATCTGTGATTTAAAAGTATTTGGCAGTCATGATTTTTACTGCCTGTCAGCAGGAGATCAGTGGACAGATAACCTCAAATGAGTAGCTGATTAGCCCATCCTTCAGAAGCTATCCCATAAAATTGCCAGCCTTGCCAATTATCACGTCTTTTTTTCCTCCTTGTATGAGGATGTAGAGGAGGTACAGCCATGAACCTAAAATCCAGATGTGTTTGTTCAGTCAAATTTGCTTCTGGGCTAATCAGGAAAAGATTCTTTTGATTCACTGAGAACTTGCTCGAGCACATTTGATGCCTCTTCAGCAAGTGCGTTGCATCACCTTATACACTGCTGGACAGAACTGTCTGGTTACATCTGACTCCACAGACTTTATAAATTACTACATCCACTACATGTACAATCCATTCCATACACACTAAAAAATTAGCCAATTTTATTGCAGGGTGTATTGCAAAACTATTGGGAAGACTAAGAAATGGCTGAGACTTCATGAGCATAGTGAGAATCATCTTTCTCTAGCTGATAAAGAAAAAAGCCTTTCATCTTCAGACCTGCCTGAAGTAAGAGTGTAAGCTGGAGAAATCTGGCTAAAGATCAATCCAAACAAAATGGAAGAGACACTAATAGGTGGGAAACATCTACCCTTAAATAACAATTAGAGCTGACTGAAATTTGTGAGACATATCTAAAGGCTATGCTGGAATTATGTGTTCCCTTCTGATTTGCCCATCTTGAGTCTAATAGCAAGCTTCTTCTTTTCTTTCTGGCACAGGCTGGTTGAAGTGTCTTCTAACATCTGTAGCTGGTAGCCATTTTCTCTACAGTTGTTCCCATTTCTTGGGTCTCTCATAAGGAGAATTATTCTTGCATACTTTTGGTGTCATTAGCAGCAGCATTGCCTTTGAGACCTGATGGTTCTGCCTCAGCAAGTGAAGGGTTTCTGGTCAGGTCCACAAAAGCCTCCAACACCTTTAATTACATCCAAGAAAATAGAATTTTCAAAGACATATTTTCAGTTTGAATCATTGAAGCTTCATAAGCAGAATGTTGTTTTCTCCTGGTTTCTTTTATATGATATATAGTAAATGAAAACTAAATAGTACATCTTTATTTTAGCCCGACTGTAGTTATAACATGTACATAATTGATTGTAAACTGCAGTGATGGAAAATTATCTTATAAAATGTAGACTAGACTAATTGCCACTAATAAAAGCCTTGGAATTTTCCTACAAATAAGTGCAGTCCATGCAGGAGGTTCCAGTAAAACTGACTGAAAATTTGACCTTTCTTATTTTACTCTACAGATGTTAGGACATATGTATATCTGGCTAAAAAAGACGTCAAATAATGATAAAAAGCCTCCCATGACATTTAAGCATTTTCCTCCAATAAGTCCACAGGCTGCAGACCCGTCTTTGGGCCAAGTTCTGAAATTCTTACTCATTTCTTTAGCAAAGAGATAATGCATTCTTTCTGCTTTTGCATTCCCATCTGAAAAAAGAGTCAGTTTCAACACATTAGAACCATGGATGAATGGAAAAAGAATTTCACGGGGAAAAAAAAGATCTGACTATCTGTGAGCAAACGCCAAGAGGCACCAGAAACCTTAGAACATACCACATTCAAATGCATGTTCAAAGCAGCTAATTCAAATTTCACTAACTGGCCATGATTTTGACTTTCTTTGCCGCAACTAAAAGTACTGATTGTCATGTACAACTTCTGTCAACAGAGATTTTAACATGGAATGTCAATAACCTCTGTTTCAGCTAGAAAAATTAAGCTCTTCACAGAAAAAAAGCTCTCATTCTGAAAATTTTAGCAGACCATTATGTATGGCAAACTGTCAATGGCAGTATGAATTTGTCCCCTGCAAGAAGGACAGGTATCAGGTTGACATTTCAGCTCCACTTAAGAGCATAAGTGAGGCCTGAGGTCCTGCGTTGTTTTGTTTTTTTACATAAAGAAAAGCTCTCCTTAAAGATAAAGAGACTTTGATACTAGAGATTTGTAAGCACTATCATCTATATGGCACTTAGTGGAAAGAGTTTAATGCCTATTAACTTCAAATCTTTCTGTCCATCCAACACTATAGTAGAAAACATACAAATGTGTCAAAATCTGTTCATGCTTAATTTGTGAGAAAAAACACCTGTCAATTTTAGATGTCATCTTCTATCCCAGATATAGCTTTTGTTTTATCTTCCAAAGTAAAACCATTTCAAGCACTAAATGTTAATCACATTTTTTTATTTGTTTTCATTTCTGAGTAGTTTGTCACATAACCTGACTGGAAATTTTTGAGGTGGTTTAAAGGAGGTATGGTACAAAACTGTTAGAATGAATCATGGGATGAATGTGAAGCCTGTACATTCTTTGATAAAGGTATCACTCTGTGCCATGGCCCAACAGATTTCAGGACTCATTTACTTGGGTTTGTGTCACTTGAAAATTTCCAGGTTTGTCATCAAATCAAAAGGAAAAGCTGCTGATTCTTCTCATCTTGGGATCTGCATTTGACTAAATTATTACAGACTAGATTTCTATACTATGCAACACTGGATTTTATCTGCATTTTATGAAGAATCTAACATTCATAATACAGTCCTTCAAGAAGCCCTACATATTTTTAGAAAACACGTGTCATCAAATAGACTTAAGTGAGATCAAAACATTAACATATCCTTACTACCTGATGCTAATTAAAATTAAATCCTGAGAAAATGAACATATTTTTCTGCTAGTTATTTCTTCCCTACTATTTTCTTTTGTTACAGAATTAATGGCTAATAAATGCAGACAATAGGAAAACATTTTACCTTATTATTTACAGTAAGGTCTAGCATTCTGAAGTCATTTTGAAATGTTCTGTAAGAATAGGCATAGGAAATTTAGTCTGACAGTATGTCTACTTAGTTCTCCCTAAACTTCACTACTCTAAAGAGTCCTTGGCATGAGAATGGATCTTGATAAAGAGTCAGAATCATCTAAATATTAACTTCTACAATTATTATGGAACAAAGAATAACAAGAAATTAACCAATCTCATTGCATTGCATCATGTTCTACTGAAGTTGCTATGTTTGGATGTGGCTATGTCTACAGTTACGCAGTTATGGTAATTTTGAACTAGCTTTTTTCTACCTGAGTAGGAGAGCAGTAGAATTGATGATAACAAAGCATAGACTTAAGCACTCATTACACCCATTTGCCTGTGTAGTTACTTGGGTGACTAGAGCCTGTGCTGTCATGTGCACATTGTTACTCCTATCCAAGCTGACCCAAACAAAGCCAGCTCATCCACCCCTCCTCATGGTGCAGTCACATTGTCCTGACCAGTGGACAAACCTTGGACAGGTTGAAATTATGGGACATGATAAGAGCACTGTGCTCTCCTTGCTTCCTTTGGGAAGACCACAAGTCCTGAACCTATGTTATTCTCGAGGGCCATGACTGCTTTTTATTATCATCTACAGAGATAAAATCACCCCATCAAAAAAATGTGAAGACTTAATCCATCCTCTGGCTTTCTCTTCAGTGTGTAGCTTTTTATTGCCATACCACATCTTTTCACTACACACACATTGGGCAATCCCAGAATAACTGCCTTTCTCAGTTGAAAAAATTCCAGCAATGATTATCGAACTGTATAGCAGTACATTGTTGCCGGAATTACATCCTAATGAACTACCACATTGCAACATCCATACACACAGTGGTATGTTCCTATGCTCGTATCCTTTCTTTACTGTTCCCACCCTAAATCTAGTCACAAAATGTCTCATTTAACAACCGCTAGGTACACACTGGGAAAAAAAAAAAATGTCTTTACAACCAGCTTTTGTTTCACAAGATGCCAGATGGTCCTGTAGCAAACAAGATTGATAACAGGATAGGAACAGTAGATTTTAAGAATTTTTTTCAGAATACTGTTGGTTTGAATTTTGTAATCAGAAATATTGTTCTGGAAAGCAGTTTCAATGATCTTGTCTCATCAGGAAACAGAAGTATGCGATTAGTGTAGCTAATACAAATAGATCATATCTTATCATGTTTCTGGAGAATATTTGCAATCAACTGTTTCACAACAGACTTAAAAGATTATCCAAATAAATTACCTGGCAGCTAATTTTGCCTAGGGAACCAATTTAATAAAACTGAAAACTATTTTCAAGTTATTTGTAAACACAAAAAGAGAAGGGAAAAAAGTTTCTCATTACTTCTTTAAATGATTGTGTAATAGTAATTCCTTTGAGGAATAAGGAAAGGGAAAGAGAAAAACGTGACACCTGAATTTCTACATAGTTATCTGTCTTCAGCTATGCAATTAATTTGATTTTGCAACACAGGATTTGATAATCCTGTATAATCCATTTTGTTTCCAGATTGAATCCCAGTTTGCTATGTTCATTGCCACATACACACTACTATGTGTCCTTGCCACATACACACGTTTTCTTCCTAGCAGCTGGTACAGTGCTGTATTTTGGATTGAGTATGAGAATAATATTGATAACACACTGATTTCTTTAGTTGTTGCTAATTAGTGCTTACGTTAAGTCAAGGACTGTTTAAAGTTTCCCATGCCCTGCTAGTGCAAAGGTGCATAAGAAGCCAGGAGGGAGCAGAGCTGGGACAGCTGACCCAAACTAGCCAAAGGGATATTCCATACCACAGAATCATGCTCAGTATATAAACTGGAAGGAGTTGGCTAGGAGGGGCCCAGGGACTGGCTGGGCATCAGTCAGCAAGAGAGCAATTGTATGGCGCATCACTTGCTTCTTTTGGGTTCTATTCCCCTCTCTCTTTTTGTTACCTCCTTTTTTGTTGTTGTTGTTGTTATTATTATTGCTGTTGTTATTGTTATATTTTACTTTATTTCAATTATTAAGCTGTCTTATCTCAGCTCACAGGTTTTACCTTTTCCCGATTCTCCTCCCTGTCCCACCGGGGTGGGGAGGCAAGGGGTGAGCAAGCAGCTGCAGTTGCCAGCTGAGGTTAAACCATGGCAGCGTTCATTAAATATTTGAATGCTTTTTACAAGAGAAATACAGCATGTTCTGCAAAAACTGTTGCTTTTGAGAAAAACTTTGAAAAGTGTTGGCAAAAATGTACATTTTGTCATATATACTTTTACACTTTCTTGTTTTACGTATAAAGAAAAGGTTAAAACATACAGATGAAGTAGAAATGGCAAGACAACAGAACCAAGATCAGAAAAGCAACAGCAGGAATAAAAAAAAACTTAATTAAATGTCCAAAGTATTCAGCTTGCTTGAAATATTTTTCACTTAAAAAATTAGCTTAACCAGTAAATTCTTCTGGATTTAATTTGTTGCCACTAGAATGAATTCTCTTTATCATACTACTGGTTGGCTGAGCCATTAAATTTGTTAAACTACCTAGCTAAAAAAAAAAAAAAAAAAAAAAAAGAACACCACAAAATCTCACACAGTGTCTGTCATTTTCCTTTGTAAAGATGGAAGGCATATGTGAGATGGATTATGAATGGGATATGCCCTGTCCAACCATCTTGTGTACTTTGATGGAAAAGGATACTTCTCCATGTGTATTTGCTTTGTCATGAAGACACAGCAGTTCCTATGGACACACCAGCAAGCTAGACATTTCCATGCTAAAGCAATGGTTAACCATGATTATGACTGTGTGTGTCTGGCAGTCCTCATCAGAGGAGTTAATGCACAGTAAAGTGGAAGATCAGGGTTAGGTGGAGGAAGGGTGAAGTTTCGAACTCCGACCTTGAAATTATTTTTCATGAAAAATAAAGTTATAATTAGGGTAATCTGTAAACTAAATGTCTTTCTCCTCCCTTTCTCAAAATTTGTCCTAGGAACAAAACCAGGTATCATAAATTTTCTGACACAGAATGGTTAATTAAAGCATTGATGTAATTTCTCATTTCATGATATGTTAGGGTTTACAGATCATAGGATCAAAGGGTATTTCAGATTGGAAGGGTTCTCAGGAAGTTTCTGGTCCGAACTCCTGCACTAAGCATGGTCAGCTATAGGTCAAAACTATAGCAGTGTGGTGGGTTGACCTCGGCTGAATGCCAGGCACCCACCAAAGCTGCTCTATCACTTCACTCCTCAGCTGGATGGGGAGAAAAATATAACAAAAAGGCTTACGGGTCTAGGTAAGGGCAGGGAGAGATCACTCACAAAGTACTGTCACTGGCAACACAGACTTGGCTCGGGGACATTAATTTATTACCAATCAAATCAGAGTAGGATAATGAGAAATAAAAACAAATCTTAAAAACAGTTTCCCCTCAGTCCTCCCTCCTTCCCAGGCTCAGCTCCGGTTCTGAATTCTCTACCTCCTCCCCACCAGCAGCACAGGGCAATGGGGATTACAGTCAGTGCGTCACATCTTGTCTCTGCTGCTCCTTCCTCCTCATGCTCTTCCCCTGCTCCAGCATGGGATCCCTCCCACAGGAGACAGTCTTCCACAAACTTCTCTAATGTGGGTCCTTCCCATGGGCTACAGTCCTTCACACACTGCTCCAGCATGGGTCCCCCACAGGGTCAACAAGCCCTGCCAGCCACCCTGCTTCAGCCTGGGCTCTACAGGGCCACAGGTCCTGCCAGAAGACTGCTCTAGCATGGGCTTCCCACGGGGTCACAGCCTCCCTTGGGCATCCACCTGCTCTGGGCTGCAGCTGGATATCTGCTCTCCAGTTAACCTCCATGGGCTGCAGGGCACAGCCTGCTTCATCACTGTCTTTACCACAGGCTGCAGCCGAATCTCTGCTCCAGTGCCTGGAGCACCTCCTCCCCTCCTTCTGCACTGACCTTGGTGCCTGCACAGTTGTTTCCCTCACATATTCTCACTTATCTCTCCAGCTGCTGCTGCAGCAGATTTTTTCCCCCTTCTTAAATATGTTATCACAAGGTGCTACCACTGTCAGTGATGGGCTTGCCTTGGCCAGTGGCTCTCTCTGATACAGGGGCAGCTTCTGGCAGCTTCTCACAGCAGCCACCCCTGTAGTTCACCCCCCACTAACCATACCTTGCTATGCGCACCCATTACAACCAGGTTACTGAGGGCTCTTTTCGCTTGGGTCTCAAAAACCTCCAAGGCTGGAGATAGCTCAAGCTCTCTGTGCAAGCTCTTCCACTGCTTGACTGCTCTCGTGATTTCTCCTTATATTCAGTGTGAACCTCTGTTGCTTCAACTTAATGTCCTTGCTTTCTTGTCCCACCTTCATGTACCACTGAAGAAACGGCCTTGCTCTATTTTCTTAATAACTTCCTTGCAGGTACTGGCAGGCTGCTGTTAGGTCCCCCAAAGCCGTATCTTCTCCAGGCTGAACAAGCCTAGTTCCCTCAACTCTTGCTGCCTCTGCTGAACTTGCTGTAGTTTATCCACCTTTCCTGTATTGGGGGTGAGGGGTAGGTCCAGAACTGGATTCAGGATCCAGATATGGTCTAACAAGCGCTCTGATTAAAGGGGTCATTCAGCTCCCTTGCTCACCCATTTCCCCTCCTGTGCAGACAGCCCGGACGTGGCTGCTGGCCATCTGTGCTGTCAGGGCACACCACTGGCTCAACAGCACTGGTAGGACCCTGAGGTCCTTACAGAAAAGTGAGCCTCTTCCTAAAGTCAGACTGCCTGTCCGCAGTAGATCTATCCTTCACTGACATATGAAGAAACCTTTCACTTTATTGAGCTTCCAGAGTCAAGATAGCAACAGGTATGTTACCTAAACAGTAATCCATCATCAAGGATGCTGTCATCTAAAATTTTTTGACAGAGTCCTTATCACCAGTGATGATATAGGAAAGGTGTAAAAGCTAACTTTTGTAATAGTTTGTCTGAGCTACCTTAACTCCCACAATGTCCTAGAGCTTAGTAGGCTGAGATGACTGACTGTAAACTGAGTTAATCTCAAAGGACAAACCAATGTAACCTTGTGTCCTCTTCAGAACAGGATTTTTTTCAGAGAAAAACAGTATTTTCAAATACTTCAGCAGAAAAAGTGGGAATGCTGGTGTCCATGATGTAAAGTGAGAAGTTACACCATTATCCAGATGACTGACCCCACTACCTATAATCTTTTGCAAAATGGATGCTCTCTAAATTGTAAAACAATCTGAACAGGACACATTCAGATGCCTATTGAACAATATTAAACCACAGAATAAAATAAGCTGTTTCAAGGAAACATTGAATCTTGAACTGCACCCTTCATCTTCTGTTTCTACCTAATATCCTGTAATGGTCTTTACCACTGTTGATAGAAACACTATGGCTTTCATCCATGAAGGCAAGATTTCCCATTAAATGGAAAGTGAATTTGATCCTTCAGAAACAAGGTATATCTATAGTAACTCAAATATTTGATGGCTTATTTGTACAGCCATTAGGAATGTACAGCCATTTGTACAGAATTAGGATCTAGGCATTGGTAGGAAGCCTTCAGTCAGATATGGCAGATCAATTCAATGAAGGTACTCACAGCTATGTTGAAAATGATTGGAAGTCCCTCTCCAAAGTGTAATGGGAAATAATTGTACAAAGAAGCACCTATTTTAAGAAGCATAATGTAAGATCGTAACAACTTGAATTGTTGACTGGAACTGGGTTTGACACACTTCATAGGACGTACTGTTCTTTCCTCCTCAAATTGTTTTGACATGAAAATATGATCACCTCCTAAAATAAGGGAGATGTTTGGTGCCAAGGAATGCTAAAGCAATTTTTGGGTCTGGTGTGGGGGAAATGGTGATAAATATTCATTAAAGGATTTTCATTTCAAAATGATAGTTTTACCATCCTAGCTTGTAGGGTAAATAAGTGATCTTGCCTTTTCCTGAACTTTCTACAATTAAGATTTGGTAAAAAGTTCCAATAAGTTTAATTTGCGTGAACATGCAATACAGGGCCTCTGACTCCTGAAGTTATAAAAATTCTGTCTGGCAAGCCTCCTGCAATTTGAGATTAAATTGCCAACAGCTAACTGTGGCAGCTCTTGCTGCTTTAGGCATTGACATGAAAATCCAAAGAATGCATCTTCTGCCAGAAAAGGATCTTATCCTTTCATAATTGTTCATCATTATGGTATTTTTCTGCCACTGACTGGCATATTCTTTTTAATTAATACTTGGACACCTGGTAGAAAGTTTCAGTGCATGACTCATTTAAAACAATGACTCTCCATTAATAAAATAATATTCAGATTCAACTTGTATAAAATGTCTACAAATAAAGCATTAAAACCTGCAGGCAATGAATAAAATTGGGGTAGTAATAGAAATTGCCCTGAACTTTACAATTTCAGTGCTGTAATCTCAGCTGAAGAAAAACAGGTTAGGATTATATCATACTACATCAGATGTGACTCTAATTATTAGGCACAGTTTTGTCTAAAGTCGAGGTGAATGGGTAACTGGTTTAAAAAAAATAACGTCCAAGCTGACTTTCTGTTCAGTGTTAAAAAGTCTTTAAGCATCTTGTCTACCTTTTGATCTCTAACTTTTACTGCAAATAGTGTGAGGAAAGGACATTATTATGAAATTTCTAAAATCATAATGAATCAATCTTGTAGGCAGTTCTAAGAATCCCACTCTCTCAAATTCGTATCTTTTTATTTGGATTTACAGATACTTCTTTGAAGAAAGTTTTAAAATTATTTTATGGCATACTCAGACTTACTTTAAATTAGATATCTGTGAAAAAATAAAATTCTGTGTTTATCCTGTATTCATTCTAATTCATAATTTACTAATATTGTTTACTGAAATATGCCTAGAAAAATTTGCTTCCTAATCTTACTTCTATATTCTTCTTCTTTCCATATAGCGTCTAGTGTAAGGTGCCAGTAGTTTTCCATAAAACCTGATGCATTTAGTGGAAATGTCAGGATATGTGAGCTCCTCAATCTTTCTTAAACTTAGTTCTTTCTCAGCCTTTGTCCTCTTAGTGAAAGAACACGTGTTCAACATTGTAATGCAACCTGCCTTGCTTCTGCTTATTCAATGAAACCCTCTAAACTCCTAATAGAAAAGCTGCAAGGAAGAAGTTTAGACAATCTATTATCTTTTTCTTGAAATTTTGGAAGGCAGACTACCGTGATTTCTGCATCTCCATTCACAGAACAAAACAACAGAGATGTTGCTGCTCAGGTAAATCAGCAGCAAACTGGCAGCTGGACAGCAGAGGCAAGAGGTAACATGAATTTCTAATGCACTTCAGCAAAAAATTACTTCCATAGTAGAAAACACTTCAACAATCTGATTTCATGCGTCTTAACTTCATATTTTAAATGTTACGGTACACCAATACTGATATTGGCTAAAGGAGAAGTAAACACACTGTTTATAAAATACTGCTTATGCACTATGTAACAATCGTCAAAAAAAGTAGTATTTTAGCCTAATTTCCTGAAGAAACAAGACTGATTTATCACACTGTCCTAATAACTTCTATAAGCTGATTTCAACAAAAACTGAGAGGAGGTAAAGACGTGGTAAAGACATTGCACTTCTGCAAGCTTCACAGAGGTATGCCAGCAGACAGAGAAAACAGAACTTATTAATGTATTATGGAATAACTTTCCATTTACATCACAAATAAGCTACTAGCTCTGTTACTCATGTAACAACTTTCTGATGTTTCATCATCAGATTTCAGCAAAGTCACACAGGAACATTAAAAATGTCATTAAATATACAAATGTTTGTATGCTGAAGTTCTTTTATATCTTAAGTTTAGAAATTCAGCCTATTATTTTGTGTGTACGGTGTGACAGGTGTTTGATGTTGAATGACGATGTTTACTGGCATTCATAATATCTTAATACATTACGTAATTTATGAAACAATTGATAAAGCTAGGGAAAGTCACCATTTAAATAAATCCCCTTGTAGGATATGCTGTACATTCAGAAATACATAACACCATAAACTTTATCAGTTGAGAAAGAGGAATTAATCCAAATTTAAAAAAAAAAAAAAAAAAAAAAAGAGTGATGTGTTACCTCTTATGTAATCATGGTGCATTTTCAGGCACTTTCAGGAATGCAGTGCTGTTTGTTTAGAACATCATGATCTGTGCTAACATATCATGGAACAGCAGGAAAAGTACAGCTTCAGGGACTAACTGTCAGGTTAGGGTATTGTAGAGATCCTTCTGATACATACACGTGGTACACTTAATGAAATTCTACATGGACAAGATTTAAATTAAGAGCATGGATATTGCAATACTGAACCACTCACAAGAAGAAAGTGACTTTTAGGTAGAGCAGATTCTAGTTTAACCTGAGGTAGTTATCATGAGCCAGTATTCAACAATTTCATCTGTAACTGAGACCATCAATTAACTGCAACCTGTTTCTCCCAGAAGAGACATTTCTAGTTAAAACCAAAACTATTTAGCGACAGACAGCCTGAGTTTAAGGGACAACCAGTGCTCAGATGTTTGCAAGCCATCACCCCAGAGGAAAAAGGCAAAATAAAAATGAACTCATAGAATTTAAATAACCTTTCTTACGCCTTTCAAAGAAACACAAAGAATCCAGTTCCCTGAAATTTCTGATAGATAAATTATTTATTAATAATTACAGGATTAATATAATAACCAGAAAGAAATTCAAGGCCCCACAATGCAACGTATTTAAGGTTTGTCCCAATGTGAGCTACTGTTACAGGATGAAACTCTTCTCAAGCTTTTTTTCTGAGTCATATAGTAAATATTTTGTCTGAGACAGAATTTACCAAAATATGGATTATACGGAAAGTATGTGAAACATACACAAGGCAAGGCCACTAAAACATCAATCTCTTGTCTCAACAGGATTTTCCAACCTGGCCTCAATCTGGTATCCTGACTAGGATTCCGTAAGTGGAGTGGATCCAAAGGAGCTTCAAAGGCTGAGCTTCTGATTCAATTGAAAGAGTAATAGATCAGCCAAAGCATCATGAAAAGGTAGGTCAGAATGCATCTCAAGGCATTATTAGTCCTTTGCTCTGTCAAATGTCAAGGAAGTATCTCCCAGACTTGAAGAACTAGCTTTGGGTTTTGAAAATGGGGATTGAATTGAATGCCTTTGTGGGAACAGTTCCTGAATCTACCCAGAGATAAAACTCTTTATCCTCTGGAGAAAACTTGATCAAATCTAAAATGACACCTTTAGCAATTACCAGTTATAAAGCAAGTTGAGAACACTGGTGAATATTATATTTTTGGGTGACTAACATGCATTACCGTAACTAATATAGAATTTAGAGTACTATCAATCATCAATGATAATCACAATTTTTATTAAAACTGCCAAAAGATGGGTGGTATCCTCAAGCCACTGGTAGGGTCTCCTTCCTTGCTCACTGTCTCCTGGAAAACTGCATGCTTTCTGTATGCACTTCTAAATGTCCCATATGACATGAAATCCTGTGGGACTCTACATTGCTGCTGACTAATACTGGTTAATATACTGGTGGTACTTATACCACTACATACACAGGTTTATCTGGTTTATCCTGTAAGATGCAGTGGCCATGCAAGTTTTGTTAGGTGTGATTTCACGCCCTCCTGACCTTAAGGCACAATTATCAGTATGTGAGAGAAGCTTCCATGGCTACAGCACCCCCAGGGATGAAACTGGGGGGGTTACAATGAACAGGAAAAAAATGACAAATTATTGACCTATCTGATTTCAGTTCCATTTAGAGAGAATAGGTCAGAAAAAACTCTGTGTGTGCAGGAACAAAAGATAGCTGTGTGTACAAGCTCAAAGAGAAAAATAAGTGATGTTCTGTGTCTGTTTCAGTGTTTAGCACAACAAGAAGTTTAATCAAAGCTTGGCTCAGAGGTATTTTTTTTTAAAAAGTGACCTTTTTAGTGCAGACTTTCTTTCCATTTACACTAAGCACAACACTCATACAATGGAAACAATATAAAGAACTTACAAATTGAATTTTCCCCCCTCAGAGAAGAGAAGCTAGTGCACACAACCAATGAGAACAAGGAGAAAGGAAGCACTTGAAAATTTCTCAGTATAGTAAGAGCATTGTGCTGACATTACCTATGGGAATCCACTCATGCAATAGTCATTTTCTAAATACTTGTTAACATGATAAAGCTCTTAGAAGATGTTCTGTAGCCTACTAATAAAACAGATATAATAGCACAGTAGGGCTGTGCACTGTGCTGTGACATGGTGGTACATATGTAACCTTTAATAATGTGGTTCATTAAACTCTATACAAAATGGACATTTTTCATAATTTGCAAGCAACAAATCATTTAAAACCATAGCTTTCCATTCCTCATTTTTATAGATACTGTTATCTTAAGGGTAACAATAGAGTAATACAAGTTATGTTATAGGAACTGATAGATCTCCTGACATACACATACACACTGACATACACACTGACCTATGCTGTTTCTAGTCATTATATTAACGTTTGACCTTACAGTCCACACAAAAATGAAATGAGGATTAAAAAAAAAATAATTAAAAGAGATCAGTGACATTCAATTGCATACAGACATGAAGACAAAACTAATAAATTGAATCTGACAAAATGAACATAGAAGAGAATGGCAGGGCTGCACATGTTTACTTGTCAAACGTGCTTTTCCTTCAGCTCTGCATTACTCCACTACCAAAACGCATTTCCAAGAGCATTTCACCTGGATTTGAGCCAGGTTGTCTTAGGTGTTTGCTGGGGACTCAGGAATTAGACCTAAATAAGCTAATTTTTTTTCAATCCCATACAGTTTCTTTTGTTCAACAATGACTAATATACAAAAAAATCCCTTAAGATTTTAAACTATGGTTGTGGAACAGGGAAGACCAACTTTAATTTTTGCTTGCACTTCCATAGTCTTCTGTCTTGTTTGTCCCTGTATTTCCTGTATGTAATTCTTGTTGTGATCTGATCTTGGAACTTTTTGTTTTCCCCAGGATAGACTTGCGATAACTTTAAGCAAGTAAAATAGAAGAAAATCTGGTTGTACATCCCTTTACAAAACTTTCATATTCCCAGATGGTGAAATCACGGCCTTTGGAGAGCAGACAGCCTAAGTTTATAATACTAGATCTAATGGAGAAAGCATCTTTTACTATACCCTTTCCTTGGTGACAGCTTAAGATGGTGACTGGGCAAATAAGAGAAAAGCAGGTAAAAGTAAACATGAAAAATAACTCCTTTCAAGTAACATGCCAAGCAAGAATTTTCATGATCATAGTCAGTGGTTTATATCACCATATTTTATCTGTGCAAGTTTTTTACTATTAAAGATTTTTACTGATAGGGCATTATCTGATCATACTAAAACAAACGGGACTATCAATTTTTGGAAAAGACCAAGACTGTACATTTTAAAACTATAAATCATTCAAAATGTTTTTTATTTTATACTTTGAGTGGTTTAATTTTATAAATAAATAGAAAGCTGTTCTGGAACCTCACATTTAAATAACAGGTAACAGGTTTAAATAGTTACATTTTATTCTGATTCTATTAAAGTAGATCTAATTAGTGATCTAATTGCCGGCTGATACTTGTCTCTGATGAAAATCAAACTACTTTGTCTTTTGATGGAATTTTCTTATTTATTTATTTATAATATTACTGCAGTATCAGTGCTATCATAACTATCTTTTACTTCAACTTACAGTGATTTTCCAGCAGTCATTTCCAGTTTACTTAAACTTTAAAAAAACCCACCATCCAAGTGACCTATGGCCTGCTGTCAACTACAAATACCTTTATTTAACTTGGCTGTAGAATCTGTGCATAAAAAAGCTTTCTCCACTGTTTTAACTGTGTGCATTGTGGTCAAACAGTTAGCAAACCAGCCCTGGGAAGTAAAGCTCATATCAAGGCCATCATTGCTTCACCCAATCTGACAAGCAGCTTGTTATGCAGATTTGCAATAGCTACCGAGGGCCTGTTTTTTGGATCTGCTGTTTAATAGAATTGCCAGGGATTGTGCTAGACATCTTGGAAAATTACAAGTCTTGAAAACCCAAGCTCTGATCCATCCTCCCTACTCATTATCCTGATTTTCCAGAAAATGCAGAGGAGGTGTACACCTTGCCACTTTCATGTCATGATATGCAGGTAATGCTAGTTAGAGCTGTCTCACAACTGTGGCAGATTACTTCTAATTAAGATATAAACATTTTGGGAAGTTAAATATTTTGTAGTAATACGACTGGGCTAGAAACTACTAATGATTGAAAATTACTAATATGCAGCAACTTCAGTGTTTATCTTGTGATAATTTACATGAGTCCTGTTATAGAAGTGTTTTCCAGAAGATACACACATGCAATGAACACTGCCTAGACTTTTAGATCTAGATTAACTGAAAATAACATCCATAAATACAAAATTACTGTGCTTTAAAGAAATAATTTGTTGTGGGAAGAAAAATTATGTCCTGCTTTTGTTTTGTCATGATGTGACAACATTGAATTCTGTGTCCATTTATAACAAAAATGCCCAGGGAGGGTGCATGAAGAGACAACGTCAATTCACATTTTGATCATATTCTTTTCCTTCCCCGTGTGCTCTGACTTAAGCTCACACATCCATAGGCAGTCTGCATAATAGGATGTAGAAAGGAGAGAACTGTACCCACTCATCTAAAAAAAAAAAAAAAAAAGAACAAACCCACACCAAACAACAACAAAAAAACCAAACATCCAAGCTCTCTGAAGCTACAAGAGGAAAACTGAGACATTGCATATGTCTGGGTTTTTTTCACAGAATGGTTGAGTTTAGAAGGGACCTTTGGAGGCCATCTGGTCCAACCCCTCCTCCTCAAGCAAGGCCACCTAGAGTTGGTTGCCCAGGACTGGCTTTTGACTATCCCCAAGGACCAAGATTGGACAACTTCCCTGGGCAACCTGTCCCAGCATTTGGTCACTCTCACAGTGAAAAGGTGTTTCTTGGCATTCAGATGGCACCTCCTTGTGTTTCAGTGTGTGCCTGCTGCCTCCTGTCTTGTCACCGGGCACCGCTGAAGACAGCCTGGCTCCATCCTCTTTGCACCCTCTCTTCAGTTATTTATATACTTCGGTAAGATCTCCCCTGAGCCTTCTCTTCTCCAGGCTGAACAGCTCCAGCTCTCTCAGCCTTTCCTCATAGAAGAGATACTCCAGTCCCATAATCATCTTTGTAGCCCTTTGCTGGACTCTTCCCAGTATGTCCATAGCTGTCTTGAACCGGTGATCCCAGGACTGGACAGATTACTCCAGGTGTGGCCTTAGCACTGGTGAGGCCACACCTGGAGTACTAACCTCCTGGAGTACTTGATCTAAAATCACTTTATATTTATGTATTCTTTGCTGATGTACATCTGATAATAAACCACGTCCATGAAAATTGCACAGTTACTGCATGTTGAACTAGACAAATCATTTTAATTTCCTCCTTCAGCAGCTTCACTGTATTTTTTTTTCTTTTCTAGAACCTTTTTTAATTGAATTTTATACCGACAACTTGGACTCTTGACAAATGAGAAATTATATAACAGGATTTAATCCTACAAGTGAAAAAAGAAAAATCCTTCAAATCTACAAATATAACAATCCACCACTGCCTTTTCAATAGTAGGATCTGGGCCACAAATTTTATTATTTTTTCGTTTAATATAGAGAAATGTTATTCATCTATAAATCCTAACTGCAAAGTGATTAAGACTCTAGAGCTTGTACAAAAGATTCATAAAAGTTAGTCATTCAGTGGTACACAAAAGGAAGTCTTCACAAGTTTCTTATGGAGTTTTTGAACACAGACTATAGAGAATTGTGAGATTTTAATGAGAATTGTTTGATTTTATCTGTAGGCATATTTGCTACTCCTGAAAAAAAAAAGAGGTTAACTCTAAAAAATTAAAACCACTTTATGAATAATACAAAAGCTCTGCAGATTTTGAGGAGGTTTATATCTTTAAAATACATCCTTTATAAAGACTATTAAAAGGTCTGTACCCTAATTTTCTCATTACCACTCTTATTATCTCTGGAAAAACATGCTGATTGACTCACCTGGAATATGCACCATATAAAGATTTAAATGACATAATGCACTTCAAACAGTTTAGAAAGCTCTATATTCCGCTTTGGCAAATACACCTATAATTAAATCTTGTGGGGTCTAATTTAACCTCTTGTATTCAGAAGCAGATGCATCAGAAAATGAAACACACATCAAAACTGGCAAAAGTGCACATCAAGGATAATGGGATTGTTTTAATTATGTTCATAATGATTCCTCATAAATCTCCCAATATTGCTACTAAAAGTATGTACCATAATAGAGAAACAATGTGTTTTCATCTGAAAGAAAAACTGCTGTGATCCATGCACAAACAGGCTGCTTTGCATATTTAGTATTGGCCATTCACAAGAAAAACAACTAGATCTTTCCTTCCAGTTGATTAGTTTTGGGGTATTTAAGGCTTTGGTTAATTTAAAATAATCCCTTCCAAAAATCTTCATATTTCTGTGATTAATAGATAACCATATATTATTCCACAGAACACGTATTAGAATACACAGTTTCTTTAATCTTTCCTAGTTTGGGGCCTGAACTTGTTCTCATTGAATTTAATATGATTCACTGAAAGAATTTTCCCTCCTAGTTATATAAATCATCATTTTCACAGCTCCTTGCATTTAGTTCAAATGTCTTCCTGTGACTGACTGCATCATTTAAATCACAATCTCCATTGAAAATAGGGCTCTCAAACCAGGCTTTTGGTTTTGGAGGGTTTTTTCGCTTTTTCTCTTCTTTAATTTTTACACCCCTGCAAATCTTCCAGGGCTGACCAGACCTCTGTAGAGCAAATATAAGCCTAGCAGTACTAGGCTGCTTTTCTTTTAATTGCCTTCTATAGGCTGTAAGTCAAAACCAGTTCATGAGCCACAGGCTGAAAACTCCTGGTCTAAATTCCTAACGGAGTGGGAGTCTGAGCCCATTCTCAGATACCAACTTGCCCAACGGGCAAGCATGTTCTTATGTCTGGATACAGCCTGAACTTGTTAGAGGGGTCTTGTGCACCCAAGTTCTCACTTGCATCATTCCTGTGGGTCAGGCAAAGATTCTTGGGCATACCAAAGGCTACTACAGCCCAGTTTACCAGCAAATATAGCAAACTCAGCATTTCTGAAGCTTAGCTGATCACAAGCAAAGAGCCAACAATACAGATGTTTGAAAAGTGTAATGCTAAGGACAGAGTATAAACCCACTTGCTGGCCCCTAGCTCCTCGCACAGGCTCAGATTACATCTCTGTCTGTGCACGTGTATTCTGGGTTTGTTGTGGTGAGGGATGTTTTAGCAGATTGCAAACTCTTGTTAAAGTGTTATCTATAACGATGTCTGCAGTTAAAAGGCTTCCTCCCACAGAATGCTGGTGTTACACGCTTCCTCACATGCACTCCAGATTTTTTCTTTCAAAGGATTACCTTCCACTAAACTCATTCTTTTGTATTTCAATATTTTAAATCCTTCAGATCTGAGGGAAAAATCTATTTCAGCCATTACTTTAAAAGAGCAATTAAAAATTACAGTAAGAAAAAAACAAGTGAGCTGGGAACATTTTCTGTATGCTGCTATTACAGCATAACTCTTATTTACCTTGATCTCTTGTCAGACAGACAGACAGGCTCTTAGATAAGGTTAAAATAAATTGTCCATAGTCCCATCACAATGGAAATTACAGAAACATTGTCAAGCAATCTTAGCCTCACTTTCTATTTTCCAATTACTGATTCTTGAAGAAATATACACTCTCCCACTTCTTAATATAGATAGTTCTTTCTAAATATGCAACACCAATTGTCACATTTCATTTGAAGATTAGTTAGAATGTTATTTGTTCAAAGTATTGTTAACAAATATTGACCACTTAAGAATCCCTTTCTTTACATATATATGTTTCTGATGCTACACATGTACATTTACTTTTGTGTTTATTTATAAAATAAGACCCTAAAAGTACAGATTATTCCAAATTTAACTTAAACACAAGACAAAGCAGCTTGCCAAGGGAACACCCACAGTTCAGTTTCGGTGATGGAAAGAGCTTGTTTCCATGTCTGCAGGTCTTCACTTCTTATTCCCCTTTTTACAGCTAAAAATACTGCAAGCCAGGAAATGAAGTAGTAAATTACTTTCTGGGGGGTTTTGATCAATTTTCTAGCAAAATGTAAGGGTGCAGGCAGGGATACTGCTGTGGACTGGAGAACTGCAAGAAACTGGTATATCAGTTGCTTTCTCCCACCCCTTGCCACCACATGACAATGACATAAGTTTTACTATTGGTGGGAGAAACAAGAAACCTCTGGCCTCCCCACATACTCATTTCTCCCAGTGTGGCACATGGAGCCTACCCAAACATATCACAGCTACAGACAGCCTGACAGTGACAACACACAAGAATTAGATTCATTGTCCAGTCACAGACCAAGTACCACATGCAGGAACAACATCAATTTCCTCCAGCTTCTCTTTCCAACATGTTTCCATTGGGTTACACAGGTCTTACTTACAAAAGGAACTTGAAAAAGTAAATCAAACCCCAAAACTTATCTACAGCCTTTCTGCTGAGGCCACCAAGAACTGTGGCCATTAAAGAGTGTATTTTTTCACTTGAAGACAGGGACCAGGGATAAGAGGTGCACCATCCCTAACTGAAGTGGAATAATTCTTTTTTGCTGCACTCAACCAGGTGTTATTCTTGAGTGACACAAATTGGACCTAATGAACTATCCTCAGGTGACTCCATGATACTTATCCAGACTGAGGTCTGGGGTTTTCTGCAGTTGCAGCTCCCAAAGAGATTAGTTCTCCACAGTCCGCTCACATGCTGTGGATGTGACATAACTTTGAAAACTATAAATATTTCCTGCTGGATTGTCCATTTGAATGGATCTTTTTCACCCACATAAGCCTAGGTACATTCTTGTGTTCTCATGGTGCCTATCAGCAGTTAATAAAACAGTTAAACACCAGTAAGCTTGCATTTTGCTGTCAAATTCTGTTGTTGAGTTCTGCAACACTGGCAACACCACTTGTCAGTGGCAGATGTCTCCTATGGAATTTGCTCTCATGTGCTCTTTGCCGGATCCAAGCTTTATTGACCGTCAGAATGCAACATAAATCAGCACATATTGTTTTGTTCTCATTTGCAGCTATTTGGGTGGGTTTGTATTTCATCCCAAAGCATCTGCAGCAGAGCTCTGTGATGTGTATTGATGTTACTGCTGTATTATTTTTAAGCTATTTTAGTGTTTTGCAGCAGCAGCTGTCAAAGTAGTATCTGGTATAAAAGTAATGAAATAAATAAGTAAATGATAACACCAAGCTCTTGACACAAGTTTAGAAGACAGGCTTTGAATGTGACACAGTATAGCAAATTTCTAAACTTGATCTGTGTAAAACTATTTCCTGAAAAAATGGCAAAAATTTAGGAGTCAGTTGGACCACAGTACAGTGTCTAGCAGCTAATCTAAAACTATAATTATGATTTTTTTCTGCTAGAAGTTTGGCCGCTGTCAAGGCACAAACACGCACCTGCCAAAGCCTCCCTCCCTCCCCAGAACTCACTTAAATTATGGTAGGCAGCCTTGCAACTACACATGCATAAGAAAATTTTGTTTATGACCATGGTATTTGCCAGTAGTCTATCATCAGCTCTTCATCCTGCATTAGTGTAGTGTTTGAGTAAACCCAGCCCAGAGCTGGATTAATTTATTAAAGGAAAATGTTTTGAATTAAACTTTTTTTTGGCCACAGAAGAGCAGAGACTTTTTTTACAGAGCGGAGATACTCATTTGGTAAAAAAAAGTTCTTGCTTGTTACTCTTCTGTGCTTCCTTGTAGAGACACAAAGAATACAAAAATTATTTCATTGCTGTTCTTAGAAATTTAATTATCTGGCCCCATTGGTGAGCTTGCTCTGCAGTATTCAACAGACAAGAGCTGTTGATATAATATAAAATGGCAAAACTACAGTGAGTCCACTAGTCTAAGAACCATTGCTGTGGGCAGAAACAAGCTGTGGTTTCTAGCACATCTCAGTGCTATTCATCTAGACACACCAGAGACTCATTAATATATCAGTTTAAGTTCCATTACAACATAGAGTTTGGGGCTCTCACTTGAGAGCCTTATATGTCCTAATTAAAAAAATAAAATAAAATACTGCATGCACTCTCATAATTTGAAACAAGTGTCTGCTGTGGTAAACACAAGATGGGTGGACTCTTCAAGCAGAAAGCGCAGTGCTCTCTTACAACAGAATAGGCGTTTTCAACATGAGTGACCTTATCTTAAAAGCACCCTTGTATTTCTTTCATTTGGCCCTTACGGTGACCAGCCCTGGCCCACATTTCAGGAAATGCCTTAATCTGGTCATACATCACATGAGCAAGAGAAGGCTGACTCACTCAATCTTGCAACACTGAGAAACACAATGGTAGATTATGCTTTGTTCTCAATGCAGAATTCAGGCTGAAGAGATTCAGCCTTTCAACAAAACCTGGCCACAGAGCTCAAAACAATCCTGACCTGATTTCACGTCATTGTAAGACTACGCCGAGTAGTACACATGAAATAAAACTTCTAAGTGTGGCTTTTTTGTTTGAGACTTGGCCTGGCAACCCAAATAATTATTTCTTGTCTCTGGTTTTGCACTTGAAGCTCAGGTAAGGAAATGGTCTTTAAGGGAAAAACTTCTGTAATGTTCATCATTAGCTAGGTATGAAGAAACTTTGTTTTTGTATCAGCACTAGTAGGCTGTAGGATAAAGTGAATACGGTCTGTACGTTTTGAAACACAGAACACACTCATTCCCTCTGCCAGGGTGCAGAATTTTTTACGTAAAGTCTTTAAGGGCGTCTCAGAAAATGTTCATTCCAGTTCCACAACCCACAAAAACAGAAGAGGACACCAGCCACAGGGAGTTTGTTACTTTGGGCTACTGGTATATTCTGAACCGCAGAGCTGATCTCTAGAGGTAGGAAAGATAAGTTGTGACATGAGTTGCCTGTGAGCTTAGAACCAGGGCTGGGTACATTTGAGGGAAGAACTGAGGTGAAGATTTCTCATCATTTCAAACAATTTTGGTTGAGATTTTATCTGATCTGAACATGGAAAACAACTGAGAATAACTTGGCTGTACCATTAGTGCTCATTCCCCAAAGGTTTTTCTTCACCTGTTGTAGAAAATAAAACCATTTAAATTAGTTCATTTGCTTCCTTTAAGTAATGCTGAAATTTGAGGAAATCATAAGCACTATCAAAAGGAAAAAGTTATATCATCTTTGTAAAGCATGCTGTGTAGAAAGACAGATTCCATATGTTGCAAATATGCATGCTTCAGTAGTCATGTAAGGAGAAGCATCATAGCATTCTGTCTTCTTCAAAGAGACCTGAAAACTGGGTAGGGCTTATTTTGCTCTATCTCAGGTACAGCAGGGCAAAACAATGTTGTCATACGTACTACAGAAACCTACACCACACTGATGCTTTCAAATCTGAGCTTCAAACTGAAGTTAATTTCAAATGTGCATTTAATTAGCATTTACCAACTGACTTTCTAAAAGATGCAATAATGGAATTTGGTGATAAAAACAGCACATAACATGAAATGAACATTTTAAAGAAACAAATCATACTGTATATTCTATGGTAGAAGAAATGTAAACTTGAAAGAAGTTTACTCCTGAGAAAAGGCCCTTAACATTAATTTTTCAAAAAAGAAGAGCAATACCAATGATATCTATATATATATGTCCAAATAAACTTTTTCTCCATCTCTAACTGCTGAAAAGCAAACTCATATACAACATTTCAGTTAGTTACAGAAACGTTTCTAGTTACAAATCACAACACCTTTAAACTGAAAACCTGATTGGAGACTATATGACATCTGTGGGATGCTGTGTGCTCATTACTGTACTCTGGCCTTCCAGACCAAAAATGCAAAAATCACATTTGTCATAGCCTACAAGGAGTAAGATTTTCAAAGATGTGTAAGCCGTTTGAAGATTTACAGTCAATAAAATTCATATCACATAAGCTGTACATGCATGTGTTTAAACAATAAGTTTACAACCCTGCACGTCGACCCGGACAAATACGAGTCAGATTCAACCCAGAAGCCAGGCAGGTATATTAGCATTACACTGAATTTGACCTAATATATCCTGTCAGCACAGGCAAGTAGCCTTGGCCCACAGCTGCCCAACATGCACATCTGTTCAGCCACAAGCATAGGCAAGAAAGAAATTATGTGCGTATGCATCTGTGTCGGCACATGCGATCAGCACTTCTCAAAATCCTAGCTAAGGCTTACACAGCTCCCACTTACCTTCAAAATGCACTCCCCCGTGGTGCTTAAGTGCCTCTCCAGGCTCCTTTAAGCCCTTGTCCAGCAGTGAAGTTATCCTGTAGGGACGAACTTGCTCTTAGCTCTCCCCAGACCTGCCATCAGTAGGGAAGGAGGCTGGTGGCAGCTACTGGTGGTCTGTGGACAATCCAGAATTAGACTCTTCCAGCATGTTCCAAGTTTGGCGTTATGCAAGGTTTCCATGTGTCCAGAAGAATCTTCAGTAGGTTGTTACTGTAACAATAATAATAAAAAATTATTAAAAGAATGTTGGCAAGTAATTTAGGTATCTATCATAATTCATAAAAATGAAGAAAAAACCCCCCATACAGGTAATTCAATAAATGGATGTTTTTCCACACAGCATTTGTCAAGACCATGAAACATGGATTGCATTAGAGATTGACAGTCATCTCTGTTTGAATGGCTACTAAAAGACTGATAAAGCACACAGCAGTGATTGAAACCTCAGTAAAGAAGTTCTGTCTTTTCCTGCCCTGCTCAAGCATTGTCCAGCCCTATGTTTAAAGAACATTCAGCCATAAACAAAGCGCTCCTTTCTGTTAAATCTATCTCCGCACAAGATCTAAGAGGAAGGCACAAAATGGTACAGTGTAAATTGCTCTAGCATAAGGTGCTAAGTAGGGTAATATGAATGTTCTTCTTATGATTTTGTGGCCCCACACAGATACCATTCTATTAAACATACCAGTTTCTCAGCTTATGGTTTTTGTTCTGAGATAATATGATATGACAAGTCCAGATGTTTGAAACTGTTGCAGCAATTCACAGTCTGAGAGCAATAAATTACGATAAAGGACATAATTAATTCAATTTATAGTGGATTTGGCATCGTCAGAAGTATGGAATTTATAGCTGAGTATAATAGAGAAACCATTACATGCTCTAGTGAACTTTGGAAGTGAGCTAGTGCAAGGCAGAGGAGACTGTTGTAAGGCTGGAATTCTTTCTATCTGTTCATCAACAATCTCTGTATTGCATTGCTATCACATGTTGTATTACTCTAGATTTACCTAGTCTTGAAATAATTAGCAGAAACATTTTTTATGAAAAATTCACCAGTGTTGTGTAGACTCAAGCTCTTTTCATAAATCCACATAGCATGAACCTTTGAGAGCATGATGCGGACACAAAACCAAAGATATTATATGTTGCCCTAAAAACAACTTTTTTAAAGAATATGTTCTGCATCTATTTCATACTCAGCCACCTTTTTTTGTCAAATTAATCCATGAAGACCATCCACCCATGTAACCATTGACCTAAGTATATTTTGTATACCTGTGCATTGTGGGACCAGAAAACAACTTAAGTTTCTCTGTTATTAAGGCTGTAGAGCCATTACAGTGAGCTGCTTCTGTATTTGTCTGATTAAGGGGAATTTTCAATGCCACTGCTAAGATATATAACTATTCCTATATCTACACCAGTATATGCATATATATTTGTCTGTCCTGAGGTCTGTCAGAAATAAGGGTTTATTGAAATCCCTGAGCCACATGCATGCCAGGAGACATGAGAAAGGAGTTTTATTTTTATGGCGATGATCCTGCCAACAATCATATTCAGGATCTGCACTATTTTAGCTTCTTCATTCCCAGCAGATGAAAGACTCAGTTCTATCATACAGCTGGGATGGTTAGCAGCACTATTTTACAGACTTGTTTATATTATTCTTCCATCTGGAGGGATGGGTATTATTATAGAGTGAGACCAGATCTTTTCCATTACCTTTAGAAATGAAAAAAAACATCTCATCGGACCACATCTCCCTGCCCTCGTCTCCTTCTCCTGTGTATGAAACAGTGTTTCCTCCCATAATTTACCATTCTCGTTCACAGTTATAAAATACAAGGCAGACAGTGAATTGCAGAATGGCGAACCCGGTTTACTATTCTGCACAGCTTCTTAGCTGCAAACAGGTCTGCTGATACTTTTAAAGCATTGGTGCGTAAGGCCTTAACGCGGATCACTCAGAAGGGCGTTGATATTTACCTGGATCAGAATCAAACTGTTCTGTCTTCTTCAGGGATAAGCAAGTGAAGCACCATCACAGGCCTCCGCCTTACCCCAGCTCCTTCAGTACCTTGTAAAAGGTTTGACATCAAGGACTGTTTTAGCAATAGAAAAAGTACTCTGTGGTATTTGGCGTTATCTCTATCAACATTTCCTTTGTAAAACAGCGCAAATGTTCAAATCATCAGTGGCATTCATTCCCTAGCCACTATCAAAAGACCCTAGCTTGATTCTAGTTTCTATTCCAAAATTTGAATCATTACATTAAAATATTGCTTTAAAAAGGAGACTGACTCCCTGAAATACTCTTCCAGTTTGACAGTGAATCCTTAGTAATTTCTCACCGAGGCAGTTCGCAATAAAACTTGTGGGGAAAACATTATACAGACCTGACTTCTCTAGCTTAATTAAGAGAACTGATGTGACAATAAAGTTGTCCTAAGCTCAAGATGCATCATATCTGCAGCTCCATTAGATAATTTCCTTTTCAAAAAAACATTATTTTTTTATTTTAGATTTTTTAAAAGCACAAAATATTTACTATAATGCATTTTTTACAAGCTCATGCTGTTTATAAACTTATTATTCTCCCTGTTGTCACAAAATACTTTTTTTTTTCAGCATCTCTCTTGGAATCCATGCTTACAAATGCCTGGAATCTCCTTTTGTAAATCATCCAGATTTTAAAAGATAATTATTCTTGCTACAGAGACTAATTTTATTATCAACTTAAGTATGCTGCACTGATTTCTATTAGGCCTATGCAATGTGACCACATTTATTTTATCTGGGCATCCTTCAGCCTGTTATTTCTTTATTCAGGATTATTGTTCTGTCTCCTTTTAAAAATGCTTATATCATTAATTTTCAAACAACACACCAAGCGTGAACATGGAAACATAGAAATCATTCACCACTTTTTCAGTATGAACTGCAGTTTGCGCTCCTGTCCTTGTAAATGAGTGTGCATTTTTCTTCCTTCTATAATGAATTTCTAGAACATTGTTACATGCTTCACTGTTCCTTAATTTCACTTTCTGTGGAAATAGTTTACTAATATACTGTTATGACAACTGCTTTTCTTAGACGACACCCGTTCTTCACTCCTTTGTCCATCAGTGTGCCTTCCCAAAGACCTTTACGTACCAGCTTCTCATGTTTTCTGAAGGATGATTTCTCAAGTATTTTTTTCCAGAGATACATTTTCTTATAGCTTCCTTACTTCAAAGTAATAAACTATTTCACCACATAATCACTTCCACTCTGATTACCATCAGTCCATTCCTAAAGGAGGGATCCCACTATTGGCATGATCGTCACCTGCAGTACTATGGAGCCCATGCATTGCATCATTAAGCTCTATGAGATTATTCAATAGGGAACAAAGTAGCTTGTATCATCTTGAAGCTGTAGAAACATTACCAACCCAAAGTACAGTATATTGCTATGAGCAGTTCATATCTCACGTTCTTCTTACCAAACTGTGACACTTGGTATTCTACAGGAATTCACTGTGTTAAACATAACAAACAAGGTAAAACTCAATCTGCCCTCTGATACCCCTGGACTTACATCTCAATGCAACTTCATGAGGAGTTTTCCTTCCCTTCTCATCCTTCCCACTATTTATGAACAGTATGGATGAAAAGGGAATTTAAAAAATAAATATACTCTACAGCCACCAAAGCACTAATTTTTACAAAAAGGTATGACTAAGAACTCAACCTCTGCTTGAGTTCCACAGCAAGGCTGGCTATTTTATCCCCTTATTATGTGTAGGGAATGGCATACACTAGCCATCGGAGAAAATCAGAAGTCATCTCCAAGTCCAAATGGCCGTATTTGCACACCCCTGGCTTAACTAATTCTGTCATATCAAGAGGTACTATTTCCTCTTCTATCAAGGAAAAGCCATCTTCTGACTGACGGTTCAAGGATCACAACTTCACCAGCAAATGGTTTTCATACTCCTTCCTGTGCTCTTAGATGCTCTCCCCCTGCATACCTCACCTTGCCTTTAGCAGCACTTCTGAGACACAGGCTGAGCAAAGCTGTGAAAATAACACAACATCCCACTCACTGCCCCCGTTTTGCCCTAGGCCACAGGTTTCTTCATATCTCTTCTCTGATTGGCAAGCTAGTTCCAACTGGAGAAGTAACTATGCCCTTGATTAACCCTTTCTGGGCTAATCAGATGGAGTATGTGCATTCATGTGGGCATGTAAATAGATACCTACCTATCTCAATATGCGTATACACAAAGAGAGTTATGCACCTTTTGTATTGCTTAACTCCCCCTTGAATGATAAAGCATTCTGCTTTCTGAAATCAGCTCTACCACACAGCATTCACTGATGATAACTGTTTAGAGGTTTTACTGGTTTATTGTTCTCAGTTGTTGCAGTTATGTGGGGCTGAGTTCTTCATTCTGCTTTGTGATGTCGTTCCTTTTGCAAAGCTCTATATAAGCATCTCTATACAAGTGTCACTCTGGCGCTTTAATGTCATAATGTTGTATCTGCTATTCTTTTCTACTACTTCAGCACAAAACGTATCAGAATTTGATGTTTCAGACAGGAATTAGAGAATATAATGGAAGTCAACAAAATACCACCACTCTCTTAAAATGTTGCTAAATTACATTATTTGTTATGGACTGAATTCTTGCTGACAGGCTACTGTTAATTCAGTTTCTCTGTACTTCCCTGAAATCACAGTCTCTGTCACTGTAAACATGTTTCCCTGGGGTGTAGACATACACTTCTTTGTTTGCAAATGTGAATTCAATATTCATAACTAATGATTTGATTTGTCTTGCAGCTCAGCAACATAAGATACAGTCACCTGCATTTGCAACTATCTTCCTTTGGGATCCAAAATGGATGGAATTCACCCTGTTCAAAAGATACTTTTCTTCTTCCAGATGTGCATGTCATTACACAGTTTCATTAGGACTCTTTTAGACTTGAATAGACTTCTAGTTTCAAACCTTCTGACTAATATCCTTGACAAGCATCCTTTCAGGCACCAATGACAGCCAGAGGAAACTCTGAGCAGGTTAAAGATGACTATTGGGCTTTGGATATGAAGCTTAGCGGGGTGAGGGCTCACATGGTGTTATCTTTAGTCTTTCTGGTCAAGGGTAAGATCCCAGGAAGGAGCAGAATGAATGCACAGCTACCCAGTATATGTCAGCAGCAAAGGTACGTCTTCATTGATCGCACTGCTATGTTTGAGAAAGGAGAAGGCTTCCCAAAGGCATTTGTACACTGATGTGCACAGCCTGGGCAACAAAGAACTGCAAGTCCAGGCCAGCTGTAGGGCTATCACACATGAGCAGAATCTGGTAGACCTGATGGTATAGTGCACAAAGTGGGACAAGTCATGGATAGGCAAAGAGTGAGAAGGACAGGCAGAGAACAACAGGAGGGAGAGTCACGCTCTTGTGTCAAGGAGCTGTAGTAGGAAAGTGAAGATGTGTCTGTTGTGAGGCTCTTAGTCGAGATCAAGAGAAAGAAGGGTCTATTACAGATTCTTTGTTCAAGAGGGAAAGCAACAACCTTTTTACAAATAATTAAACTCTCCCAATCACAGGCTCTCATCTTTATAGATGATTCCACCCGTACTGGGAAAGCAATAGCATTTTCTTGATGACATTCACATAATCAATGCTAGAGGGAACAAGCGGGGTGATACTCCAGTTGTTCTGTTGCTCAAAACAGAAAAGAACTGGTGACAAATACAAAGAGGAGGCTGAGAGGAATCTAAACGAAACTTACAGCTATTTGAAGGGAGTTGCAGAGTTGATGGGGATGAGCTTTTTGCTAGTTGCAGCTGGCAAATCTCAGGAAAATAGGCACAAACTGTGATCTAAATTAATACTTTTCCATTGTTCACTTAGATAAGAATATAATTTTTGAATCCTACTTTTTTCTGAGCTTTTTCAGAAAGTAGTTACATCATAACAAAGTGAACTACAATACTAACACG
Organism: Falco rusticolus; assembly: GCF_015220075.1. NCBI lineage: Eukaryota > Metazoa > Chordata > Aves > Falconiformes > Falconidae > Falco > Falco rusticolus. Next base: position 54,238,911 of record NC_051193.1, on the reverse strand, counting down.
ATTTCCATGTAACAAACTCAAATATTTTGCTACTGGGCTATAGCAAGTCTAGTTACATTAACAAACAATGTGAAGAATGTATTTCTTTTTGCTTTCCATTAGAGATGAGACTGTTTCTGCACAGATGTGTTGAACAATGTTTTTTCCCTAGGGAAGCCAGGGTGGTTTTTATACTAGGCAAAGTCAGAAACACGTTTAGAAAATAAGACAGGAAAAATACACATGGATTATATTGTGCAGAAAGAACAAGTGTGGAGCCTTTTTTCTGGCTTTACATCAAGGACATAATACTACAGAACAAGCCTCATTAGTAATCTTAACAAAGCAGAGGAGATGTCTTATTCACAGTAAGCCAGCAGTATTGTCCTGAAAAGAATGTCATCTCACAGACACATTTCCAAACTATAATTATGTGTATATGTAACCTCGTGCTGCTACTAGAGATCATGGACCCATCTTTTGAAGCAGAGATGTTCATGAGGTTGAAGTGACAGCCTTTCAGGCAATTTGGCTCTGAAAGCACATACTAAAGTCTGCCCAGAACGGACCATAGGGAGGAAGTATAAGTGACGTATATTCTGTAATGGAAGCAGCAGCTTTGAGAAAGTCTCTAGTTTATCTGGTGGACTAACTAACTGACGCTTCTGGTGTGGTATGTCCACTATGCAGGAAATTCCAGCTCACTGAGACTGATACCAATGTTATTATTGCATCAGAGGTGTAAAAGGAGCAACTGTTTATATGTTGTTTTGCATAAAAGAAAACATTCTACATACCAAATAGCAGCATGGACGGACTGTTCAAAAATTAAGGAAACAGAGAAGGGGTGGGATTTCTTGGAAGATGAACATAGATACTGACTCAGAATCATCGCTGAACTGGGTCTCAAATATACAGAATTTGTACAAATAACAGGAAAGCACTGGAAAGAGGATAAATCTGGCCCTTAAAATTACTTTCAAGGGGAATGCCAATCTTATTAATTGAACCATAAAGCACACACTTCACCTGAAAAATATGAGAATTAACAAGGAGCACTACAAAGTAAATAAATGTGGAACCTGCTTTGAGTTAAAGTTTATTATTCTCCTGCATTCCAAATATCTTCTGCATCACAACCTGGGATCAATATCTAGACAGCAAAATCTTAATAATATTTTTTTTTCTTAAACTCTGCTTCACAAGAAAAGGGACAGGATTGGATGATGTGCAGAGGATCATGATCAAACAGCGAAGCTGCAGAAAATATTCATACAGACAAATATATTACAGTGGACTACAATTTTTCTTCATGTACTAATTAGTCTCCACTTTCCCACCACTGAACATGCAGTTCCTATCAAAGTTGAAAGTAACTCCAGATGTTCAGGCTCTTTAAAACTCAGGTTGTATTATCTTATATATTTCTGTTTACCTTCACTATACTAATTAAGGGCTAGATCCTCAAAGATATTCAGGCACCAACATGAAACTGATGGAACGTCAGCGTCTAAATATTTTTGCAGATTTTATTCTAAGGTAAGCCCACATGTTTCAAGAACATCTGTGCTTCCAGCAGTCATTTGACTCCCCACTTTCAGCCTACCAGCACTAATAGGCCATTCAAACATTCCTGTGAGGGAAAAAGAACACAAAGAATTCATTTTTTGGACACCAGTAGAACCCAATGTTTTCACACTGCATTACTAGTAAGAGAATAGATTTCAGAACTTGGAAATTCCCTCAGGAAATTCTGATATGTTTACCTTAGCTTTTGGATTGAAATGGGTCTTGTCATTCATTAACACTTGCTGTCATATTTAATTTGAACACATTTGAAAGAGCTTACCCCACCAACACCACTTACTAGCTTTGAAATGGGCGGATGTGAGTACATCTAATTTATGATGGTAAATGAGTTTCACCTAACTGATTGCTGCTCCTGCATAATGGCCTCTAGGTTGGTGTGTACAATGCTGCAGGGGCAGACATGTCTCATTGTTGCATGAACATGTGCTGCATTGACTTGTGTTAATAAGCAGGCGAAAGTTTCCTTTGCCTCTCCCAGTAAATCTGTATTTGCATGATAACCCCTCCTCAGAATTTATTTCTCTCTCTGTGACAGTCCCACCTTCTCAACCATGCTGTTCCAGTTTTTCTCATTTATTACACTGGTTCCACCACAGCAAAACACTCAGACAAGTAGGCTTTTCTCCTTTTTAGCTTCTGTGTGCACAGCCTACATCTCTGTCCAGGACAGCTGAAGACAACAAAGAGTTGCAAATTAAATGTAAAGATGTTGTGGTGTCTTTGACCTTAGTTGGATGCCATATGCCCACCAAAACCACTCTACCACTTCCCCTAGTCAGCAGGACAGAGGAACAAAAAAGACAGCATAAAGATTATGAGTCAAGATATGAACGGGGAGAAACCCCTCACAAAGTACCATCACGGACAAAATAGACTCGACTCAGGGAAATTAATTTAATTTATTACCATTCTAATCAAAGTAGGATAATGAGAAATAAATCCAAATCTTAAAACATCTTCCCCCACCCCTCCCTTCCTCCCAGGCTCTACTCCTGATTTCTCTGCCTCCTCCCTCCTGAGCAGCTCAGGGGAACAGGGAAGGGGTGTTATAGTCAGTTCATCACACTTCATTTCTGCTGCTCCTTCCTCCTCACACTCTTCCCCTGCTCCAGCGTGGGTCCCTCCCATGGGGCTCCAGCATGGATCCCCTATGGGGTCAACAAGCCCTGCCAGCAGCCCTGCTCCAGCCTGGGCTCCTCTGATCCTGCCAGGAGCCTGCTCCAACATGGGGTCTCCACAGGCTGCAGGTGGATATCTGCTCTGCCATTAACCTCTGTGGGCTGAGGGGAACATCCTGCCTCACCATGGTCTTCACCACAGGCTGCAGCCAAATCTCTGCTCAGGTGCCTGGAGCACATTCTCACCCTTCTTCTTCACTGACCTGGGTGTCTGCATTGTTGTTCCCCTCAAATATTCTCACTCCTTTCAGCCAGCTGCTGCCCTGCATCTTTCCTTCCCCCCTTCTTAAATGTGCTATCCCAGAGGCATTACAACCATTGCTGACGGGCTCGGCCTCAGCCAGTGGTGGGTCCATCTTAGAGCCGGCTGGTATTGGCTCCATCGGACATGGGGGAAGCTTCTGGCAGCTTCTCACAGAAGCCACTCCTGTAGCCCACCAGCTACCAAAACCTTGCCATGCAAACCCAATACAGATATACCCTTGGCAAATCATGTGACTGGGCCAAGTACTGCAAGTTCTGATTTGGGCAGATCTCAGTGGGAAATTTGCCTCCATGGACTGTGGAATGTTACTCACAATAAACTCAAGGTTACTTTAATTTACAAATAAAGGTGTCTGACTTTTAAGGTGATGACATTTCACTTGGCCCATGGAGGGCATTTCTACAGCTATAGCCCCTGTATGTTTGCCAGTCAGATGGCTCAAATGATGTCAGAACTGCATTCAGCTTCCATTATTCTGAGACAAGTATTTTTGGAAAAGATGAGAAGACCTAACTGAATACAGCTTTCTTAAAGATCTCTCACACTCCACCTGCACACTTTCTCATCTTTTGAACAGCGATAGCGAACACTTCAGAGGAAAATATTTGAGATGACGGAAGGTGCAGTAGCTTTTCCACTTCCTGCGCCTCCTTCATCATCCCTCATAGGCTGATCTTTACATCAGGTATAATACATTAATTTAGTCTCGCTTTAGTTCTGCTAATTTCACTGTCTCATTTCTTCGGAAAAACAGCTACAGCTGCCACATTTTTGTATGTTTGATTTTAAACATCCAACTAGATTAATATTTCCTGGAACATCTCTTAAGTTCAGAACTTCTTAAATATTTGCGTAGTAAAAAGTGCCATCACTCATTACTACAGAAGGTTTTGTTACCTGGCAAAGAAATCAGAACTTTGTGCAAGCTGGAAAAAATTTGTGCAAAGACAGGAAATGATTAATAAAAGATCACCAAGAATAATTAAAAAGTATTTTCAATATTCATCCAAGAACGTTTGATTATGCTTATATTTCAGAGTTTTTAATGAGTCATAACCTTCCCTACAGAAGATTAACTTCAAGTAGTCTTTTCTTGGATGGGTACAATCACAGACAAGAATTTCATAACAGACAAGTATATTATACTGAGTTTCCACTGATCATTGTTCTAAGTCAATGAGATAAATAGGATGACGTAAGATAATTTTCCTTAATTGAGCAACCACTAAGCGATGTATTGCTTTTACAATATGAAAGTATTCAATCAACAGTTAGGTCCTATTAGATACAATTGTTATCACAGGAAATCTTATCTCAGTACTTGGTGTTATCACGTGCAATGTCAGAAAGTATCAGCCACAGAAAATCCAGTAGTATATATTGTTGCTAACTCAAATTGCATGACTCTGGGACTGTAATTTTTTTGGGGAAAATGTTAATTTGATAGCTTTTTTCACCCTTTAATATTTTTGCCCTCTCCTAAGACCACCAGGACTAAAATATCACTGAATGAAAGCTGAGATTCTCCCATATGCAGCATATTTTGATATGGCACTGCATCTAACACCTGTCAAAAGGATCAGAAATTAGGTGGAGTACATTCTAGGACAAAATATTGAATTTAAACCAAAAGAAAACCCCCAGACCAGAACCACATCCCAGTTGCTAGGTCATAACTGTATCAAGACAATAACGTCATTGGTTTTCAGAGGACTATTTCTTACAAGAAGCAGAGCCTGCTTGAAGCCTGGAATTTATTAAACAAATCCAGTGATGGCAATGAAGTGAATTAAACCTTAGTCCAGTTTCTTTCGTAACTATCAGCAGTAAATAAAAGCTTCAAAACCCCAAGGCAAGCCTCCAAAGAAGTCACTGCTTTGAGCTTAGCAGAGAAGAGACAAGGTCCTGTACTCTGGGAGGAAGCTCCAGAGCTCTGTTCAACGGGAGAAGCACCAGGAAATGAGGATCCTCTCAGGTCTGCTGGTGTTATCAGGACACTCAGTGGTGCACATTCTGTCACTTTTGTCTGCATTTACTGTCCACCTGTTGAATACTATCCCATAGAGAAGAGGGAATCACACAACCTACCTCTCTTCACCTCACTATCCCACTCCCACTGCCCAGCATGCTCATGTTCCCTGCTTTCCTACAGAATCCCATCTGCCCTTTTCTCCCCTGCTTCCACTTCACTCCTTTTCACTTTTCCCCTTAAAGCACTCCCTTCCCAAGTTTACCTTTGCCCATACAAGATTTTGGAAAAATCTGTATCAAGATTTGAGATCCAGTTCCTTCGAGATCCCTGGAACACTGTTCTCCCATTATGCAGCCCAGGAGTCTGCTGAAATATGGCCCAAATTGCCTCCCAGCCCAAGCATAGGATTTCATTTCCACAGGAGTCAAGTGTAGGCACAGGGGGAAGTACTGGTGGGCACACAGATCTGGCCTTGACATAAGGCTGGAAAGTGACGTAGATCTGCACTCCTGGATTGGAGAACTATAATTCTCATAACTATACATTTAGACATTATTTGGAAAATAATTATGAGGATGAACATCTACAATGCAAACTCAATCTATGTACTGCACATCAAGACTACTACAGGCTACCTTCTACCTACTTCTACTTGGACAAAAACATTACTGCTGAAGGGACAAATAAAGTTGTGGTGCCTGTTCAATTGTTCTATCTTCAGCTGAAAACATTTTTCAGGTTTGAAATTTCCAAAACTGTCCACTAAAAATAAGATTGCAATCAAAGTGATCCACAGTGTTCAACAACATGTCCTCGTCCTGCCTCCCAGCTTGCATTCAAAAGTTAAGAGTAGAAAAGACTCCATCTCATTACATTTTTCATCTATTTCATCTGGACCTAGAAAAGGGAAGCAGAACAACATAAAGGACACGTCCATGCTACAAGAAAATTTTACTGTTCAAGACCCCATGTAAGTCCTGTTGTGTTCTTATTTTCTCTCTTGGTTTGTCATCACTAGCTGACACAGATGAAAATGAGCAAGCATGAATTATACATTTCTGGAATGTGGAAAGTACAAATAAGAGCAATTTTTACTATCTTCTAGTGACACACACTTTGCAAATAATCTTGATTTACCTCAAATACCATGTTACTTACAGAATTTGTGACAGAAAAGAACTCAAAAAACATTGCACACCATTTGATATGTATTTCCAGTAACACTAAAAGATAATCATAACATCACCATGTGTGTCTCAGCAAAATGAATTTTGGCTTGGACTAGGACACAACTTCAGTTAGACAGAGATGCACAAAATGATGACAATAAATCGTGTGAGCAGCTGACAGAAACTGCTGCCAACCTACCTCACATATATGCTGAAACAGATCTGTGATAAAGTAACAGTTACTGCAGTAAACAAAAGGTGATAGATCTACTACCTGCTATAAAAAGAGGTATTCAAGCCTAAAAGTGTAAACCAACAATGTACCTAGAACTTTCCTCCCAACGAAAATTTGGCATGAGGAATAAAAAGGCTTTTCCTACATTCCTTCATAGGGCTGGGTTTTAACAGCAGACCTTGAAATGCACATAACACCATTTACACAGATTCAATGTTATCACACCAGTAAATCCTCTGCTCAAAGGACACATGGCAGTAGAATGTTTGTAACCTAGGGAGATAGTCAGCTATATGGCTGAATTCCCAATGCAAGTAGGAATGCTTAAAAAGCTGCTTCTTTTTTACCTTCTGACTTGTATGGAAATCTCAGATTTATACTGGCCTTCTGGAAACAAGTGCAGGGAGTAAACTCAGGGGCAAATACCAACATTTCTTTGCATCTGGATGTCCTGAAAATTGGTCTAAGAACATGCGCCAAAACTCTTAATTGAAATGAAGCATTTTCAGTTAATTCTGTTTTGTAGCTAAATAAAAACATTGATAACTGACAACAAACATGAGCAGTCTCCAACAGAGACACTGACTTCTCACTGTGAGACATCTAGACTCTGTAGTTCTATTAATTCCCGCAAGCATATGTACGTGAAAACACACACAGAGATAGAATGCTGTGAAAAAGCTGGAATACAACAACATATTAAATCTGTCATCACAAACCATGCTAGTTCATTCCTAACCCATTCATGACTAACAGAATGAAAACAAACAAACCAAATCCTAGCTTGATTACACAACCAGCATTTTAGCCAGAGCTCTATATTAAGGTGGCTTCAAAGGTCAGGCACATAAACTACATTTTCAGGGAAGGATCCTACATAAGGATATTATTTTTTAAAAGATTAATTCACCTTACAGATTGCTAGTTTTCCATGAAATACGTAACTAGTATCTTGGAAATAAACATATGGTTTCTGCTCCTTTTACATTATTACATTTGAATGAATCTTTCTCAAGAAGAAAATATCATTTGTGAGCTTTGTTTAACTCAGTAGCGACAGAATAAGAGTGTGTTCTTTTTAAAGCAGCTAAATTATATGGCTTCCCTAGGTCACAGACAGGAACATCTAAGCTGGAAGTCCAGTCTGAGAACCACAGGTCTATGAAATCCATGTGGGAAAGTAAGGAGATGAGAAGTGGTCCTAACATTACCATCTGTTGCTCAAAAATGAAAAAAATCCGGACCACAGCTGAGGAAAAGTGTTCAGTCCCATTTCACATTACGGCAGGTCTTCAGGGAATAAAAACCTGAAGTGTTATTCTGGCTGAGTTAAAAAGGGGACTCAGATGATACTAGAAGCAATTTGAGATGAGGACATCGTACAAAGTAACTTACTATAGCCCAATGTAAATTTTAAATTCAGTCTAAAACTATGGACTTTTTGGCCCTCCCTACTATACTGTACGAATCCTGGTGCCCACAATGCCTACATGCTGTGTTAATACTGAGACTGTACATGAAGCACAAGGATTTGGAGTTCTAACTTAATGGATAAATTCTTTCAGACCTCTCAAGTGGCATCTTGTAGGGGGTACATTTTGCCAGACTGGAGTCTAGATATTATTGTTTTATTGTTACTGTTGAGGTTTGTAGTAATTTTGCTTTATACTTGCATGGCAATGGGGATTTATAGATCTACAGAAGAGACAATTCGAGAAAGCTTACAGCTAGTTAGAAGTCAGTACCAATCTGGATCTGAATTGACATCTTCCTCAAAATGAGATGCTACTGTTATTGTGAAATGGATGTTAGCTGGGTTTCACTGTCCCCTTTAGGCCTTCCTAACTTCCACAATATCTAAGTGTTGCAATACAACAAATATTTTTAAACTTTGTCACAAAGGAATTCGCACTAAGGAAAAAGCAACTTTTGTAATAACTTGTCACCGAGGACTACTGTTATCCTGGGAATTGTGAAGAAAAGAAATTCCCTGGAGAACCTGTGCAAGTAAAACAAATAGAAATAAAAATGTATTGGAAATTCCCTTACACAATGTTATTTTAAAGACTGACAATTCCTATATTTGGTATGGCAGAATCTTCACTGGAAAACCCTAGAAACTACTGAACAATTCCACCCATGACATTTCCCGCTCTGCTTTGTGGATGTACTGGTGAAGAATAGGGTATCAAATTCTGCACATGGTTTTATCACACATAGCTGTATAACACCTGCTACAAATTACAATTTTTTCCAGGTTTTCTTGCCTGTAAAGAGTGGTCTTGCAAAGAGTAATAGGATTCACCACAATTCAATTAAAATTACAGACTCCATGGCACCATAAAGGAATAATGCCCTACTATTCCTTTTAATGAGTATGAGTAGAAAAAAATTACACTGGGATCACATCACTAAAGGACAATCTGGTTTTTACTACATGTAACTGCTAGACATCCAATGTGTAGGGGATGCATGTGAGTATCAATGCATCCGTAGAATTTCAGTAGGTTGGATCCTTCCTCCCTGTCAACGTTTCTGAACGTGATTTTTATTGAATGCAATCAGCTCTGTTTGGGAAGTAAAAGCTAAACACTGCTGGGAAATAAATTCAAGACTAAAATCTTTATTGTCACCTCTGAGAGAGAGAGAGAGAGGGAGGTTCTGGGCAGCACTTCCTGAGGAACACAGCAGGTATTATTCAGCAGTGCTCTGCCTCTGTCCTCTTCAGGAACTGCCTGAAGGAGATATTCCACCAACATAAGAGACTCCAAACATTAAAATTCTGACTCCTTCACCAAATCACTGTTTCAGTCTGAATAACAGCTATCTGTGTTCTTGTTATGTTGAAAGGAATTTATTTTACCTGAAGGTGTACACAGCAAAAGGGAGGAAGTGTTGATTTAACACATTTTCTCCTGCAATGTCTTTGACAAAAATTCTGCATATTTACAGGATACCAGGACACACAAAACTTTCTAATTTTGTATTCTCAGGTAGAAAAGCACTATCATTGGAATGTTATAATTACATCATAATCAGAATTACCACAGTTGTAGTCCTTTATCATTAACCAAGACACCATTTGTCTTGCAATTTATTTAAAGGACACTGTAGACCTTTTCCAGAAGTTTCCTCACTCAGAGCAGGGCTTCTATGTAGTCAGATCCACCTTGGCTCCTCTATCTTTTAAATCCAGCATCTTCCTACTGTTATTGAAGTGTTGGATGTAACTAGGAAAATGGATGAATGGATGATCCTTGTTCAATGACCCTTTTAATTGATTTTTTTCTCACAGTTTCTCAATGAAGTGTTCAGGGAAAAAAGTGGAACTTTATGAGAAATGCCTAAGAGAACTGTAGAAATAAGTTCTTATCAGTACTTTTATACAGAAACAAAAAGTTGGTAACTTGGTAAATTGCAACATCAGTAGTTATTCAAAACTAGGTTCATCACAATTCTTTTCCCCCAGAAAAACACTGCAATCAGAAAGCATTTTCAGCACTTCCTCTCTACCTCTCTAGCATCCTCTTTCCTTAGCTTAAAATGTTACTGTTCCCTTTGAACACTGCCCCTAACTTCTTCATTTTCAGGTCTGTAAAATGCACATAAAACCAGTTACCTACATGGTAAAATGTCCTGAGACCAGTGGATAAAAGACTACTCCGAACTTCACTGCCTGGCTCATTGCACCCTCCCTGATTCATCTCATAAACATTCCTCAAAGAAGTTTTAACTAACATTTAAAATACACTTAATGGCTTTGTTAACAGACATATTCCATCTGACAGGACATAGCCTGATTGAGTTTACCTACTGGCTGATGCACTTAAACCTCCTGTTCTGAGCACAGTCTGTGAGCCTACAATGCCTCATTGTTTGGCTCCTTATAGGTGATAATGGAATTGGCATTGAGTTCCCACTCCTGAATGGTTTCCATGAGACTTTGAAAAAGTTGTTTGCTACTCCTGGTATTATATAACCATCTAAGTTCCAGCATGCATAAAGGCATGTTCTTGTCAAATACCTTATCTCCAGTATTGTATTAATAACTAAACATGAGTCATGCTGGGCATCAGACATATTTGTGTTTATACATGATATACAGTTAGGACATTCTAAAAACCAAAGTTAAATCTGTTAGCTAAATGCATTGGCAACCCATTACCCTTGTGACTTGGGCAGCCCTTCATTTACTATGCACATGGCCCCGATGAGCTTCTGTCTATACGGAAGCTAACATTACATTGGAAACTGAAGAGAGGAGCACTTCAGAAGATTGCATTACCTGATAGAAATCTTGCCTCATCCAGCTAAGCTTTAAATTAAGATTTTAAACCTGCATTATCAGTGCTTAATATGTCAGGCTGCAAAGAAAGCACTGAGCCTTCTGACCCCAGTGCAGCAAAATACTGAATCACATGCTCAACCTTAATGACATTAAGTAGTCCCATAGATTTCAGTGGAATTAAGTGGTTTAATGCCTACCTGTACCAGCAGCAACATTCAGCACTTCACAAATTCAGTCACCAAAGGAAGCTCATAAGCACTGAGCAAGGGATACAATGACCTTCAGTGCATATCTACCCTAAGAATAACAAGTAACTACAACATAGTACTCTGTATGTGAGATGTGAGTGGTTTGAAAATAACAGATAATATTTTTTAAACACAGCTTAGTCAGAACTGGAATATTATTTTAGGGAAAAAGAAAGGAGTCTTGGCCCAGTAAGCCAAAATAAGAGAAACAAATGTTCTGACAAACAACTTAAAATACAGAAGCGTATTCCACTGCAAAATATCTAGAGTCAGCCACAAATTTATGCTGTCCCTGTCACCTTAACAGATAGAAGAAGCTGTGTGTGATTTATCCCAGTGCACTGAACTGCAACTAACGCAGTGTTCTGGACAATCACATTAATATTTTATTGCTCTTTTTCATTATATTTATAACCTGAAAATATTAAGAAATGTAAAGTACTTCCTATGAACATATTCACCCACACACAAAAAAACTTTGCCAGATATTTCTACAGGTGATGAAATAAATTAAAACTTCAGCAACTTAATCTATTACATTTGATATAATATCTTACCAGGAAAAAGGGATATAATGAGGCTCTTCTAATCAAGAAATACCTGAAACTACGAACAGTTCATCTATCATTAGACCTTTTCTAAAGGACCCTATTATTCCATAGCCTTTTGTAGTTTCTTCTTTTATTTTAATATGAAATTATTAAATGGATCCCATGTATAAACTCATGCCCTTTAGTCTTTAAAACAAGATTTTAAGCCTTTAGGACCAATAGTGCATCTCAGAATAACTCAGACATCTACCTCACGTCCAAAGTGCCTGAAAACACTGGCATACCCCTTCCTGCCTCAGAATGTACCTACATGACTGTAGTCTTGTGTCATTGACATTCCTGAAATATTCTGGCCTGGGCAAGGGAATGTCACTCCCACCTGACATCTCCAGAAAACCAGTGATTAGACCACCTGGCACCTAAATCCAATAGCTGAACTAAAGGCATGCTGAATGATAGGATTAGGCTCCTTGAAGATACACAGTCATGGTGGTGGCTGACAGCACTTTGCTAACCAGCTGGACGAGAAAAAATTCACATGCGATGCGGAAGATTTGGGATCAAATCACTCATGTCTGAATTTAGTGACTCAGCTCTGAATTCCTGTCTAAGTTCAGTCTCAGACTCATGTCTGCATCCAGGACTCTTACCTTTCAGTCATCTTTACAAGAATCACTCAGGCCAAGTCCCTTTCAGCCTCTCTTGCTAAAGCTCCTCTAAGAAGCCAGGATGGGGAGCAGAACTTGCATCACCTCTCTGGCACACAAGTCTCTAATGGGGCTGAGGAGCTATTCCCTACCTGCACTCAACAAACATTTTAAGTATCAAATAAAATTAACATCTTCAACAGCACACTCGGGGGGGAGGGGGTTGTTGTGTTGCTGTGTGTTGGGCAGAAGGTCCCTGGATGCCACATGCCATGCCATGCCAAGGGATGCCCCTGTGGGGCTGCAGCACATGGACAGCCCACACTTGGTCATAGACACCCCTGAGGGGCTGCAGCGCACAGGCAACGTACACAAGGGCAGGGGTACTAACTAAAAGAGCAGCAGCAGACCAGTAAGAGCTCAGAGCTGCAGACCAAAATCTGCACCTACAACACCAGTCTCCTGTACCACTTCTTGCCCCACTGGAGGAATTTATATGGACCAAGTGTAACCCTCAATGAAAATGAGAGAAGTTGAGACTAGGAGGTCTCAACATGGAGAGGATAGGTGTTTGGCTGAAGTTGGGGGAAGGGGGAGGAAAGGTGTTTCTTTGTTTCATTGCTTATGCTCTTTTCTTATTATTACATGAAACATCGATCAGAAGTTTCTGTTAATGGGCAACAAATTAAGTACAAATTCCCCAAGTACGTTTTGCCCATGGTGCCCACCTGAGCAAAAAAAAAACCCCAACAATTCCTTCACAATTGTGGGCCCAGTCCCAATCTATCTCCATGAAGCACCATCTCACGGATGGTGATCACCAAATTAACCATCATTGACACAGAAGCACCAATGTACTCATTCCTGTTCACATTTGTGAGTCAAAAAGTATTAGACTCAATACACCCCTGTAACAGATGTTTAAGACCTACAGGCTCACTGTGATGTTGCACTCAGGGTTTCCACACCATTGGCAACAGGAAGATAAAAGTGGTCTGTTGCCAGAAACATCTGTAAAGTTGGCAGGGCCACAATATCTGAACTTGTCTGTCTCATGGATTCATACATCTATATCCCACCTTCTCTTCCAGATAAGACCCTACTATTGCGTGATTTTGCTTTTCTTGGCTTATAAAAGTCATCAGGCTTCTTGCTGAGATTCAGGCTTCTTGCTGAGATAATTATGACTTTCTCAGCTCATGTAAACATTTCTTGAGCCTTCTAATTTTTCTATAAAACAGGAGTCAGTTATGTTTACTAGTTTGATATTGACAGCTGTGGCCCGGTTTGTTTTATACTGCTGTCAGATTAAAAAAAAAAACACCAGCATATCAAAATAAAAAATGTGTTGAGACAAATAGCTTTTTTACATTGATAGGAAAGTTTAAAGTCACTGAGGCCAAACAGCACCCACCCCTGAGGTTTTGCCTCCAGAAAGTGACTAACTCCTTTTCTGCAAATAAACAGACATCTATCTGTTCTTGCATCTGTGCCTCAATAAAATCTGTAAGCAGCACAGCTTAACAGCTCCTGTGAAATACAGCATGATGTTGTGAAAAGGAACATACTATTCCATTTGCAGTAATTTCAGCTGCAGACTTTTTGAAGCCCAGCTGTATTATAATAAACAAACCAGCTGAAATCTGTAAAACCAAAACCATACAAGTCTGATCTGACTGTGCATACAGTAGGCAGGCACACAGCTCATCTTAAGGTATATTAAAAATTCTTGGCATCCTAATGCAAACAATCTGCAATGAAAAAAACATCAGCATGAGCAATCCTCCAAGTCTTGCTTGAGATTCCCTTCTTTGCCCCATGATCAGTCTTCCCTTCCTCTTCTGCTGAAATGCATAGTTATTCACATATGTCTGAGAGAAAGAAGAAAAACTCTTTCTGAGAATATTTTCAAGCAGTCTTTCAGAAGTTTAATGCAAAGACTTTACCAGCTCCCTTTGAACAACAATACTCGTTACATGCATCTGCAGCTATACACATGCTTTTGTATATCTTTGATGACTTCTAAGGAACAACTGTATCAAACTTTCAAGGCAGCTACATGTTTGGTATTGGAATTTGAACTGTCATTTTAATCAATGTAATGGCCAGATAGTCAACACTGTCCTAGCTTGAATTTGTTAAGAGAAAAGAGAGAGAATAACAGAGCTCAGAATATAATTTTCTTTTATAAGAAATTCAGTTTCATCTAGGGAGTGATTTTAGCAATGTACCTTCTCCTTAAAAATCCACAGCTCTGAATGACTCTGAGAACTACAATAATGCCAGAAATGTTTTTACATTTAAAGTTTAATTGTGGACCTTATTTCTGTTTTCTTATGCCAGACAAAACTTTTGGTAGTCAGTGGGGGTTCTGTACCTCTAAGATCACCTCTGCATAAAAACACACAACCAATCAAATATCTACTGCCAAGTGGATTTGAAATAGCATTTTAAACATCTATGTCATTGCAACTGTAAAGAAAATTTTATCAATTAAAAATACAGTTTCTATGAATAGCAGTATGTTTCAGAAAAGGATGTTAGCATCCTCAGTGTTGAAAATTATAGCCTATATCTTTATGGCAATAATTAGTTGGCAATTCCAGTTCATTCAGAACAGGATCTTTTGCTGGCTGTGTAGCAAACACTGCACTGAAGGCTCTGTTTCAGAAGTTTTCTCCAGGTTTTCCGATCAGATCCGATTAATTGTCACACTATCAAGACTCCTATTTCTTTTCCTTCTCTTCAAATTCACTTAAAGCAATTTATCAAGCTATAAAAACAGAATAATTTTATTCCTTACATTTTTTATTCTCTGATTTTACATGACTAATCTGGCTAGCCCTGCTTCCTATAGGCAGGTGAATCACATGACCCGTTGTAGCCCCATTCAAACTAAATCATTCTATGATTCCACAATTCTGCCTTCCCTGGATAAAAATTTAGATCAGAGACAAGATTCACTAAAATATTCTGCATCTGTTCTCAGTACATTTGTGTATAATTTATTATTATAACCTAAAACATAGTAGAAATTCAGTTTTGAAAACTAAAAACTAAACACTCAGTTACTGTTGCAGTAAAGGCAGATGGCAAGTGCGTTGCAGATGGTGCTGGAGAGTACTTCTCCATTGATTTTGCTTGTATGTAACACTTTTTACCACTAATTAATCACATTCTGTATCAAGTGTTTATTTTTTCCATGGCAATTCCTGGAAATGACATATTTACATATGACATATATATTATATATAACCTATAAATATAGAAAATTTTTGGGCGTAGAACTCTGTAAAAGAATAACAAAAATTCCTATCTTGTAGCTTTCTGACATCAGTTTTCCTCTGAAATCAGATCATGAGGACTTAAAATGCATAACATACACAGTTACAGTGAAATAAACTTGGCAGCTTTTAATCACGTTTTGTTTTTATCTTGACTGATACAGTTTTTCTTGCTACTTCCTCAAAACTCCATCTAGTGGAATATAACTTATTTCTTCTACAATAGGCAAGTTACCATCCTCATGAAGAATATTTAAAGTGAAGAAGAGAAAATGACCTAATGTTGCAGGAACAGCTTCATGTTGACAGAAGAGTAGATTTGGCTCAAAATCACAACACTGATTTGTCTATTTAAGATGCTTCATAAATAAAACACTTCCCTAAGAATCATTTAAGGTTGCAACACCCAGAAAGTCCCAGAACTCCCATGAAATGTATTGCTAATGCCACACAACGACTAAGCTTTCTAAAAATGGTGTCAAAAGAATGAAGGTAAAAAGGAACAGAAAGAAGACACAAATATGCTATGTACTTTGCATTTCCTCACCAGTAAGTATAACTATACCAGTCCTTGGCAGACACGTGCCCTGTCCCTTATATATCACCATATCAGGACAAGTCATAGCTACATCACTTTCTCACGTCCTTCCACTATTCCATCTGACTTGTAACCTTTGCAGTATATGACCTTTCAGGAAATCTCCATTCTAGTCACCACACACACTCACTTACCCCCTCCTTCTGTATTTTTCCTGGTTCTTCTGCCAGGAAACCAATGCTTTTCCATGACCCAGCAGCTGGATTTAGAGGGACATCAGTTCAAATCTAGCACTGTTTATAAGGACAAATAGTGTTCTTTAGACGTTCAAAAACAACTTCTTGTAGCCTCTTAACCTCCTCCCAAAATCCTAAATTGCATTTCTCCTCAACAAGGCCAACTTAACAAAACATGACCAAGTCATGTCAGTGATATCATAAGCCAAGAACACGACAAGAATTTTTTTGAAAAACAGAACTTCAATGACATTTGCAAAATGCTTAAATGTTTATTTTAATCTGGTTACAGACCAAATTTCCCAGGGAAGTCTAAGACTGAAGTGACATGAGGTGTACAAAGTCATTGGAAGTTTGCTTGCTTTCTGATGACATTGGGGATTGTCTGAAAATTCCTGGAATTTGATAAGCCTTGAATTGAGAATTCCTCAAAGAAAGGACTGAAAGTAGTCATGGGAGGAAGAATAGGTCTGAGGTTAAAGCAGTGGAATGGGTCTAAGGAGAAACAGGATTCCTTTTGCAATTTAGCAGACATATAAGGATGTCATTTTTAGGGAACATCCATCTTTCCAATCTGTAGACTGAGGAAGTCAGATCATCCACATTACTTCAGGTTTTGACCCTTGTGATTAGTTTGTAGCACAGTTATGTCAAGTAGAAAGAATTTACGGTACCAGTTGAGACCTCCAGGACCTAGTGAAATATACACACACGTGCAACACACACACAAGATGAGAAAAAGGTACTATTAAGAGCCCAAGTAAAAATTAAATTATTCTACTGTGGTAATCATTTAATGAATGAAATTACTAAGACAAACCTCTTTATGTCCTTTTAGAATTGTCAAAGTTTTAATTACTTCCTGAAATTAACATTCCCCAACATTTCACACTACTTTAATTCTTCCAGAATTAAGCAAATCTTAACTATTTTGGATGAAAACTTGGATTCTTCCTTCAGGATGATTCAATTACCTTCTGAGAGATTCTAACCTCTGAAAATCATTAATTCCCTGATACTGAAGAGGACTGTAATAACACAACAGATCCTTTGCAAAGGATTCAGTCCGTACCGGGTATGCTCAGTTCCCACAGAGCATTCACCTTTTAGCTGAATTTCTGCATAGGCCAGTGTACTCAGTTTCAAATTTTAATTAATTTTGCTATGTTTCCCATACTTGCAGTCAGTTACCACTGGGGGGCTGAGAACAAGCAAATCAAAGGCAATTAAATTTTCATGATGCACTACTCAAATCCTGCAAACGCTAAAGCCAGTGAGACTTCATACCCCTTCTTCCTCCTAGGTTTAAACCTATTTGCCTCTTTTTTAACAATCTTCTCTAGGACAAGATGGAGTGTGCCAAATTTCAGGAATGCCAAGGTTCTCTTTCAGCAGGATATTGTGGCTGCAGGGGCAGAGATGATGATATAGTGTCAAACTTCAAATTTGTATCAGAGTTGTGTTACAACTTCAGTTACTGAGCAATTACTGCCATTCCTTAGTAACCCACTTTCATCCTCATGCTATGCCATTAACATTCTGGAATATTAATTAGTGGCTTTGAGGTCATCTCCAGCACCTCAACTATGTAAGGATTCCTCAAAATTTGGAAAGAAGAAACATGAACCTTGTAAGATCCTAGGACCAGCTTCAAAAATAGATCTGTTTTGATGTAACCACATCTGCCAAAAAAGTTATTATATTATTTACACTCAAAATGTCTAAATTGTTACCAAAGACTTCAGCAAAATGTATATTTAATCCTCAGGGGAAGGGAGTGAGAGAGGTGTCCTCTTTTGTAAAGAGATCACAATGTTCTCCACTTCACTGTGTGATCTTCAGGACAAGTAAGCATAGAAAAACACAAACTCAAATACTCCACTCTAAGGATATGCTCCTAAGAATATCCTCCAGGGAGACAGAGAGCTGCAGCAAGGAAAGTGAGGGATGGGACATCTCTGTAAATTATCTTTTTTGCCAGCACTGGAAGAGTAATTCCCACGTCTGCTTCAGTCTTCGGGGTCTTAGTGGGCTCATGCCCTCTTGACGGTAGGGTATTGGGCATGCATTTTTCTTCCTAAATGAAAGGCTTACATGCTTCTGAGAACTTCACAAAAACACCTCTCCAAGCAGTTATCGATAGTGTGTTGTCATTCTGTGAGTTTGTAACACCATCAGAGACCAGAATTACTCTAAGCCAGTTTTCTAGTAGCTTCTGCCTCCCACAAGGTGGTGAGCTCCAGACACTATGTCTCCACTAGTTCTGCTATTCATCCAAAAATCTGCCTTTGGTACCTCTGCCGGAGGTTGCTTACCATTCAGTCCCAGACCAGGATTAGGCATCTGATTTCCTCCCCTTATTTTTGAAGCACATGAGAAACCAGTTTCTGATTTTTTTTTAAGTTTTTATGAGTTTTTTTGAAAATTTTTTGTGACTGAAAGATTACCTGCTAAATGAACCAGAACAATAGAAGTACACAAGAAGGGTCTACCTGTTGTTACATGAAAGCACTACTTGCCACCACAGTAACATGATCTTAGGCTGATGAATGACCTGTGATGCGATAAACAAAAAATTAAGAATGTTAGGATAAAAAACTTAAGAATAAATTCTGCCTTTAGTGTCTCTGACTAGGATTTTGAAAGATTTTAAAAAAAAATATTGTATAAACACTAGTAAATATTTTTTTTTACCCTGAGAAGTACCTGAAGCGGCAAGAGACAAATACCTAAACTATTACCAGATTTTTTATTGAAAGGAACTATTGTTTTGAAAATGGCATCTCATCTGTCATTTTCTGAATTACAGGAATGGCCTGTCACCAACTGCTAGTGTTTTCCAGTTGTATGCACAATGGTATACATGGATTCAAGGGCAGTAAGAGTGGTTAATACTATGCTACAGTGAGCTGGAGCCAACTCCATCTATCCTTTTTTCTGTTTTTTAATCCTTTTGGTGTCTTATCTGCCACACTTACATCTATGCTCTATGATAAATTCTATGTTGCTTATGTTACTTTTGATCTTCCATGCAGCCTAGGGGGCTTAAGATGAAATCAAACTTCAGATATGTAACATAGATGACAGGAAAAGCATGTGTAAAGGCATTATATAGATACTCTTCACCCATTTTTAAGTAACAAAATTTAAGTAATAAAAATAAGACTCTCTCCCTCCCAATCTTTAATTAAAAATAATTAAACAGCTCATTCTTTATAACCTGGAAGAATAAATTCAAGCAGGACACTAAATCTGTATGCTCGTTTTAAGTCTGAAGTAACATTTCCATAAAAATACTAAACCAAATGCATTATATACATATATGCATGATGAAGATGACTTCGACACTTTCTGGAATTCAACACTATTCTACCTGCGATTATTTAGGCAATTTCCCAGGAGACAGCCAAAATATGCATGAATATTTAAAAAAAAAAAATCCTTCTCAAAGGAAGTTTTACTTGTAACCATTCTATTTACTCAGCCGCAGCTTATCAGATTTAATTTGGTGAGATCTGAAAATTATTTCACTCTAACATAATCTCAGCTGCTGAGTTACATATTAGATATTCTTCTGACAGGTTTAATCACTTCTATTTCATGGCAGTTATGTAAAGCAATCTGTTTTGCTATAGCATTGTAAAGCTAAGTTCTCTTTTTGCAGAAATTCATGGGAACACAGCATGAATATTACCAGAGTTTAGTATAGAATTTAAATTCTGAAGAAAAAAATATTAACTTGGTTTAAAAAGCAATCATAATTGTGATCTCTGGCACCTGTATAACAAGGAATGGCTGGAACCACATACACTGATTTTAGGTGTGAAAAGGAAGAACCATCTGTCAGCAGGAAACTACGCAGGAGAGATTTGTGCCTAATTCTATCTATAAAAAAAGCACAGCTGAAATCATCTCCAGGTGAGAAGATAAGTTTGCATCTGGCTGGGAATGAAAGAAATAACATTTCTGAGCTCTTCTACCTACCACTAAACACTTGCACAACAGTGATAAAACAGTACTGGGGTTATCTCACAGCAAACCATGAAAGCACTTACATACACCCTTATCAGGCTGAAAGACAGTGCTCTGCTCAACATAGACTCTGGTCCCTACTAAGGCTGAATTTTACATAACATACTGCTGCTACAAACTAAGTTTACAACACCTCCTCAACCCCTATATCTTACATTTTTAAAAAAATGTGAAAAATCAAAGGTTTCATTGATGAGCTACCAGCCTACACCAAGAGCTTTCAAGGAATTGCTTTCTTAACCACTGATTTGACTCAAATTCTGGCAAGAGGTTGCAACGTCATATTTTTCAACCACTCTTTTTTTTTTTTTTTTTACCTTCACTGAAGTATTTGAAATAAAAATTCTCCTGAGCCCAGAAAAAACTGAAATATGGGTTACAAAAAAACAGGATGACCCAGCTAAAGAATCTGTTGGGCGTTTCATATTACAGCCAGATGCTAAGCATCAAAGCAATGCACACAAGCTTTCTAGGATGAATTGTAGGGAAGCTGCCTCAAGGGGCAAGAACAAACATTTATCTACTTACAGAATGAGATCATATGCCAGAAGATTGGTAAGAGCTGGAGGAAGACTAGGATTCTCTGTACAATGTTCTGCATCATCAACAGAATTATTTATTGTGGAACAGATCCACAAAGGGGATTTAGCATCATTATCACAACACCTACCTTTCCACCACCTCAGGGAACTGATAGCTGCAAACAAGGCAATTCAGTTCCTGTTTCAAGGTGTTGCAGAGTTAAGCAACTAAAAAGGAGTTCCACAAAAGCAGCACATTATTTAGAAGGGATTTAAACTAAGAAGGAAATGCTTCCTTAAGCTACAATCCTTCTCCAGGATAGAGGCATTTTTTTCCTAAAAGGAGAATGTGAGTCACAGTTCTTCGAGATTTTTCCTGGAATTCTAAGGTGTTTTTTTCTTGGAATTAAAATGTACATTAACGGTTTCTCACAACCACAGCTAGAAGAGGCGGCACAGTAGCATGCAAGATTTTTTTAAAAATGTTTGCACTTTGGGTGTCAAAATTTGGCTTTCCTACAGAACACGATGCATAAATTGCAAAGTTACAGTGATTCTCACAGTCCTGAATGAATTGGCCTGGTTTTAGGGAGAAAGACTAAACTGAGCACACTCAAAACAACAGGGTAGTGGAAAATATGGGTCCAATTATACCCTTACAACAGTCACTTTTAAAGGCAGACTATACCTAAAGCCCCTAAGATTTGAGAAAACCAATGTTGCAGGTAACTTGTCTGAGTGTTTGGAAGGGAAAGGTACTGTAAATTAAACAATCTTCAGTAAGTGCACATGTTAGAAAAGGTTCTTTTTAACATTTTTCTAATCAATTAATTACTGTTAATTGCTTTTCACAGCAGGCTGATTCTGGATCAAGAACAAGAATGTTGCTCTCAGTTGCAGTTTCCTTCGTCAGCAAGTCAGATGTAATTTTAAAAATATGTAACCTTCAGATACCTGATTAAAAGACTTTTAGTAGTAACCCTTTCAAATTAAGACCTTCAAGATTATGGCTAGACAGGACATAGAATTACACTGAGAAATAGTCAAAGACTCTTGCTCCTCCTTCTACATAGTCTTCTTCTACATAGCAACTTCTACTGTGCGCGATGAATCACCCCACTAGGAATTTGGAAACTTGCAGAAACAAAATCACTAAGCAAACTAAAGGAGCAAATGTGTCGTCTTTAAGATGAGACACTGAGCATAAGTATCTTGAGTGGCTGGAGTAGTGGCTGCCACTCATCTGCACATTTCCTGCAGCACTTTCTTCTATCACAGTCAGTGGAATTTGGCAGCGATCAAAATCAGGTCACCTTCAGCTATGCCAAGTCTGGCCAGCTTGAGCAAGGACTAACAAATTAACAAAGGAAACTCAAAGAAATCATGTATGTCTCTCCCTAATCCGAAAAACAAACATCCTCTTCACTATCATAATTTCTTCACGGACTGAGAGTACAATGATTCAGTAAATGACACACCAGATAGAATGAAACTTTGGAATATGTGTCAGCACACCAGGGAGAAAGGAGACTGGGGACACCTGAACAGATGTGCTTTGACAGTGGTTTTCCTTATCTCCTCTGATAATACCAGCGTATACAAGCAGTACTTTCATGGGGAGCCATATTTGGCCAGCACCCTGTAATAGAGGTGCCTGAAAATATACCTACGTCCCAATATGGCAAATCTTGGAGATATGTTGGAGAAAGAGAACAGACTTCATTCTCTAGGCTATTTAATCCTCGATACCTCCCCCAGACTCACAACTGCATTTCAATTGAAGATAGTTCTGAGCTAAGCCAAGTGTTACTAAGTCAGTTGGTGAGCTTGCAAGAAAGATACAAGAGGAACCACCTGTAATTCTACAAAAAACACTCTGACTATATCTTTTGATTGTAGAGGTTAATCCTTGTGCCTATGTTCCTCCCCTTACCTCTTGCAAATTATTGTGTCCTTCTTGTAGCCTGGAAGCAGAATGAACAACCTTTAGACTTAACAGATTTTCATCAGACTACCCAAAAATATGAGTAAGTCTCGCTGGAAATACTTTTGAGCAGTTTATTATCCCAGTTACTCAAAATCTAAGGCCCTGTAACTAGATGTTATTTATGGCAGATATTGTCACTATCTGGAGATTTGCATATTGCACAAGGAAAGGGATACAATCCAATCATGGAGCAAGCACAATCCAACACTGCTGTTCAAGGCATCTTATTTGAAGTAGAAAAGAAAATTGTACTGTAATCCTTTGGCACAGAAATCAGTCATCTCAGATTTGCTATCCCCTCCCATCTCCTTAAGCAGCTCTTCTAACAACCTCTCCTATAATCACCCATCTCACGGGGCAGGAAAGAGATTTAGAGTAAACTGCTCTTTTCTACAGGGAAATACTAAAAGGATAAGTAACTGGTAATTTATAATGAGAACAAAGAAAGTAAATATGATAGTTTTTTACAAGACACTTCTACACAAGATTAATAAGCATACCATACTATTACATGACCCCCATGTATAACTTATGTATCCCACAGCATTGCAGTTTGCATCATGTAAGGCTTTATATAAAGAGATGGTATATGTGGGGTCATTTCAGAGAAAGATACTAGAGAAATACAAAACAATATTGAGTATTATTCTGTTTAAAAAACTTCATCTTTTTCATGGATTCCATAAAATAAATGAAATTACTGGTAATTCTACTGGTTTCTGGTAGCTAACTAAAGGGATTACCTTAGAAGTGAAATACTACAAAATTGATGGCCTTTCCAAATATTTTTACTGTTGCCTACTTAACTGTTCAAACACACAAAAATAATAAGACCAGAGAATAAAAGAAGTGGTAAATGTAAGTAGTTATTCATATCCAGATTCCCCCACTCAGTTGCTTACACAGAATAGAAAACAATGGCAGCATCTCAAGACACCAGGCTGATTTAGAAAGGGTTTAAAAGGTGACTGGATGTTTAACTTAGTCTCTCATTTTTTGAATTGTAGTAATATCCAAATAGATACAATCAATAAATTCTGTGAATTTCAGCATCAGAAACTATTACCAGCTAGAGCTTTTGTCAGTGACCTAATGATGTTATCTTCCCCCATTTCTCCTGAAAACGAAGTGGAACAGAAATCATGTTATATCTGACCACATGATGTAGATTGTTTCAGATACCAAACTGCTTTTGAACTGAAGTAAAGACAAAATAACCTGTGTTCACTTCAACAGGGCAATTGATGCTCCTTTTACCAAGCCAGGTCAATATTTCCTTGAATTTTTTGAACTAGAAGAAATGTTTTGTGCTTTGGTGAAGGAATTTAAAAGGAGCCAAGGTTTCATTCTATTCATACTAAATATCATTTTATGTCCATTGCTAGGCACCTGGGTGCCTCCATCACACAAAATGTGGCATAGTAAAAACTAATAGTGACTGAAATAAACTGTAGGGATGGGAAAAACTTGTGCTGGGGGATTTGTTTGTTTTATGAGCTGAGGTCTAACAAAGTATATTAAAATGAGTCACTATAGAAGTGAGCAGTTCAGCTGCTACGTGTGATTCATTCCAAAAGAAGCTGTATGACTGTATATGCCAAGGCCTCCTTTAGGAAAGTAATGTATTTTGTGATTTATATTCTTTCTCTATGTAAGTATTGGGCAACAGTTTAATCTCAAAGAGATCAGTTTTCCAGACTTCAATTTATTAATAAAGCATTAATAGGCAAAAATACACAATTCAGAAAGCTGTCCACAACAGCACTTAACTTAAAACAGGAATGTAGGATTATCAAGTTCTCACAGGATTTGAGCAATACTACTTCTTTTACAGTGTATATGAGTTATGGCTGTTGGAAGCATCTGTTTACTCAAATACAGTGTTTGGTAACCTTAGCAATAGTTTATTTATTTATTTAATGCCCCAAAGGTCAACCCCTCAAGCTTGTCAAACTGAGGGCAGTTTCTTAAACAGTAGTAGAGTCCAATAAAGAAAAAATGATCTATATTGTTGGGTCTTGTATGGTACTATGTATGTTCAATAATAAAGAACTTCAGTTTCTAAAATGCTGTTAATCTGGGAGATTTCAGCAGCACTTAACAAAAATACAAAACAAAACAAAACGCCCTTGGAAACAAAATTAATTAGTCTGGTTGCCTAACTGATTGATCTAGGAAATTCTTGCCAAACATTCATGTCGTACTGTCCCGTCCAAATTTTAAGAGCCTTTAATCTTTTTTAAATTACTCTATAAAGTGACAAAGCACAGCGTTATGCTGGATACCTCGTCAACAGCAGTGTGTTTTGGGAACCACTAAATTTAAAACTGTTGCATGGCACTTTGCCCTTGACCTGTATCACTCAGAAAGCAAAGCATGCACACATGACCGAGAGGCCTGACAGTAAAAGAACCACAGAGTAACATCTCAAAAGCAGCTGTCACAATGCATGACTGATAAAACCAGACACCTGAAACTTCCTTCTCTTTTGAGGCACCTCCTAAAGTGCCTGCAGGCTGGTAATTCCTGAACGTTTGGTATATTTCATCCACACACTGTGGGAAATAAAAATAACAGTTTATTGATTTGGTCTGCTTTCCTGATCAGGAATTGTTCTCCCCTTCCCTGCAGCCATTATCTGACCTCTGTTTTCTTTTAGGGCTTTGAAATTCTCCTCTTTATAATAACAGATTCAGAATCTCCTATCATTGGAAAAACAGTAGCGCAAATGAGGAATTTCCATTTTATTTAAAATAAATTCTGACACCATGTAATGACAGCTTGTAGAAAGGCTGTCATCTGCAGGGGCACACTGCAGCAGCAACATCTGATGTTGTTCTGCCACCAGCTCGAGGGTCTAGCGAGCAGAGGGGCTGTGCAGGCTGGCACTGGGAAGGGAGAGGAGGAGAAGGAGCAGGGACAAAGGTAAGTGGGTGAGATTGAGGTGTTCCGGCTCCTCCTGCCCCAACGGTGGACCTCTCCTGACAGCTGGCATGATTCCTCCATTCAGGACTTCTGAGGCAAAGGAGTAGAAACAATACTGGCTGGATGGCTGGCTTAGCATGCAGACAGCAGAGCAAGCTGAGGTAGATGTCTCTACCATGACTCTTATTTATCAAGATTCCTTTTATAAGTCCCTTTATATTGTGACATAACTACATTTTCCCCAAGAATCTACTCAAATTTGGCTAAAATAAAAATCCATAGTTCACATTTCTTAAGTGGGAATGCATAGCTCAGCAGACACACTCCCAGATACAGTGCTCTCAGTGCTCTGGACATCTTCACTTCTTATGGGGCCTGGCACTGCAAAGGTGGATAGTCACTGAATGCCATCTGAACGCAAACTGGCAAGAAAGGTCAACATTAAAATTGGGTGAGAAACCCAGAGCAAGAATTTGGAAGTGAGATTAAACTGAGCTGGGTGGGTCAGAGGGAGGTGATATATGACAAGAACAAATCAAGTAGTAGTGACCACGTAAGGGCTGGGACCAAAACTGAGACGTGGGTTTGCATGAGATCTACGACAAGACAACAATGAGAAAGAGACTGAAACAAAGAAACACAGAAGCAGAGGTTGGACCTGAATAAATGAAAGGAATGATACTAGACAAGAAGGTGTAGTAGCAGAGAAACAGGAATTTAACAAAAAGGCAGAAGGAAACGAGCAGCAGAGTTGAAGCTAGCATAACCTGGGCAGAAGAGCAAACATCTTCCTGAGGATGCTCCTGTACAAGATTGGACTGGAACCCTGGCCTCTGAATACCACTGTTTCTCTGATTTCTGAACACACTTATCAGTAAAAAGCCTATAAACAAAGTAGGTGTTGAGATGATGGAAATACACCTCTGTATTTCCACTCAGTTTTACAAAGAACCTACTTTCACCCACCTCTGTCAGATGATTACCGGGTTTGGTTCACCTATAGGGGAAATGAAAGCATGTGCCACATTTTCAAACACTGCCCAAAATTAGTGAAAACGTCTGATCTTAATACTTCTATAGTTCAAGTTCCTTTCTCTAATAATACCCTCCTTCCCTCCTACCAAGACACTGTGAAAACCAATGAGGCATTCCAGGACTACAGTTGTGAACATCAGAAGAAACCCACTATGAAAACAACCCCTCAGTATACAGAACAGGATTTCTATAGTGTACATTAAAATAACATGGGGCCATCCATCCAAACAAAAAGTAAGAGCAAAATTTAAAATAATCCTTTTATTAAGGAAGGCCACTTAGGCTGTACTGTAGCTGAGACTGAAACCTTCTGGAGAAAACAGCCCATTTCTATATGATTAAAAATAGCGTACGTATGCCCACGCATAAGATAACTGAAGCTTAATTCTGGCATTACCTAACTTTTTCAAGTGTCATACTGCTTCTTTAACATCAGATATCCTGCATATGTGTATGTATTTAGACTTAGAGTGACTGCACAAGTCCATAACGAATACAAAGCTGAAATGTTCATCTTCTGAGGACTTGTAAATAGCAATTTATACCCCCTTTCAATTTATTTTGGGGGGGTGGGGAAGACCAAATGCTTGAAAGCATCAAGAAAATACACAACGCTGAAAAGGTTATGTTTCTAAGCAGATACTACCAAAGTGTTTATAAAACTTGTAGGAACCAAGCGACCTCTATTTTCTAGAAAATAAGTAACATTTAACCATAGGCACTTAGGCTGGACATTCAAACAGTCTGTGGTTTTAGCACATCATAATGATCTGCAGTGAGCTAGGGAAAAGTAATCTTGAAGACAAGGACTAATTTCCCAAAGAAAATTATTAACTATTACTGAGTAATTAAAATATCTAAGCCAGGAGTTATTTTTAGCTGAAAACAATTCATTCTAAGGAAGTGTAACCAGATGTGCGTCAAGAATGATAAATGGAATGGGGTTTTATGTGCACCATAAATGTGAAGCAAGAATTGTAGTCTGATGCGATAACAAGGGAAGAACAAATGACTATGTTTAGAGGTACCAGTAAATCCAGTACAGTTTTCCGTACATTAAACTTCAAAATATTCTAAGGCCATCAATCTTGAAAAGACAAAGTATTTCTGCATTTTCAGAAGATGAAAAGGCAACATCCATTAAAGAAATTCCTGCACCTGGCATAAACATTACTCCTGCTATGCAACATTTTTTATAAGAATGCCCTATGGAAGCCATACAACCAGAACAGTATATGGAACGTTGTAGATATATCCGTATAGCATCCTACGATGCTGATATAATATGTAACATTGTATTTAAAATGATCTGCATCTTTTATTCATAGTGCATTTATTTAAACACTTCAGCTTTAAAAATGTCACTTTCAAACAGAAAGCTTTTGACTACACTGGAGTTAAACACATATTCCCTAGTTCTTGTAACAAAGTATGGTAAGAACTTTCATTATAGGGATAGTCCTATGAGGACTGTTTACAGATGAAGGCATTTGAGGCACTCCTACAAATCACCCAGGGAAGGAGGAATGGAGGTAATTCCACGTTCTATGTCTCATTTCTAAACAGCCCCATGAAATTGAATTAATTGAGCTCTTAATCTTTGTAAAGCAGTTACTGTAAGGGCCTGGTTAAGGGCTGGGCTGTCCCACAGCCACCACTCCAGCTGCACCACAGCCATGCCCCAGCCTAGCAGTGGGTAGATCTCATCTCACCCTCAGGCTGACATCCTCTCCCAGCCTTGGCCCATCCCTATCCCCAGGGAAGTATCCAATGCCTGGGGCTGGGGCTGTCCCCCCTGTCCCACTCCTGGCTGGGGCAGTGGGACAGTCCTGCCTGCCCACACAGGGATGCTCTATAGCTCCCAGCTCCCCAGCCCATAGGGAGCAGCACCCTGAGAGCTACCACACAACCACTAGTTCTGTTCTATTTTGGTTTTTTTTGCGGGGCATTGTAAAGGTGGATACTTCTCAATACCGAATCAATGCAACATGCCAAACAAGGCAGATTTTTTTCAGTGAAAGGCAATTTTGTTTCTAAAAGAAAAGAAATATCCTTTTAAAAATGCTTTGTAAAAGTTGCCATTTCAGACCTCAGCCTACATTTCTCCTTTATAGCCCTGTTTCTTCTGCTTGCATGATACAAACAATGTAAGAATCTCTTTCCCTTGTATGAACACCAATTTGTCATGGGAAACAATAATTACAATCAATCATGGGAGATACAGTTTCACAGGCAATTCTGGCCCAGCAGAGAAAATGGGAGATGAACCCTTAGACCTGATGAGAATTGTCGCATCTGATATAAATGATCTATTTCTAGATTAACAATGACCAGTTGGTGATCACATAAGCTGACTTCTGGGATGGCTTTCCAACTCTTTCAAGTATTTAGAGATTTAGAGACCTTAAAACCCTTTTCTCCTAATCTTGAAATGGTTCAAGCTTAGTATGTAAATCCAGAGCAGGAATAGCTGCTGTGCTTAGCTGTTGGAAAGACTTACTATATCTCAAATGACAGTTACAGGTCCAGGAGAGAGAACAACAAAAATAAATTAAAAAAAAAAAAAGTAAAAATTATCAACTGAAGAGAGCAAGAAGTTGCCTACAGCAACCTCAGGTCACCTCAGGATTGCTGCAGCTGTTTCTCCCTCCCACTTACAGAAGTTTTAGCTAACAAACAAGTACACTGAAAAAGTTTTGAAAATGCAAAAGCTGCAAAAGAGCAGTTAGTGGTAACTTAAATGACTGCAGAGAAGGCAGTTTGAAGGCAACAGCTGAATTTCTAGGTTCTTGCAAGTCAGAAATTTGGGTAGGACCTATCTAGAGGCTCTTCAGAACCTAAACCTGGGTTACCTGAAATAGCTGTGTCCACGTACTTTCTTCTGAAATCACAGGACTCACTAGCCTTCAGTCTACTGAGAGGATTCCTTCAGCCTTTGGGCTAAAAGATTTGCACTATTGCAATTGAAAGGTAAAGCAGGGCCTTTGACTTATTAAAAAAAATGTAGCCATTCTTCCAGTGTTAGGTGACTGTGTTTGCATGCTGAAAGGTTCAGAGCAAAACCACATTAAAGTCATACGTACTTATTGTTATAGCCAACACACCTACTTACTGATAAGAAATAGAAAGACAATTGTAACAATATCACCTCAATTACTGAAGATGATGATGGTAGGAGAGCAATACTAATCCCCTACCCACATTTTGTGTCTCGCTTTTTCCAGATTACTATTTTTGTGGTTTTGTTAGAGGAGATGGTTGAGGGGACTTACTCTCTTCTGTATCTCAGCCTCAAAAAATATGAGTGAAATAAAGAGTGGGAAAATGCTGTAAGTGCTGATGGTTTCTCTGGTGAGATGGTGTTTGCATTTTTAGAAATTCCATCACCTTAAAGAAGTGCAGCTCTGCAGCCAAGCCCTCCCTCAAAAGTGCCCCAAAATGGACCATGCATTTTAAAAAAATGTAAAGGGTTCATCACATACCTTTCAAAATACTGAGGTAAGTGTCCATGCATGAATCTGACAGGGGAGATGTGAGAAAAAGGACCCTAATTTCTGCAGATTTTTTTAATCCAAAACAAGCAAAAAAAAATTTTCTGTTTCAATAAACATCTGCAGGGATGGTCAGGAATTTTTTGTGTATGTGGAAAGAGAGATTATCTAAAACAAAACATTTTTTTCAGAAAGGGAGACTTTAATTTTGCTATGAAAATACGTCTTTTCTTCCTTAGAAAACCTTTAGTCTTTTTGCCAAATGTTATAAAGAAATAAATTCAAACAAGCTTCACTTGCATTTCATATTACATACAATAAATACATAGAATTTATGTGTTTTACATAGAATTTCCAGATATAGGCAGTGAGGTACCTGCAAATTTCTGGTAACGCAAGCTTTTGGCAGATAATGATACATCAACTTCTTATAGTACCGCTGAATTGACTTTAGCAATCATCAGCACATCTGTAAGTGTCTTTGTATAGAGTCTTGGAGGATGTGTTGTTTCAGTGGCATTATCACAGCTTTTACAGTAACCATGGTTCACCTCTAATTATTCTATCCTACTTCTCTCTACACAAATGCAGTCTCTTTCCATTTATCAGTTGCGACTATTAGAATGCACTGAGGACAGCAGTAGTATTACGCTCTACATTATTATCCTCTATTTTTTTCTTGCTGAGAGATTACTTGCTTATTTTCATTGTCTATGAACAACAGCTACACAGTATCAAATTTTTCCTTGGCTTTTAAGAGCATCTCCCTCCTGGAGAACCAGAGCAAATTCTATTTATAGATGGATTTATTTTTAGAGATGGCTATAATGACAATAATAAGTAATCCCTTGCACCTGGCACCATCAATGAAGGAATTTTGGCTTTCTGTTACTTACTATGGATGAAATGAGATTAATAAAATCTTACCAGTTTCTTGTCACTAACTTTATTAAATATGCTTTTCTTTAATTCCTTGAATCCTACTTAGTATTTGTGATACTCCAATACTGTCCTTCAATTATTTATGCTACCTACTTACATTTCTATTATGTTTAAACTTTAGTCAAATTTTTACTTGTTTCATATTTTATTTCTTTCATTTTAATAATAGCACTGCAGCAAACCGATTCCTGTTACCATTAGCCATTACAAACTCCATTTGTGTCTTCATAATATACTTTGTCTCAATTTCTCAGCAAAAGAAAGCAGCAAAAACTAAAGAGATTGCTGTATTAAAAAAAAAAAAAAAAGCAAACCAGACTTGAAAATGCTTTCATTTGAAGCTGTACCTGACATCTGCCCCATAGAATATATAAAAATACAGGAGCAAACAAAGAGGTCTGTCTCTTCAGTCTGTTCTAATTGTCTAGCCTTTCCACTTCAGATCAAATCTAGATGAATTACACTTCCAAGAGTTCTTTCACATTCTACATGTCATACATAATTTTCCAAAGAACCATAAAGCAGTTAAGTCTCTGACAGCAGGTTTCATCTACAAAACATGAACCTAATTCTGAAGGCAGCTGTACAGGATCTCAGCAGCCCAAGTGTATTTGCTCAGTTTGTAAATTAGTTGTCCTGGGCAGTAACAGATACCATCAGTCATTAAAGCAAAGATACATTTATTTGCAGTGATAAAAGAAAATATTTCACTTCTACAAGTGGATTCTGAAATCTGCTTGGAGAGAAGTAGTTTCAATATTTTTTTTTAAGTTTCTACCCCAGAAGTGAAAATACTGACTTCAGTGCGATTCCAAAGACTTCAAAAGATAATTAGGGCTCGATCCAAGCTGATCTTCAGCTAAAATGAAGAAAATGTGCCTAGAAATATCAAGGGCCAAGAAACATCAGCATCATCTTTTTGGTGTGTAGGAAGTAAATCTGGCTCCAGTTCCTACCAGACTCAGAATTTTGAACAGTGAGTGGCTGAATTAGAAAGACATGCAAAATACCACCAGTGACTTCCTGGAAGAAGACAGCTATAAAAGCTGTGTAAATCAAGTTAAAGAGAAGTATGCAAATCAAGTTAAAGAGAAGTACAACCCAAGTGTTAGCAAGCATGGATGGCCTACAATCTCAGCCATGAATTCTGCAGACCAGGCAAAGGGTATTCCACCAGCCACACTCATATCTCCTCAGTTATGAACAGACTCAAAAGCCAGGTGGCCACTAGGTATGCAATAGCCCAAGCACCACTTTGCTTCACAACAGTGTTCATATTGAATCATTTGCTTTTTTCTTAGTGTATGCCACACACATGCCTGTTTCTTTCTTTTTCCTAGTGAGAAAAAAAAAGATAATCAGAAAGGCAAGATAATCATACAGTCTACTTCTTCACAGCAATATCATGTTTCTTTAAGCACAACAGCTGTATAAAGAAGGGACAGGCAAAGAAGTTGATACAGCTAAGGGGTTTTTTAAGTTTGCAAACAGGAGACAAGTATGTCCAAGCCATAGATGGGTAGATTCATGTTCTGCAACATTCATCCATCTACTGTGATGTAGCAGGTGCCGGTTAACATAGTAATATAGCGATCTGAAAGAAGGTGGTTTTTTTTTTTCATTTTCCAAGAGTCAATGTAAAACTTATTTTTGCCTCTCCCAAGATATCATCATATTACTGAATACTATTTTGAGGCTAAGATACAATCAAATTTAAAAGTATGAGAAATAAAAAGTTGTCCTTTTGTTCCTTCCAAGTTTTACACATTTTCCATGTAAAATCATAAGCAGACATGATTATGTTAGAAAAAGTCACAAATTCTTACCAAAACTCAGCTTGGAGCTTTTTTCTGTATCAGAAACAAGATAAAGCTCAGATACTTTCAAATTTTGCATGTCATTGCTTTTCTCACGTCTGATATCAAACAATAAAGCAAAGACCTTTTAAGCAATCTTACACTTTACGCAAAACACTGTTCCAGTTACCTAACTGAAGAAGCCATCTGAGTATTTTACCAAAGTGCCCCAGTCTCCTCGTCTTATCAGCAACCTTCTAATTTGAAAACCTCAATTATTTTCTGAAGCAGTTGAGGATTTGTTTGGACCTGTAAGTGATAAACAAATTACACTTGTCCACTGCTGCCCTGATATAACTCTGGTTGGATTTCTTCTTTCACAATCTTTCATAATCTGGTTGCACTTAGTATTATTCTTCCTATTTCCAAATTTAGGTTTATGGAACTAATCTATTTCCAATAAGATCATTCAGTGAAGCCCCACCAAGAATCCTGCAGGCTGGAACTTTCAGTGTTGTTTAAACAAGAGCCATCTCGTATATTATTCATTTCAAAAACCACAGCTTTTCATCGTGTGCAAGGAGTTGGAAAAACACATTGAAAAGCATTCTGCAAATCAAGTTTACTGACAATTCAAAATTTCTGTAGCCAGAAATTTTTTGGGGTCTTTTTTAGATAGGCTGGTAATGTTACAGGAATTTAACATGTAGCTGCTGGCTATGACAATCAACATTTAAAATGTTTATTTTGTAATAATACAGCCTATGGAGACAGGTACATATTGTTGCACATTAACCAGATCCACAGATGTGTTAGTACTAGGTATAGTGCAAATCAAAAAGCCATGTCACAAACTGCACTTAGCACATGACTTTTACCACTTTGTCTGCCCTCTGCCAACAAATCCATTTTCTCTCAGACTGCTTCTGACATTCCAGTCCTCTGAGCAATTCTAAACAACCATTGTTTTCCAAACATCAGCATGCCACAAAAATGCTTTCTACTTTCCCCCTAAATACAAAATTTCTGTCAGAAAATAACCCTTGCCTGATGGCAACACTGTGCAATATTTAGTTGTGCAGATCTAGACGTCCTGATATCATTTTGTGATAGCAGAATCAGGAGGCTTAGATTATGGAAAAAATAAGTCATTGGCTGTCAAAGAAATTATGAACCTTTTTAATTAGAAAAGCTTTTTTTGTGGGTTTTTATTTTAGTTAACTCATTCATCAATCAGGGTTTTGTTTTGCATCTATGGGTCCTGAGGCTTGGACATCCATTTCCAGAATACACGTAGTCTAAGAAGGAGATTTTTGGTTTTTTTTAAAAGGGTGAATACTCTAGTGCCTTATCAAAGAAGAAACTAGAGAATTTTCCAAGAGCCCTGAGTTTTCATTATGTTTTCACCAGTTAGGTATAGAGAAAGCATGACTGTTCTGACTCAAATTGTCATTGCTCTTAAATGAGTTATTACTTTCAGCAAAACACAGTGTTTTCTTTATTTTTATACCCCTCATTTTGCAATAAATATATTTTGCATTTCTTTATTTTGCTTTGTATAGTAATATTCTTTGACCTCTAGGAGCCTTTCTTCCTATCCATACTCAGAGTCCTTCAGACCACTAGGGTGATACAAAGGCATTCTAGTATAAATGACTAAGGCCATGGTTTTCCAACCTGAAAAGAAAACTGAGCTTTCTACTAGAGTATTTCTACTAGAAAATTATGACAGTGACTTCAAATGAAAAAAAAAATCTCTTTGGTTTCACTGGGCCTATTTTTTATCCAGGAGTTGCAGCTCATTAGAAATAAAACTTTATTAATGATGGTTTAAGTGACAAGACTTTTCCACAATCTGAATTAACAGAGGATGTGGCAGCTACTCAAGAGGTTTTGTCTACTGAATTATTTAAGCAGTTCACAGTTCCTTCCTTAATATCCTGTGGTTCTAAAGCTAGTTCTAGCCTCAGTTGTGTTGAAAACACTACTGTCAAGTAATTTAAGCACATATAGAGAAAGACACGGTAACTATCTAGCTGCAGAATAAAATAGATGTATAGTCCATCACACTTTTAAAATCTGTAATTCAGGTATAGATATGGGAATTCAGTGTAGGAAAGAGATGTCGTAAGTAGGAAATTCATGTCTGCCAATTTTATTACAGCTGCAAACATAAAATTGCAGTCTATGGCAAAAAGACAGAAGAACTAGGGTAAATGAATAAGTTTTAAAGCATTTGTAAAACACCTGGATCTTGGAGCCAGCTGGCATTGGCTCCATTGGACACAGGGGAAGCTTCTGGCATCTTCTTACAGAAGCCACCCCCCTGTAGCCCCACCACCACCAAAACCTTGCTATGCAAACCCACTACAACATTTAATACAGACTGCAACCCATGGGATAGGTTGACCTCTTTTTAATTGTTGCAAGATATGCACTAAGACCTCCAGTTTCGGACTCAATAAAGTATGGACTTCGATTGGCTTTAGAGAAAGACCAAAGAGCCTGATTTTTCAGAGTTGAGGCATTATCCTCCCAGCTAAAATTAGCAAGGGCAGGATGGGTCTACATCCTTTCTAAAAAATTCTTTTTCACATAGAGTGACTGGTTAAAAGGGGTGAAAGAGTTACCACTCTGTAACTTCATTAGATGTTTCAAATATTAAAAATGATAAAACAGTATAATAAAAATATTATTAAAGATAAGCTCTTCTGTGGTATTAGTGTATGAAAACAAACATGCATTTAGGAGCAAAGTACCCTCAAGAGATTTAAAGAATATCAATACAAAATAATAGATTAGACACTGAAGATCCTACTCAGTTTGTCCTGGGGGAAAATTTTGAACAAATTTAATTAGAAAGTCTTTAAAAACCAACACAGAGTTTAAGTAATTAGATTAAATCCTGGCACTAGAGTGAAGCTGTATTTTGACAAAGTTTTTGTTTCAGAACAAGATGGAGTCCAATGAGCTGACACAGAAAAGATTCTCTATTTTTTTAAAAGTTGCTTTTCATAATTTCTGATCTGCTCCTCTGTAGTAAGGACGTATACTTGCCTGCATTTTATAGATTAAAACTGAGCCATAAAGAGGTGGGGAGAAGACAGTGCAACACTAGATATTTTAAAAATCAGACTGGCACATAAATAATATTAAAATCTGGCTCTGCATGACGATGTCAAATGGCAAGCACGGGACCACACTTGCTTCTATAACCTCACCTCTAAGAATAAAGGAGAAACAAGGAATAGCGACAGATAGAGATAAAAAGCAGATCTTAGCCTTTCTTTGATTTTTTTTGCAAGCAGATGCAACATGGAACACCTGAAGTGTTCCTTTTCCTCTCCTTTTATACACATGAGTGTAGAAGATATGCTGATCACTCCAGTGCTAGACTGTTAGACAGATAATCACTAGAGCAGCCAAACCAAAGCATGAGTAGTTCTGCCAAAAAAAAAAAAAAAAAAAAAAAGTCACAATTAATGCACATGAAATCCACCTAATACTGGTACAACTTCTGGGAACATCCCTTTGTTCTTCAGCAAAACAAGCGGCTTTAAAATTTCCACTGAATTTATTTAGTAAGGTTTCAATGTTTTCTCATGTTCAACATTTTTTGGATATAAGTGAGCAATGCACCCTTGCAGCAAAGGCAGCCCACAGCCTACTGGTATGCATTAGAAACAGCTTCTCCAGCAGGCTGTAGGAGGTGTAGGAGGTGATCCTCCCCCTGTAATCAGCATTGATGAGACGGCATCAGGAGTGCTGAGTCCAGTATAAGAGGAACACAGAGAGAGTCCAACAAAGGGCCACAAACATCACTAAGAAATTGGAGCATCTCTCATACAGTGTCTTTCATACAAGGAGTGGTTGAGAAGTTGGGACTGAACTTTCTGGAAAAGAGAAGACTTAGGAGGGAATCATATAATGTGTACAAATAGCTAATGGTGTGACCAGAGATGACAGAGCCACAGTGAAAGGACTTGAAGCAATGGCCTCAAACTGAAATCTCCATCCTTGAAGATAATAAGAACCAAATGGACAGAACCCTGAGCAACCTGCCCTAGTTGACCTTGATTTGAGCAGGAAGGTTTGGACTACGTGATGTCCAAAGGTCCCTTCCAAACTCAGCTAGTTCATGATTATTCAGGAAAAACAGTAGCAGGGGGGCAGTCAGATCTCTATGAACATGTAAACATCTTGGCCAGTTTCTTCACTGAAAATTATTATCTTACATTAAATTTGTACTTAATCTCTAATTTATACCCCAAACCAGGCCAGCTAGTTTAAAGCACCACTGTGTCTGGGGAAGAGGGTTGTTCCCCTGTGAATGGGAGTTGGGTAAATGGGAAATGTAGATAAAAGCCAATCAAGAAAGGTGCATGCATTTCTTCCCTGCAAATGACCCAATTTAAACTACTGACGTAAGCTAGGTAAGAAAATTCATACTGCAGAATTTCACTTGAGATACACTGCATGATGGTATTACTGCTGACAAACTGTTCTAATGCAATCTTACAGCCTGAGCAGCTAATACCCTTTGTTCCCAAATGACCAGCCTATTCCTGTTAGTGGCAGCATTATACTCATGAGTGGCTGCATAAGGACAAAGCTAATGTTAGAGGAAATCTTTGGGTAATAACCACAGTCAACTCTGTGGTGAGAGCATCCCTGGATTTAAAAAAAATAAAAAAAACACCAAACCAAAAAACCCCACACAACAACAAAAACACATTTATATCGATGCAGAGGTGGTAATTTCATATGAGAGCTTGATGTAGCAATTCTGTCTTAAGAATATTTCGGTCTCAAGAACATTCCCACACCACAGCTTGCAACAATTGATGTAACTTCTTGTGGGTCAGCCCTATAAACTTTTAGGAGAACATACTCAGCTAAAGAAAACTGGCAAAAAACCTAGGTTAAGCTAACATTGGAGCTGAATGCTCTACATAGCACACTAGTTTCAGTCAGAAGCTAACAAAGTCACCACTGGTACATGCTAGAAGTTTTTTCAGATATAAAGAGGTATTGTGCTCTTTAACATGAATATTTTTTTGATACTGAAAATGTTGTCTAGTGTCCTAGGGTTTAATTGTGCACTTTTAGCTTTTTTTTTTTCCTTCATAATTAAGCTACTGTCCCCTTTTTTTCCTCCCTGCAGTATACGGGTCCCATGGAAAAAATCAGTAGAACTGAACAGAAAATAACATAATTTTGTAAATATTTGGTGGCATCTTTACAAATTTAAGAATCATATCATTATATAGTATTTATAAAAGGTGTAGGAAAGAGCTACTGAAGACATTTAACATATTTGATAATGGACATATACAAATAGAGACCTCATTAGCCCTTAGAATCACTGAAGCTGTCTTATTACTGCAGCTGATCTTATGTAACTACCTCCCATTCATCATAACACCTTTACCCTCAAATATCAGAAGCTCTGCAGCTCAAGATAGTGAGGGTATTGAAAGAAAAATAAAAAGCAGACCTTAAGTTAAAAGCAAAGATCTACCTTTCAAATCAAAGTCAATTCTGGGTACCTGGTGATACACTTGTGTACTTCTGACCAACGTGAATTGAGTAAAGTTGCTCCAATTCAATCATCCTTATCTCAGAATTACTTAGCTTTTGTTAGTTTTGGTCAGATCCCATAATGCTTTTTAAATTTTAGAGTTTATTTTTGTTTAAAGAAAAAGCAAACTGATTTTTTTTTTTTTTGTCTAGACAATATTGTCTCTTTAACTAAAAGCTTCTGCAGAAGTAACAGTAGCTGTTGGGGATATATCCTGAAATTGGCTTTGTATATAGCTTTTATTTGTCTTTTTGCTGGAAGTGAGATAAAGGAAATGAAGATAAAACAGATTTATGTGTCAATTCCCAAGATGTTTAAGCAGGGCATTCTCTTACCTACTGCACAGTGTTGAAACAAATGAGCTCAGCTCACCAGGAAGAGTTGCCAAGTGAAAAAAAAACCTGCATGCAACTTTCTAAATAAAAAAATCGAAGCAATGTAGCTAGTTTCTTTACTTTGCAGAACTACTAGTATGCTGCAGCCTGGCATGTTTCAAAGTGTTTCTGCGAGGAGATTGCATTGATTTAATCTCAGATTTTATATGATTCAAGGGTTAAGAGGATTGTTGGCTCTGAGAAATAAACACAATACCACCTACTAAGTACAGTTTCACTTTCACAGGACTGCCTCTGCTTTTGCAGCATGAAGGCTCTGAGCAGAGCCTTGACATTTTCAATGCTGCTCTTTGAGTGACAGCTTTGAAAAACTTCTAGCTACCTCAACAGGTATTCCAACAGACCTGGCCAGGGACAAGATTTTGAAGATTATATGATCATGGAAATATACTCCAAGGCAATGTACTGCAAGAATTGCATTAACCAAGTTCCAGAATTCTAAGTCCGTGAAGGCTCACATCCAGCCACATAGGGATTTTACGTATGGTATGCTCTATTTTCAACTTTTCAAATTCACAGACCCTTCTTATGGACATATCTAGGATATAAAGTATCTTCCTCTTTTTATAAAAACCTCATTGTTTAATGAAAATAAACTTAGAATACTTGGAAAGGAATATCAGAGCAGTAGAAAGGCAAGGTGGTTATGTGAGGGAAAAATAATCTTTGACATAATTTCACAGATATCAAACCACTTGCACTCAAAAGAAGAAATAGCTCATTCATTTTCCCCTTTAAAATCACCAGTATTAGATGATGAAGTCTCTGCTCTGGAGTTCACAAGCTCTGTTGAACTTAGAGCATGAGGAAGCAGAAAACTGTGATGGAGCCTTGGCATTACTGACTGGACTAACTCAGAGACAGAGGACTCTGATACCACTAACAACAATCTAAAGATCTTTTGTTACTTTTCTGTTATCCTTTCTTCACAGTGGTTTTAAAAAGCCTTACCCAAGAATAACTGTTGTTAAACAAATAGATGATTTTTTTTTTTAATTTTGTTAAATCTCCATTTCTCTTCATAATACCAGTTGTTCTCTGCAGTGCTAGCACTACAGAGGAAATCAGAACATGCCTGTCACTTCTATAAGTAACTTATACATGGCTAAATATACCAAACTTTAGATTCCTAGTTTGGGACTAGGTTTTTCATAATCCCTCACATTTTAAAATCCTGATTAAAAATAAATAAATAAATAAATTAGAACCAATACCCAAAGGCTTCTTATCTAAAAGGCAAGCAAAAAGAACTACCATGAAGCAAAATGCAAGGCTATACATAAATAAAGAACAAGGGTCCTTTTATTAATATTCCGCATTTAAGAGCTTCGCATTTTCTGAGCTATACTTATTTCTATTTAAGACAGCTAGACTCCCCTTACTTCAGTAAGAGTTGGATTAAGCTCTTAATCAGGAGCTCAGAACCACATTAAAAATACCAGTGTGAGTTGGTTAAAAAAAAATATTTTTTATTGTGAAATGTTCCTTTGGACTTATAAAAGGAAAATGCTTTGCGTTTTTTTCCTTCTAAAAGAATAGGTCCCAGACATTTGGAAAGTATCTGCTCTGAGTCACAGGCACAGGAGTCTGCGAAGCACCCCTTTATGCAATCAAAGACACTCACCCTTCCAGTGTTATGTGCACGTCAGTACATCAGATGCACTATTTTTGTTGTTCCACAGGCACTCTGAGATCAGACGTGGTCTCAGCAAACTTTGCAAATCATCTTTCAGCCTGACCCAACACTTCAACCTCACAAAGCTGGAGCTTCTAAATGTTCCCATGTCACTGAGCAGGGATGTCAGCACAGAGGATCAAACACATCAAAGAATCCTTTGACCGCTGAGTTATGAGGAGACACCCTTCTCCTGAGCGAAGAGTCCAGAGAGAGGCAACATATTTGCTGTGTTAGCTTTAGAAGTAATAAACTGTTTGCAGAAGGGGTTATCTTGTGTCCACACTCTCTGATCTAAGCTAATGTTTGTTTACAGAGACTGTAAAGCAGGAGAGCAGGAATGTTTCACAGTATTACTTGTGGTCTCGTCTATAAAGGGGTCTTTCAGACAACTTTTCAGGGTGTAGGAGGAGAAGTAACCTGTAACAGCCACATCAGGAGATGCCTATTTCCAGGAAAAATGTCTATC
The DNA here is from genome assembly GCF_015220075.1 of Falco rusticolus. Taxonomy (NCBI): domain Eukaryota; kingdom Metazoa; phylum Chordata; class Aves; order Falconiformes; family Falconidae; genus Falco; species Falco rusticolus. The sequence goes on along the minus strand of NC_051193.1, from coordinate 54,197,882 downwards.
TGCTTTTGCAGAGTCTAAATGATCGTTTGGATGTGTATTTTGCTTTCAATGCTTTCACAGAAAGATGAAAATAAACCTTGAAGAGTATTATAGCTCAGTTCAATCATTTTTACAGATGGCGAGCCAAATACCTGAAATCAAATTCTCCAAACCATAGAATCACAGAATATTTTGGGCTGGTAGGGACCTTAAAGATCATCTAGTTCCAGCCCCCCTGCCATGGGCAGGGACACCTTCCGCTAGACCAGGCTGCTCAAAGCCCCATCCAGCCTGGCCTTGAACACTTCCAGGGATGGGGCATCCACAGCTTCTCTGAGCAACATGTGCCAGTGCCTCACCATCCTCACAGCTGGAATTTTTTGGCCCTTTTTTTCAAAGAAGAATGACCCTCCAGAAGTCTTGAATAAGAAAATGGTGACTCTTAATTCAAACACTACTAGCGTAAGCAACTCCTTGACAAAAAAAAAAAAACCAACACACCAAAAAACAAAGAAAAACACCCTCCGCATTGTGATTTTCAGTTTCTACTTCTCTAAAGCTTTTTAAATTACTCTGTCCAAAAGCTAAGTTTTATTTACAAGTAGAACAGACACTGTTATGTTGAGTCTTATTAAATTCTAATGAACAAAGCAAACTCCCAAAGCATGAGTTATACCACATCAGCAGCCTTGTAGAATTATGCTTGCAAGATTGCTCGGGCTCCCTTTGAGAGAACCACTGGATCAGTCTGAATTGTATATAAAAATATACATAGAGTACTTACTATTTTATTATTGTTAACCCCACCCCCCCCAATACAGGAATTAGAAACATCTATTTTAAAAAAATAGTATAAATAGCAGCTAATCAAGAATATTAGAGCACTATACTAACAGGTAATGAAAATATATTTGGAGTGGGGAGAAAGAATTTTTGCGACTCTAGGCTGTGTTTAGTTTTCAGGACGTCTTCTGAGCATCCAGCAAATTGGCAATATGCATGACCCATTCAGTTTGTTGCCTGGAAAAGATAGCAAGGAAGTGCTGCTGGTCTTAGGAGTGATCCTTTTACCCTGAAGCACAGCCAGGAACACAGGCCCAGTCACGTACTGGATGCATTAGGGCATGATGGAGCTCTCATGTATATGGTTGTTTATCTTGCAGCTGTATGACTCCTACTTGACAGCCGTCAAAACAGAGGAAAGACTACCATTTTTGCAGGGACAGGTGGTTGAATCAGGGCTTGTTGCTATCCTACTCATAAAACGTTAATTGACTATATTTTGTTCTGCAATTCTGTACTTCTTAATTCTGTATTATATGTCTGATCACAGTGGTTTAGTGTGCACATGCTATGCTTCTGATAGTATATTATGCAATGAGGCATAAGCTTGTAAAAAAAGCAGGGGGGTCTCAGTATTATTTTAGCAATATTATTGTTAGTTGCTAACTGCTGTTTGGCCATGTGAAATTTTTCTATGTTAACTTCACTGGTTGGTTCATGAAATATTCTATTGCTTTTTATTATTATTTGCATTGTTTAGATTAAGTTTCTCTGTCATTAGAAAAAGTCAGTTTACAGACTGTCACATTTAATGATAATACTACAAGGGCTCTTAACTTTTAGTTCTCCATGTCTGTGGACACTGGTAAAGCACCCTTGCTTATAAAAGAATATTGCTCTGAGAAAATACTACTACCTGAACTACCCCAATGCTATTGTACAATTTCCAGAAACACAGGGGAAAGAGTTTTTTAAAGTGGTAGGGAAAGACTCCTTTAATTTTGGGTTTACTTATAATAATTTTACAAAGTTATGAAAACTTTTCAATAAAATCCCTCTAAAAACCATATCAGGAGCTTCTACAGCATCCCTTTTCAAGGACTGTGCAGGTGCCATGCCTGATTTGGGTATAACATACCTGCAAGTCACTGAAAGGTTGAGAACAACCACATCCAAGAACACTTAATACACTGTGCGATCTCTTGATACTTGAAGCAATGCTTTTGCAACAGCTCCATCTCAGAGAACTGCAGACCACTCAGAGCGGCAAGGTGTGTGACAGTATTTACAAGAAATGGCTGGTGCTTATGGAAACTGCTGTCTCTGAAGACAGAGCTGAATAGCTCCTCAGCAACTCCACCTCTGAAGTTGCAGTCCCTGACTGCTATTGATCTCAGGGCCTCTGCAGGGCTGCACACTTTCAGTGCATGGTTTTAATCAACCCTTGTCTACAGACAGTGCTAAATTAAATATGGTACTCACTTTTTAATCAGAATTGGATGACTTCATATCCTAGCATTTTGGAGGAGGAGAGAGAGGACAACAAAGCAGCTGTTGAGACTTTTCTTTGGCACAGTGCTTCAATTTTAATTGTGCTACTAACATTTTGTAACACAGGATGGAAAGCCAGCTAGTAGAATGTGGAGTAAATTTAGTGAAGTCAGTGGAGCTGTACCAGTTTACACTAATAACTCCAAATTTTGTAACCTGTGGAGAAGTTTTTCATTTGTTCCCTGTTATCAGATGTAATTTAACGTGAGAAGTCTTTGATATACATTCAGTTTCACACACATTCTTTTGGTTTGCAATTTTTTTTTCCACTATTGTCAGTGTTCAACATATTCTTCTGTCTCATCACTAAGCATCTGTGCTGGATGTCCTGATGGTTCACAGTGCCCACAGTCTGAGTTTTGAAGTATGGGCTAGACTTCAGCTTTTGGCTTTCTAAAAACACTAACCCTCCTCCTAACCCGATACTTATGCCAGGGGCCACATGGGTCCCCAAAACTAAGGACTGCTTGGAGAAGAATTCTAGTGGAAGTAAACTTCTAATAAGAGATTGAGGAAAACACTCCAGCAACCGATGTCAAGGTGGGAGAAAGCATAGAAACATGAGGCATCATGTTTCCACAGGATTCAAGGCCATCATTCTACAGCAAGCTACAGCTGGTTTTAGCAGTTCCTGCAACTCTATTCCACATACAAACCACTTTCTTGACACAAGTATGGAATGGGGATTACTACACCTATTGATTTTCTGAGAGAAAACCAACCTATCCCATACTCCCTTATTCCACAAGGTTATTTTAACTTGCATCAGTATAATTATCTGGTGCTCCACAGAGACCTAAGCAAGTATAGCGGAGTCATAACACAGGCTGGTAACAGCTTAGGTAAAGCTGTGCAGCAGAATAGCCACAACTTGTGTCACAGAGTTTGGGGAAGCAGGTGGGAATTATATTAGATATATATTCAACAAGAAATTTCTTCATTGCTTTAAAGATTCACATGTGGATGGGTAAGTCCCATGCATATCTTAGCCATTAACATGTAATCCTGATACAACTAAAATTTCAGTAAACAATGAAAAAAGATAATAGGTAAGTACCTAAATTTGTGCTCTCCAGAAAACATTTGTCACTCTTGAACCATGAATTACATGCAAATTTGGGATCTGGAGTGGAAAGTTCATAGGATATTCTTAATTATTCCATGTTTTGTGATGCCTTTCATCGACAGAACCCATGCCAGACTGAATGAAAGTTTTCTTAATAAATGTTAATGGTTTAATGAAACCAGTTAACTGGCATCCTGTCCGTCAGGCCTTAACCCCATTCAAATAGCAAACTTTAAACTGGGGAGATACTTAGCTCTTGTTCTCTCAAGCACAGAGTGGAATCCTTTATAAAGCTATGTTGAAAACCAGAATTACTTGAATAGTTGCAAAACCAATTTACAAAGGAAATAAAAAGTTTGTTCTCTTAAGAGGAAATCCATGTTTTCCATCTGTGAGATAAAAAAAAGCCAAATGTATCCTTCAGAAAAGTAATTCCTGAAAAATCCTTGTACAGTATCAGAAAACATTTAATCCTGCCTTGGATATGTCCAGTTGTGTTACAGATACCTTTGATTTGTAGGGAAAAAACAGAGTCATGTTCAATATGATTCCAGGAAAAACATGTCTGGTGCTGTTTCCATCACTGAAGATCAATGATCTATATTTAGTTTCTATTTCCCTTCCATTTTTCCAGTATCCTATTCATTAAAGGTTTAACGTCATTTTAAGTGCAAGAAGACTTACATTCGTAAGGAAGTATCATTTTACATGCAGTTTAACATTTCCAAAAGGTTATGTATTTGCTAACAGTTCTGGAACAGCTATCCTAACCTTTCACTCTTCTGTTATGCAATAGTAGTCTTGCCTTTTCTGCATGAAGAAGCAAAGTGATTAAATCTATTTCCATGATACCTAAAGTAGTTCTGAGATAGGGGTTTCTAAGGCTTAAATAATATAATTGAATTTTTGCTGGGTCCACACACAGCCTCTCAGCTAGGCCTTCTTCTCCCAATATTACATTTCCATTTCTGCAAAGCTTTTAAGCATGAGACCTGAAGAGATGTATTAACTCCAAAGAGATACCTGTATGTCTAATGCTTTGCCCTTTTCTGTCAACACAATTTCTTTTAAAATAAACAACTCTTAGTTCTCATTTTCTTTCTATCTTGCTTAGTTTCCACTTCTTGCTTGCTAAAATTTCCAGGTCTAGAAATGTGCTCAGCAGTTTAGAAGTTTTCTGCTCATTTGACTCAGACTAGTAAGAATTGGAAAGTACTCTAAATTCACTCCAACCAAAAAAACAGTAATTGGTTTTCTACTGAAAACACTGAGGCTTAGCATAAACAAAACATCAGATATATTTTAAATACACTAGAAGACCAAACTACACCTCTGCCATTCATCCTGACAAGAGACAGCCAAAAGGTACAATGTTGACAGTGAGTCAGGTATATTTTATACCATTTCAAAAATATTTGGCCCTTACAATAGCTTGAAAAAAAATTTGTACTCCATTTCTGTTGGATTTTCCCAGAACCTTTGCAAATTTTTCCTTTAAAAAAATTAAAATCAAACTTTTAATAGCATTTTCATTGTAAATATTTTCCATTTTTACAAAATTCCATTAAATATTTCCTACTCAAAAGCAACTGCGTGCCAGATTCTGCAATATTTATGAAGGTGAATTTTAATTCATGTCTTCAGTCAGTCTTTAGACCTCATCTAGGTTTGTTTTCAGGTTCTTCACTAGACACATAAGCAACCTATTGGGCCAATTTTGCCTATCCACATCTACAAAGCAAGATGAAAAGTCTGAGCAAGTTACACCACATCAGTAGCCTTGCAGAATTATGCTTGCAAGATTATAGCCTAGAAAACCTAAACACATAAGGAAGGTATATTCTGCCACACAGCTGCTTCCTGACAACATTTCTTAAATTCAGCAATACAAGTTGTAGATGAGCATTCTCACAGAGGTCATGCAAGAGGCAAAGGTTGAAAGCACACAGTAGTGCTTGCACAGTCTTCATCTTGACAAATATAAGAGTATGTTTAGTCCCACATAGATGATAACATTGAAACCTGAAAGTCTTTTGTTGTTAAATCCATCATTTTGCTCAGATTTTTTATTTTACACTATATAAGACCTACTTGATTTAAAGACAGTGTAAAGTAGTGCCATGGGTTCAATAAGCAAGCTCTACAAAAATAATTATTGAGAAGGTATAGAAAAGAGTAGCTGTAACTGATGATGCTGTAAAATTAACAAGGTTTTTCATAATCATACATTGTAATAAGTTGAAGATAATGTTAAATAAAGACAGCCACATGGGCCATTAACTGTATTCAAAGACAGTGGGGAAGACTTCGTTTGTCAAATACAAAAGCCAAAATGACAAAGAAATAGATCGCATTTCTAAGAGTACTACAAGCACAAGATGGTTTTAAAGTAAACTAAAAATGGAATCTGAATAATTTAAAACATTAAGGTGGACAGTGACAAATGTACTGATCACCATCTGTAAGCAGCATTGAGATGAATAGATGTTTTCAGAAGTTTATAGTTATTAGAAATGCATTCATGTATTCTGAAGCCATTGTACATGGATTTAAAGACCTGTTTAAACCTGCATTATTCATGCTTTCCTTGTGCAGCTCAACAATCACTTTGGACTGTACAAAAATCCCCATGAATGAAGTATTTCAAAAAATTTCCATTGTTTGCAAGCAAGTAGTTACTAGAATTTCCTAGACCTTGAAAATTTTTAGAAAATTCAATAGATCCAGCTTTCTACAGTGATCTCTGTAAAAGGTTTTGGATTTTTTTGTTTAGTTTTTTTAGAAGTGATTCAAGCAAAGCCTTTCTCTCAGTGTTTCAGCCATTCATCTTTTTCTTTTTTGCATTTTTATGACAAATCAGCTCTTGAGGGAAAGGCCTAGAAGTCTCTATTTTTTAAATAAATGAGACATCTTCAGAAGGTTTAAGTGAAATTGCAGTATTCAGAGATTGATGATTTACGTAATGAATTCAGATTATTAATGTCCATTTTATTTTTCAAATATTTAAAATAGTTTCCATACAGACTTGCTCAAATGCTCTGAAAAAGAAGTCAATCTCTTTCCTGTTGGATTCTGTAGTACAGGGCATTCCTGGAAAGGAAGAAACTGGAATAAAGCAAGAGAAACATTTAGTTCTCCTTAATTCAAGAGACAAAGTTGGAAAGGAAAATTTGAGCTGCTCTTTAACTTTCCCAAACCAATTTGTTCATACTGTCATTGTACTGTGTAATAATTTATACTATCTTGATGAAATACCTTTTTCCTTTACCCCATCATTTCACAACTGGTACAGGTAAGTGGCCATAAGTTATTCTCTATTGCATGCTTAGGGTTAACAATCTCTATCTCAAGAAGGAGCCAGATGTCTTTAATAAGCTCTTTTTAGCCTTTTGTTTATAGCTTTTTGAAAATGTCTTGGGGTTTTTTACCCTTTTACAGTGTGATACTATGTATTCTGAAGCTGTGTTTTGATCTGGATTTGACAAAACCCCTAAAAGTCATCTGTAGTATTGCTGAGATCAGAAACGGAAAAGGAAAGTCTTAATTAAATTTATAAATTCATTATGGATACAAACTTTGCAAGGAATCACAAGACTTCTGTGTAAATTATAGTTTTGTCTCCTTTTTAATATCAGTATCTTCCTTTTTCAGTTCTTTGTTAGTGCTAGTTTCATCTTTTTACTAAGATGACCAATAATAGGTTCTCTGAAAAGAGAACCGAGGACTCAGAGGCCTTTACTCAAGTCATGGCAACCTACTGCCACTACAGAGCCGAAGGTCCATTAATTCAACCAGCAAATTGTGAGTCTCATTTTTCAGCACGTCAGGATATAAGACCCACAGAAAAACTTCACTTTGCTTGCACTCCTTTTTCCCTCTGCAGTATCTGGACCAAATTTCCTGTATTTTACGCTCAGTAGGTGTGGGTGAAAGCACTCCAGACAGTCTAGCTGATAGCAATGCAAGTTTCCCAGAAATGCCTTTTGTTTTATGCCAGACAGCAGCCAGGAACTGCTCCTCTTCCATTTGTCTGTAAAGGGCAACATTCATGCTGGGACGCTGAAGCACAGTTAAATCACAAACACTACTAAAGAAACAGGTTTTTTTAAAAAATGCAGAAAACCCATTTTTCCACAAAACTGTGTTTTGCAGGTACTAGAAGAGCAAGCATCCATAAGCTACTGCATTATTAGTATGATAAACCATTGCTAATCTCCTACTGGACTAGGTCCTTTTCAGTGCTAGTGCACGCCTGCAGACACTTTCACTAAGGAAAAGCAATCTATAGTCTATGTCCTTGTCCATGTAGTTCATCAAGAACACCAACTGAAATGTCAGTACTTTGTGTTGTAGACTGTGGTGCTTGAAGACTAGACAGAGTATCAGTTTTACCATTTCAGGCTGAATTCAGAAGGTCATTTCAGACACTCAGTTTGAAGTCAACATCTCACATGACACAGAATGGAGCACACTGTAAAAAACACTTCCAGAATCTTAAATGTGGCATTCATGGACAAAGGTATGTTGAATATTTGGGGATCCCAAGTCAAAAGCCTTTCCATATCTTCTGTATTGCACAAAATTCAAATACATTACTTCAAAGTGTAACAAATGTAGATGGTTTAGAAGGGAGTATCCATACTACTATTTAATCTGTGTCAGTAGCTGCTTGAAATAGTTGAAACTGATCTCAGAGAAGAGGTTTTTGCAGCTTTTGTTCAAAGTACAGAATGTACTGGGTAGATCGTCAAGTTCTGGTGTGTCACCCACCCTCCACACAACTCTTAGCCAAAAATAGGAAACAGCTTATAAAGGCATGAGGTTTCTGAATGACAGCATTACTGAAATATGCATACCCTTTGTTACATCATGAAAAATCCCAAATAAAATATAGCATATTAGATCAAGTCAAGCGAGGTCACATCAGCAGCAGAATACTCAGTTATTAGTTTACATTTAGCATGGAAAAACAACTTACTACAGGCCAAGGTTTTCTTACAAAACCTACGTCTGCAAGATTTTACATACTTTCTTGTGAATATACTATACCTCTTCTGCTCTTAAATCTTTCAGTTTCTAGACACTTCAACTTTTTTCAGGGAAGGCAAAAAGCTAACTGTTGCAATAAATTTAAGCCTTCTAACGGCAGTTAAGCAAGCTCGCCTACTCACTAAACAAAGCTCTTGCAGTGTGAAGGATAATTTACAGGGACAAGGATTTACCCAGCATTATGCAGGGCAGCTACAGGAGTAGTAATGAAACTCCTCACTTTACAACTCCTGAAATTGTCCTCCGTGTTCTACAGAGTTCTGTTAAGCTCCACATGACATAATGCAGCACTGCTGAAATCACAAGAACTCAGCTGAGGGAAATGGCACTTCTAACTTGTGAACTCTGGCTATGAACACACAGTCATTCTGAGAAAGGGACTTTCAGAGACAACCGGATCCCAGACTGGATAACGCACTGGCATATGGTGGGTTTTCTCCGTGGGTCCAGATTGTCACAGTGTTCCTCTCATTGGAGTATCACAGTTCTTCCTAGTGTGGAAGTGTTAACTTTAGCAAAATGAGATAAAGCTGAGTAAATGCAGGTGAATTGAAATGAGCTGGACCTGGATGTAGATGTGACATGATGAAAAGTGGAAAAAAAGTGGGTGTGGGTAAATGTGAGGTAGTGACACCTTTAAAGTCAAGCATTTTTGTTCCCAAGGAAGCTGACTCCATGCTTTAGAGGAATCTTCCCTAGAGTGCAAGTGCACTTGATGAGCTAGGGTTGATTGGATGCCTTCTACTTCAAATGGGATCAGAAAGCTGGTCCAGGTTCCACAGTACGCCATCACAGGCACGAACCACATGAGACTCAGGACAGGCTTGTTCAAAGGCTGACAAAGGTAAGAGGTTATTCTGTTCCCACAAACGTTTTCACATACTGCTCATCAGTTAAGAATGCAAGACATGGAACATCAGTAAGATGTCCTTATTGTTAAAAAGTTACAAGCAAAGGACAGATCGACTATGCAGATCCTGCAGATTGCAAAAAAGAGGTGAAGTCTTTCTGGAGTGCCCTAAAACTATTTCTGGCAATGGGAGAATGCTGAAATGCATACAGCTGTTACAGCTGTCTATTTTCGTGTACATTCTTACAGAACATTTGCATCTGTAAACCAAGTACTGGGTAATAATAGATCTCATGCACATCTCTCTCCTTAGTGCATCCACTGTAGAGGGGAAAAGAGAGCACAGTATCTGAAATTTAAGAACTTTATCATCAGCCAGTTTGTTGGTGAAAACCGAGCTGTGAATAAGCAAGGACCTAAATAGCTATTAAACCAAAGGAAAGCATAAAAAATAAATTAAAAGGAATAATTGATGCCCTGCATTAGTAGAGAATAAGAGGGAATAAACATAATTCAACACAGAAAAGGAACTGGTAAAGCACAGTCTTGTTTTCTCTTCTCCGTATGGTAACACCTTTTGGGCTTCCCAATACAGGAAAGATGTTGATAAACAGCAGAGAGTTCAGCAGAGAGCCAAGATGGTTGGGGACTGGGGCACTTTCCCACTGAAGAGAGGCTGAGGGAGTCAGGCTTGTTCAGCCTGCACAAGAGGCAGCTTGGGGGGGACCTACAGCAGCCTGCCAGTACCTGGAGCAGGGAGACAGGAGTCAAGAAGACTGAGCCTGTCTGTTCATAGTGGTACATGGAGGGTGGACAAGAGACAAGAAGCATCATTTGAAACAAGAGAGGTCCATACTGCATACAAAGATCATCTTCACTATGAGGACAGTCAAGGAGTGGAGCAGGTTGCCCAGAGAGGTTGTGTCATCTCCAGCCTCCAACATTTTCAAGATGAGAATAGATAAAACCCCAAGCTACTTGGTTACTGACCTCATAGTTAACCCTGCTTTGAGCAAGAGATTGGACTAGAGACTTCCTGAGATCCTTTCCAACCTGAATTTTCCTATACATCCTTACAACACAAGGCTGCGTTGTTGTGTATTTTCATTTTATTGCATATGATTAAACATCTGTACACAACACAGCTATCTATACTGTAGAAGCAAATTCTGAGGCAATTATGTCTACACAAATATATACAAATAGTAAGTATTCTTACAAAAATGTAAGAGTAATATAAAACAATTAAATAATGTATCTAATCCCTGCCCCTCCCCAATAATTATTTTGTAAGGACTATCTACATAGTAGCTGCCTCCTATATTGCTACTCAATCTACATTTAAATGTTCCTTCTAACTACTAGTCCTCCAAAAGACTGAAGCTTCTTTCCAAGAAATAAGATAAAACAGTCTCCGTTATCTTTTAGAGTTTGTTTGTTTGGGGTTTTTTTTCCCACAGCACTTGTGTTTTTCCCAAGCTATGCCCCCAGGTTTCTCACTGCCCCATGCTTCTTGCCTACCAAAATACTGTTGAGCATATGGATGGAACTCAGGCTGAAAAAAAAAAAAATAAATGTGAAATTGAGTCAACTTTCCCCTTTGACCTATGACTAGCTGGTTTTGGATACTCACATAGGAAAAGTGAAACAAATTAAGGCAAGCAGAACAGGAGACGGCTGGATTTTTTTCCCATTATCTTCCCTTTACATCAGAACTTCCCTTCCCAGATCTCTTCTGAATAAGTACATTAATTAGCAAGACATTTACCCTTAGCAGCAAATAACCAGGAAATTGTAGCAAAAAGAGAGAACGGCCAAAACCTCAGCTTTGGATAGGGGATTCAAAATTCCTTCAAGACAAGAAGAGAAAGGGTCAGTGATCATCTAGCCCACTCACCTGACTTCCACATTGGACTGCAAGCATTTCCTCCCATCCACCCACACACAGAGAAGTTTTAGTTTGACCCTCTGTAGAGGGCTTGATATGGAAGAGATGTAAAACTTACTTGCAATCCAGGCCCAGCTTTCAATCTCACTGACAAAAAAAAAAAAAAAAAAAAGAGGGGAAAAAAAGTAGTTGCTGGTTGTGATTCATCTAAAAATAAGCAGGACAGACAAATTCCTTTTGTAGAGTGGGATGCAGAAAAGAAAGGACAAGTGTAAAGATAATTTGCTAGGAAGGTTATTTTGCCAGCTTCTGGAAGGAAAGTACTGAAAAAAAAAGTTCTAGATTTTTCTTCTTTATTTCAGATCACCTGTCAGGGATTCTTTTCCCTGAAATTCCTCAAAACAGAGCAAGTGGCTAGATGCTACAAACAGATTAAGCAGCTAGATGTTATGCATGCAGTATGGCTGTTAATTTTGCAAAGAACAGACCAAGGAGAGGGCTTATCAAGTCCATTAATCTAATAATTTCCATTTAATGTCAGGGCATAAAGTGACCTTGAATGTAAAAGAAGTTATCAGCCTAAATGAAGGAGAAACACCAGCTAAGGCCTCAGTCAGGCTGTACGGATTTACCTTTCTAGAAAATTAGGCCAATAGCATCCAGTTCTGAAGTTGCTGCACGGTTTGCCACTATAATATCTACCTTATAGAAGCTGAAGAACAGTCGATCCTGCAAACACTGTCATAATGGGACCACTCAGACTGGAAATGAGCACAGCTGGGCTTTTAATATATGGCCTAGAGCAAAGAAGTTAACAACTGTGCCATCTAAAATTTGTAGAATAGGAACAAAAATAGCAATCTACCTGATATGGATTGTTGTAAAGTGATCTCACATCTGTAATACCAAGGAAAGCCAAAAGACTAGTGAAATTCTTGGCTCTATATCCACTGGAGTTGGCAGCTGCTGGTGGTACTTAAAAATGCTGGAGTTCCTCTTAGATTGATTATTTGAGGAACATTCTTTTTAGCACTTGGCCACTCCAAAAACTCACTGCATACTACAAAGTACTGAATAAAAAGAAGCCATGGATTATTTATTTGATGAAACCTCCGTCATCTGATTAAATGCAATATAAATTACATCTACATTAAGCTGTTTCCTTTCACCTCTTCTTTTGTACAAAGATTTATAAGTACCATCCTTACTTTTTTAGTTAGTGAGTTACAGTATAGACAGAGATAGTTGGAGGAGATTGTCCCATGGTGTAAGCTACACAGAATCACTGAAGGCAATGAAATAATGACAATTTACATCCTCTGGCTTCCTGGCCATCTTGAGTCGCCAGCAAAATTCTTAAGTTACTTAAAATGGACAATGTTTTCAGACTTCAATCATCTTCATTTGACAGCACTAGTATGTTTACCTACATGTTAGTATGTCTACCTACAGGAGTGTCTGCACCTTCTGCACAAACACTACTCAAAGTTCTGAACTGTTCGAAGTAACTGAAAAGTTAATATTCATTTATATTAAAAATTTGGCAAAGTGCTTGTTTTTATTGGGTAGTAAGATGATCAAATTTGATGTACACCTATTCTGAGATGTTTAATTCCTTTCAAGAAATTAATGAAATTTCATAACTAAAAGAAATACCATTCAAATAATCTGTCAAACATTGCTTTAATAGTATTTTGTCAAAAGACTCAGATCTTCAGTGCAATCAGGTAGATTTCATATTTACCCCAAAAGGGAAAAAAATTGAGGACAATGCAAGAACAGAAAGATGTAAGAGTGATGCAGTAGGCTTGCTGTTTGTTACCTAGGAAACTAAAAGTTCAGAATATAATAGAAAATGTGCCAATTGTGACAATGATTGCCTTGAATACTTCAGCTGTGCTTTTGATGGTACTGCAAGCATGTAAAAGGAATTTTTTAGAAAAAAAACACAAACAAACAAAACAAAAAAATCCAAAATCTAATCTAGAAGAAAAGGAAAGGAGCTCCTTCCACAGATTTACAGTGGTATTTGCTCTTCATAGGATCTGTATGAAGTGATAAAGGCATCCAATTCAGAAACACCAGTAAATATGTTATATCATCTCCTGAAGGAAAACTGAAAGATATGGAAAGGAATTAAAGATTTGTGTTTTCCCTTATTAGTAATTTATAGAGTATGTTTTTAGTTAATTGTAGAGCATGGGACGACACAAGAGCTAGAATGCTAGAAATATAATAAAGCAGCAAGACTAGTAGATGTGAAAGAAATTAAACTTAGAATCCAGAAATTGAAAGGTTACTGGGGCAGGGTAGGGAAGAGTAGGGAAGTTGAGGATGTCATGGAAAAAGCAAAGTCTGGTGGCCACAACTGAAAGTGACTTTGAGGAGGTTTATGGAACACTCCTGCCAGCTATGGGACACAGCTGAACAGAAAGCATCAAGAGCACTGTACTAGAAAACAGTTTATTGCATCAACTGACTCATTTTCCAGTATAGTATAACCAAGTCACACAAAAAGTGGCAGATGCACCTACTGCATTTCTGGTTGCTATTGTACTGCACCAGTAACATATTCAGTATTACCCAAATATGTATCTGGCTTATGCCAGACAGTTGGTTTTGTTTTCCAAAACAAGAAGATAGTGAGGTTTTCTCCAGACTACTAGTAGACATTTGGTACCACGGAATGTGAAGCACCAAACACTCTTGGTCAAGTCAAGATCTTCTCTTAAATCTGCATTTAGGTCATTGGACTGACGGAAGGTTAAAGAGATATATTGCCATTTCTTCTAAATACAAAATGCACTACAACACAAGACATATCTTTCTGCTTTCCTCATATCTGAATCCTCCTTTTTCCAATTTTAAGCTTTTCAAACATCACTTTCATGAAATTCATGGACTTATATAAAACCAGACCACAGTGGTTTCCCATCAGCCCAATATTTTTATCAATTTTTCAAGGTCCCTTAGATAGTAGGCAACATATAACCTGAATGCCAATGTGGATTTAGTAACAATCCTGGTAAAACGAAGACTTCTCCCTCATACTGCAAAATGAGAAACACTTCAACTAAACAGAGCCCAGGCCTGTTGCCACCAAAGCAAATAGGACTTTCATTACTCTTCTCAGAAGACTAGGCTGTTTCGCAAGAATAGCATTCACACCACCTTTAGTCAAAGCTCTTAACACACAAGAACTGAACGCAAAGAAAAAGAAAGGAGTGAAGGAGAGTTAAGATCAAAGTTCTAGAATCCTTTTACAGATTAAAACCTTTCCCCTGAATTCTCTCCAAATAATCCATTTCACCAAATTATCTGTAAAGGCACATGAGAGCATCTGACACAATCTCATATGGTGAGAGCATATGCAAGACATCTTTAAGGCATTTAGTCTGCTCATCCTGCTTTGTCATTCTTTCTAGACTCTCTTGGCTTCCTTGCTATCTCTGTCTGACAAAGCTCTGCACTACACCATCTGCGTGCCAGACTTCTCCAACCACACTGAACCACAAACAGGAAAGGACTGCAAGTTCTCCAGCAAGTGTGCTAAGGCACTGTTCCTCTGATGGCCTTTAATGAGTTGCTCCTGGAATTTATTTCTTTTAAATAAGGCAATGGAATCATAATGTTGTTCACACAACCAGATTAGAGAACATTTCGCTTCTGGGAAACAGCTATTTTACTCTTTGGTTGGGCAAGAAAAAAGGAGGAGCTGGATACTGGAAAGAGCTTGACCTATTTATCACAGGCTCAGTTTAATACAGGTCACAGACAGAAGAGTGGTTTTAGCCATCCCCCACCTGGTTAAAAAGGCCAATTTTCTATGTAACAAAAAAAAAATTCCAGTATACTAAAATTCCTGTAGGAATGCTGGCATTTGTCTATACCTTCAAGAGTTTTTTCAGTAAATCTTACTGACAGAAAATTAACCAACAGACTAAACCCAAACATGTTCCAGTGCAAAGGCAAGAATAGCCATTCAAAGTCAAGAGTCACCATGGACCTCATTACAACCATCTGTCCTGACATCACGCCAGACAAGAGTGGTAGAGTTAGTGGAGGGAGCAGTTACCAATAACCAAGCTGTGTGCTGTAAGTCAACAAGTGAGGTACTTCAGAGAAGAGAATTGAACACAGCATCAGTTATAGCACAAAGTAGAAGACATATAGACATAGCTGGCTGCAGAGCAAGTCAGCCATTAATAACCATATTACCACACAAGGTCTTTCTGAAGCACAAAAAACAAACTAGTAACTTCAAAAAGTTTCACAAATATTTTTCTTATGCCACAAGATAGTGATCCTGGAATCTTGTGTACACTGCTAGCAGTTAATCTCACTAGAATAAAAAAGGTAACTGCAGCCTTTACTTATTATATGACTTGGCACTAAGCCATCCTGGAGCAAGGAGGGAGTGGAAGGAAAGGAACGACTTTGAGAACATTAGTGTAAAATGGACTCTTTTGATGAATAAAAAGAGGCAAAGTTATTTTGGGAAACTGCTATTTACACCCATATTTTTATGATCATGACTATGGTCATTCACAGGTAAGGTCTAGGTCCTACAGACAATAATTGGGACATTTCCCTTCCACAGCTACAACCTTTGGTTACAAGATGCTCATTAATGATTATCCATGCATCAGGAATCCCAAATATACATCTATATATAACATGGATAAGTCATGGCATGATGCATTCAACACAGAGTCAACATATTCAACAGCTTAACCACATATGGGGAAAGTTCTTCCTGTTCATTAATGTCTAATATTAGTCAGTCCTAATAAGCAGAAGCAAGGGAAAAAATGTTTGTGAAAATTCATTGCCTTGTCTTTTTATTTATTTATTAAACAAAGGTTTCTTCAGTTCATGCTGTCTGCACAACATTATTTTAGCCTCGGGTACAGGATTTCTTGAGGTTTTGGGTTTTGTTTCTTTAAAGTCACAGCTGTAATAATCCAGACCCTGGAATTCACTAAGTCATGTTATCATACCTACCACTTAAATCAAAAGAATATCCTACTAAAAAAAGCTGCAAGCAAAAAGACCTGTTTTGTTACAGCATTTTACTACTATTAATTGTATTTTAATAAACTGCTATGAGCCTTTTCATCAGGCAGGTCCACATTAGTGACTTTATGTAAACAAGGATACCTGGTGAACAAATAAGTTCCATTCACCATGCTACTCCTCTAAAACACAGAAATTATAGAAGTTGGATATTAGAGAACAAAAGTCAAATGCAGTCTGAAGATTCCAATTTTCAGTAGAAAAGTAGCTCTTCACCATCTCATAACTATATTACAGCAGCATGTTTTGCTCAAGTCAAGGTTGATACAGTGAGATATTTTAAAACCTCAAATGGTCAGTCAAAAGTTTTACTATTTACATCTTGACTGCTGTACATTTGCAACTTGAGCTCTTAAAAATTGTGTTCAATTTACCAACTGAATTTTATTTTAGGATGTTTGGTAAGATTTCTATTTCAAGAGGGTAATTTCCCAGCAAAGTTGTGTTGTAAGACATCCATGATAGCTGTGTTACCCAGGGAAGAATTTCACTTTAGTCAGTCACTGGTATTACTAACATACAGTGGCAAATTTTAGGCTCTGTGTCAGAACAGCAATTAAACCTGACTTTGATTAAATATACGATACCATCCAAACTGATTTAAATAGGATTGATACTAGCTGGAGTATTATTTTAATCAGGATCAGACCTTAACACAGAATGACAAACATCCAGGTAACCACAGTAAGGGTTTCTTAGTCTTAATACACAAACAGGTAAGCTTTATCAAATGGAGCTCCATCCTCAAGGCAGTATTCTGTCCCACTGCTTGCTGTAGGATGGAACATAAGCACACACTCAGCCTTCTCAGTACAAACTCTAGCTGTTTCCTCCAAGCTGCAGAACAAGATCATTCTCTCCCACTGACCCTATTACAGAAATGGCAACCTCCAGCAGGCAATGGGAGCTCTAGAGCTTTAATTTTTCAAACCACCAAGCAAGATTTTCTGCAGCTCATCTGTCAACACACTTATTCCTGAGACATTTGGGGTGACAAATGTGGTGGCCAAGAATTTACCGCAGCCTGTTTCCACTGCTAGTCCATTCACTTGGCTTCACTTAAATCCAAAGGACTCCACAACTAATATTTTCTTCTGGTTTAAATGAGTAATCTTTTACTTAATTGAATGTTAATTAAAGGTTCTAGAATACCAACACTGCAGACAGAAGTCCTCTCCAGAGGCAGCATAGCAAGCCACAACAGTTTTCCCCATGGCCTCTCCTTGCATTTATGAACTCTAAGCAGACAGGTTTTGCCTCTGGGGTAAGAGCACAGTTCAACAACTGTTTGGTCATCTCCTTCTGAGCCTGACATAAAGAACAGCAATTACTTCCAGCTGAGAATAAGACTGAGAGCTAGGCAGAGGTCATCAGTCTATTAGCTCAGCTCTAGGAAAAAAAGCTTTAAGATTATCAGACTGCAGTAAGATGGGATTTAACTAGTTCATGTGGAAAACAACACATATAACCAAAGGAAAAGGAAATGCAGCTGCTACTTATGACAAGAGTCATCAAACCATTACTGTTCTCCTTTTATTCTTGCCAGTTCCTCAGTCACTAACCACTTCCGATCCAGTACAACAGCTGTAATATAGTATATGAATACATTAATGCACCAGGGAGATGTCCTGTTTGGGAGAACATGTACTTCTACATAGCTAACTTAAATAATCTTTTTAGCTTTTCTTTTTGTTATCTCAGTTCTGATGACTTACAGATTTCACAGGAAGCCTATCAGCCAAGGCATGACTACACAAACAAAAAATCTCTATATTTCAGGGAAAGATGTAGGCCAGTTGTTTGTTGGAAAATGTACAGATGTAATCTGGCAATGCTCAAAGGTTCAACAATATTTTTTTTTTGTGATGTTTTTCTGTAGATACTCCGCTTCCACTGGAACTGTGGCCTTTTATGTAGAAATGTGCTGTAACTTCCTATGACGTGCAACATGCTACCAGACATGCCTTCCCTTTAACTCATCAAGTGTACCAGGCTGCTGCCCACCCCCTGATGTAAGGAATGTCACTAGGCATACTACATTAACCATTAACTCACTCCAGTGCTTGAGATCTCACCAAATTTCACAACTATCAAGGCTCACACTTCACTGTGTACTGCAGGGCAAATACTGCCATGGATTCGGGCCAGAAGAAAGCTTGCTTTACCCTCCCCACCCCAAAAAGAGATGTCTTAACAAGATTTTTAAATATGCTGTCCCAGAGTCTGCATGTCTCTGAATGCCACTTTTTGATTATGCTATACTTGAAATAATGAAGCAAGGAAGTTCAGGATATATCTATCATGACCATCAAATGATTCCAGAAGAGGAAAAAATGACACACACACCCAAAAAAAATTAGTCAAATTAGTCAAGAGCTTGTAATTTGTAACAAAGAAAGTCAGTAATAGAAAATATAATTTTCACTCTTTGCTCATCATCATAATAAATGCAACATTTGATCATTTTCTGCTTTGATAAATATTAAGGACATTCTAATAATATATTCCAGTGTGTTGCTGTTTTAATGTAATGCAGAAACAATCAGCCCATACTGAATATTCATCTACTCTACAACTTGACTACTTCAAAAGACAAAGAAAGTAAATAAGTAAACCCCATAACACTTTATTACAGTATACCTAAGCTATTCAGCACAACAGGGGTGAATAGTACTGAGAAGTTATGAACTTCAAAACTGTACAACCTCACTGGAATTTTACTATGCTAATTAAAATCATACTGGAAATCTGAACCTGTGAAAGAGACATTCACATATGAGAAACAAGGTATGACAAATTCCACTAATAAATTAGACAACAGAACACAAACACACAAAAATTTCATCACTGGTTGTTCACACCATAAGCCTCTCAAATCAATACCCAAGTATATTCCTTCCTCTCTTGTTTCCTCTCCAAACAGAATTCTTACCAACTCTCCTTCTGTCTCCTAATTATCCGTTTTCCTTTCCAGACTACCTGAACAGACTACAGGTTTTATTGAAATCATAGTGCAGGGTACTGGCAGTTCTCAAACTAATAGGTCAAGCAGACAGTCTTTCATGATTGAGCTCTTTGGCTTGTGTATTTTGCTAAATCAGTGTTCTGTAGCCTGATTATTTTTTTTCTTCTATGACTTCTATGGTTACTTTATTCCCCATTAGCAAGATAAAACAAAAGGGCAGGTAAAATATTTTAATGTCTTTGTTGTTCTAAGAGTGAAATAGTGCAACCTCTCAAATGCTGAGAATAAACTGTGAAAACATAACACTCCATAATTACTTCTGCAAATCTACCACAGCTTCATCAAGCAAATTAAAGGACAGTCCCTCTGACTACAAACAGGTGAAAGTAGGAAGAAAATAGAGCTTTGGCTCTTTTCCTGAAAGTGGTTTATTGCATTAATTAGTGACTCCCTCAATTTGTCTCTCTATTTGATCCTTAGTCATTTGTCCGATACAATGAAGGAAAAGAAACTCAGTATCAAAAGATATACTGTTTTACTGCAAATTTAACTATTGCTTGTTAAGTAATAATTATTATCAAGTAATAATAAACTATTATTTATTGTAAAAATTCTTTCTGCCTCTGGTGCCTCCATCACTGGTTGCATTTCAGAGGTGAAAGAATCTCAGGGTCAAGGCTAGTTCAGCTTACACCATAACTTCACATAGACACCAAACAGCTGTTGCAAATTTAACCTAATAATACTGACACCACCATTTCAGAGTTCTGGCCTTGTTATTTATAAGGATAGTATTCATTTATTTGTTTTTAAAATCTATTACAAGAGTAGGAGATCAAGGAAATGCAGTTAATAAGGTACAAATTTTTAGTGAAGCCTCTAATTAAATCATATAAAATTTCACTCTCAGAATTAAACAAATCTTAGTTCTGAATGCCATAATATGGGAAAAAAATGACTACAAATTAACTTTAAAAAAGAAAAAATGTAACAAATAAGCATCTATGATAAGATGACTGCATTTGTGGATGAGGGGGAGCAGGGCATACCATTACCTCAACTTTAGCAAGGCTTTCAAGCACTCTCCCTTACAATATTTTTGTACCCAAGTAGGGACATTGCTGTCTGAATAACTGAATGGTTAGATGGGTGAACAGCAGGGGTCTACCCTGAGATCATCCTGTTTGACATCTTCATTGACAATCTGGAGGACATGATGGAACAAACAGGTTTTTATCAAGCTTGCAGATGACACTAAACTGGTGGAAACCTGTCAACATGTTTGAGACAGCCCTCAGCAGGCTGAGGGAAAGGACTAACAGAAACTTCATAAAATTCAATGAGGACAAACGGAGGGATGTGCCTCTGGGAAAGAAGAGACTCTTGCACCAATGAAGGTAGGGACTGACTGCCTGGGAACCAGCACTGCTGAAAAGGACCTGTTGGACAAGGAGAGGGTTGAACAGCACACCAGCCAGCAGTGTGCCCTGTCAGCAAAGGCGGCCAACAGCATCCTGGGCTGTATTCACAGAAGCAGAGTCAGAACAGCAAGGGAAATGATCACCCCCTCTACTCAGAACACTTGTCAGACCATATCTAGATTCTGAATCCAGTTCTGAGCTCTCCAGTATATGAAAATGTGGTGGGTTGACCTTGGCTGGACACCAGGTACCCACCAAGCTGCTCTATCACTCCCCTCCTCAGCAGAATAGGTTGGGGGAGGAGAAGAAAATAAGATGGAAAAAAAACTTGTGGGACAACATAAAGGCAGTTTAATGAAAGCAATAGCAAAAGTTGCGCACATGGAAGCAAAGGGAAACAAAAGATGTTATTGTCTGCTTCCCATCAGCAGGTGATGTTCAGCCGCTTCCTGGGAAGCAGGGCTTCAGTGTGCATATCAGTTACTCTGGAAGACAAACGTCATAACTACCTACCTCTTCCTCCTCCTTTCTTTTAGCTTTTATAATATGATCAGGTGTCATATGGTATGGAATATCCCATTGGTCTCTTTGGGTCAGCTGTCCTGGCTGCATCCCCTCCCAAGATCTTGGCCACCCCCAGCCTGCTGGAGGAGGATGGAGAGCCAGCCTGGATGCTGTAAGCACTGCTCAGCAGTAGCAAATACACCGGTGTGTTACCACCACCCTTCCAGCTACCAATACAAGTGCAGCGCTATGAGGGCTGATATGGGGCTCAGCCAGACCCAATACAGAAAGACATCAATAAACTGCAGCAACTTCAACAGAGACCCACCAGGATGGTTGGGGGCTGAGCACTTGCCCAGCAAGGAAAGGCAAAGGGAACCAGCCATGTTCAGCCCGCACAAGAGACAACTTTGGGAGGAGCAAACAGCAGCCTGCCAGGGGAGGAAGATGGAGTAAGAAGTGCTGTTAGCTGCCAGCACATATATAAACAGAGTAAAAGCAAGAATCATGACCTTTCTCCAGAGGCAACAGCACTTCTGTGCTGTACAGCAGCCATTCTCCTCTCTGCTACATGACTGAGGTGGAATATCTAAGACAGCAAATCATACAAGAGTGTCTTGGAAATACAGCTCAACTTAGTCACTCTCTGTGTGCTTATCTCCTGTGAAATCAAGCCAATAAAGGACTTGTGATAAAGACTCCAAAACAAAAAGCCATCAGCAATTAACAAAATTTATATTGGTCCTACAGACAGGCACAAAGATTTTTTTGTATTCCGAGTACCAACTCCTAACACCCTGCCGTACATCTATGAATTCACAGCCAAACATGCACAGGCCCGCCCTCAGACAATAATAGGCCCCAAAGTTCATTACCAGAAGTTTACCTTTTTCTTCTAAAGTAGTTTGCTGTTCCTCCCTTTCCCAGAGTCCACATTCAAACCAGGACTGGGACTTCTTGCCCCATACACCTGCCTGAAAAGGCAGATACTTGTTGTTCTCGGGTCTGCTGATCCCCTAGTGGGGTGTGTGACAGAGCCTGAACTAGTTGTACCTGCAAGCTGTAGCAGGTCAGACAGCCACTCCCCCATTACTATGGTTGTGAGACACACAGACCAGTTACTGCAGCCCGGCTCCAGCACAGTACCTGACCTAAGAGTCCCAGGAGTTTCCTCAAAAGCTGGTTTCTGTTCAGTTACTTTCATTGACTACAACAGCTTGGATTCCTTCACTTCTACGCACAAGTTCACCTCCCTCCTACCACGAGTAACGTACAAATTTCACTTTTCCACAACCAGGGAATAAGGGGGGTAAGCAAAGCTACTCCAGTCCACCCATGGCTCAGTGAAAACATCGCTGCA
Organism: Falco rusticolus; assembly: GCF_015220075.1. Lineage (NCBI taxonomy): Eukaryota > Metazoa > Chordata > Aves > Falconiformes > Falconidae > Falco > Falco rusticolus. Next base: position 54,175,390 of record NC_051193.1, on the reverse strand, counting down.
GCTTTTCCACTCACTCTGTGCTGTGGCACACGGCCTCAGAAGACACAGATGTTCTTAGAGACTTGTTGTAAAGATGTTCTTGGAGGCTAAGCTTCCCCTTTTCCCCAGAAACAAGATCCCACTTCAGCTCACCAAGACCCTCAGCTACCCTTGCTACTGGAAAAGGCAGTAACTCATCTCTCCAAGCCCAACCTCACTCCCTCACACCACCCCCCAGCAATCACAGTAGCCAGCTGGGCACCCTCAGGGCTCACCACTTAGCCCTGCCCTTGCCACTCACTCCAAGCACAACACCTGTGCAACAGCCAGCCACAAACATTTAGTCAGAGACAGGACCTCACGTGAAATCACTAGTATTTATTAAATTTTGCCATTTCTGTCTCTTCTATAGAAAATCAGACTTAGGCAAAATTTCCTCCCTACTGTGATTTGTTCTTACTTAGCATTTTATATAATAAAAAGAATACTCGGGCAAAATTTGTGCAGGCTACTCATGAATGTAAAATAGACAAAAGATAAAAAGTAGAAATAAATAGCAACCAAGCCTGGGACTTGGCTCATGATCGTCAGCTGTTCTGCATTCATTGGGGAGTACTCAGAGGAGTGTCAGATATAAGAGGGATTTTTTGAGTGTGTTTGCACTTGTACCTGTTAGAGAGATGCTCTTTTGTTTCCCAAAAATGACTAAATATCTTATAGATATCAACATTTCATATAGCAAACCTGCTCTTCAGGCACTGTGTGTCTTTAACACCAATTAGGGTAGGGCTTTGCCACCTGTGGTGTTTATACTGTTTGTTGGCCTGCTGTTACTATTGTGCACCACAGTGAAACGTGCTTTTCTCACCAGGTTATATGCAATTTTGCAATAGCATACTACAAACTTAAGCAAGGTTATATAGAAATAAATGCCTCCTACAGGTATGACCTATATCTGTCATAAGTTCTGCCCATGCACATAATATTGTAGTAAGGTTCCCGTAAAGAGCCAGAGGACTCTGAAGCACACTTTCACATTGTAATGACCTTTCAGAATTAAATCCTAGTGATCCGATATTTGAGAATTCATGGTAGGGGTCTTCAGCTAGTGTCCACCCCTGTGGTTCCAGTGAGCTCTATAGAAAGCACCCGAGTCCCCAAGAAACAATTTGAAAAGCTGTTAGGACCATTCAAGACACAATGCAAGCTCAACATGGTGATGAAAATAGTTTTAGAAAACACGAGTGCTTTGGAAGACCAGTGTTTCTGGGTCTCTATCTATTAGTCTTTTTCCATTTGATCCATCTTTTTACCCTTTTCCATCCCCTTTCCTCCATTTTTAGCCTTTCTGCTTATTTGTTTCCCCCTTCCTTTGCTCACTAATTTCTCGCAGCCTTCCCTTTTCTACCAGCTGCTTCCCAACAAAAAGTGACACAAGATGGGAATCCTAGATGACACAGACATCTTTAATCCTTCTCTTGCTAATTCATGGAACTGCACAGAAAGAAAAATCCACACTTCTATTCTTGCCACAAATTGTCTAACTTTGAAGAAACACTAGATCTTAACTTTCTCATTAATTGTTCATGCTAACTACCATGGTTTTTTCTTCCCATTTATATAATTCAGATAAAGTGTTTGGTCCTGCTTTCTATCAACAGAAATAAGACCAGAGATTTCCTTCCATTTGTATTTCCTCCTGATGCATATTCTCAACACCTTCTTTCACCTTAGCCCTTAGCCCAGATATTTTGCATTCTTTTTATAAAGATTAAAAAAAAAAAAAATTAGTAACCCTTTTGTTCAACTCTGTAGACACTGCTATTGTGATGTAACATAAAATGTTTTCCTGGAATTCAAAAGCTTGCCATTCCTAGATGATCCAATGCAATGATGTAACACCATGGATAACTCATTTTCAATATCTCTCTCTTCCTAATGTTTTCAGAACCATCTGGCAGCTGTGACTGGCATGATCTGACATGAATAAACTTAAACAAAAGCTCTGTTACCCCTTCGTATTTCTCGTCACTTCTTCCGTCAACAGGGTAAGAGCAAGACATATGCTGTAAATGCTGAAGCTCCATTATCATACCTTACAGCTTTGGCAGCCAAACCTGCAACTCATGTGGTAAATAGTGAATGAACAGCTGTTGTAAACTGTTCCTAAACAACCCACCAGCTGTGGGTGTCACATAAGTAGGTGAATACTCAGCTGAAGTCTCTCTTTAGTACTGGATGCAGTCTTTGTTCAACAGCTGCAAACACTTCACAAAATCAGAAAAATCAGCCTGTTCATAGGAAGCTGGCAAGCAGAAAACAGGACTAAAATCACTACATTAAGAACATACGTAACGCTTACTGTTCACAGGATGAAATCACAGTCAACAGAGCAAGATCCCTTCTGTGTTCCTCTGTGGTCCTGGTTGTTTTTGATGAGTAGAGTTTAAGTTCTTACCAATATCCAGTCACCTATTACATTTGTGAGAAGATATCATTTACCATTGTTTTATCTCCGTTAATTTGGTTGGAAGCAATAGGAGACAAACTCAGAATGTCTGGCAAGAAGATCTGGCTCTTGTGTCCTTGACACTTTCTTTTCTGCCAGCATAGCTGTCTCAACAGAGCACAAGCATACATGTAGGAAAGGGCTACGTTACACACATGTGCAATCAAGTCATATCACACTCCAGGATGAATGTCATCCACACTGCCCTAACTGCTTGGATTAGAAGGCTCTTAAGACATGGACTATTTAATTTCTCATGTTTGTAAAATATTTAATAAAGCAGAGACCCAAGTAGTGCCAGATTGTATCAGTTTTGTGAAGCCTGTAGCATTATATTCTTTGTTGCAGTCATTTTCATGCAACTGACATTTTTTTCTTGAACGCTGTTATAATAGTGCAGTATCAATCAATTAATATAAATAAGATGAACAAGAGTTTTGAATATCTGGTGCTATATGTTCACTTCTAAGATATTAATGTGTCCAACCTACAATACAAACAGGTTTTTTTAATATCCATAATTATGCTAATGGAAAATTTGTTGTAATTACTGTGTGCTGGTGTCCTACAGAGGAAACTGTTTTCACTAGCATAGCTTATCTGAACTATCTTTGGTGTCCCTTTTTATCAGTTCTGGCTCCAAATCCTCATCAAATTCGAGGATTATTTCCAGACAGAATCCCAAAACCTACAGAATAAGTCATAATGAAATAAAAAGTTATCCAGCAATTATAGTTCTTGATACCTAACATTATCCCTTAAAACAGTAATTTCCTGTTGAAACTGCTGAACTTTGCTTCTCTGAAGACTCAAAACAGGTTTTCTCCTAAGGTGACAGTTTAAATTGTAGTTATCACAGTATTCAAAACAAACATACAGGAATACTGAAGTCCTATGCTCCTTTACAGCTGATCCATGTTAAAAAATAAATAGTCAATAAAATACAGAAAATTTATCATTGTCATTTGCATTATCATATATGTTTCGATGCCAGGACCCTTTTGATATTTATCATTTAATAAAACAGAATGACAACACTATATGCCAGTGAAAGCATACAGACTTTGGAATGGTTAGGTTATAATTGTGTTTATTCATTTTAGCATCATCCTGGGACATTAGCATTTAAAAAACAAAAGTTGGGGTTTTTTTTTCATATATAGCAAATCATATCACTGCAGAAAAGAGGAGTCCCTGCACAGGAAGATTGGATTGATTTGTGGCTCAAGAATGATTGCCAGAATATTCAAGCTCTTTAGCTTGTAACCCAGCTGTAACCCATGGTCAAGATCACCTGCAAACTTGCAATGTAAGTGTCATATAAGTGGGCTCAAGATGAGTCTGGGGGTCCCCCATGTATGACACAAGCATGGCGATTTTAGCAGTTGATGGAAGCAAAACAGACCAAGAGTGATCACAGCAGACAGAGCTGGAAATGTAATCCAGAGCTCTTGGGTCCCTTCCAGCATCTTGTTCGCTAGGACATGTTGCTTCCAACAAACATGGACCAAGTCATGATTAACAAGCTGTTAGCAACAGAATTGTTGGGTATCTGTAAAAGCAAGCATAAGATTCAATGCTATTATAAAGAATAAAATTAATAATTTTGAGATTTAAACCAATCTCTTTGTTTAATCTTGCTTAGAGTTTATGACAGGTTGATGAATGCTCATGGATTGTTTACTGTCAATAGCCACAGCTAATGAATAATCTCCAGAGTTAACAGTAACCTGACATCATCTTTGGTCTGGTTTTCTAGAGAAGGGACAACTTCAAGATAATATCAAGTAAATATCAAGATATTTCACTGTCTGTCTGCACTTTCCCCAGGAACTTTTGACCCTTCTGGCCACCTTCAGCTAAGTTTGAACACCGAGGGGACATGTTTAAAAACAGATGAATTTTTACAAAATTCATTAAAGTGGGTAGAAGAGAGATACTCAAATTAGTGCCCTGGGAAACACCAGTAAGCAGAATTCAGCTATTTTGTATTCTTCTTGTCAGCAGATAATGAGCCAGTCAGCAGAGGGTTTGAGACCAAAATATTCAGCATGTGTAGTCACTAGTCTGTGGGATGCTCTAAGGAATGCAGGAGAATCTAAGATTATTTTGGTGTTAAGGATTAGGTTATAAATGTAGACTAGAACATAAACCTACATGAAATTGTACTTCCTTAATTTCACTGCTTATACAGAGTTTTTGTATTCCTTTCATAGTGGCAAGACTGTGCCAAGTAATTTTTCCAAGAGAAAAAAAGAGAGAAGGTCCCAGCCTCAGTGATTTCCCAAGCTAGAAAATAACAGCAACATCACAGATATCAGTTTGGTTTAGAATGAGATAAATAATGGAAAAGTAAAGTTTTCCAGTGACAATCATTAACTGCTATTTCTATTCTATCACTGTACATTCTGCTTCCTATTTTTTTCACCTTTCATTCTGTTTTAAACAAACCACTCAAAGCTTTCTAAAATAAAAGTAAATAAGTCAGCAAACTTTCCACTTCTCTTTTTTGTTCTGTGTAAATAAACTTGAACTTTAGCAACAGCAACTTTCACCTTATTTGGCCTTCAGATAACTCTTTTCAGTTTCCCCAGCTCACTCCAAGATGACCTTTGCAGTCAGTCAGGAAATGTCTAGAGATTATGAGCAGTCAGTTTCTTTGATGCCCTGTAGAGTTGGTGCCAGTGGCAGAGAACACTTATATTTTATTTTAATCAATCTTCAGGGAAAGAATGAACATTTTTAAAAGGGAGATTACATGCCCAGTCTTGCCTTTTTTACAGGTTTAACTTCCAGTGACTACAATAGAATGCTGTATGAGCATAGGAATGAATCTTTACATATAATTCACACTATGCAGGAATTTTTTTCAACTTCATACAGGAAACTCCTAAGAGATTAATACAGACCAAACCAGAAATTAAGTGGTATAAGCCTGCCCTTACATATCATACCTCTCTTACTATTGTTGCTTTCTTACCAGAGCAACAATAGAAACTACCTTTCTGAGCCTGTTGTTTCTCCCACATCTCACAGGTCCACATTTATTACCTTGTGCTCCGTGCCTCCTCTTGCAAAAGTTATGGATTTACAGAGTTAGGGCAATGCCAGTTTTTCTCCAGGTAATAACCTTGCTGTTTAAAAATCTCCTTCCCTGTATCCTTGTGTCCTATATGTAGGAAAGGATTGTGCAGTTGGTCCATGTGCAGAGCTCCCGTTGTCATCACAGGGACTATCATACATAGTTCATATGCAGGATCAACTTGCTAATCCTAAGGAAAATGAGAACTAGTCTGTATCTATGCAATTTTTCTTACTGTTGGACAACAACCAAAATAAAAATCTTGTTGCTACTACTGTTTTATTTATCTATGCAATACTATTTCAGGACATAAAAATCCAGAATATTTTAACAGCTCTATCAAAAGCAAGTTTTTGCTTCTGATGTGAGGAAGCCTTTCTCACAGATGTCACTGGTTAGTTTACCTAACGTACGCCTTTAAATACAGAAGTGGTACAAATTCTGAAAACAATTTGCGGAGAAATTTTATGATTCAGCAGAAATGCTTTAAACTTAACATTGGTATCAGAGTTCCGATAGTTTTGCTCTCAAATAAAAACAGCAGAGTAGTTAATACAAATATTAGTCTTAATGGGGAATTAATAGTTGTTGGTATAAATAAAGTATACGGCACACATTCATCTTTTCCAGTAAGTCAAGGGGATCAAAATTATGAAAAGCCTGACCTTTAGTCTGAACTATAGGGATTTGCTAAATCTCCCACCTGAATTTGAAATATTCTCATCAGGTTTGTCCTTCTACTGCTCCAGAGTTTTTCTGTATATTAGGTTTTGGGGGTTTTGCCCTAGTTTCTCACCAACACCTACCCTTCTTACCTAGGCCAGTCTGTTACCCTGTTTCATATAATGAAGAAATATCTTCTGTGAGTCTGGAATTGACCCACTTGTAAGGAAGCTCTTGGTCCTTATCTTTTATACTCACATGCCCCTCTGCTGACACTCAGCTCTCTGCTCTGTCCTCTGGGCAAGGCAGTATGTAAAGTGCTGGTAAAAGGATTAGCTGATGAAAAAAAATCCTAGCCAGCAGTTTGCAAGCATACAGCATTCGTGCATACCACCATGAAGGCTGGGTCCCTAGACAGGGATATATCTCACCTAGATATTGCTATCTCAAAGGGGGCCAATTAGCTTCGGTTTGTCATCTAGGCATCCTCTGTGTCAATAGGGAGATGAAAGTCATCTGAGCAAGGCAAGTCTGTCCACCTATCTTAGATGCCTGCCTTCGAAGGATATCTCATCCACCTCCCTCCATGGACAACAGATGCCTGGTGGTAAGATAGCTAAAATTAGGCACTACAGGGTTAAAAACAGAACAAGTCCAGACTTTCAGACTTCAAAGAGGGAGAAGAACAAGCATCCCAGAAAAAGAGCAGGTTGTGTTAAGGATCGTTCTTGCACTTAGTGTCAGTGATTGCATTCCTAGACTTAAACCTTCAGAGCTGGACAGCAGAGGAAACAAACAACACATATTTCACTGGAACTGCATGGGGTGGGTGTACACACATTAAAAGAAACTGAAAAAACATATGGTCCATGGGAGCCAGGAAAGCCATCTGCAGAGGAAGTGTACAAGAGAGCATGTGAAGCAGCAAGCGGCAAACACTCCTGAAGAGCCGCGCGTGTCTCGCACAGCAGCACATGTGACACAAACCACATGAAAGAGGCCCAGCGTTCTCTGCTGTCAAAACTGCCAAAACAAGCAGACACAGGGCAAGCGGGAGCAACAGCATGGTCACAAGCACACACTGTAGATACACTGGTAGAAGGGGAATGTCTGAACTGCAGCAAGCAGACAGAAAATCATAGTGGAGCTTTGAACTCCAAAGTAATTCTTGCCATCCAAAGCTAGGTTCACTTTTATCTTCTTCTATTTGCTGATGTCTGAACTATATTGTAAGATCTTTGTGTTTGGTTCATGGCTGGGAGTTCCAAGCAGAGCCTAACAAATCCAATTTAATAATAATGCCCTTTCTTGAGAGAGAAAGCTTGCAAAGCCAAACTAGAAATTGTTAGGAGCAATGTTTTCATGCTAGTTCAGCGCATCTAATAGTTCCACTTGAAAAGAAAACAAACAAAAAGTCAACGATGCTTTTGAAAGCCTAGGAAAAAAAGCAGCAAGGTTTTTTCTTTTTCTTTTCACTTCTGGGGTTTGGGGGAAGGGGGGGGAGGTGGTTATTTTGTTTTCTTGGGTTTGGGGCTTTTTTTGCAGGTGTGGGAGGGGTGTCAGTTCTTAGATTGGATGCTACTTCATCTGATCCTGCTCATCCATCAGAAAGCATTGCTGCTGTTGTTGTCCTGGTGTTATCATGGAAGTAGAACCTGATACCAAGGTGAAGTTTTAATCACTAAGGCTCTGGAAAGAACTTCTGAAACAAAATCAAAATAGTACAACTAGCTGGTATTTAGAAGATACAGTACCTTTCTTCCTAAAGACTTCATAGGATTTGATATTAAAATCGCTATGTGACTTGTCACTAAAATGATGTGCCAGAATACTCGTTAAGTTCCAGCACAAATATATCTGGCACACCGAGTGTAGTTATAATACACCAACACTAGGGAAGAAATCTTATTTGCAGCAGCCTCTGCTGCTATTTTTGCACACGTTTGACTCCTGTACAATTCCTTTCCTACATACTCTCATGGAAGAACAGAATTAGTTCACAAAAGTACTCCTGGAAAGTCTCTGTCAAGATCCCACACAATAAGTTGAGAGCGTGTCCTTAGCTTGCCATTATGGAAAGACCCTTGTAATTCATTCTGTTCAGATTTTAATAAGAGGAAAATTCAGTGTTTAGTAACTCCTCATCTGAACATGGCTTTGTTTTCTGACTTGATACAGTAGGGGAAATTATACCTTTACAAGTAATAGAAGAAATTGTAAAGAAAAATGAACACTTGCTTTTGTGTTTATTTTATGAAGATACGTCATAAAGCTAAAAGAAAGATTTAATTCTTGCTTTTCCTCAAAGTTTAATTTGTGAAACAAATTTGCTTATTAGGTAAGGCTTAAAAAAAATATTATACTAGTCTGCGCAGTGGCATTTTGCTCTGTGCTGCCTGTTCTTCCAGTCATTGCATAACGAGGGACCAGCGCACCTGATGCTCAGAGAAGGATGTCTTCAAGCATAGTTTAACAGTGGTACTCAGACTGTAAAGACAAGTAGCGTTTAAAACTGAATGCAGAGCTTAAATGCAACAGAATGTAGGGCTTGGAATCCTCCAGAATAAATTTCTCTCTTTTCGAAATCAAAGAAATGAGACATTATGTTTACTTCTGTTGGCTGCCAAACTGAGTAAATGCTGAGGTGCCTGGTTTTATCCCTTATGCAGATCCTCAGTACACACAAACACTCATGTTGACTGGAGACTTCCACAGATCTGTGCTACAGATCCTGAGTAAAATTCTTACCCCTTGTTATGTTTGTTCTAGCATCAAACATGACACACTGTGGTGACAGCAGAGTGCTCCCCTCAGCATCCCAGCTCTGCCTCCACTGTGGGACTCCGTCAGCAGCCTCATCCCAGGCTTCAAGAGAGGCTGCAGGGAGACTGGCCTCTGACTATGACTGCTACTGTAACGATTCCCCAGGAGAAAAAGTCCTTCCTTGCTTTCTTTTGAATATTTTTCATTTGTCATAGAGGAGTTCACTAAGCAGCACCAAAAATATTAGGATCAATACAAAATGTAAAAAAAATCTCGGATCCCAAAAGAAATTCAATACAAGAATAATCAGTGACAGGTTTAAAAAGTGAAATGACTTGGCAGGGAGGGATGTCAGAAATATAAAGAACATATTTCTTTGAATAAAACATCAAGTATCCATTGCTTGGTTTACAATGCTTACAACGTACTTCTGTTCTAAGAAGTGACTGTGAATTCTTACCATGGCCTTACACTGTAAACTTTTTATGGGAATATATTAATCGTCCTTTCTGTTTACTTTGCTGACTCTCAGAAATAGCCAAAAGTAACCATAATCAATACCACCCCCACCCCCCATCCCATCCTTGTAACCACAGTGATAAACATATTTCAGTACCTCTTAGAATATACCCAAAAGATAAAATCTGTACGTGCACCTGGTCTGGCCACTCACTGCTCCCTTCACTGTTAGTATGCATGTATCTTTTCTGGAAAGAGAATTTTTCTTGGAAGAGCCTGGGCAGCCCCACATCTGACTGACTGCCAGTAAACATTTTCTTCTAGTCTCAAAAGTTGATAGATTTTAGTTAGAAGAAATACCTGCTTATTCAATTAGCACAAAACCACTCCAAAAAACACCAAAACTTGACACACACACAAAAAACCCCACTCAAAAAAAATCACATCAGCATGGTTTGCAGTTTCTCAAATGCATGTATGTTTACAGTCAATGGGATAAGTGTCATTAACATCTGAGTAGTGTACACAGAAGACTCTATACTGTAAATTGTAGCTTAGTGTATCCCATTTAACAACCTAACCTCAATCCAATTATTTAATGAAGCACTAATATGAATTTTATTTAGATTTTCCACTTCCAGATTCTCCTCATGCAACATCACCCATCAGAGAGTCAAGAAAAACAAAATGGCCAATACGAAAGCATCATTCTGCAAGTACTTCATCATCTCACAGATTGTGAGGGGATTAACAACTGAATGGGGTAGTAGGCAACTAGTGAGAGCACAACAAAGGGGAAGTTTACACTGCTGAGAAACCTGACAAGAGTGATCAGGTTCCTGCTTCATGACATATTCTCTAGCACCATTACCGAGGAGTAGAGTAAAATTCAGGCCAGTAAAAACAGGATGCTGAACTAGGATGAAGCTGCATAGAACCACCATTGATGTGCCTTTGCAACACTCCTTCCCCTTTTCCATCCTTGGTAGCCAGATGCTGGACCTATATTATCAACAAGCTTTAAAAGTTCTCTGGACTAAATATTGTCACAACCTATGCAGAAAATATTTCCTAGGCCAGTGATATTTTTTTGAATTGTTGGCTCCTTCTGAGAACACTGTAAAGCTAGTGCTAGCTTAAGAAGCAGCATGATGGCATACATGTATTTTCACAAGTCCTCTTGTTTTTCTCTTCCACAGTTGATGACAGAATTTAGTTTGTATCTTTAATACCAGTTTTCCATACACCCAGCAAACTACACTAATACCAGCTTTTGCATGCTTGCTTACATTTATTTGTTCCCAAGATAAATCTTTCCTGGCTTGCACCTAGAATGCAGCAAGTGTTTTCTCACCCAACATAAGGTTGTTGATCCCTTTACAATGACCTAGACAATTCCAGTTTGTTCTTGTTGGCATACCAACAAGGTGTATCTCCCTAGATCTTTCCTCCCCACAGTCATTTCCTCCATCTCTTCCCTAGATACTTAGAGTCAGGCCAGCTTTGCACAGAATATATCCACATCCTCTGTGCCTCAGCTTTGACCTCCACAAACGGCACCAGAACTGGTCCTCCATTCTGCTCCCCCTCTGTTTACATGTTTAACTCAACACCGTTACAATGCTGTGGTAACTCATCCCATATGGGCTCCCATCACAGACCACAGAGGAGCAACTTGCAGAGATACTGGATCCATTCCTTTGCGATAGGTGCACTTACACTTACATGGGTCATTTCCAGAGACATACCTTTGGGGCTGGTATAGAGAAGGCTAGATGACATTCAGGTGGATTTTAGAGCACCATGGAAGAGCTGGACCTCTTCAGGTGGGGAAGAGAGTCAAATTGTGGTCAAGGATTTCTACCCCAAATTCAGAGTCTTCCCCTCTGTTTTGTAGCAGCTGACCTAAAGGAATGTCTCTTTATTCAATTTTACATTAAAAAATCAGTCCTGAGTGGTTAGAATAGTATCTATTATTTTTGCAGCAATATGTTGCATGCTGCTTTGAAAGATTAAAAATACACAAAATTTGAGCAAAATCTTTGAAAGCAAAATATCTGCACAACACTAAGATTCTGCAGTAGAACAATAACCATTTTCATTGTCAGAAGTCCGCTCTCATGAAACAAACAAGGAATCTTTTAGCTTTTGCCACTGGCAATGAAAAAATAGCATTTTTCAAATAAATATGCACAAAATGGCCACACTGTGGTCTGACCCAAAATCTGAGGCAGATTTGAATCTACATTTTTGAAAGACTTCCAGCTACATCTGAATTGATACTCCTAAAATATCCAGTTTTCAAAAAAACCTACCCCAGTTTCAAAGGAAGTGTTGTGTGTATGACTTGGTTCTAGAATAAAACAGTTTTTTAAAGCAGAAATCATTGATGTTGGTCTAGTAAAGAAGAAATACAGTCAAGATAGCAATCATTATCACTTTTCATATTTGACTAATAAATTATATTTCTGCAATTATTTCTTTTCTAATGTAGGTACTACAATCTTGTACAGGACTATTGGGCTTTAGTCACTCTACAGAAGCTTACAGACAGCCAATACATTAGGCACCCTAATAGCCGTTAAATGTTCCATCCCTCATACATTCACACAGCTATACAGTCCTAGGGAATCAGCCATAAAGCCCTGTCCCAGTGTCATCAGGTCAAAGTTTCTGAATTGAAGGGACTGAAATCTCAGTTGGGAAGCCTAAATGAAGTTTAATTCACCACTCACATTATAAAATGCATTATTATTCAGGCAATATTAAACATATATTTACATCCCCTAGATGAGGCTAAAACTTATTTATATAAGCTACTTACCATCTGTTAAGCTAAGAAACAGGAGAGAAAGAGAAGGAAAGGGAGAGGGACTATGAGAGACAGAGAAAAATAACAAAAAGGAGGAACAGGGGGGTGGGGGGGGTGGAGACAGATATCACACTACTTCTGCAAGACAGCGAAGTACTTAAGAAAGGGAGAGTGAGACATTATTTACAACAAGAAATGTTCATAGATAAGAAAAAATAAATGAGTCACAGTGACACAACATGATGGAATTTAATCCAGCTGTTTGTGTCCTATGGCAACCCCAGATAAGCAATATCAGAAAGATGAATTAAGAAATCCAGATGGCAATAAATATTATTCTCATCAATAAAGATGCCAAAAGCACTTTTGACATATAAATATTATTTTACTGTGTTCCTAACCTTTGGCTATTACACTTTAAAGTGAAAGGTTGGACAAGACACTCTTGATCTCTTTTCTTAAGTCACTTCACATGGTACTCTTACTTTTTCATATATTTGTGTTAATCCCCTCCTGCAGATAAAGCAACATATGTAGGTACATCCTTTATTTTATTATAAATCCTCAAATCTAGTGGCTTTAAAATGCTACATAGGAGCAATTTTCAACAAATACTCTCTTTTTGTAAAGTGGTAAAAGCACAGTAATTGTGTAGCACCATTCTAGAATCCAAACACTTTAATGGACATTCTGGTCAATTTTTTGATCTCTTTGGAACCCTCAAAACATCTGTCTGGAAATGATAATTTCCCTCAACGTTATGTGAGAAACTAAGGAAATATTTTCTGTTGTGAAAGCTAAAAATCACAAACCAAATCAAAAAACGAATGACTCCCATTCAATCAAAATCAGAATTTATAGTTTTATAAAATTGTATTTAATAATAATTTTAATAAGAAAATAAAAAACATCTCTGACCAAATTCAGAACTAACAGTGATGTTTTCCATTATGAAAAGGAGAAAAATTCCTTTCTTTATCATCTACTAGAAAAGTATACACTGAGCTAAATAGTATCTACTCACATTTGTTTCAGAGATAGCACTGGATATTTTCTTCCCTGCAATGTTATTCAAGTACTTTTTAGATATCATTTTGTTACCAATAAAATTAATGGATAATTAGCAATTATGAAAAGCTTTGGAAATGCATAAAAAAAAAAAGAAAAAAAAAAAAAGAGCACAATTTAAAACTAAGCCATCCTAAGCTCTGGTGTTTCCTAACAGGTATTCAACTTCTTAACTCCAGGTGTTGACGTACGGGCAAGTGGGAGTTATGCATAGAAATCAGTAGATTAGTAGCTCACCTGTGGATGTGTCATGTTCTTCCAGGCATGAAAATAAATCACTTTCAGAATGCCCTCACTTGCCCATCACGTAAATCTTTATCATAAGCCTTATTTTAAAGAACAAGTGGGCATGAATAGGTGCTCAGTTTCAGCACCAAAAGTAAAAATTCAGTACAGGGAAAAATAGCTGCCTGTACCGTCTGTGCCACTAAAAAAGGGGAAAAGTACTGCTATTCCTAAATTCCAGCTCCTATAAGAAACATAGGTGTGCCTGGTAGTTACGGCAAAATATTACTGTGGAAAGCCAAAAGACTTTCAGCGAAGGCTGCCAAAGCTCACACGCTGCACAAGTTAAAATGAAACAAGACACCTCATTGCTCACAGCAGCAATGTGGTGGCATTATTATTTAAAGACAGGTGAAATAATAAATTGCAAACTGAGAAATTACATCAAAAAATGCATCAAAACCACTTGTTTAAATAATAAATAAAAACAGAAATAATTGTAGGCTTGTAGTCTCTTCCCTACTGGAAATCCTCTAAAGGGAAATACCTACCTCTGAAATATGTACGTAGGACTGAGAACTCTCCAGTGACAGCAAGCAGTACATTACCATCTTTACTCAGTCATCTGCATGTAATTTCTTCTGCCTAGCTACTACATAGCTAAGATAAAACAGCAGAGGCATGCATCGTGGAGATATACCACAGAGGTGGCAGTTCAGATCTAGCTACAGAGCATGTCATGTGCATTTAGCAAGCCCTGGTCTTCGCAGAAAAAATATTAAGAAATTAATTGAGGGCGAAGTGCACAAAACTAGTACAAGCCTGTCTTTCTTTTGGCTAGTCTGTAGTAAAAGTGCCGAAAGATAAACAGAGAGCTCTGTATGGTACCTGAAGATGTAAGAGCTCTTTAGATGGCTTCCAGCAAACTGATCCAGCATTTAGGCATCTGGGTAAAAGGAAGCTGAAGGATATTCTCAAGAATGGGCCATGTTTGCCGTTAGTATGAATCCGTACCGTTCTGCTGAGGTCAGTTAAAGCACACTGATATTCATAGAGGAAAATTTAGTTAGATTCAGTCTGATGAGTCTGTCACATCAGAGTTTTCTCCATACAGACCAGTGCCTAAAAGTGATCTCCTTGGTGAAGGACAAGATACAGTCAACTTTATAGGAGGAAATGCAAAGTATTTTCTATGGAAAAAATTAGTAACATCACAATGCATCACTGTAATTTCCTACCCTTCCCAGCTGGACATTTTATATTTGGAAGCTTTCTTTTGACCTGGTGAGCTATCTAAATGCATCTAGAATCATCTATTCCTTTTAAATTGGGGTACATTTATCTCTCGGTTTTAAATGGGCATCTGGATGTAAGAAACTCTGTTGTGTTATATCTCCTGAAGTGCTTACAAAGGGACTTCAAAGCATTCACCAAAATTACCCTTAGTTTTACCTGAGAAATTTTACTTCCTATCTCAAATTCCAGCCTTTGCCAGCAGGAAACTTCACTTGCCCAAGCACAGCAGACAGTATTTTGTTCATATATGCCAATGGCAGCAGGATATGTGGACAGGTTTCTGTTCACACAAAAATCTAAGTGTAAGATTATCAATGCATATTTATCCACTGCGTTTGAAACCCTGTTCTAAGAATTCAAGAAATCAAAATGAGGGGAAAATGGTTTCTTTTGCTCAAACGTAATGTAAAATATGCAACACAGGTCTACCCCATTCTCAGAATATGACTGTGGATCAAGGAGATATATGCAAGTATATGAAGACTGGTAGAGGTCTGAAGGTTGAAATGCATAGCTGAGCGTTATTTCTTTGCATTTTGAGTAACACCTAAATAAGACAGGTTCTGAGTGCTACAGTATTGACAAGCTTTTCAACTGCAGCAGATGGTGCTGTCATTTTTAGGCAGGTATAACAGAGCAGATGCACCAGAAGTATATGAGAGGCCTATACACACAGTGTAGTACCACTTTGCTGCATTTAGATGGCTATCTGGAATATTTGGCAGCAAAGAAAGCATCGATTAGAGCCAGGTCACTGTAGCACGAGTGAAGTTGGGTCTGACCAAAAGGGAACTTTTCCAGCTTCTTTTCTTTTTAATTGCTTCTGACATCTCATGAAGGAAATAACAAAGAAAAGCATTCTGCAAAAAAAGTTGATTCTGTTAATATTTCAAATACTCTGGGGAGAAAGGAAGAGATGAGATCTCGCCTCTTGCTTATTACCAAGAAATACAAAAAAGTCAAGGGAATGTCTCTTCATAGCAGCCTTTTCCTATTCCTTACACTCCAAAGCTGCACAAAGGCTTATGCTCTGCATAAATGCCCTGTTTATTGAGACAACATTGTGGATAGGCCATAGAGTTGGTGACTTACGACAATTAGTGTCCACCAAGGGGACATGGATGACAATAGTACAAGCTCAACAAACAAAAAACCCATCAAAAGCATAAAAACAAAAGTATTGTAGGTGGTTTTAGAAATCAAGATGTTTCAAACTGTTAGTCTTAAATGACATGGCTTTTCACCAATGCACTTGTAACAGCTGCACAGCTCTGCAGAACTTTAAGGGGTCAGACAGGAGTATGTTTCATACTTTGGTAAGGCACTGTTTGCTTACTTGGTCTGATTTTTTAAGTGAAACATACAGTGTCACAGACTTTGATGTACAAATGGTTAGACCACCACTTCTGACTAGCTTGGTTCAACTGAATATCTTCTACATCTGTATCAACTGAGGCACTGCCTTTCCACACCACAATAGGAAAAAATATAGGGAGGGACTTCATTCATCTAAAGTCTAGGTGTCTAGCCCATATGCGTTCTCCATGTTATCTCTATAACCGCTGCAGAGACAGGACCACACAGAAAGTGAATCCTTCCAGCTATTTTAAGTACTATTCTTTCAGAGATGAGTCACTTGCTGGAAGCATCTCTCTCTACTGTATAGAAGAGATGCCCAGGCAACTAGATTAGATTAGATGCCTAACTTTCAGTTGCCTATAACTAGATGTGATGAATCCCACTTAGAATGCAATCCTGACAATTTCCTAACACACCAGATTACTACCTGCTATTTTTTTGTATTTGAAGCTTTTCTCCAGAATTCAAACTATTTCCTCTCTGTGATCATGGGCAGATGGATATGTTGCCTAGCAAATATAATTTTAAAGAGACTGTGCTGTCCCAGATGGAGGGATGGTATCAGTGGTCTCTAAGCACTAAACTCATAATATCTCCATTTGACTAAAACCACCAGGATTGTGTGTCCAATAAAGGAACTTTAAACTCTCTTTTTAGATGATGTTTTTGTGTTTCCAAGTAACTACCAGGAAGAACTTGTCTGAACTCAATCTGATTTTTCACATTACTGTACTGAGATTCTTCAGTAAGACTGCTTCTTTGTGCTGTTAATGCTGTCTCCTTAGAAACTCATGAGATATAGAAAGGGACTTCTTAGCCTGGTAATATCCACTAAGGAAAATTATGTTTGTGCCTCCACTTTTCTGCAAAAGGGACTTTACAAGAACAACAAGAACTGTCTATGCATTAATATCCACCACATCCTTAACCTTTAGAAGGCTGCAAATAATTGTTGTTCTCCAGGCATGGAGATTTCTGCACAGAATGCCTGTTATTATCCAGACTTCTTCTGTTGTTCTCTGCCTTATACTACAGCGGGAACTCTCATCTCTCTAAAAACTCCAAGAGAAGAAAAAGGAGAGCAAATGTCACATATTTGCTATATCAACTCATAAAACCACAACACAGACAAGAAATGGGTTTAAGCCAAAAAGGCTGGAGCCACATCCCGATCTGAGCCCTCCCACAGAATGAGCAGACTGAGATCCTCTGTTCTGGTCTGGATTCAATTCTGCTGTAGATGGAAATCGTTTATACTGATTAAGAAAAGACTTGCTAGAAAAACACAACAATGCCACTGAGTTCGAATTCACTATCTTCATGTCTCTCCAAGTCCATATGTCTAAGAACATTCAAAGCTGACCGTGCTTCTTGCAAGTAAATCTCTGGGGCAGAAGGCAGGAACAGGCAGACCTCCCTGTAGGACTCCTTAGCTATCCACTGAGCTGACAAATCAACTCATTGACACCACTCTACTCACTGATTCTGCCCTAAACTTTGCCTTCTTGACCTTGTGCTGCACTTTGTTCTCAGACTGGAGTTCTGGCTGCTGATGGTGTGATGGTGCTGATGTTACAGGCTTTGCGGGCTCCTTCTCTAGTCAGCCAGTATTATATTTTGCTCCTCTCAGACTTCAAACCTTGCAGGGGGAAAGGATTTATATTGGCCTGTTCAACCTCCTATTTAATACATTTGCAACAACTCCAGAATTACAACACCTCCCAGCACACCATCCATTCAAATGAGGGCCTGTGCAACCACCTTTAGAGAGACTAGTCTTATTTCTACCATTAGGTGATAACAGATCTACCCCAACAGAAAAAAACATTAATCATACCATAATGGCCATTAAATACTTTCCTTTACTAAAATTTGCTTGTGCTTATCCAGAGGTTTCATATGTGAGATTCCCCAAAGACTCTCTTGGATGAAAGCCAATATTCTAGAAGACACTTGAGTTAAAAGGTTTGTGTTCCTCCTGATGCTTTCTCTTCTGGCATCAACTACTTGCCGTAGGAAAAGGAAAAGAGCTGGGTCAAGATATCTGAGGGATCCTAGAACGTACCCTGGTGACTCAAACTAGCAGGTAAAATTCCACCTCTGACACGCAGGTAGTCTCCCATGGCATCAAGGAATTAGTAACAGCCAGATCTGTGAGAAAGCAAACATAAAGCTACCAGACTCTAAGTCTTTGGCTCAAAACAGGCAAAAAATCAATGAGAACAAATGCGGGGAAATTTTTCTTCAGCAAATACTTATATGCTAAAATCACTGTGGTTCTACCATTGTCTAGGTTGTCACTCTCTTATTTTTTAAATTGTTTATATAGCTTTTTCATAGTTTTTAATTTGTGGGTAGGAGTAGATTTTTAATTAATTTTAATTAATGTAAAAAATAATCTAAAGTAGATTTCGTTTAAATAATTTTAATTAAAAAATATTAATTTAATTAATGTAGATCCAGGCCCCTGGATCTGATTGGAACCCCTAAAATATCACTATGAGGAATATTCACAGAAAATGAAGGTAAAACTAAAAGGCTCCAGCATCATCTAACATCAAATTTTAAATAACCATAATCTTTTAAAATTTGGAGAATAACAACGCACCGGTTGGTCTCACAATTACTACTTCAGAGAACACAAAAAGCACGTCCTGCCTTAAATAAATTACCAACTCAGAAAAGACTGAATAGTCACATTACTCATCCTCCACCTTAACCCTCAAAATTAAATCCATATGCAAAACTGTAGTGTTGGTGGTGTATGTTTTACTCTCAACTGACTCAACTGGAGTCTCAGTAGAAATTGTAGGAATGTAGGTCCCCTACAAGGGAAAGAGAATCTTGACTTCTTTATTTATATAAACATCTTCTGATTAAAAAAAGGTGAAAATATTGACTTACCTGAAACTATAGTCTGATTTAATGAACAAATAGTGACAAATACAAAAAAATACATGTGCATTTAATTTTTCTATACACCTATGAAAACATTTACATCTAAAATGGTTACTCCAGACATACGAGTTGATCTAAAGGTCCTGTATCTCCTCTGTTGAAATCATGTAGCTTTCTGATGTTAACATACTGTGTGACAGACACTGGGATACCTCCAATCATCTTTCTGATTTAGACATGGGATGTGTATGGGGAAGTCACAAAACAACAACCAAAAGTTCTTTACAGAAAATGGGCACTGGCGTAAGCAAATGTTTTTCACTGTCAGCTTTTCAAGAAATATGAGGCCTTACAAAAGATTGGGTTGACTGAAGCACAAGTTAGGATTTACTGAGCCAGAAAAAGAGTTAAGATTTCTTGAAATTCCTGTGGGAACTTTTCATGAGCCTTTTGACGTTGAATGTCCTCAAGGAAACCTGTAAACTCACCTCCTCTTTTTATGATAGTGCAGATACTCATCTCTTGGAAGTGTAAGCTGACACAAGGGCTGAGGCTGAACTGCAAATGCCAAAGCAGCAGTACATGGAAATATTTACATGCCCTATTAATACTTATTTAAAAAAAAAAAAAAAAAAAAAAAAAAAAAGAAGAAAAAAAGGAGGGGAGGGGGTCGGAGGAGAAAAAAAGACACTACCAAGCCAAACATTTTAACATAAAAACAAGAAGCTACTATGGCAACTGGATTGAACCAATACTTGGAATTAGCTTGTTTGTTTTCATCTTCTATCCTCCAACAAAGACAGCCCTACAGCCACTTAGCACTACGGAAGTCAAATGCAGGTCTGACAAGAAGATCATCAACCAGCTGGCTATGGTTCTGTACTGCCATATCGGGAATCAAACCCAGTTCTCCCAGAAAGAGCTCCAACGATCAGTCTGCTGCTACATTTTGTTCTCTAAGGACTCTGAATCATCCTGTTCTTTTGTGTACTCCTCCCACATGCAAGGTCTCATATGAGGCAGCCTATCCTTCGTAGGAAGAAATGCTGCACAGAGATTCCCTCGTGAGCATGTGTAATACTGCTGCTGAATTGGCTAAGGATGTAACGCAACACACCAAAAGACTGAGCACAAAGCCAGCTTGGGAGCAAAGAGCAGAGCCTTGAACTGCAGTTCCACCAAACCCTATACGGTAGCATGGGACTAGGTCAGCAGTATATCAGATTACTGCCGCGCTCTACAGACAGTGGAATGCTAAGCAGGCAAAAGCCTCTTTCTTGTTATGTCCTTTGGGGGGGGTGGAAAATCTAGTTTAGCTCAAAACATATTAATTTTCCAATAACATTCATCATGTTGATTTCACTGATTCTTCACTTGTTCAGAAAGATTCTGGATCACTTTTAGAAAATGTTTCTGAAATTATCTATGAGCTGAGTAGTGAGGAAGATCTACAGATAGGTTTTTTTCAATTTTCTATAAGTAATTTTGAGCACGTCAATGAATTGTGACAGAATAACTACGTTGATACCATCAATCCAAGTATCTTCTAAGACTGAACAGGTTCTTCTATAAAGTATCTTTAAATCATTCAGGAATCAATTCATTCAGGTGTGAGAGGCAGACAAGATGGTATGGAAGATGGTAGCACTGCCTAACATGGCACAGTAACAGCATTATCCATGACACAGTAGTATTGAAAAATAATGTATTCTACTGAGCCTCAACATTTCCTACAGGGATTATGCTCAGAAGTTAGTCATGGTAAACTGTGGGGGAAAACCCACCAGAATTATTACCCTCTCCTTATTAAGTGCAGAATAACATCTTTAAGGACTTGCCAAATAATTGAGATCATGCTTTTGTTTAAAATCAGAATAAAAATTGTTTTAGCACTGAGGGAAAAACATGTTAGCCCTACAAGAGGCACTGTTATAAGGCAGTGTCAATGGATAGGAAAGCACCCACTGGATTCCTGCTCCACTTTGGTTTCAAACCTGTGGTCTCCAACATTGCTGAATCATTCATCTGGAATTGAAGGTCATTAACCATTTCCAGAAGGCAAAGTTAAATTATTTGTAGAACATGTGCTTTAAACCATACTGTATTCAAAGGTGAAGTGATGTCTATGCATTTTTAATCCCAGGCAAATAATAAAAAGTCATCTAGAATTTTCACTTTTTATAGAATCAGGAAGTTTAGAAGTACCAACAGAAGCAGGTAAGACTTTGCATCATGCTGGGAAGTAGGTATAACAATTCATTTAGTGTGGATCTTTAACAGAGACTTTAACAGATATCTTTAACATTTTCACATCTCTTCAAAAGATACTTCAACCGAAAGAGTATTTGATTCTGCAACATTTAAGTAAATCAGAAAAAGTTTCTTCTGGAAAACAATGGTAAAAGTATATGCTACTTTAAGTTTGTGGGAAGCTGGGGTGGGAGGACTTTTGGCAGGCAGAAGAGCTTTGGAGGTTTAGGGAAGGTTCTTTTAGTCATCAGATTTGTTGAAAACCTCTGGGTTTAGGCAAGCTTAGTTTTGTTGTGTTCATGTGGTTTCCCAAAGGCTTGTCCATACTCAAGGGAGTACCAAACTTCAGGGACACGTGTTGAGCTTTAGGGAAATCATTGTCTGTTTTTTATATATATAACGTAGTATCCAAAAGGGGAGAAAATTCATGATCTCAGCATTACAGTGACATGTTGAAGGATGATCTTGTGCCATGCTAATGGAAGAACTCAGAGATCTTTTAAGTCATTTCCATCTGTCATTACTATGACTTTTGCATTTTCAACATGATGTAATTCAAATGTTACTGTCATATAGAGAGAATGTAATCCAGAAATAAGTTTATTAGCTCTTTGGGGAGCAAGGATTCATGAATATGTACTGAAGACTTGAATTAATCCATTCTGGAAGGCCTTTTATGACACAAAAAGAAAAACATTTTTGCCTCCAGGATATAAAACAATTAGTTAAGTAATGTCTCTCAGAATGGAATAATTAATCTTTCATAGATTTCTTCTACTTCTTATACCTGCAGATATTTTGCAATTAGTTAGTCTTCTCTGTACCAAAGCACCTACTTAATACTTAGGCTTAATGCTACAGCTAAAGCACATGGTCATTTCAGTTCCGGATGAGACCACAGGAACATGACAATCCCATTTCATATATGACAATGTATACATATTTAACTTTAAGAAGCCAAAGAGCCCAGTACTGAAGGGAAATTAACTTTAAAATAGTTTTCACCTAAAATACTCAGGACAATGTTTCTTCTGAGCCTCAGTCGACACACCTGACTGCATTTAGGCTTTTGAAGTATCACTGAGAAGCAGCAGTAACAAACTATAAGCATTCTTCAGTCCGCTACAAGTGACAATAGACAAAGGAATGGACATTTCAGGACTCAGACGCTGCATTGGTGTCTGACTGATCATTAGCATTTTTAGCATTTATTCAAAAGTAAGCAGATACATACCATAGATTGGGAAACAAAAAATACACTAAGTAATCTAACCTGAAGGGTACGCACAAAAGTTGTGCAAGAAAAACATGATAAGCAGCATTTCAGAGCAGTGTACTAGATTATTTAAACCTTCAGCCAGTGTTTGGTGTAGACATTAACTTACTGATGATTTGCAAGGGAATCTGTCCCAGCTACATCTGGCTACGTTGCATAAATGAAAACCACATGAAAGCATAAATTCTATCACGTTATTGTCAATAGCATCGCTTCTTGTCCCTATACCACCTCAGCAACTAAATTACCAATGGACCATCATGTGCAAATACTTTCTCCCAGCCCCTCTTCCCAGGTATGTGTGACTTTGACTTTCTGAAAACTCAGGGAAGTCTGTCCAACTGATGAGGAAGGAAAGGGAAGCTGTGGGGAAGACAGAAATGCCTGAAGCTAGAAGGATCTGGTTCTCTTTGGAGTCCAACTGAAGTGCCTGGAAGATGCTGATGTCTCACTAGGGATTAAAAAGATGTTATCTGTATAAAGTTTTCCTTGTTTTGTTTGGAAGGCAAGATTTGGCTTTACCTTTGGTACCTGCATACAAAATTGCCACAGGAGACATGTTGGTGCAGAAGGGCCAGGCTATATTTCACTGAATGACTTAGCTTAAAGAGACAATGTGCCCTGATCCTGCCACACAGAAGTTTTATCTTTGCCAGCTCTTCATAAATTCTGAGCCAAATTTTCTGTTACTTTGCCAAGAAGAAAAATTAGCAGATTTCATGGAAATAAAATATATGAGCTGATGATAAAAAATGCTGATCTCACAGAGAGAAATTGCAAATGAGAAAGACATGAATCAAGCCAGATACATGTAAGGCCAGAAGAGTGCAAGAAGAGACAGAGCACTGTCAAACCTTTTGTGAAAGTTTAATACCCATCTAAGGTTTGTTCAGATATTGTAGCAGTTGCTTGAAAAAGGACAACACTGGAACCATGCTGTTTATTACTATAGACTTTGTAACTTTTTCTTCCCCTTGTTCTTTCATAAACACATTGGCTGAGAATCATTATTTTGCAGCTGCCAGATGCACTAAATCTCCCAGCTCACTCACACCCCCAGCTCTAGCTTGTTCTCAAAGAAAAGGCAAACACTGTAAGATTTAGTAAACAACTAGCCTGCAAACTGAAAACGCCCGAGTCCTGCCTGGTAAAGTCGCTCGCACAGGACTGACATCAATTTGAGACAGCAGTTCATAATTGGATTTTTTGGCCAGGGAGGAAAGGCTAAAGTGTGTTTTTCAGTTTCATTTTCTTGGGCAAAATTAAGACTTTTTAAAATCTGACTTCTGAATTTGTTAGCTTTCCCTGTGATATGCACAATGGCAGTACTAGTCAATAGCACTGCTTCTCCGGAGACAGAGGGGGACAGATACTAGTTATAGGAAAAGGGAAGGGACCAGACAGGAACACCACTGAAATTTAGGAAAGACTGAATCTGGATTTGGCATTTAAGGTTTAGGCTCATTTCTGGAACAAGAGTTTTGCTGTGCACGCTGCAACAAATGGATGAGTGGTTCACCACAATGTGTTGGCCCAAAACAAATCCATCTATTCTGTCTGGAAGTGGAGGTTCACTCAGGAGCCTGCAGTAGGGCAGGGTCCTGATGAAAAAAGCTCACTGAAGCCAGTGGGAGATTTCCAGTGGCTGTGAGTGGCTTTGAACCCAGATAAATTCTTCTCCCTGCTTCAAATACTTCTCACTCTCCCTCCAGACTTGCATATCAGCAAGGAGACGTGTTGGAGAAGCCCAGCGAAGCAGGGCTCAGCAAAAGCTCTGGGAGAGTCCAGTCCTCTTCCTCATCTTGCAAGCAGCCTTCCTTTTTCCCCTCAGTGTTGATTTCCCTCCTTGTTTTCCAGACTTTTCTTTGGTCATCTTTGAATTTAAAACATTCTGGAATTGCAATCCTTTCACATTTTTGCCTTGAAGACAGTTATAAACAAAGATATGTTAATAAGATTCATACTCAAATGGATTAAATGGGAAAATCATGGGGGAAACTGACAGCAATGCAAAACCCACTGTGTAAAAATCTGCTGGGTAAGATGACTTTCAGAATTTTCTACGAATACCCTGAAACTATTTTTTAAACTAATGCTTTCATCCAACAGCCACTCACAACTGGGGAGTTTATAAGTCTATTATAAGCCTGCCAAGAGTACTGTGGTCACAGTCAAATCCAAATAGCCTCTCAGAAAAAAATCTGCATTGGGACAAAATGAAATAAGTTTAGTTTCTATGACATTTAGAGGGAGAAGAGTAAAATAAAAACCAGTGCATAACTAACAATTGCCATCTGCCATGCTAGGAATAGGTATTTTCACTTCCCAAGATAAAAATCAATAGGCTGATATAAGGCTCTTACTCATGACTGCAAGTGGCTATTTTGAGTGAGAGGCTGGTTATGAATTTAAACATTAAAATCTAACTTTAAAGTAGCTCACAAATCACAACTCTCAGAGTAAGCATTCAAGGACATTAGGGAGGGAAGATGCAGGATCCTGGTTCTGAACTGTAGGCCTTTTGCACAGTTCCCAGTGAAGGCGGGGGGAGATGAGAAAAAAAAAAGGATCAAGAATCATACTATGAATACAGGCAATGATTCAGTCCAAGGATAATTTTATACTACAGTCCAGAACAGAAATGGGATAAACGTGCCAAATAGACATCCATAGTTTTGCAGTTGCTATCAGAACTTAAAACATAAACATCACTCCGTACTAAAGTCTCCACAGTAAGAACTGTCCAAGATTAAATTTTCAGTTATATCCTTCATGCCCAGGAGCTGGGAACTGGAGGAAGAGCAGGGGTTTGCCTAAGCCAAAAGCTTTATATTGATCTCTGTTGTGCTGGCGACCATTTCTGCCACTATCCAGGCCCACAACTGGACAGTGCAACCTGAAGAACTATTGTT
Source organism: Falco rusticolus (assembly GCF_015220075.1). Classification (NCBI taxonomy): domain Eukaryota; kingdom Metazoa; phylum Chordata; class Aves; order Falconiformes; family Falconidae; genus Falco; species Falco rusticolus. Next base: position 54,149,839 of record NC_051193.1, on the reverse strand, counting down.
TTCTTCTGCTCTTCAAAACCAATTGGACTAGACTTTGAGATCACTCCCAGTACCTATCACAGGACAGATGGACACAGTAGTTTCCTCAGGCAGGCCATTCTGATCTTTTGCAGAAATTGGCCTCTGCTGGTTTTTTGGCAGCACCTCTAAGTCTCTTGCCAGCTCAGATAACCTGCCAGCAGCGTTTCACCATTGCCATTCCCTATGTCAGGCTAATAGTCCAGAGCTTTTGTGCCTACTGCTCATGTCAGGCCATTGTGCTCTGTGACATTGCTATGGGACTCAGCTCTTGCTCAATGATTCTTGCAAGGTAAACAAATCCATGGACAATATGCTAAAAAGCTCAACTAATCCAGGAATAACCCTGCCATTAGAGCTGTTTCTTCACAAGAAAATTAAAGGAGAGAGGGTGTGTAGAGGTCAGGACCAAAAATGAACATCTAATGAACATAATCCTGCCAGACCAGTGTGACATGCTGTGCTGATTCTTCTGGAGGGTGTGAGTATGCATGCGTGTGTATGTGTCTGTGCATATATGTGCATGTGAGGGAACACACATCCTGAAGAATTCTGGAATACTTAAATTTTACATCCCCAGAAATTTCATGATAAAAGCTGTATACACTGAAAACAGAATAAAATGCCACAGGATTGAATTTCACCTTTTTTTTTGAAATCTCAGCCATGACATCTTTGGCACCTCACCAAGAAAACCTTTAATTAATGCATGGCATTTTGTGATCCTAATTCTTTAAACCTAATTATGACCAGTGTAAGATCCTGCATCAGTCTTCCCTGCCTATGTAAATAAGAAATACTTAGCTGAGGTTTTTTTTGGTGTTTTTTTTTGAGTCTAGCATCAGAATATGTTGCTTCCTTTAACAAGGATAAAAGCTACGTTTCTTTGCTGGCCAATAACAAAACCTGCATGTAATTTTCAGACATTTAAAGCACAAAAGCTCAGCTGGTTCAGTGTCACACAGGCTCCTTCTCTAAAATCCAGTCTAGGAAAGAGGTTAAGACATCTTCTCAATTCACATACAGAACATACTTACAAGGAGCAATTTGGTGATGTTAACACATTCTGAAATTTCTGAATGAGCAGCAATTACAGAGAGTCCTTTACTGCAAGGAGACCTTCCAGTGACAATATGATGACTGAACTGAAGGATGGCATTTTGACCATTGACTATCACACATCAGAGGTTACCAAAAAGTACATGGCTGGAGAGAAATTAAAAGACTATTTCCCTTTGCTACATTGAGTGATCAGTCATATAATTTCAAATAATTATGAGTGTCAGCGTGTATTTGTCTGTTTATTTCTAGCTAAGCAAGGTCAATGACATTGTAAAAGTCATGGCAAAGCCCTCCTTTGGGGACAGCATAAAAGTCTGAGCATTTGTATCCGGGACATACAAGTAACATAAATAAGTGTGGCACTCTAGACCACAGGGAACATTTGCCAAAACTACCTAGAAGAACTTCAGAGCCAAAACTTCCATCTCAAAAAAATATATTGACCTTCAGTTTCTACATGTTTTTGCAAGTCATTGGATTAAAGCTGTAACTCACCTTAGACCATCAATGCTACACAAAATGCCACTAAAAAACAAGGTCAAGCAATGTTTGAAGTTTTCATACACCATAAGGTACAGGCGAAAAAATTAAAAGGAGGCTTCACTTACACAAACCCTTTGTGAGCCTAAGACACTTCAAGCATTTTGAAGAATTTTACTACATTTCCTCATTTTATGTGTTCCCGTCTCCTTTGAATGGATACCAACTTCTGACACAAATAGGACTTCAGAATTTATTTAGAACAATATAGCATAATACTATCTTGCTCCATTTACTAACAGTAGCAACAAAACCCTGTTAAAAAAAATTTATTTTGAATTAAGAAATTTAAAGTGCTGAAGCTGCTAAATGGCAGAACCAGGCCTCATCCTTTGTATAGCCCTAATCCAAGGCTGGTTTAAAACTTAGTCAAGTTAATCAGTAGGAGAATAGAGAAACAACAGATGATCAATTTGTATACACAGGTGCTCTCAGGAATGCAGGTGTTTTTAGAAAAATTAGTAATGTGAATAGGAATTCAAGACCAAGTGTCCTTGAAGGATTGTGTGAGTTAAAGCAGGCAGAAGGAAGATCATGATCCGAGGAGGACTTTGGAACCAAGGCAGAGACTGGAACTGAATAGATGAATCAACTGGGACAGGATCAGGTGATGGATTTGCAGAATTGGCAAGACTAAAGAAACTTCTAAAAACTTGAAACGTTGATGAATGATTTGATAAGTATATATAAACTGTGCTGCATTCCTTTGTTCTCTGCCACTCACTGAGGTGGTGGCCCAACTCTGAGTTGTGATTAAAGCAAATCTAGTGGTACCCACATCTGTGTAAATTTCTCCTTTAACAGATGGCGACCCAGACAGGACACTAGGATGCAAGAGGAAGGAGTCAGGAATCTCTTCTGGACATATCCATTACCAAAGCTCTACTGCCAGCAACTAGGTGAGATCACCTGGTAAGTCTCGGACACAGGTAATTCCAGACACAGACCTGAAAGTACTCTTGTGTCTAAATTTGCATACTGGTAAGTTAAGAAATTTGATAAGAATGGAAAATACACTCAGCGTTGAAAGGAGGACACCCCTTGCTGAGGTTTTAGAGAACTGGAAAAAGATACCTTTGGCACAGGCCTTGTAGAAATGAAGATTATTTTGTGCCAGGAGGAACATCCATTCCTGATTCAGACTACGGGAGGACGATCAATGGATGTGTGGCCTCCTAGAGGAACTTTTAAGACTCATAAACAAAAATTTTTGAAAATTATTTTAGAAGCTTCTGGCAGCCAGGATATTGATTATTGGTATAAATGGTATAATTGGGCACAGCAAAGATGTAAATCAACTAAAACAAGGGTAAGCTCACTTCCCTCCACTCCAGAGGCAGAGGAAACTGACTTTCCCACTCACTGCAGGAATGTATCCTTTGAGGCTGGAATACATTCCTAACCCCAGAGCAGGATCCATAGCTCCTCCAGAGCTTCTGTCAGTCACTGCAGTAATGAGACATGAAACCTGGAAACAGGGAGATTTGGTCGCTTGGCATACTAAAATGCCGAGATTGAGAGATGATGCTGAAAGGTATGCACAAATGTTACCTGGAATTGTTACAGATTATACTCCCAGCTGGAATGATATGAAAGCTACTGAGAGAACTATTCCAAATGGAAGAGAGGGAAAGAATTTTTCAGAAAGATAGAAAAATTGCTCAAAGAAGACAAGGACTTAATTCTTGACCCAAACAACATCCTAACCAGCAGCCTCAATTAAATTTGAATACTTTAGGATGGGGTTTTTTGGTGGAAATCCAGGATATATGCAATGGGAAAGCCCACTTCGCCCGACAGTCTTGGAACAAGGATCGACACCCCCACATCATCCACATCCTCATTCACAATAGACGGATTCTTGAGGAACTGCTGAGAGATGAATCTGGAAGGAATAGAGGTAAATGAGTACGGAAAAATTACTGCAAAGGTAAATGGAATTCTATTTGATTTTTTAGTAGATGCTAGAGCAACATTATCATTGTTGAATTATGAGATACCTCAATTATCAGAAGAAAAAGTTATTGTTAAAGGAGTAGTAGGCGAGGAAGTGAAATACCTTTTTACACACCTTCCATTTGTCTTAACTGGGAAAATTGCATGGGGGAGATTCATCATTTGTTGCGACGGAGGGAAGACACAGTCACTCAATATGAGTGATCAGCAGACTTCGTTTATTGTACCTTACAGTCACCTTTTATGCCTTGTTATAATTAGCTCATACATATTACAAAAGTTAAGCTCATTATTGGTTAGTTGCCTAAATACCAAGCCCGCCCCTTGTTTCTCTTCTGTAGTTTTCTGTTCCCACCTGCAACATTCTTTTCCCACCAAAATCTTCCTGTCATTGTGTAACAAGGACAGCCAAAGACAGTGTATTTTGCTTTACTTCAGATAGGCTGAGAGCGATGTGCATTTTTGTTCAGCCAACTAGACTATGTCTATGTGACCCTTTTCAGCTAGCCAGTTATCCACAATCATTTCTCCTAATTTCTCTATATCAGTATTAGGGAGAGACCTTTTGCAGGAATTTGGTACTGAGGTATCTCTATCGCCTGACAGGATTCGGTTAATCCTTATGGGTTCTGAAATTGTGCATGTTTTAAAAAATAAAGAACCTTATTTTGAAATACCATTGGGATTGGAAGCAGTTCCGCAAGAATTGTGGAGTACCTTGAGTGAGGATTTAAGATTATAGCTATCGGCAGAGCCCGTGGTAATAAAAACAAAAGGAGGGACTCCCCTCTCTATTAAACAATATCCCATTGTTGCCAAAGCAATCCCAAGCATTCAAAAACAAATTGAATTTTTGCTTTAACAACCCACTTAATGACTGAATATGTGCCAAAATGAAAAGCTGGGTTGGTTAAGTTTTTTTGTAGAAAAACCTGTTAAGCATTTTGTAAGACACTTTGCAGCTACATTTACCCTTCAAATAAATTATCAGAGATAGTATCATATTCTAAAACTGGTAGAAAGAAGGGGGGGGGGGGGGGGGCGGGGAGGAGAGGAAGAAAAGACCACCACCAGAGGAAAAACCAGTATTGTTCTCTAGCAACATAGCAACTGTTCGTTATTCTGCCCATTACAACACACAAGTAACCGCTCTACTCTTCATGTGATATGACACACTCGTACTGTCAGTGATACTCCTCCCATCTCAAGAGGATTATTTTGTATTTCTTTTGAGGTCTTTTCAAAAACAAATATTTATTCCCATTCTGCACATCCTGAGGGCTGATCCCAAACTTTTTTGCTAGGAAAGCACATTCTAGTATATGTTCTTTTGTATGAATAATTTCTACAGTAATCTACTTTCCCCACATGACTGGATTAAAGTTTTATGGGGCCTAGGGTAAAACCAAACAATAAGAATAACCTTACTGTCATCGTCACCAAGTTTCACAGTGATTCTGTTCTCATGTTTTCCTCATTCCATCCTTTTCCTCCTCCCCTTTTTAGACAATTAATTTCTCTACTTGCTGTCCCTCAGTCTGAAGTCTTCCCTGCTGCTCACATGAAAGAGTGTAAGTTACTGACTGTTGAAAACTTCAGCTGAAATGCAGCCAGGTCAAGATGAGGTTATGTAAAAGTCCAAAGGCAACTTTTTTAGGTCACATTCTCTGCAGCACAGATTCCAAATGTTTCAGTAAGCAGACTGCACTTAACACTCTAGCTGACAGTATTTGTTAAATACTGTGTCTATAGACAGTTCTTGAAGTGCATTTCTATTATGCACACCATATAAGCACATGCTGTACTTGTACCATTCCCAGACTACCTATACAGCCAGGTATTTATTTTCACTCACACACAGAAAGAAGAAACTTTCAAGTAGTTGATTTTCCCAAAATAATTTTATAACAAAACTATGGCTTATCCTTTTTTTTCCTCTCTGTATGGAGATCAGCTAATCTTTGAGATGATAAACAAAATTAAAAGCCTAGTCATTCTAAATACTTTATATCATGCATGCTTGTTTTCCTTTCCTAACACCACTGCATGTGCCAACTCTCCTCACTGTGAGGAATCTCCAGTACACAAAAGGAGTTTACTTTTTTTTCCCCTTAGTAAAATGGCCTTTACAGTATTTTGATATTTTTATGACTGGAGATTTATCTGAACATTTTAGACATGAAACCTCTTGAGAACTCTTGGGAATGAATTCAGTTTGGTTGCAAATCTTCAGAAAATACGTACTTGCTCATAGCTTCAATACATTAAATAGAGCCTATGACTGCAGGCATCAATGGACCAGAAGAGAGCAACGATATAGGTCTAACAGTAGCTGCAAAACTTATCCTTCAGAAAAAAATAACACATTTTCCTTGTGCATTTCTTTACATAATAAATGGATATAAACCCATACCATACGCTTGCAGATATTCTTTATAACCTAATGATCAGTATGTTCATGAGAATATTACAGCATTTAATGAGTTTAGGGTATAGCGTCTTACTCCAGACCCCACTGTACATCACTCACTGTTCTATGGTAGGTTTTTAGATAAATTGATGACACCAATGACTACAGTTTCCCACTGTATATCTAGCCATACACTTTGGTAGAATTTCAGTAATGAGTTCCATCTCCAGCCAAAAACTAAGCTCTGCGGAACAAATGCCTTTCTCACTGAAAACTTGGAAAAAGAACATAACCCAAAGCAAAATACAAATAACAGGGGAAAAGTGAATTCTGTAACTTGATCATCAGGTAAAAAAAGTTCACTATATCCAGACATACCAGCTTTCTGGTCTTACTAAATTAACACTCCAGTATCATTCCCTGTGATTTTCTTAGTATTGCATCCTATATGAAAACTCAGAAATGAAGAGACAATAACAGAGTCCCTGTAAGTGCGATTCAGACTGTCATTCCGGATCAGAGTCCAGCCTGTTTGTAACAGCTTGCTATTCCTGTGCTTATTGGTGCCTCTCTATACCCCTAAAGATATACCCCAGGAGGGGCACAGTTAGTAGCCTCGCAGTTAAGAGCCACGTTATACTGTTTAAATCGGGGGTCCTCAAACTTTTTAAACAGGGGTGGGCATGCAGATGAAGTCGCAGGCAGCCATCTGCGGCTGCTTGGTTTCCCCCCCCCAATTGCCGGGGGGGGGGGGGCGGGGGGGGGAGGGCTGGGGGGGTTCTGTAAATACCGGGGGCTGGGTTGAGGACCCTGGGGGTCTGTATCTGGCCCACAGGCCGTACTTTGAGGACCCCTGGTTTAAATGGATCCCAGCAAGATGCTGAGCAGAGAATGCGGAATCAGAAGCCTGCAAAAGACCCAGTTAAGACCAAGGCTAGCAACTAATTTCTGTCTCAAAAATATGTAAAGGGGTGTGTGTGGGGGTGTGTGTGTGTGTGCAAAAAGCAGCAAGCTCATCATTATTGTCAAATCCTTAATCCCTTTGCAAGATTTTTGTGCAAGAGATATAAAGCATTTCAAAGCACAAAAATGCTTACTTACAAATAATATTTTTTTAAAAGGAGAAAGGAAAAAGAAAAAAGAAAGGAAAAAGAAAAAAGAAAGGAAAAAGAAAAAAGAAAGGAAAAAGAAAAAAGAAAGGAAAAAGAAAAAAGAAAGGAAAAAGAAAAAAGAAAGGAAAAAGAAAAAAGAAAGGAAAAAGGCCCAGCCCTCTTCTACCTAGTCCTGCTCTCTGAGAGTCATCTTCAACTATTCCACCCTGCAGAAACATCCCTGAACCTTGAGTTCTCGGCCATGTCTTGCTACCTCACTCCAGACACCTGCATAAGGTTTAAACTTTGCTAATGCGGTTCAGCTGAAGCTTCCCCACCTCTTCCAATGCCAACAGCATTGGTTTTTAAATTGTTTTCTAAAGCAGTTTTGTAAAGAGCTAGTACAACTTATTACCCTCTTTTTCTTTCTGGCTTTTGACTGAAATGGGTAAATAGAAGTCTGGTGGAATCCATAAAAGCAATGTATTATTTGACAGAGGTGTAATTTTTTCAAACTCTCCGAATTCATAACAGCATCATATCTTTGATATGCTATAAGTATTTCATGACAATCCTACTGTTTATGCTATGGTCCTCACTGAAGAGATAGGCAATCTGACATGGAGAACTGATCTGGCTTGCCACACAGCAGTCAAAGCTAGTGAATGGGAAGGCCCAGGCACACAGGCTGTTCATCCTTTGTACTCCCAGCAAATGTTCCCATAAATGTTCTCTTCTTTTCCTTTTTCCCTCTCAAGTTCAAATTTTTCACTTCCTACCTGACCCTACAGTTACTCATTATGTGGAAACCTCTGTGGTCATTTTGCTGCTAGACAAGTTTACATTTTAATAATTGCCTATGCAGAATTACACAATTGCTTGGAAGGCAAAGAAGTACAAAACCAACATTCCAAAACAGGGTGAGCTTCCCACTGTAGAAATAACAATGTTAATTAAAGAGGAGTTTTGCAATTATAAAAATGCTTTAACTATGAACAGCAAATAAATGAAAATACTCTTGGTGTCATTAACAGCCTTGCATGATGAAACAACTAAAAGCTGGTGTGTTTAAAGCATCATTTCCAGGGAGAAAGTAATAAGCCAACAGGCTCTAAAAGCAGATAATTGCCATAGATGAGTTAGCATTCTCCCCATAAACATATCAATGCATGCATTATAAATACTGTCAAAATCTCACTTTTGTGTTTACAAGTGGTATGCCAATTAAAAAAACCATAAACTTTATATACATACATTCTGCATTTCACTTATATGTATTCAGTTATACTGTCCTCTTTATTGATGTACTCAGTATCTTGTTTATATATGAAGTTCAAAACGAGGTTCAACAACTTTTTTGAATGAAGAAAACTTCTCATGTTTCCTTTCCATCAGAAGAAGATGTGGCTAGCAATCTGTTCTCCTTAATAAGGATGTCATTAAAGAACAAAAAGAGTGTTTTGACTGACAATCTACTATGCATGAAAAATATGCAGATCATGATGTAGTCATAGCAGCTAGCTCATTCAGGGTCATGTCTCAAACTCATGGACATAACTGGTGCAGCAATATCTGACTACTAGCACATTCTAATTTGTTAAAGCTAATCCTCTCTCACAATTTTATGGCCATGCATGTTGGGGTGCAAAAAAGTGTGCAGAATTCCATTTCAAGTTCATATATTTAGTTGCTTGCTTCCAAAATCCAGAGACCCCAGCTGCTCAGAGAATTTCTCCACAAACATTCCTTTCCTTGACGTATCAAAGACAATGGGGTTTGAATTTATGTGGGGTTTTTTCCTTCAGCCTGCATGGGCTGCCTGATCTCAAATAATATCTTCCAAAAGAGAAAAAAGGAAGGTGCGAAGGAAAATGCCTACATTTTCATGCCAATTGCACATTCCACTGCCTTTTTAGTTTCTGTGTCCTGAAAACACTGATTAAACACAACTTCCTACTTATTCGTAAAGTGGTTATTTCATATGGAATATCACTGGCTCAGAAATACACATCCTGTCAAACATAAAGCAACACAGACTGATTTATTCAGCAATACAGGGGCAGTTTCTAGCCTAGGATGAACTGAAAAGCTACATGTAGATTTATTAACCCCAGGAACTAAATATCTTCCTGATATTAATCTTTTTTGTCTATTTTCATCTAAAAGCAAGGACACTGGATGTACGCACACGCATGCAACAGCAATCTATAGGAGTACATCTGCATTGATGAATCAGCTCCTTTAATAAGTACATTCAGCACCACTGTGCACAGGGAGGTTTCAGGTAGGTAAAAGCTCCTAAAGAAAATTGCAGTTGCTATCCTCAAATCTTGGCATTTATCACTTGTGAAAAATGTTAGGCTGCTAGTATGAGGCAGTAGTACAGTGCTTCATCTACCCACTGAGGATAAGACTGAAAACAAAGAAGCAGTGTTTGCCTAAATGGACAAAGGAGATAGTCTTGTGTTAGCTCCACTCATAGACTGAGCCAGGTAGACCTGCATCAGCTTTGGTATAGAGACACTGCCGGTTAGTGCCATACCTGAGTTAATAAGCATAGCTGTAAGGCTGTACATTTTACCTCAGACCCTTTGCCAAGACATAAGATAGTGTGTACTCGTAGATACAGACACTCAAATTACATTCCAATTTCTGCCTTGGCTTGATGTTTTCAGATAAGTTCCTTTGGTCAAAATTTTCCAAACAGCCTTCAAGTATGGATGCCTTCACAATTGCAGGAAATCAGGCTTATTCTTAGGAAGCAAATAGCTTACATTTGGCTAATACATCTAAGGCGGTTTTGTGGGAACACAAGACTTGCACTAGCTGTTTTTAAAAATGTTACTATCAAAATCTTCATGCCTCTAATTTCCACCCCTACAACTGAATAATATAACTCTCTACAAATATTTGAAGAATATACATGAATACTTCTGTAATAAATGCTGTAACACTGATAATAATTTCTAAACAGAAGATAAGCTTTCCTGGCTTGCTTTGTGCAGGTATATCAGATACTAGGTCTTCACTTACCTTGGCAAAGTTGGCTAAAACCACGTTCAGATACAAAGAGCTTTACCCTATAAACAGTCTTGTATGCAAAACAGCTAAGGTGAAATTCATCAAGTGACGACAAGGTCCTGTACTTGGGAACAAATAAACAAATACAATGTGAAAATTACAGGCCAGACAACAAAAAACATTGACAGGACTTGAGGCCCATATTAAATCACAGGCAGAATACAGATCAATGATATGACAGTGTTGCAAAACTAAAATTAAAGTAAAAAAAAAAAAAAAGTAGACCACAATCATGCCAGCATATGTCACCAGGAATAGTCTGTATAAAAGACAGTAATTCTTTTCCTTCACTAAGCCTTATTAAGGCTTTAGCTGGAACATTGCATTGTGTAAGAGTTTTGCTTACCATGCTTTTCAAAAAGCTAAAGAAAAGCTGAGTAAAATCCAAAGTGGAGAAGAAGAGGTTCAGAAAACATAATCTATGAAGAGAGATTGAAGAAATTGGATTTGTTTAGTCTAGAAGATTGAGAGGACAAGATAGCAGGCTTTCATGCATGGAAGATTGCTTGTAAGGGGGTAGTAACAAATCTCTATGTCCACTGAAGGAAGGACAAGAAAAAATCAGAGCAATCTGCAGTAAACTGTATTCTGAAAGCACCTCCACAAGTAGAGAGGTGTAAGCAAACTGCATGGGGAAGCTCTGGAATTTTAGTGAACAAAAGATTTACAGAAACAGTTTGAGCAATTACCGCTTTGGCATGGTCTGCAGTACTTGAGCCTGGTTTATTGTAGAAGACTGGATCTGGCAGTCATCTGAGATCTCAATCCCATATTTTTATTCTTTTCCCTCAGATTGCTGCTATCATTCTAGAATAATGTCTACAATACAGAATTTTTACCAGAAAAAGTAGTAGTTTGGGTTCCTCTGTACTTGTATGCCATGTTGCATATCTTCTCATCTCAGCTAGCCCTCTGCACTCTGAGATGCCATTTGACAGCCCTAGTTCCTTCTTGTACTGACAACCTCACCTATCTACCTCTATGTTCTCAGTTCCCTGATGACTTCATCTGCATATAGTCTGGGTATAAAGAAGCAAACATTGGAGCTGGTTAAGACTGACTGCAAATAAAAAGCATGGATGGAGCAACTGACCAGCCATCTGGCAGCTGACTGGTTCATAGAACTAGCTGACTAACACCTTTATCTGTATAATTTGGGTTGTCTTTCTCTACCTAGCTGCCAATTTTCATACGACTTGTTAGAACTTCCTTCAGATTTCAGCTCCCCTGTCAAATCTGTGTTTCACTGTGTTTGGAAACAGATTTAAAGTTATCAAGTGGGGAGGGAGAGAGAAGTCTGTAACAAAGATACAGCCAAACAGGCATAGAGTGTGATGACATATGCCTCATTTCTTTAAAAAATTAGGTCAAAAGAATCTACCCCTACTAACTCCATTTTGTTCAAAACAAAGGCAAAGTAATTTAGATGTCTATGTTCTCAAGCCCTAGCAATTATTTCCACTGCTTTGTTCATTAGACTGAGGTGCTTGCTAACAAAGGGAGGCTACAAAATATGCCAGGCTGTGAATTTAAGGCCCACAAGTCCAACAACTATTTCCTAGAGAACTTTCCTAATATCAAGTGAAAGCATCTCTAGGCAGAGCTGTTGTAGACCAGTTCTCATGCTTTTGTTCTTTTTTGTAGACTTCAGCCTCCAAGGGGTCGTAAGTTTTCCCCACTAAAGATCAAGAGATTTGGGTTCTCTAATGTTACTGGGAGTGGACAGATTGTTCTATTTCAGATATTCTAAGGAAGTTTTTTTTCAGTGAATGTAGAGGTGGCCAGGTAGTGGAAAAGATTAGCTTTATTTTTTTCAGGGCAGAGAGGGAGGTGTGTGCCACACATCACACTATCTCCTGGATGACTCCCTTCAGACCAGTTTACCCTACCCCACGTGCTATGCAACTAGGCAACACTACGGTATCAAACAAACTGCAAAGACAACTTTCTCAAAATGTCCTCCCACTCCCAATAGTAATTAATGTGACACAATTTGGGAGATGACTGTAATTGCTACAGGTACTCTACTATATGAGATTTGAATTTAGAAGGCATGAGTCACAGCAGGCAGCACACCTGTCATGGTTTAACCCAGCAGGCAGCTAAACACCACATACACCCTGCCCCGCGTGGGATGGGGGAGAGAATTGGAAGGAAAAAAAAAAAAAGTAAAATTCATAGGTTGAAATAAAGACAGTTTAATAGGCCAAAAAAAGGGAAAGGAAAAAAAATTATTATGATAAAAGGATTAAACCATACAAGTGATGCACAATGCAATTGCTCACCACCCACCAACTGATGTCCAGCCAGTTCCTGATCACCAGCCCCGGCCAGTTTTCCCCTAGATTACACACTGAGCATGATATCGTATGGTATGGAATATCCCTTCGGCCAGTTTGGGTCAGCTGTCCTGACTCTGCTCTGTCCCGGCTTCTTGTGCCTCCCAGCCTACTCACTGGCAGGGAGGTATGAGAAGCTGAAAAGTCCTTGCCTTAGTGTATGCACTGTTTAGCAACAACTAAAACATCAGTGTGTTATCAACATTACTCTCATCCTAAATCCAAAATACAGCACTGTACCAGCTACTAGGAAGACAATTAACTCTATCCCAATCAAACACTGGGATAACTTCTAATCAAGCAATGGAAGAACCTGATCCTGAAAAATTGTATTAATGCCAGTAGTCCTTATTCGTGTAAGCAAGTTAACTGGGTTAACGATGTATCTACAAATCGTAGGAATGAAAAAGGCTTTGCAGGATTCAACATTGCTGTTATGATCTCTGGGATAAAGAAAAGGCTAGACGCAATATGAAATTGCAAGAAATGTGCTTATTCCATGCACTATTCACCTTATGTATATATGTTATGCAGCTTTCAGTACCATGAAGTACCAGACTGCATGGGAGTTTTGACTGGGGCGTGTCAAGGATTCTTACTCATAAACTTCATAGATCATTTTATTTGCTCAAAATAATCTCTTGGCAAGACATCTCACTTCCCTGCCTCCAAGGCATTGTTTGTAATAAAAGCCTGCAAATAACTATACCAGACAATTTTGTTATTCAGTCTCCTTCCTCAACTTGAAACGGAATCTCTTCCAGTTTGTGTTCTTCCTAAAGCACCTACTGTTACTCTGTATGTGCACATTGTGCAACAGCTGCCGCATCAAACTGCTGCAGATACTTTTGCAGATTAAGGGAATGACTAAATGCCAGTACTTTTTAATTTACAGCTCAACAGTGAAGTTCAGCATCTGCCTTATCCTGTTAATCTAGACCAAGTTCACAACACTGATAAACTGTAATGTAGGATGCTCTATCAGTTTTCATGAAAGTAGAAAAAAGCAGACAGCTACATACATTGTGATAACATGGAGAGGACTTTGGAAATTACAAAACAGGAGTTTGGGTTTTTTTGTATGTCAGTACCTTCTAGACCCTACATTTTCAGCAACTGGCCTTTAAGAAACTTCCAGGCACATCACTTCCTAGCACAAAGTTAACCTTCCTTCTCAGGAGCACATTATTGTTTATTCGTCACTTAAACTATTTTAAAAGCATATCTTTCAAGTTGTGTAATGACAGCACAGTCCTTTTTTAATATACATGTTATTTACTTTCTCTACCACACGACAGCTAGCAACATCCAGCTATGTACTGCACAGATCTTTCAATGCCTTTTTCCCTGATGTTTAAAAGATATTATGCAATATTAAGTAATGGCATTATTAAGAGTGAGCTATTGTACCCATGAATAATTGATTGCTTCTGCCTAATTAAAAGAAGAAAAGAGCAGAGTAAAGTTTTGTATGTGATACAGCATTTTCTTCAAATGTGGTTTCATGTTGTGGTAAAACGTGTATGTTCTGTCTTGTGTATAACCAAGTCTTGCCTGACCGTGTGATAGGAAGTTAATGCTGGAGACAAGAGATGCTCTGTTTGATAGGTGAACAAAAATTTGGTCTCTTTTAATTCATGTATGATCATCTTGAGAGGAATATAAACTGCAGCTGCCTGTTTACAACACAAAAACACACTGGGACACAGACTGCTAATGGATGCAAACGAGCAGCTTTCATTCACTTCATGGCATCAAACGTCCCAGTATATAAATATACAAACATATGTACTTATGGTCACCTTTGCTGAGTAAAACATTTGAAAATGCATGTCCACAAGTATGCCCTGAATTCTAATGAAACCCGAGGAAACTCTACCATGCACTTGAATTTGAATACATGTTCTAATGATTCATTGACTAGAAATACTTTACTGAGGCAGACTAGGTGCCTATATCTAAGGTTACCTTTGATCCACTGCTGACAAAGGAAGTACATGAAAAAGCCTTTTGATAGGAAACACTAGGTTTTTTCCTCTTTATTCCTTCAAAGACAAAGGAAACCTACTTGAAATCTGAAGTACAGTAAACGTTTTTAGTTTCAGGATTGGGGTGGGGGGTTGGGGGTGTATTTTTTGCTTCATACTGCAAATTCTAACTATTTCTTAAAAAGAAAAGCTTTTTCCTCCTAGGGAAAAAAGGCTTACAAATTATTGAATGGTTTAAGTTTTTCTCCATTATTACAGTAGTACAAAACTGTATGCAACTCCTGTAAGAAAAAACTGTCACTACAGTTAATTCCTTTAAAGCATATTCTTCTCATCAAACTGGAGTACCTTTTGCGAACCCCAAAATCTGACTAATAGCAAACAAATGTCCTGCACACTCATCATATTTCAGAAGAAATTCAGTTACAAATATCTCTGCTTTTTAAGGGGTTACATCTCAGCTCAATAAGCCAGCTATCCATTAACCAGACATTGCCATTTCCCACACATTTTTTTATATGGGAACAGGCCTGCATTCAATGCAAGAACTTTGAAGACAAAAAATATCTGATCTGATTTGTGTACGCAGGCATCTTACAGCTACGGTTTGCATAGGGAATGTGCCTGCAAAGAAAGAACACCGATAGGCAGAGTATCCTTGCCAAACATGTGCACCAACATATTTTTAACTGTAATTTATGTAGAGTGACTCTTTCACAGACATGACATAGATTTGCTGAACAACAATATCCTGAATTCCACCCCAGAGGGGAAGGATTATGCCCTGCATTCAAATCTGCACTCCTCCAATAGGTATCTGTCTCCTCTGGGAGCTAACCACTGGCTTCCTTACCGACAATACAATAAACACCAGCAGAGGATACACTACAGAGTAAAGTCATGAATGGTAAGAACTTTCTCATCTGACTTTTGCCACTAAAACTAAACCAGTTAGCTGTTTCTTTGGGAAACACAGAGCACCTCTAAGAGGGGATCATATCATCCTAAAATAAATGAATCTGAAGACTATTTAACAGAGGAAGGACCTAAGCAGCAAACCTGGACTAAAAGTCTACCTTTCAGATGGTAGGCAAAATGAATTCCACCAAAACCAAGCCAAAAGAATTTTGTGCATCAGTAAAACTTTTTAGATCTTTGCTAAATTGAATAATGTTAATAATAATAATAATAATAATAGAAATAATACAACAAGGTAACTCTATCTTCAATGCTGTGTGCCATGAAGTTGATATTTTATATATTTATACGTTCATATCTGTATACTTTATACCTTTATAAAAAGGTATATCATATATTTTTAAAGCTTTCCTTCCATGTGACTAAAACATATCGGAGAAAATGGTGTGAATTGTTTCAATACTATGCATTTCAGTAGCATCATTCCAATGTACATTGTCTGTCCTATTACCCCTAAATTACAGTTTCAGTATAGGTTATTAAGATTTCTTTCTCTATTTATGGAACCTTAAATGAAAAGAAATTTCTCTTTCTGTGTGCTAGGGAATAACATTCTAAAGAGATTCCAGGCAGAAGGTCTAGTTATCTAAAGAAAAGTGCAGTTCTATTATAGCAACTCTGTATTTCTTTGTGGTTTGCCCTAGAATCAAACCATACTTGAAACCACGCTGATTGACTTTTTTTTTATCATTTACATATTGATATCATGTCAGATCTGCGATTCTTTTGTATATTGTACCATTATGCTTAGGGACATGAAACCCTCTGTGATATGATATGATGATATGATAGCGCATTAACTTCGATTTTCAGCTTTCTGTTGAGGAGGATACTGACTGTAAGAAGGGAGTACAATAATCTCATCTAGCATAAAATGTGAGATACTACAGAGCTCAGACAGTTGAAGATCCAGCTTTACATTTCCTCAGTTTTTATATCCACATCTGCACTTCAGAAACTATACTCATCAATATTTCGGTCCCACTCCTCCCACTGAAAACTCATCTGTTTGTTGAAGTCAATAAAGAGTTTATAAAAATCTCTGAATTTTTTCACTGAAGGCTTTATGCAGCAAGCAAAATTATTCTGTGTACACTAACTGCCAGAGTCCAAATTAATTCTGCATATATCACCAATTAAATGAATGGTGCTGCAAGAGAAATTAATTATTCCAGTCCTGAGGCACCCATGAACATACTACGTCTGAGCCAATGACTACAATGTAGTCAGACCACATTTATACTCACAAAAGTGAAACCATTATTAATGTTCTCCCAATTACTTACTGCATATCCATTGCTTTTTTGCAACTACTTTTTTTTTTTTACAGTCCCAAATGAAGCAATACTAAGAAGCTTTGGACTTGTAAATACATTCTGCAATGAATATTCAATGAAAATATAAAAGGATTCTGAACTAAAGCAAAAGCAAGAAAAAGGATGTGACTCCAGGATTCATGGCAAGAGAATGAACAATGGATTAATCAAATAAAACATCCATGCACTCCCAGGACCTGGCTACCAGTTTTAACAGAGCTCATATTCTTGAACACGTCCAAATGACAACAGGTAAATTCCACTGAAAGTGTTTTAACAAGTCAGTTATCTCTTGCCTACTAGAGCAGAGGTAAATGTCAAATTCTGGCTCAGCTGGAAAGATGTAAATTGGTAATAGCTCTACAGAAGTCAACAAAGCCAGGTTTAAACACTAGTAAGAATTTGAACCTAGAAGTGTAGAATGTGCTGAAATTACGGGTCAGATTTTGACCTCTATCATTGTGGTGTATTTCTGGTGTAATGAGATAGTTCAAAGTCAAATTCATGTTTTAAAGGCATTATTTAAAATTTAAAGATTTGTCCAAATTTAAAATCTCATAATACCTATAAAGCAGGAATATTCTGAAAAAAGATTACAGATTCATCCACACATCTTTGAATGAAACAAGAGATAAATTTTGGACATTATTTCTCATTTTAAAGTGGATAGTTCCTGTTTGCCAGCCCCAAACTCCTCACTTAACATAATCTAACCCCGGCTTGACTTACTTCCACATGAAGAAAAGGTTGATCGTAACACCCTAGGCTCCAAGACACAAGCTCACATGAGCAGCATCCCCTTCGGCTTCCATGAGACAATCCATCAGAAAAACTCACTGGTATGTAAAGGGCTTACTGGGCTGACTGCTAAGAATTAACACTACCTATCAATTAAACTTGTCCAGGTAGGAGCAGTGTCTCTTTCTTGCTCTCTCTCTTGCTGATTTTTTTTTTCCCTGGTGGGGCTCTCCTCATCACCATCATGTCGCTTCTCTCTGTTTTTTATGACACTTAAGGTTTTTCTTCTGTGAATCATGATACAATAAGGTGGCCAACTTCAGATGGTATAGTCGTATCTCAAGTTAAAAGGACGGATGACCATTTTGGCTTTAACCTAATATACACAGCTCTGCAGCTATCTCATTCTTTGGGTCAATAATTTCCCAAGGCATTTCCTGAGATAACGTGTGGAGCAGGAATGCCTCCTCATACACTAGCCAGTCCCACTGCCTGATGCATTTTGCATAGCTCTGTTGAGAGTCCAACTCAGCCACTGCTCAGGGCTGCCAAGCTCACTCCAGTTTTCCCTCACCACACACGCAATCGCCTGATGAGATCCTTCTCCTTCGCTGACACTCGGCTTTCCACAGGAGCACATGCCAAGCATACAAAGACCGGGGAATGCGGAGGAATTAACCATTTTTGGAATGCGATTACTTCAAAGCCGTTTCACACACTGAAGTTACTTTTGGTTATAGGAGAGTAGGACATGACGTAGGGAGCCTGCCTTTTTAACCCTTAAGAGCTTTCCTCTTACCTGAAATCCAGTTTATGGGGGAAATTCTTGGCTGAGGTAATGTTAGTCATTTTGTTCGCTAAAGAAACCCGCTACGGGAGACTCTCAGCTGCGGCAGCACAGCATTAGTCATTTCATTCCTGAAGTGAAGTCGTTAACCGAGGGTCATCCCCAGGCACTCCGCTCCAGTGACAAGGAGGAGTGGGAAGGGGAAGGCGCCGGGCTCCCCCGTTCCTCCGGCCGGCCGGCCAGCCATCCCCCCCGCCAGCGTTGCCCCCTTCCCCCACAGACGCGGCCCGCGGCCCTCCCCGGGTGGGCAGGAGCAGCTGGGGAGAATCGGCCTTGCTCCCCCTCGTGCGCACCCGCCGCCCCGGGCGCTATGTACTGCGACCGGTGGGAGAGGTTTCTCATTAAGTGAATTAATGGCGCTCATTAAGTGACTCAGGACAGCCGGCGTCGGCGGCGTTCAGGCACACCTCGCCCCCAGGTCCCGGCCGGGCCGCCGGTAGCCACCTGCGGCCGGGCGCGCCCCCTCAAGCGCTGCCCGGGAGCACGGCTGGCTGGCGGGCACAGCCGGCCCGGGGCACCCCTGCCCCTCGCCGCGGGGCTGAGGCCGGTGCGAGCGGCCGGGAGCCGAGGGGCCCGAGGGCAGGGCAGGGCTGGGACACCGGGCGGGTAGCGGGGCGGGCGCGGAGCGGTGGGGAACGGGTGCCAGAGGCGGTGTGCCGCAGGTCAGGGACGAGGGCGCCGACGGCCTCGCCGCGGCTCCCCGCTGCAGGCGGAGAAGGCGACGGGGGAGCCGGCGGCGTCGCGCCCGGCTCGGGCCCCGCAGCACCGGCCCCGTACAAGCTCGCGGGGCGCCCCCAAGTGGCGCGGCCGGGCGCGGAGCCGCCCAACGGGAGCGCCCGGCGGGGCGGGGCAGGGCGGTGGCGGCGGCCTCGTCCCCGCCCCCGGCCCCTGTGGAAAGTTGTCCCGGCCCCGCCGCCGCCCGGCGCCCGCCTCCCGCTTCCTGCCCCGCCGCCGCTGATTGGCCCGCCGCGCGCCCAGGAATGCGAGCCACCCTTTAAAGGCGCGCGCGGCGCCCAGCGCCCGCAGTGCCTCGGCAGCGCCGCTCACCGGGACCCGCCGCGCCGCCCGCCCTCACCGGCACGGCCGCGGGCTGCCTCGGGACGTTAGTCGCTGGTACGCAGAGGTGCGGGAGGCCGGCGCTGCCCGCCCGGACCGCTCTCCCCGGAGGTAAGTGCTGAAGCGGCCCCCGGAGGCGGGCAGGCTGCGCGGCGAGGAGAGGGCAGGTGCCCCCCGCCGCCCGTCCTCGGAGGCGCTGGGTGCGACGGCAGCGCGGTGACCTTCTTCCTTGTGCCTGTCCCCAGGCTGGCTCAGAGACAGACCTTTGCCATGGGGGCAACGACTGGCTTCCTCCTGCTCCTGCTGCTGCTCGGCGCCTCGGAGGCCAGGCGTGCCGCAGGTAAGGCCGGCTCGGGGCTGGTGCGCGGAGCCGTCGGGGACGGGGGGACGAGAGGGGGTCGCATTCTTGGTGTCTGTGTAAGCAGCTGAAGCTGTGCTCGGTGCTGAAGAGCTCCAGAGCTTTCAATGAACCAGAACTTTTTAACCTGTGCGTTAGCTGGCTGGGACAGGAAACTTTGGCGCAGAATTTGTGTAACCTTCAGGCAGAAGTGCAGAGCTGCCGCGACTGGAGCACGTAGCTCGTCCGTCTCCACGCTGAGTAGGGGCAAGGGGGGACGTGGGGTACGGACCAGCCGACGAAGACCACCGTCATGGTGTGATAGGGAAGCTGCTGCTGTGCTTGCTGTCACCCAGCTGGATGAAGAAAACTCACTTTGCTGTATTCTAGCGTGGGCATGTTGGTGTCTGGGCTTCTGCTGGCTGTTTCTGCTCAGCTATGGTCTAATGAGGTGCCGGAGCGGCTGCTACCTTTGTCAGTGGGTACCTGGCACTCCGGTGCTGACTGGCTCCTGTACGAGAATGTGCGTGTGCTGCTGCACAGCAGCTCCTGGTGGGGCTGCCGTACCACCAGAACTTCTGTCTGTGCTCTGGTGTGAGGTGTGTACCTCGTGTGATGTGCACCAAGAGCCAATATGTAATGGGAGGTACACACCTACTCGGCATCTTGTCCCTTGCTCATGATGCCTGTTCTGATCTCTCTGCAGAGTCCAGGAGTGATGATAATAGTGTCTTTGATCTCTTTGAACTCATCGGCTTCATTCGGAAGGGAGCTGGGCGTCGGGCACCCGGGGTGTACCTGGTGAAGGGACCAGAATCCTCCAGCCCTGCTTACCGCATTGAAGATGCCAGTCGCATTCCTGCTGTCCCTGACTCCAAGTTCCAAGACTTATTAGATGCCATCCATGCTGAGAAGGGCTTCATCCTCCTGGCTACTCTCCGGCAAGCCAAGAAAAGTAGAGGCACGCTGCTGTCTGTGGAACAGAAAGATGGCTCTGGTCATGTCTTCAGCCTAGTATCAAATGGCAAGGCAGGCACCCTGGACCTGAGCCTTTCTGGTGATGGCAAGCAGCAGTTAGTGTCAGTAGAGGATGCCTTGCTAGCTACAGGACACTGGAAGAATATCACCCTGTTTGTGCAGGAAGACCGAGCTCAGCTCTACGTGGGATGTGAGAAAATGGAGAATGCTGAACTGGATATCCCCATCCAGAACATCTTCACTAGGGACCTGGCCAGCAGTGCCAGGCTCCGCATTGCCAAAGGGGGAGTCAATGACAACTTTCAGGTAAGACTTCCACTTGTGTTTTTTGCTTAGTATTTTCAGTCATCTGCCTTGAAGGTGTGTTAACTACTCAACCAGCCTAAATAGCTGCAAAGCCACGGGTAACAAATAGGGATAAAGGGTTCTACCACTGACTAGTTTGTGTACACGTAATACGGGCCACTTCTAAATGTACTAAACATTAATAAAGGAATTTGAAGGACGAAGCATTAGATTTGCAAGGATAGAACTTCCTGCAGCAATAAGAGGGTACTGAAGCTTCCAAGCAGGTAGCCGTAGCTTCATTGCTCAGCTATGTGAGATTAAGATAAATTCATGGGGCTTCTCCTTCTTGCCTGGGGAGTTGCCAGTCCCTGTTGTCAAGGCTGAGAATGTTAGGAAGCGGGGCTTCTTATCATTAAGAAGAAGAAAGCAACGTGTTTCACTTTGCCCATCTGTCTGTCATGAAATTACTCCTAATGATCTCGCATGACCTCAAGTGCCTACAAGCTCTCTTCAGGCAAGTTGTACTTCTTTCCCTTGCAGACACTGCAAGTAGCTGTAATTCTTCCTCTGTCCACAGGGACTGCTGCAGAATGTGCGGTTTGTGTTCGGAACAACTCTGGAAACTATCCTGAGAAACAAAGGCTGCTCCAGCTGTAAGTTTGCAATCTTCTGAATCCAATGGCCTCTGAAAAATAAGATTCCTCGTTACGTTAGAAAGACAAGTTGAAACAGAACTTGGAAGTATGCTGACATGCAAAGCCACGTTGCATAAGAAATAAGATTATATTTCTGCAGGCATCCTAATCTAATGAATCTGGTGGCAGCTGTTTTAGCAGGTGTTACCCTGGAATGATAAATGCACACGGTAAAAAATTAACTTAATTTATGTGTGTTTGTCTCTTAGCCACTAGTGCAATCATTACTTTGGACAACCCCATCAACGGTTCCAGCCCAGCTATCCGCACTAATTACATTGGCCACAAAACAAAGGACATCCAAGCAGTCTGTGGCTTTTCCTGTGATGAACTAACAAATATGTTTGTGGAACTGCAAGGGCTCCGGTCCATGGTAACAACGCTTCAAGACAGAGTTCGAAAAGTGGTGAGTTGGTTAAATTCATGGTACCTTTCATTAACTGGTACTTAGTGAATGAATTATAACCTGTCCTTTGAGAGCCTGAATAAAGGTAATAAAATCAAAATAATAAAATAATCAAAGTAATAACTTCATGACTTTTGTGAAATTGTGACATTGTGAAAAAGGGTGTTTTCTGTATTAACTTCTAGTATTTTTCTGCTTCTGTCACTTGCCTGCCCCTTCCAAGACTGAAGAAAATGAAATCATTGCCAAAGTGGTCCAGATCACTCCTGGAGTGTGCATTCATAATGGAATCTTGCACAAAAATAAAGAAGAGTGGACTATTGACAGCTGCACGGAATGTACCTGTCAGGTAAGATTCCTCATATTCATAAATCCTGTGTATATAAATTCATGAGTTGAAATTAACAGACACTTCTAAATCATGTTCTCTGTGTAGGATTCACTTTTTCTAACAGAACTAGGCATACTACAGTAGCCAGATAAACTGAGTAGTTATTTCATCCTACTAGATCTCTGATATAAATGCAACTTTCACAGTGTTACAACAGCTGTATCTCAGAAAATTATACAAAACATCACTCTGATACAGCTGTTAACACACTTTTAGTTCCTTAATTTGGGGAATACCTGTATTCTTTACATAAGTTCTCGAGTAAACTAAACATTGGTATCTACAGAAAAAATTTATAGTGTTGTCAACTCTGCTCCCTGGAATACTTTAGATCCACCTTCTGTCCTCAGTGAACCTCCTGCTGGCTTAGTAGGAAAAGACATTCTAGTGCTCGGTAAAGGCTCTTAACGTATTTGTGGGGCTTTTCTTTAACAAATGCTTCTAGCTGGGTCCTATTAGTTGCTGCAGATTATATAGAACAGCAATCCCTTCCAGACTTTAGTTTAGCTGTTCAAATCTCAGGATCACCTAGCAAGATATTTGTGCTTTGTGTTCCACTCCTGTGGAATGTTGTAGAAGTACACCAAAACAGTAAGTTTCAAAGTTTCTTTAAATTTTTTTACTTGCTCCCTTTAAAATATACCTTCAGCAAAACCATCTTGAAATACCAGTCTACCAAAGAGTGGGTTAATTAGCCTGCCACTGTTTAGAAACCAAAGGCTGAGTACTTGTACATGTGCAATGCAAGGCATCTCACAAAGTTCTGCATCTGGCTCTATAGGTCTCTACTTCTTCTGTCTTGTAGTCAGCAAATTATACTGTGACTTCCACAGTTACCTCTTTCCTACTAACCCTCTTACTCTGTTAGCTGTAATTGCCTTAATATAGTAATTTGCCTGGTGAGATTAAAATAGTAATCGTAAGAGCATTCTTCTGACTGAGCTGCTGTCTTCAAGAAGCAAAAAACTACAGGCTGCCCTTTAGCTCTCATTGAGATCGGAGGTGGGTGTTCTTACCCTGCCTGCTTGGCTTGAAGATCAAAGACCTCTAAGTATAAGTCACAGATTTCATTGCTCTTGAGCAGAGTCCACTAAACTCACTTTATCTTTACCATATAATCAGCTTAAATCCATATTAACTGAAAAGAAAGCTGGTTTTTCATTCTTGTTTCATTCCCTTGAAGTCTGACCTTATACTTTGAGTGATAGTCTGTTACTCTAGCCAGCATCTGGTAGCTACTCTGGATCAGCTTCTGTAAAACCAAAATACTTCTGCTCTTGGCTGAAAATTAAGGGGTGAGAATGGGAATGAGATGAAGTTTGACTAAAAATACCTGGGACTACCCTTGGGATGTATATGGCTCTAAATACAGGCGTCTGCTTTAGATGTGCTGCAGAAAAGATCTCTTTATCACTTGACCAGACTCCAGACATGGTTTACATTCCATTTGCTTATTGTAGTTCTCACAATTCTCTATAGAACTCTGCCACTATATGCCGGAAAGTGTCCTGTCCTCTCATGCCTTGTTCCAATGCCACTGTGCCTGATGGAGAGTGCTGCCCCCGATGCTGGCGTAAGTACCTAATACCTTCACACTTCTATAGCAGTTGGCTTCATCTAGTGAGATGTGTGCTGCCCTAAAGTGTGCCACAACTGGATATAGCCTTGCACCGCTGGAGTAAGATTAGCCTGATGCTTCCCTGAGGTTAATCATCTAGGCGATGCACATGAGCATTGAAACATTTGAGTTCATGGCCTTTATCTCGTACAAAAAAGGAAGATGTGTCTGGCTTTTGAGGATAGTTGTCTTTGCGTGTGTGTGTATGGAAAGAGGTGTGGGAGGAAGGACTATGGAAGAACACATTCCTGGAGTCTTATTCAGAGCTGTATCCCCTCTGCAGCTAGCGATTATGCAGATGATGGATGGTCTCCTTGGTCTGAATGGACTTCATGTTCTGTGACCTGTGGAAATGGGATTCAGCAGAGAGGACGATCCTGTGACAGCCTCAATAACCGCTGTGAAGGGTCTTCTGTACAGACTCGGACTTGCCACCTTCAGGAATGCGATAAGAGATGTAAGTACTTAATCTAATCACACCAAGACAGGCTGCTTCTATTGGCTTAACGTTAACAGCAGAGATTGCAATGTAGCTCCGTCACTGGGACGGAGCATTGCCTTCTAGTTCTAAGGGCTTATATTAATTGGGTAAAGGGGAACAGATAGTTAATGCGGTAAATAGGCATGTTTGGGTACTGCTCCCAGGACAGATTTGAGGCCAGTTAAGGTATGCGGTGTCTTTAGTGACAAAACAACCATCTGTGATGGTGCTGAGGCCATCCAATATATATGGAGTCTTTGGTACAGTTCTAGTACTGGCTATGTCCTAGGTGCTGCACAGCTGAAGTGTGTTCTTCAGAAACTCATTAATAACAGACATCTCTCCCCTTTAGTTAAACAGGATGGTGGCTGGAGTCACTGGTCACCATGGTCATCATGTTCTGTCACTTGTGGCACGGGCATCATCACTAGAATTCGTCTCTGCAACTCTCCAGTACCACAGCTGAATGGCAAACCTTGTGAGGGTGAGGCAAGAGAAAACAAATCCTGCCAGAAAGATCCTTGCCCAAGTAAGTATGTCCAGGTGGTAACTACTGTTCAGTAGCTTAAACTGTGAACTTTGTGAGTAGTTGCTATATAATCTAGTTCTAGTAGTAACCTCTCTTTAAACTTAGAGGTGGGCTAGGTAAAACATCACAGGTTAGCTTCAGATGAAACTAAACTGTTTTCTATGGCTCTTCCATGGAGTCCATTAATTCTGTCACTTATGGCTGAACAATGCCTAAAGTGTTCTCACTATGAAAGTAATCGTCCTTTGTTGGGTAGAAACTACCTGTACCACTGAATTTAAAACTACACATCTTCTAACTTCTGATTTCCTTTAGTTAATGGCAACTGGGGACCGTGGTCTCCATGGGATGCTTGCACAGTGACATGTGGAGGAGGACTTCAAAAACGTAGCCGTCTCTGCAATAATCCTGAGCCTCAGTATGGTGGCAAGACTTGTGTAGGCGAAGCTAGAGGGACTCAGGTCTGCAACAAACAGGACTGTCCAATTGGTGAGTATCCATTTTTTGCATGAACATCTAAAGGTTGTGGACAATCTTGAAGACACTAGTTAAATTTGACATAAGCCTGTGAAACACAAGTACTAGAATTTTAAACCAGCACATTGGCCAAATACAGTAGTGTAGTAGCATGGTGAGCATCCCTCGTCTTAACACTTTCTTGTTTGTTTCTCAGATGGGTGTCTGTCTAATCCCTGCTTTGCGGGCACAACATGTACCAGCTCCCCTGATGGTTCCTGGAAGTGTGGCGCTTGTCCTGCTGGCTACCATGGTGATGGTGTCCACTGCCAAGATATTGATGAGGTAAGAGAACTAGTTTCGCTCTTGAAAGCGAGTGAAAGGAAATGGGAAGGGAGAATAAAACAAGTTTTTTTTTTATAATGCTAACTGTTGTTCTCCTGTATCTCAAACTTGTATTTCAGTGTAAAGAGGTTCCTGATGCCTGCTTTGTCTTCAATGGAGTCCATAGGTGTGAGAATACTGAACCTGGGTACAACTGTCTGCCTTGTCCACCACGTTTCACTGGGACTCAGCCATTTGGTCGCAGTGTTGAGGATGCTATGGCTAACAA
This sequence comes from Falco rusticolus, assembly GCF_015220075.1. Taxonomy (NCBI): domain Eukaryota; kingdom Metazoa; phylum Chordata; class Aves; order Falconiformes; family Falconidae; genus Falco; species Falco rusticolus. The sequence continues at coordinate 54,123,627 of NC_051193.1, read as the reverse complement.
ACAGGTATCATCAACTTGAGAACTGTTCTGGGTTATGGAATCTCACAAAGTTTCTAAACAACAGAAAGCACCTATGCATTTCAGGGAAGAAAGACTTGGGACAGTTACTAAAACACCATCTTCTCTGATTAAGAACAGGAGGAGTATTAAGCAGTTTCTATTGGAGTTCAAAAAGAGTTTTAAGAATTGTTGCCTTTCCCAGCCATGGAAGGTTCAAGTGTTATATGTTAATTTTAGGACAGGAACTTAATCAGTATTCACTTAGGATACAACAATATGTGCCTTAGATATTTCAGTGCTTGGTTCCATTTGAAAATGAATAAGGTTTGAACAAGAAAAATAATTGGTAATAAGACTGCTGCTGGAGTTGGAGAGTGGAAGTAATGTATAGGGCTTTTTTTTCCTGAATGAAGGATCTCTGATCAAAACAAGCATGTATTCCCCATGTTTTACTTGAGTCTGTGGAAAAATGAGGGATAAAAAGATGTTTCTATAGGATTTAATTTCTGTGTGGTCTTCTAGGTCTGCAAACCACGTAATCCATGCACAGATGGAACACATGACTGCAACAAGAATGCCAAATGTAATTACCTTGGCCACTTCAGTGACCCCATGTATCGCTGTGAATGTAAACCAGGCTATGCTGGCAATGGCATAATCTGTGGAGAAGACACTGACTTGGATGGATGGCCAAATGAGAACCTTGTTTGTGTTGCTAATGCTACTTACCACTGTAAAAAAGTAAGCTTATCTTGTTTTCCTATCTACTGTTAAAACAGCCTATGTGAGAAATAAACAAAGTATCTTTAGGTTTGAGGTATAAAGTAAGTCTCTTCAGTTAGAGCTATTAAACTCTGCAAATAAAACCGGTAAAATACCCCTTTGTGTCAGGGTACTATTGTCGAGGTATTGCTAGGTAGCTCGTGCTCTTTCTTTAGATACCCCTACAATAGGGGTCGGGGCAGAAAGCCTCACAATTTATATATGCTCATTACAAATCTTCTCAGAAGACTCTAGTTTAGACTATACCCATATTAGCTTTCCCCTGACAGATGTAAATCTCCAGGGGAAGAAAAGAGGGTAAGTCTCGAAAGCAGCCTGGTCTTTGTTTTAAAAATGACTTCAACTATGGCTTTCTAAGAATTATCCTCACAGCAATGACTAGCTAAAATTGATAGTTACAGTAAGATGACATTTACCTGATCAAGGCATTATGATTTTTGCCTTTAGTTTACTCCTAATTTTACCTGCTAAAATCCCTATTGTAATCGTACCAGGAATAAACACATCTGTGTATTCTCTCCTTTCTAGGATAACTGTCCTAATCTGCCCAACTCTGGGCAGGAAGACTATGATAAGGATGGGATTGGTGATGCCTGTGACAACGATGATGACGATGATGGCATTCCTGATGATCGGGTAAGACCACACAAACAGCTTTCGAGAACGTAGCTCTCCCACTCCCCTTTCTAAGGCTAGGGTCTAGCCTCTGACCTTAATCTTGAGAGGGCCATAGGATAGCTGTTAGTGCCAGCAGTCTCCTAGAAACCATAAATATGCATAACTGTGTGCAGACAAACTTTCTGCAGCTGGTTGAGCTTTGGGAGTGAAGCTTCATCTTTATTCAGCCATTCCTGCACTTGTGCAAGCCACAGGGTGTCTTGAGATGGAAGCATTTCAACTTTAACTGTTTCCCTGCCTTTCATTTCTCCTTTCATGTAGCAGCACAAGCATAGACAGAGTCCATTAAGCTGTAATTTGACTCTCTTTAAAGCCTGACTTCTTGATTTTGCAGGACAACTGTCCATTCATCTACAACCCACAACAGTATGATTATGACAGGGATGATGTTGGTGACCGCTGTGATAACTGCCCTTACAATCACAACCCTGATCAAACTGACACTGATAACAATGGAGAAGGAGATGCTTGTGCAGTGGATATTGATGGAGATGGTAGGTGACCTCTAATCACTCATTTTAAATGGTTTTCCAACCACAAATTGATCAAATGTACCCAATATACCATTGATTTCCTACCAGAATTTCATCCCTGAACACATAAAAGTTGTCCTCTGGTGGTCTCGGTACATAAACTACTTGAAGTAATAGTTTGAGCTAACGGAAATTTGCTTTGAATTCAACTGTGCCAAAATGTGTGTATTTCTAGCTCTACTCTCACAGGCAGTAGGGACAGAAGTGTGGCATAGCTACTAATGAGTCAAGTTTCAAAGCTTTCAAATGCTGCTCAAAATGCTTTCAAAAACGTATCAGGAAGTATGTGGTAGCTTTATACAGTCCTCTTGCAGCATTTAGATGCCTGACTTTTATTAATCAACTCTCTTTAATTTTGCAGGGGTCCTTAATGAAAGGGACAACTGCCAATATGTCTACAATGTAGACCAGAGGGATACAGACTTAGATGGCATTGGAGATCAGTGTGATAACTGTCCACTGGAACACAACCCTGACCAGGTGGGGGATTTGTTTTTTATAATACTAGTCTTCTATCTATATAAAACATAGTATGTTGTGTATTGTAGAAGATGTTTGAATAACAAGTTACAGCTTAAACTTGACTTGGAAGATCAATAAGAATGATTTGTGACAAACGGTGCCTTTATCAAATAACATGCCCTCAGAGTTCAAAGAGCTGATAGATATTTTATGAAAAGTAACTCTAGTGAAGATCTGTGAGACTACTGTGTGTACTTGTCTCCTAAACATTTTTTGGGTTGGTTGGTTGTCAAGATCCTCATAGTGAGGATATGAGATTCCTGGGACCATTGTCTGAAACCTAGGTAGGTACGAACCTACCCTCCTCAGAGCCTATAGTGCTGTGTTTGCTTAAATTAAAGAATGACTTTGTCTTTGTCCGTAAGTTCAAAACAGCTGCATTTCAAAAGATGACTCTTCTAGTAGTTAGCTGAAGGCAGTGCAGGTTGCTTTCCTCTAAGGAAAAGATACATTCTGACACTTTTTATGACTACCCTTTTAATAAAAGTTTAGGGGGGGTCCATGCTCTCGCACAACTTGCTAGTGAAAAAACAACAACAAAAAGAAACCGCATTTGAAGGCAGAAGTAGATAAAGCCTGTGCCATCCTGTCAAGTACAAGGCTGTAAGTTTAATAATTCATGGTTATAACTGGAATGTTTGAAGGGTTAGAAAAGCTGTTGCAGATCAGTGGAACCTAGTGTATTATGGTCATGTAGCCTAAAATCAGTGTTACTTAAAGGATTTAAACAAATAATACAAGATTTCTTGGTCTTCATAATTTGCTTTGCTTCCCCACTTGAGTGGAAACTGCCTGAAGATCCTTTCAGGCAACGTTTCTCCTAACGCTTTGAAATCTTAGTATAGGACTCTAATGTTGGTTTTGAACACTTTGCTTCTAGAGCTTGATTGGAAGAGATACTAGATTTCAAATGGCAGAATTGGTAGCTATTGAAACTGTGTGGTATGCTTTCCGTTTGCACCAACACCAGGGTCATCCACCAGTGCGCTGACAAGACTACTAGACTAAACCTTGAGGCAGCCTCAGGGAAGACTGGATTGTTTTAATTATTTCATAAGCTGACTAAGCAAATGACTGGCTAAAATATGTAATCAGCAAGGACAGCAGTTCATGCAGTCTTTGACCACTAAGGGAATAATTGTCTTGTGTGATCAGTCACAGGCATGAAGAGCATTGTAGGCTTTTTTGATGAAGAAAATTATATGGTGTGGAAGCTGTAAAAACCGAGACTTGGTAGTCTATATTTTAATGTTATAGTTTCTACTGGCTAGATATGCAGTAGTCCTTGCCTTATCTGGCCCTTGGAACCAGGGAGCTGCTAGAGGAGGTGGAAGGTAGAGTACCCTGTGTCTAGTATGGTAGACTAGTGACAGAAGAATCATGTGGCAGAAGGGAGGAGAAGCTACTGACCACACTGCTTTCGTGTATTCACACTAAAACCAGGGCAATGCTAAAGCAGCCCAAAAGCAATTGGCACAAGCAGCTTTAAGTAAGCATGTGTTAATCCTAATACCTCACTACATCCACCTCTGCTCTTGCTAAAGCAAGCAGAAAGCCCAATTAATTCTAGCAATTAAGAATGTCTTCAAAAGCCACTTAAAAAGCTAAAATAGGATATTTTTTTTCCACCTTCCTTAGGAAGACACTGATTCTGACCGCATAGGTGATCAGTGTGACAACAACCAGGACATAGATGAAGATGGCCATCAAAATAATCTTGATAACTGCCCCTATGTGCCCAATGCCAACCAAGCTGACCATGACAAGGATGGAAAAGGTGACGCCTGTGACCATGATGATGACAACGATGGTATCCCTGATGACAAAGATAACTGCAGATTGGTTGCCAACCCAGATCAAGCTGATTCTGATGGTAAGATGGCCAGTATCATAGTGACATTTTAAGAGCAACTTCTAATAGTTTGATACTGTCTTCCACACTGTTTAGGATTGGACAAAACTTTGAAGTAACAAAGATAGAATGTCTGTACTGTTGTTATAGTGCACCTCAAGAGTAGCAAGCAGTGGAAAACGACCGTGTATCCAACTTAGGAATAAGTTGCTATCAGGCTGGAGTGAAAGGGCATTTATACAGTAGCAGCTGTGGCTTCTGTAGTGGGTCTGCTAGCAGTACCTGAGCAGTTAGAGATCTGCAATTAAGATTTAAACTCAAAGTTGTAAGACTCAGAAGCAAACAACAATGATGATGTAATGGTGAAATTACGTGTGTCCTTCAGGTGATGGACGTGGAGATGCTTGCAAAGATGACTTTGACCAGGACAGCGTGCCAGACATTGATGATATCTGCCCTGAAAATGTGGACATTAGTGAGACTGATTTCCGAAGATTTCAGATGATTCCCTTGGATCCCAAAGGAACATCCCAAAACGATCCAAACTGGGTTGTTCGTCACCAGGGTAAAGAACTGGTTCAGACAGTCAACTGTGACCCTGGCCTTGCAGTCGGTAAGGTGAAAATCACACTGTTTGGGGGGTTTTCGGTTGGGGGCAGGGGGACAAAGAGAACATGGGAAACCATTAAGAAGCTGTTTAAGAACTGTAAAAGAGCAGCGCCTAAAACTTTCTCCTCTAATGCCCCTGTAGGTTTTGATGAATTCAATGCTGTGGACTTCAGTGGCACCTTCTTCATCAATACAGAAAGGGATGACGACTATGCTGGCTTTGTATTTGGCTACCAATCTAGCAGTCGTTTCTATGTTGTCATGTGGAAGCAGATCACCCAATCTTACTGGGACTCCACACCAACCAAAGCTCAAGGTTACTCGGGTCTCTCCATCAAAGTTGTGAATTCCACGACCGGTCCAGGAGAACACCTTCGTAATGCTCTGTGGCACACAGGAAACACACCTGGCCAGGTAAGAGTGGTGCTTTGATAACCTGCTCTTCTGCGTTGTGAGGCAGGCTGTTCTTTCAGCAAGTTAGATGCTTACAAGGGGGTCTGTACATACTGATCAGAATGGTGTAGTCTTGACAAAGAACAATAACTTTGTAATTATTCGCAGTCATGCAAAATATTGTATAAAACTAACAGGACTGCATGCTTCAGACAGGCTTTCCAGCAGCAGCGAGTCAATTCTTTCTGGAATTGTGGAGTAGTGTCCTACTTACTTATTTAAAAGTAAATTTAAATGCAGTTGATTTCAAGACCCTATTACAGAGCCTAATGAGTTATTTAAGCCTTTACTAATCATGATGATGACCACCAAGACACTTCCATGTCAAAATAATGGCTATGTTGTCTCAGGCCTTCAGTTGATGGGGGAAAAAAAAATATTCTTTCACAGGTGAGAACCTTGTGGCATGACCCTCGTCACATAGGCTGGAAAGACTTCACTGCATACAGATGGCGTCTTAGCCATAGACCAAAGACTGGTTACATCAGGTGAGCATCATCCTCTTATCTTCAGTAATTATAACAAGAAAAGTAGGTGTCTGTAAAGATGAACCGAAGACAAAGCTTGCTGAAGATGGCTGACCTGTTGTTTCTTTGTAGGGTTGTAATGTATGAAGGGAAGAAAATCATGGCAGACTCGGGACCAATCTATGATAAAACCTATGCTGGCGGTCGGCTAGGATTATTTGTCTTCTCCCAAGAAATGGTGTTTTTCTCAGATCTTAAATATGAATGCAGAGGTAAGGAAAGTCTCAGTTTAAGAGATGCTAACTAAGTTAGTTGGTTTAAGAAAGCTGTTCTCAAGAAAAATAGTACAGGTCAAGAAACATGAGCTAAGAGGGAAAGTGAGTCATGAAAGACCATGGGTAAATCTCAAGTTCTGAAGGCAGAAACAGGACATCTTGATACAATCTTCACAGTTAAAATCTTAAATATATGAAATCTAAGCATATTTCTATCCTGTTACTTCAAAGTATCAGAAATACCTGTTAAGGTCCAGATACGAAATGATCTTGATTCTCCTCTAAAATGCCGACTAGAATAAATCAATAGAGCTGACTGTCCAGTGTGAAAATATAAAAAACTGACTTCAGCAAGCAAGAGGGTAGTGTCTGACATGCAAAAAAACCTGATTTGCTCAAAAGCAAAGTCATAAATATCTCTAGGGATTACTGTCTTTAAGATAATCATGCATAACACACAAATACTTCAATATCTTATTTTTTTTCTTTTCACAGATCCATAATCACAAGATTATTGGATCCAGAGACTATTTAAAAATGCTGGTATTGCACCTTCTGAAACGTTTAGCCTTACAAATCCTGGGACCATTGTATTATTCCTTCCTTTCTTCTTTCTGCATAAAAGTGGACTCGAAACACATGACCTGCCTCAAGAGAATGCTTTTGAGAGAATGAAAGTGAGAACGTGCTTGGTATCTGACCTCTGCTGAAGTGGAAGGAAACAAATGTGTCTTGCAAATGAGAATTGTCTTCACTGAACAAGCACACTTCTTTCAGTAGGAAAGACACTTGTTTGCTGTTTATCACAGTGCAGTGTCACTGCCTCTCTAACTGGAGGTCCCATGGAGTAGCATTTTGTAAAAAGAACATCTTTGGATGTGCTGTGGACTACTTAAACTGAAGACCTTTCATTGTGTGGGGAAAAGGGGTTTTGGGTGGGAGGGTGAACTCTTTAAGTCTTGTCTTTATGGGGAGAGGAATTTATTGAGGGCTGTGCTACCTTGGTTTACATCAGTTGGAGAAATTATTGTTTTATATGACTTTCACGTGAAAACGCAGCCTTTTATTCTATTTGTGGTGAGCTAGATCAGTTGCTCTATTACACAGGACAAAACAGATATCCTAAAACTGACTTCCGTGGTGGGAGGGAGAAAGAGGATAAAAACTGGCACACTGGATCACATCAGCTTTGCGAAAACCATGAGTTACAATTAGATACTGTTTTTTCCTGATTAGATGCAGATCTTTCTTACCTTTTAAATGTTTTCTTTCAGACATGATGCCAGAAAGCACTGCCATCTCAGCTAGCACTATGCTGTCCTTTAGGAAACCAGCATGTGCATCACTTTTTATGGTTAAAAAGGCACAAAAATAATAGTAATGAAAAACATTCCTTTTCTACATGCCACAGATGCTTTAAACCCCTTCCTTCTTTGGAGGGGATGGAAAGGGGCCTGTAGATAAAATACTGAAATTGTAAAATATTTATTTTTTGCCTATCCTTGATGTTATAATGACTGAGGGATTATTGATTAAAACAATAAGAAATGCGTCAAGACTATCCACCTAATCATTGTTACAAGTCTTAATGACTGTAAGATTGTAAATATAGATTATTTATTAAGTCTGTTCTATATAGAAACTAGAGGGGGTTTAGTTGAGAAAAAAATCTTGTCTGGAGCAGATAGTGGTGATGTGTTTGTTACAAAGAGCAATTTTCCCATAAAGGCTTTGAGGTGCAGGGAGAAGCGGCGGGGTGGGGAATGGGATGTTTGTTTTTCTCAGTCTGAGCTCGGTGTTGGCTTTTCCTTTCTTTGTGCAAGGCAGTTGGTAGCCTGGCAGGCAGCTGTCCTGCAGTGCTAAAATTGCATCCCTTTAGACCATAGAAGTTCCCATCTCATCCATAGTGCTAGAGATGAGGGAATGCCATTTACCATCTTGGCGGTTATTTAGTGCTGTGAAATGTCTGCAGTGCTTGACCGCTGGTCAGTGGGCCTGACACAAAACCAGGAGATTGCAGAGAGGCACAATGACCACAATCTGTAACCATTCAAACCAGCTATTTGTGCCACTGCACACTAATCATTGTTAACTAGTGATGCGCAGCTACAGAAGAAGGAATTCTTCATGGACTAGAGAGAATTTCAGGAGCTCCTTGCAAAAAGAGGGAGAGGGCTTGCTGTACAAGAAAAGACTGTTTTCCCCAACAGAAGGGGTAGCATCCTTATACCTATAATATTTCCTTGTCCTTTCAAAAAAGGAAAAGAAATGAACACAGTGAAAGTTTTACGTACAAATATTACCTCATTGTTGTGTGACTGAGAAAAACCTTTGGATTAAGCAGAGTTCAAATGTCTAACACTTTAAAGCTACTGTAGTACTAAAAAGTTAATGCTGTACATAGTCAAAACTTCTTTGCAGATGTATTCCCAGTAAGGAAATGGCATTGGAAAAAAGAAAAAATGTCAAATACAATTTCTAATGTTGTGTTATATGTTTTCTTGTCATCTTGTATACCATTGCTTGTATTTTTATAAATTATTTTTCTCATTGCCATTGTAATAGTTAATCACATAATGGTGTAGATATGCTATTTAAATAATTTATCATGAAATGCTACCTGTAGAGTTAGTATTTCTATTTTTATAAAATGTTTGCACACTGAACTGAAGATTTTTTTTTTGCTTCCCTCCTCCTGATGTTTTTGCTAGCATCATTTTCTAAGAACATGCTTTTTTGTAAACATTTTTAACCATTTTTCCATTTTAAAGTTGTGTAAGTTGTACAATAAAGCTCCTTTTACATACAAAGAACAATAAACCAACAAGAACACTTATATTTACACATTTGTGCTCTAGTTTTATTCATGTGGTGTAACACTTTGGTATTGCTGATATAATCTTCATTTCAAATTTGCTTTGAAGCAAAACATGTCTGTACTCTTTACATTAAAACTAAGCCAAGGAGCTGTACCTCAGCTTTCACCCTGGCTGCTAACAGGCTGCAGCTGGATGGCACGGACAGCTGGTAAATTCAATACTGGAGGCCCAGCCATGCTGCCCTTAATACAGCCACGGGCAAAATACTCTTGAGGGATTTCAGTTATTCCCCAGCCAGGCTCAGCCCCTATTTCTTTCTTTCACCTGAGTGGAGGCAGGGTGATGGCTGTCTGCAGGGGTACATGAGTATCTGTTCGCATCTCCTCTAGGCTGAGGCTGCTCCTGTGCTCAAAAAGCTGATGATGTGGCACTATACCAACTGCTGAAACATGCTGCTAAAAATAAAAGCAGTTAAGACTAGTTATTCAGTCTCTACTTACAGAAGCAGTTTGTCCCATGAGCCCTTTAGCAAAGCTAGGTGCAGTACTAGGAGTGCTAGATGTCCATAAGTAGCACATTTAGGGGAATCTGCAGATATTCAAAATTAATTTTTACATCTCCTTTACCTAAGGATGAAAAAGTCTTGTTATATGAAGGAGGGGGGTCTATTTTTTCTGTCCCTGAACTTTTAAGGCCAGTCCTGTCCATTTTATTTTATTCCACTGAGAACAAGGAGAAAAAAAGAAAAAGAACTCCTGACCTGTCATTTCCAAAACATGAGCAGCTGCTGAATTTCTGCCCTTGTCTGCTTCACTTCTCTGCAGACAGACATTCTCCTGTGGGAATGCACCGCCGGCATGACCCTGCGAGCTCTCCCGGGTCCCGCCTTGCTGCTGCGGCCTCGGACTCTCCGCCTGCCTCCCAGGGGCACCACGAAGAATGAGAACCACAAAAAAACCCAAAGTTGCCACCTGGAGAAAGCTCTTGGGACTTGTAGGTAAAATGAGATACTCAGGATTTAGAAAGCCAATCAATTACATGGACAGACGTATCTATCTCTGGAGATACATATCGGTCTGATCAGCAATTTCGAAAAGAGAACTGCTGCTGGTGGGAGCAGGCAGCCTTGGCAGCCCATCCCAAAGGCCCCGTCTGAGCCCAGGCCAGACTCTCAGGCTAATTTACATTTATGTAGCTTATATCAGTGCAGAACCTGAATTGGGAATGATAGATACATAACTTAGAATTATAAAGGCAAGACGTATGCCTTGTGTTAACTCATAGGTTAAGTCCACCCGCCTGTTGCTTGGGGAGCGTGCGTACAGTGGGACACAGCTATAGTTGAGGTAAGTTAGGCCTGTGCTTGCCCAAAGACATCCCTGTCAAAGAAAAACTAAACAGGGAAAGCATGGAAGGTGGCCACGTTTCACAGGGCAAAACCTCCACAGGTGAAGCCTGGCGGGAGTATGCTGTTCCCAGCCCCCTGGGGACTCACCGGCAGGACACGTAAGCATACCAGCTGATGCATGCCACTTCCAGTGTTAGCGGGTACTTGGCCAACCTTTTTCCATAAATAACCTTTGAGTTTCATGCTATTGCAGAGAGTATAATGCTTTCTTACCATAGCACGCTCTTCTCGGAGCCCATGCAAATGCAGTAGCTTAAGTTTTCAAGTGGTCACCTGCATCAAACCTACGTTCAGGAGGTGCAGTAGTTTAACCTGCAGATATTAATAACTTACGGGGATAAAGACTGAGATAACCATAGCAAGATCTGCATCTTAATGACAACAGTGCACTTTTTACTGATACTGCCATGAATTTGTAGTAAATAAAAAAAGTCCATAGCGTGGTAATTGGCTGATTTTCAACATAAATTCATTTTGGAAAGGATTTCTGAAATCATAGAAGAAAGCATCTTAATATATTCACAGGGGGAGTTCTAGCTCTTATTTCTTTTCCAAGACAGAAAGAACAGGTGCACAAGTTGTGTGAATATTTAAGTGGATTTATAACCAGAAGAAGAGAATTCATTAGAGAAAAGTGTTTGGCAAGCAAAAGTCTTAAATCTTCCACAGGAAATCCATAACATTAGTCAAGTTATCCCAGAGAAACTTGGATTTTCAAATTTAGACGAATCCCAGGAAGCCCAGCTATCATTTGTCTTTAATTTCAACTGCTTTCAGATTCAGGGACTGCTAGCCTAGGCAACACATACAAGAGCTAAACCGAGAGCTGCTTAGATACTGCGCCAGTCTCCCTTGATGACTCCACTCAGAAAGTGCTTACAGACAGACCATTACATTATTATTGTAAAATTAGGGTAGAATGCCTCTGGCAATACCCTTCCCACCAAAACTATGCATACCAAATACACAAAGCAAACAATAGGAAAATAATAGCATAGAACAGTACTTCCACAAGAAGACAGCAAATTTTTAAGTGGGAAAAGAAGTTCTAAATACAGAATACCTGCCTATAAATCTCAATTATTCATGCACTTCAGCACTCTATAAAATTAATACACACTTGTGAATATTCCAGTTTGCTGGGGTTTTTTAAAGCTTAATAGATAAGGTACTGCAGATTCAATTCCAAGCAGTGAACTATTTCACATAGACTTAAATGACAGGGAGCCTTTTATTCTAACTACTGCACCTGGATTCCAGCCAATCCCTCAATGAAACGTATAATTGGATAACTGTAGGTTATAGCATTAGTAGTATTCAAGCATCTCTATTCTATTTAAAAAGGAAACCATTTTCCTGACCTTTAAATCTTGCTACAAATAAGAGAGCAATTATTTCTCAATAAATACATCTGCTGAAACTTTTTTAAAAAAGAAAAAAAATGAGTTGTTATTTTTCCTAGATTACAAAACCCTTCATAATTTAGAAACTTCCCAAGCATCTGCCAAACCACCTTGTCCTTCTGTGTCTAGCCTTCAAACTGTGAGACTCCCAGAGGTAAGGGTCTTTTTTTTTTTTTTGTAACTGGGGTAGGTAGTAATCTTGGAAGTGTAAACATCGTAGCAGATTTTGCACCTAAAAAGCCAGAAAGAGAGATGTAATTTAAAGCTGTGGTTAGAAAGTCCTTCTAAGAAGTGTAACAAAGAGAAGAGGTGCATTGTCATAATTTGCTGAAATTTTGTCTAGAAAATGGGGGGGGGGGGGGGTTTAATAAAATGTCAAAATTCTTATCATTATTGAAATTACAGAAATTGAGCTGCAAACCACAGCCTCTCACCAGCCCTCCCTGATTTGGAGGTAAAATCCCACCCTTTCTAGCACATGAATTACTGGCATACTTTTTTGCACTTCTAGACCAGCCCTCACTACTCTGATGACATGTTTAAGCAGCCCTTTCCTCTCTGATCTATGCAGCAGATAATTTTTCCACAGCCTGTTTTCACTCTGTGCGCAGCATGTCCACTGGCGCTGCAGGAGTTCTGCTCGGGAAGTGAGAGGGAAAGCATGCACTACAGATGCACAAAGTAGAGATCGCCTGGCTGGGAAAAAAGCATTTGGCTGAGAATTTTTATGGGACATTTTCCTCTTTTTTTTTTTTTTTATGATGAAGCTGGAAGTTTTTTCACACCTTGATAGAATTACTTTAATTTAAACTGGAAATCAGGACGTACAAGAACAACTTCACTCTTTTTATCACTGCTGTCTATAGTCAACAAACTTTTTTTTAATCAGGATATTTAGTCTGTCACTTCTCTTTGAAATGGAAAAGACCCTCAACAGCTCTAAATCTGCATAATAACTGTAAAACTGGACTGAACTTCTAGTACCATTGCAGTAAATCAAAACTATAGCTCTTTAAATCATCCTACTCAAACATACGTATATATAGTACATATTGTATATAATATATATTAATACATATAATTTATATACATTTATATTTATACACATATGATTCATTAAAATGGTTGACTCAGCCTTATTTTCTTCTTTCAGATGAAAACATGGTTTGTAATTTAAAATACAAACATGCAGGATCAAAATATACACACTGAACTAAATCAGTACTAACAGCTGAGCACTGACCGCTATGAACACCAGCACTGTATGTATATCTCTGAGGAGTCTCAGTGACAATGACAGACTAGTTTGGTCACATATTGCTCAGCAAACAGATGCAAGCACACCTCAATCTTCACTTCATAGGTATGTTACTTTCACCAATCTGAAGTTTTTGGAACAAAATTATCTACCTTGTACTGTAAAATCATAGTGGGAAATACCGAGCACAAAACTACCGTGCATACACAACCTTTCTTATTCCTCAATTTAAAACGTCCCAAAGCCCAAAAGTGAGAACGATAACTTTAAAAAATCAGTCTGCCACGCTCTGCTGTTTCGGGACAAACAGAGCTAGGGAAGACTTGTAAAGAAGCTAGTTATCAGAATCTTTTACCAAATACAACTGACGCTGAATGAAGGCATGTATTTAGGAAAAGCTGTTTCCAACTCCTGAGTTAAGCTGCAAATGAAAATTCATTTGAATATCCTAATCATCACTGCTGCATCACACCCCGAGAAGCCGCCACATTCCAGTGCAGCTGGAATTCCAGTGGCAAGCCCGACAGAGGGGTTATTGCAGGTCACAATAGAGAGACACTGGAAAAACAAAGAAAAACCCATGAATCCTCCCGGGCTCAACTTTCCTTTTACCCTGATATTGGTGATGTTTCAGCAAATGACCTTGTCACTGTGTTTTAGATAGTACCTCCATTATTCTGTACCTCATACCAGTGACCGACCATGTTTTCCTAAATAATTTTTTTTCCTACAGTTTTACTTAAAACTGAAAATAAAGGAGGGCTTGAAACTGATATTTCATCTGTAACATCAAGCAACAAATAAAATCTTCCCAGAGAACCTGCCATTTAATATAATGCAGTAGAAACCAAGCACAACAAATATTAGGTCACTAATTTTTGACAGTGTCCGAGTTTGGGTATCAGTCCTATGCACCCTTGGAACAGCTTTTCATGAGCACTGGGTCCCTGTGGTTTGCAGTGACTACAAACACTGCAGGGTGCTCGGCACTTCCCAAGTCCCGAAGTGAAGTAACAGAGTCCCTGTTGGAATATACACTTCAAGTCAATAGTCATTCAAAATTACTTGCTTGTCCCTGAAATGCCAGATGTGAATAAAAAGTTGGCTTCATGGCTTCAGGACTTAGTCAGCGACAGGCTCTTCCTTGAGGGTGCTGGGAAAAGCTTCTTTGCAACAGTGAGAGATTTAAGGTAACAAATACACCAGAAAAGTAAGAATTAAGTAGTATTTCCCTTCATATACATTGTAGATATTCTACATAAAACCTTGAAATAGAATTTAGTTTTCTTCAAAAACTATCCAAGCACTTTAACACTGTTTTTGAGGAGGACTCTATAAAACACAAGTTCCATGTGAAAATAACTGGACTGTGGAAAGATTACAGCCAGCGGACAGTCCTGCATGAATATCACACAGGCACAGAAAATACTCTTCAAAAAATACTTGTTGGTACTGCTTTGATTACATATATGGTAAAGAAATTATGACCCAGGCTTAAAATTTTTAAGGAAGACAAGAAATACATCTAGGTGAGATTTGCAGAGCTCCATGAAACATGCTTACAGAAATCCTCTGCAGAGCAATGGGACTAGGCAGAACATCCAGTATCAATGGGTTTGTTATTGCTGTTGCAGAACAGGTAAAAATATCAGAAAATGAAACAATAAATAGCACTTGCTTGTCACAAGTATAATGTCCCATTGATGTTTTTATTTAAAAGAAAGTAGGCTAGATTCTGATCACTGACATATCCAGAGAATTACCACTTCCTCAGGAGTGTACATCCACTCAGACTGGCAACTCTAAATGAGATTAAAATCTGTGCCAATATGTGCATTAATTTAAACATTCAGATTAGTTCAAGTAAGCCCTATGCATAACACAGCCATTGTGTAGTTAACATTCTATTCATACATCATTTCTTGTTGAAAGTTAAATGGCTAGTACAGTATCTGAGAAATAATTTGTCCTTTTAGTTTGTGTCAAATGAGAGTTTGTCAATAGGAAAATCTGTTGAGTTTTCTCTGCTAGGATATCTCTGTCCCCTCAAAAAAAACCCCAACCTTTTAAAGAGAACCATGGTTGTGGGTTTTTTCATGTCTTCTTATTCTGACACTACAGTGCATCAAATAAAAAACTAACCATCAGCTCAGTAAATAAGTAGAAAATTCAGGAGAAACATTAGGTAAAGAGTATACAATTTTTTATTATTATCTCAAACACAAAACAGCTGTACTACCACCCCCACCCCCCGACCCCCACCCCCAGCTAGGCATCACTGTAAGGTTTCACAATCCAGTAACTGCTAGGGCAAACTCCTTCACTTTTAACCACACCAAGCCTTCACGAGGGACTGCAATCTTTCATCATTCAGCTCCATTTCTTAACTAGAGGATAAGACTGCTATATGGTCACCATCTTCACAGGGTCTAGAATGAGACACAGCTGAGCAAATGGGTGCTGATATTCCGATCCAGCAGAGGACCTGTGCAAGTCTCCTTCAATCAAACAAGTGGTCCAGCAGACAGCCCTGGGGCAGGAAACTGGGTACACGTTGGGTCCTTCACTGAGCCAGGGCTCAGCAGTCAGACAGGCTGCAAGCTCCAGCAAACCACTGCGATAACAGAGGCCAGGTTTTAGCTAACTTCATGGAAAAAATAGATTGTGTGTAAGGGAAGAAAAATAATTATGTTCATTTCACATCCACTCTAGTAAAGTCTCATCAGAAGAAACTGAACTTTGCAAGTTTTATTTTACACTTTTCATGAAGAAAGACATACACATCTATCAGCTGCACAGCTACACAAATGTGTATGTACATTAATTTGTTAGATAGAACTCTGCCAGGACATTTAAGGAAATGCAAGAGTTCATTTTGAAATCAAACTCCAATAACAAATGATAATGACAATAATAATTATCTCTCAAGAATAAATCAGCTAATGGAACAGTTTTCAATGACAATAATTCATTCCCTTCAGGCTGTCAGAAATGATACTGCATCAGCATAATATCACCGATGGAGGTTTAACCACACTTTCAGAAAAACATTGGTGTAAAGAAGTATATAATCACTCTCCCCTCAACTTTCAATCTTCATATCATCTGTAAAAAAGACAAGAATCGTATGGTGAACTGCTGTAAGCACAATACTTATTTGCAAGATGAAACAGCAACAACAGTTTGTGATACAACTACTACTTAAAACTTACGAGAGGAAAAAAAAAAAACAACCTTGAAATAATTACCAATTGGTTCATATAACCGAGAAATAGCAGCCTTTTCGTATCTGTATGTAGGTAAGTCTGTCTTCTGTTTATCTCAGTAAACATCGCTTACATTTACATGCATATGACCCTGATGTAGATTACTGCTTCTGTGAAGAAACAGGAATTACTTATATCTGAAGGCACATGAGAGTTTCCTTCAGAAATATACATACACAAGAGTGTGTGTGTGTGTGTATGAGTTATGTTAATAATTATGCTTTCCTTAAAATACATACAATGTATTACAGTAAATCTGTATCATAGAGTACAGTACCATAATGACTAAATTCTGCTAAACCAGTTTCACAGTTTTGTTTGCTTACGCAGCACTACACAGCTTAAACCACATGTAGCAGGCCAGAAAATCCAGCTATTTACAGAAGATTGTGCATACATATTTAAATGCCCTTTAGAATTAAGACCATAACAAAGTTCAACTATGTAAATGTCTCTTAAAAATAAAAATAACACCTGACACTTCTCACACCTTCATCTGCAGATGTGTTTGCCTTAAACTGGACTCCACTGGGATCTCCTTCCTCAATGCAACTGGCACATCTAATCATGTCTGAACTAACAACAAGGTTACCTATAGAATACATTAGGCAGCTTTATAAATTTGATAAACATCACAACCTTTTGCTTATGGCCAGGAATAATTGCTTAAGACAGAACTGAGTCACCTTTGCAGGAAACAATTTTATGGAAAGGTATTGGGGTTTTACGTTTTACGCTGTACACTTGCTCATGAGCAATATATTGACAAAAATAATAAGAATGGACTGCTATCTAATTAAATGCCAATATTGGATGTATGTTTTAGCATGAGAGTTATTAATGGAATAGAATAAATCTGACTATAATTAATTTAAGCAAGTTTATGGATAACTGCAAAATATTTAGCACTAATGTAAAAACAATTACAAACCTCTGAAGTGGGTTTTATTTTCCACTTACTTTTTCTGTGCCTAAAGATTACCTGTTTACACCATTTTAAAAATCAGACACTGATGCAAAGACCCAAAGCCTGATGAGGCTACATACCTGTAATTATATCCTTGGTTTCTTTTCAGGTTTTTAGTGAAAAGGATGTAAAGACTGAAAATTCAGAACACTTCCCCACCACCACCCAAATAAAATAAAAAAAAGGTAAGCAAAATGAACCCAAGATGTTTATCAGCCATACAGATCTGAGGTCTATATGCTTGAACATTACTCAGCCACTAGTGAATACAGAGTATCAAAACACCCTATTGCATTGCTATGACACAATGCATGATGATGGCTCAAAGATTATTATGCAACAAACATTAACGCATTCACTTTAAAGACTTTTACCATGAGATGTCCTATACAGAAATTTACTTAATAGCTGAAATCTCCTTTCTCTCTTGTGCAATAAAATTACCTCATAGTGACTATGTCTACCCCAACTGGTATAAACAGTTACCTGCTCACTTCACTGCATAGTGGCTACAGTGCATGATGTTCTCCTCAATTTAACACATCACATCTTAAAATACACTAAGAAAGAGAGATGGTAGCTGGGGCTCAGTCACACTTGACTCTGACTGTACTACATCTCTTCAGACTAAAGGAAAACTTTAATTCATGTGAAGGCAGCAAGTTAAACCTGAGTTTTTCTCACTGTTGATTGCTGCAGTACGTTTTCATGTTACTCCTGCATAAGATCAGGTTGCCCCAGCACAGCTCATTCTCTGTGCTGTTCATTACCACCACTGCCACCTTACTCTCCTCTAGGACAGACCAATTCTTGCTTCCCTTGCTCCACTCTCCTGATGCTTGTGTCTTCATGAAGTACAAAGCTGCCGTGTGGAGTTAGATGAAAACTAACTTACCAAAAAAAAAACCCAAACGCAACCTTCTCTAGAGGTATCGTATTCTTATTTTCTTCCTATTGCAACTATGGCCTAAATCTCATAATGGGCAAATATGGCAGGTGAGTCTGGATACCAAGTTTGTCTAGCAGTGTAAAAAGAGCAATAACAGGCCTTCTTGTTTTTGGTTAGGTGGAATCACTCTGAAAAAAATATTAACATTGCCTTCACTGTAGAAAGGTTAAGTGTGAACAATCAAAAAAGCATTTGTGATCATAATTAAGAAATTACAACGTGGTAAAGAGGTATTAGGATGTTCTTTTAAATTACCAATGAATGTGAACAAGCGTTTCTCCAAATTCAGAATAGATTACCAGTACAACAAAGGTCTACCTTGACAAACCTAGCAAAATTTATTGATTTTTAATACAATTAAACTATAGCACTTTAATCACAAACTTCATACTGTCAGAAATTTTATGAAACAAATGGAAGATGTCAATGTACCTGCCTAAAATCTGGCTTATATGAACAGTTGCTTTCTAGAAAGAGAAGTGATCTTATGCTGAAAATATAAATGTAGATTTAGATTACAGTATCACTATAGAATTTAAAAAATCACTATTAAAAATTGCACTTAAGTAAAGGACATAAAAACTAGAGACACTTCCAAAATACTTTTATAGTACCAGACAGAGTAAATTTAATCTTTTGTTGGTTAAAGTCTATTCTTTCTTTCATTGAACTAAAAGTAACTTAAAGAAACTATGCAGTATTTATTCATTTTGGTATCTTCTATGTGTAAATTTGAACTCCCTGAAAGAAATTCATTATTTTTAATGTAGGTAGGTCATGTTTGTTTCTATATTACCAAGTCTACCTTATTAAAAAAATTCAAGAAACACTTGGATGTTTGTGTGCATCATTACACCAACTACTGGGAGAATATTTGCTCTCCACATAACAGTGAACATGACTTTCGACTACCAAAAAGGTAATCCGTATGTGTTGTCAACACTGTTTTCCGGTTGACAGAATTAATCAACATCAATATTATATTTCATAAGAGTCCTAGTCTTATAGTCAGCTATGTCAGGGCAAGAATTTTAATAAACATTCTGTTATTTTGTGTGTATTATTTTTGGGCCAGTTTTATGTTTTATAAAATTACATCCTTGCCTCACCATAACAACCAGTGTGTATTGGTGCATACCTTTGGTGAGAACCTGCTTGCTTTTTTTCATCATAATCAAAAGCCTTTTCTAAAGGGTTGTTAAGAGTCTCACCTCCTTTGGTTTGCAGTGGTATGCTGAGAATGTCAGCCTCCGTGGATGGCTCATTGTTCATGCTGATGCAATATAATGGTTCACCCAAGAAAGAAGGTTTCTTCAACCTTTTTGTGTTGAGTGCTCTTGACATAAAGTAACCTTCAGTAACACTCTTATCACCCATCTTCTGTAAACCTTCTAGGTCATCAGGTTCCTCTGTTTGGGCCAGTGAATCCTTTGATAAGTGACTATCAGCCAGTGCTTTGCTGATATAGTAGCCAGGGATTTCACTCTCTGCATTAACACATAAGCTTTTGTCTCCAAGTCCAGCCTTTTCCTGAGCCATTAACATCCCTACAATATGGTCTTCAACTAACATTTTGGAAAGAGTAGATGTGGAGTGAAGAGTGGAGTCTTGACTTGTGTAACAAGGGGGACTTAATCCAAAAGAAAGAGATTCCTGAGACTTTGGCATGGTAACGTTGCTTATTGTTCTCTGAGGCTGCATACATTCTTCCAGAAGGGTCTTAAGCTGCTCTTCAGAGAGGCCCGTTTGTTCTTCAGTCTGAAAAAAAAGGGCAAGAATTTCTTCTGTCAAAATATAATTAATGAAAAGCAGCGCCATAAAACACTTTGAGAGATACAAAAGCACTGGCAGAACTCTTAAACTGATATCAATGTTTTTCAATTCAAACTGAATTTACATACACATTTACACAATTACATTATTTATGTAACATCTTCACTAGGTTCTAGACAGATTAGATGCTGAAAGTTAGGAAAGAAGTCTGATGCCCACAAGACACTGAGAGGCCTTTGATTTTGGTCAGTCTTCCGCTAGATATCACTGCTTTTTAATTACCAAAACACATACTTTTTCACATAGCTCGGTGTGTTGCGTATACATACAGACACACACTCACACTTTAGTTACCGAAAGCAAAACAGCACATTGCTAAAAGACTTTCAGCTGTTGGGGCAACACATCTGGGGTCAAAAATGGTTTTAGACAGCACCAGCCCACAAAGACCATCAAATATTAACTGAAGTATTCCCAGCCACTCGCTGTAGAAATGCAACACAGCCTCTGTCAACCATATCACAAAAAGCATATCAGTTACTCATCTACAGGACCTACCTCGTCGAGTATGTCCCATGGCATGTGACAGAAGAAAGCCCCATCTTCTGTACAAGAGGTTTAGTGCTTTCTACAAGCTGTCACTGCTTGGATAGCTCACAGATTTATCTTTTCAGTCAGTTTCTTATTCAGACAGTGGCACACTCTCATCATTTTTATCATGCAGATTTTCTTTACTGGACATTTCTTAAAATTTGATATTAAAGATAATGACTGATATTAGGTGGTAATGGTGAAGAATATCAAATGACATTTTGCTTAAGGAAGTCTGCAATGGGGAGTTATTTCTAGCCTTTATAATCTTTAATGCTCCTTGGTAATACAGACGCACAATACCCCCTGACAACTGAAAGATTATAATGGAATGTACCAGAAATATTTTAGATATGCATAACACATTTGCCCATGAAATATGAGATATAGAAGATATAATAATATATATTATAAATATTATAGATACTGTGCAACATTTAGATTATAATGGAATGTACCAGAAATATTTTAGATATGCACAACACATTTGCCCATGAAATATGAGATATAGAAGATATAATAATATATATTATAAATATTATAGATACTGTGCAACATTTAATGTAACAAGATGCTTTCTACTATCAAAACCTTGGTTTTACCCAGCCTCCAAGAGACAAAGGATCAGATCACTTCAGTGATTTATGTCAAACAATTGTATTCACTGTGCAATGACTATTAGAATTTACCTCACATTGTGTAAAGCATGGAGCTACTGTAATTTCAGAGGAAAGATCAGTATCAGATGTCTAGCTGATTTTTTTTCTCCCTAAAGGTCTCTTATCCAGCTACAGAATATGACCTGGAGTGTATAGGTCATATCCTGTAGTTGGACAAGAGTGACATCACAGGAATGATATGACCATGTTGGACGTATATGACATGCAGAGATCACAGCCTAAGTAGCACAGAATGTATGGATTACACCTGAAAACTGTTCATGAATGGGGACAGTTTTCAGTCAAGAAGGAAATAGTATTTTTTCATAAAACTTGTTGTGGCTATTAAAAATTACAAGGCGACACTACACAATGAACAAGAAAGCCATTTTAGGCTACTTTCAGTCATCATTCTGTATTTACATGTTCAAACATTAATAACAGCTAATTACCACTACCATAGATTACAGTTCAGGCACTAGCTTATGCACTTAAACTCAGTTTTATAGATTCATTTAACCCATTAGTCTTTTCCTCCAAAGACCAACTTCCTTCCCAAAGATACTTGGAGCTCACTTTCTACACATACAAAAAAAGACAACTGCATTAAAGAAATTGATATGTTAAGGGCTTTTAAAAAAACAAACCAAACCAAAAAAAGAGCACTGACAGACTATCATTACATATAGAGAGCTTTATTTAGATGAACATAATTATGTAGAGATTCAGCTAATCTTGGTATCAATCAAAGTACTTCTGATAATATAACTGAAATCAAACCACAACCTTATGCACTTATTTAGGTAATAACGAAAAAAATTATGACCTCTTCAAATTTTTCTCAGGCTTTTAAATTTTAATCCTAGTGCAGAAAGTACTCACTGATGAAAAATAAGTCAGACAGGGAAAAACAATTAGGAGCAAAACTCATGACAAATCAAAAATGAAACATGGAATTTTTCAAATTTTCACTCTCAGTCTAATCTACTAGCCCATGCTGAATTCCTTACATTCCTTGAAGGAGTATTTTAACTTGCAGGACAACATCTTTTTACAAGTAGTCATTATTAGAATGGATTTGCTGTAAAGAAACAGGATGCATTCACTCAGGCAGAGCTTCACAGTAACATAGTTATACCACTACTGGAAGCACAGCTGCATCTAGAGTAATCCACAGAGCAGAACATTATGCTATGTAAACATAACTATATTTGTATCACAGAAGATTCTCACATCTGGAAACCCACATGGATTCCTAACTTGTTTTTGAGTGTGTGGTTCTATAGTAACATATTTCAAACTCTTGGCCAAGATCATTTGGTGCCAATTTTCTAATTTTCTGTTAATGACAGGGCAATTCACTCACTGCAGAAAGGAATTCTGCATCTGGAGCAAATGAATGAGTACAAAATGAGCACAGGGAGGAAGATCATCTGGTCCTGCTTTTCTTTTGTCTTTTTATTCCCCTCATCCCCACCCCATTTATCTGCAGTCTATTTTTCCTTGTCCAAATTTATTTTTTTATTTTTTTCCTTTCAGGAAAATCATAGGGCTTGTATTGACAATTAGTTCATAGATTACTGTGATTATTACCAGAGGGCTATGGGGGAAGATTTAGAGCCTAAGGCGCATGGGGAGGGAAATGAGTATAACAGCTATAGAGTGAAAAAGTTTGGTAACTTGTGGGCTTGTTTTCCTCCAGAGTGGCAGGCCTGCAGGCAAAGCAGACAGTGTAGAGCATTACTTATTTTTGTTCTTTCTTTATCTCTTCCTCCCTTTGGATTGTTAAGTCATGCTTGCAAGAATGCAAAGATAAGGAAAGAGAAAGTATTTAACACACCTCTCCAGAAATTACATTTTAAAGTATCAAAGGCTCACTGTTCACAATTTTCTTGTGCCAAAGTCGTTTCAGGGTTAAGGGAAAAATATACAGCAGAGGAGAAGATAGCTTGCAAATAGCCATCAGTCATCCACTCAGCAGCAAGAAATTTACATTGCAATAGAAGCAGAAAGGCTGCTGTTGAAATCAGAAAAGTTAGTTTAGGGAAACATGTAATACCCTAAGGAGAGACATCTCACACCAAGAAAGGCTGTGCATTTGCAAGCAAATGAGCATTTTAGCTCACGGGTCACATAATACAGCAACTGTATTAGGATTTTGTAAAGTATACGTTTGCACACACCAGAAGAAATCCTGTCACAGCTAATTGTACTACTTTAGAGTCACAAGACTTGGAATGAGTAACACAGTCTCAGGGAGACACTAGATTCTACTTCTCCCAAGCTTTTACTGCCCCAAACTGTAAATAATTTATAACTCCTATACAGAAAAAATACTTCAAGTTATTTATTTAAAAATACAAGGATATAAATTAATGGAATTCAAAATGCAGAAACAGCCCACTAGACAAGGGAAAATGAGCTATCAGGTCTGGTTCCCATCAGAAATTGGAAATCCTGTTAATTATTCTGGCTAATTTTTAATAGGACATGGAGCCCTATTCATTTCCTAGGCTTTTTACCGTTAATGATCCAAAAAACTAAGGAGTTTAGGAGCTTGCTAATGACCTTTACTGTTTATGTGTGGCTAGTTTTTCCACACACTTGTAGCCCTTCTCTGACTGAAGATTTCTTGTTCCTTGGTGACATGGGTCTATAGAGAAAATCTTACCGCATGTGGTAGGAATGCAAACTTATAGACTGCTGCGGACAGACCTGCTGTGACTACCAGCTCCAAGTTCAAGCTTTGGGCCTGTTTTCCACATCTACACATAACAGAAACAGACTAACATGGAAAGGCCTTATCAGATTTTAGCATGGGGAGAAAGTTAATATGTCAGGATTATTTCTAATTATAGTAAATAATCATTAAATGATACACAGTAAATGAACAGGCACTAGAAAGCCAGGACTATTTAAGGACTCACGTCTACAAACGTATATTTTGTTGCTTAATCAGAAAGTATTACAATCAACGGCTCTCACGATACTTTTTTTGCTTGAAACAATTTACTTTGATGCTCTAATTTACATTTTTACTGATGTGTAGGACTGCAACAGTCAATTCTAAAGTAACTGCTCTCTTCTCCTGATAAAAAGACTCAGTTTCAAGAGTATACTGATGTATTGAGACAACCTTCACATTTTTGACATATCAGGACAGGAAGGTTTTGTAAGTCTTAGTTATTTCATGACTTCTCAAACAGCTTTGAAATGGCAACCCTTGCCTTGTATCTCCACGCTACTCAACTCAGCATGTACCATCACCTTTAAGCATCACACTGAAGCACTTGCCTAGGAACAGTACTGGTCAGTGTTATTGTAGGATGTTATCGTGCTGCATACAAAACCAGACAAATCATGTCATTGTGGAAGAGCTTCTTACATTCCAGAAATGTTAAAGGCCCAAAGTTCTTTGGCACCATGAAAGTCAGGATTGCTGTTCATAACTTGTAAACTAATTTCAGTTATGGGAATATGTCCTCATGGGACTGTTGTGGGTTAACCCCAGCAGGCAGCTAAGCACCACACAGTTGCTTGCTCACTTCTCACCCCCCTGCCACAGTGGGACAGGGAAAGAGGAAAGGAAAAGACCAGTGTTCAGCCACTTCCTGAGAAAAAGATGGGTAAGTTTCTAGAACCCTCTCTTTTCCCTTTTTATTGCTGTGCATGAATTTATATGGCAGGGAATATCTGTTTGGTTAGTCTGGGTCATCTGCCATAGTACGTCCCCTCCCAGGGTACTGCACATCCCCAGTCTATTCACTGGGAGGGCAGAACCAGAAACAGAAGGCCCTGTCTAGCAACAGCTAAAACAGGGGTGTCTTACCAGTATTGTTTTGGTCACAAATCCAAAACACAGCACCATACTAACTGCTATGAAGAAAATTAACTCCATCACAGCCAGACGCAGTATATCCACTTTTACAAAAATTTGGAAGTATCCATCATGTCATGTTATGGCTTTTAGTGCTTGTTTGTTTGTTTTAAAACCACTGCCTCATGAGAAAGAGCTTAACAAATGCAAAAGAAAAGTTAACCTTTCCTCTGTAAGGCTATTTCAGGAGGTTTATTTCAGAATGTAATGAGAGAAAATGTAACTAGAGTAGATTGAAAACATGCTTACAACTCAGTAGAGCATATTTCTGGAGAGGACAGTAATGTGTATTGATTTGATGGTGTCAAAAATTAAGACTGGAAGCTGAATAATGGATTCAGAAATTAAGAGCTCCTTGTGCTATGATCATGATTCACCATCTGGTGGCCCTGTGCTTATGTCTGGTTTGGGGACTTCTATAACGTTTCAGGAAAGACATAAATCTTTCAGAATGAACAGGATTCCTGAGCCAACGGAGAAATTCTCCTGCTTTTGCTCTTTTCCTTCTGCTACCTTTCCTTCTGTTAGTTACAATTTTCCCTTATTTTTTTCCACTGTTTCTGTTTGTGTAAAGGCAGAATAAAAAGGTCTGGTAGTCAATTTTCTGTCACTGCTGCTGCTAAGAGCCAGAAAGCAGAAAGGACAGAAGTAACTAGGCAAGAAAACAAAAGCACCAGAAAAAAAAGAGATTAGTGAGCATCTGGTAACATCACTGTCTGAAAAGAAAATTCAACTTGTAACAATCATGAGCCATCAGAACCACAACATCAAAGCCATTATCAGCCTCACGGAATCATAAAAAATCTCTATTACAAAAGTAATTTTAAAAGCGTATAAAATTTCAGAAAATAAAATGAACTTCATAATACATTGGAAATAAAAACCCTAAAGGATTTTTTTCCCCTTTTCTGGCAAAGAGACATCTTAACAGAAATCAAAAGGAAACATGAGTTTATACAATTTTGCTCTTATTTACAGTAGCAAAGTAGGTGAAAATTGTGAAGAGACACAGTAAGTGCAGCAGTTCATTTCTTTTTGATTTTTTAAGATAGCCCACAGGTTATACAAGTAAAAATAATTATGACAAGTTCTTGCAGGCAGAACTAATTTAAACATGCATATTTTAGTCATTACATAGAGGCATAATACTTGCTTTTATTTGATCTTTCTTAAAAATATCCAGTCAATGCTTGTGGTTTTAATGTGCAAATAATGAAAAATTATGCTTCATCAGCTATGCCACACCCTGTAGACATTAGGAGGAGAAACCAACTGGTTACCAGAGGTGACAGAAGTAGAAAAAAAGAGGAAGCTAAAATATCTTTTACAAGATATTTTTCTTCTCATTTGATACCATAGACAATAAGCTACATTACTCACAGGTGCAGAGTTTGCATGGTACTGCACCAGGATATAATGAAGAGGGTTTAATGAAGGTGGCTCTAAGTATGAATTTCTTCTTGGAAGCACATGGAAATAATTTTGTGACTTTTAAAGACCCAAAAAGCTTTATTTCTGAATTGCTACAAGTTGTACTTTTTACACTTAATTTTCTGATGTTTACTTCCAATTTTAGCTTCATTTCAAGGTAGCTTTTGATCTACAAGTTGTATAACATTTTCTAGGTGCCTGCATATTATTAGCAAGGAAGTTTTCACCTATGGATACCAAAATCTAAATTTGTGTGTCCTCACCAAAGTTTCAAGAACTTTGAAAATGTCTGTGAAATGTCACACAGGTTTAAAGTTTCTAATATTCCTATCAGACATGTATTTATTAGTAAAAAAATTATTTTTATAGTAATTTAAATTTCTTAATTGCATATACATGCATTAGAGGAATATTATGATTTTGAAGCTCTGCTTTCATCAACTGAACCATATATGGTGTTTGTAACCTTCAGACGTTTACCAGTATTGGATTCAAACCTAAACAGTTAAAATACGAAAACACAACTCATTAATATCTGTATTGCCATCAGCATGCTGGCTTTTTCTGTCATTTTAGGAGCTAATATAACATAAAACTTAGGCATCATGTTATAAAAGAAAGCTAAGTGAGTTCTGATTTACTGTTACAAAACAGTAAATTATTACAAAAACTCCTATATTTTATTACCCAATTAACTTATGAATAGTAGGTTTTACACAACAAAGCAAATGATTCACAAAGCAATATCAAAGGAAATTCTGAATATATTGTATATAATACCTAAATACAAAAGCAAATAAAGGTTAATAGAAATTATTTAGAATTATATTAGACATATTCTTCCTATTTACCTAATCTTTCAAAAAATACTGGTGAGTATGAAACTATCACTAAATCTGGTAAAGTCTGACCTTCTTAAAACATAAACTATTATACATTAAATAAAAAACTATATGCAAGCAAAAGCAAGTCATACATAATGTTTTATTAGTGGCTGGGAATTGCTACTACCTAAGCAGCTGAGTCTGCTGAGTTAAATGAATTGATAAGTCAAATTTTTATAATTATCTTCTCTTTCAGAGGTACTAAGAGGTACTTTATGCATTTGAATTTACTCTGTTTTCTTTAATTCAATCCTGATTCATCTGAATTTGAGAAACCAAACAGGACAAGCAACTAGTTTTGATCTTCTGACGATGAATAAAAACAAATGCAAAAAGTGATTCGGTACTGTAAAACCATGGACTTTCCTGGCAATAGGATCAATACACTAACTGCAGTACTTTTAACGAGAAAGTAAGTAGTTTTAAACAGTTTTGTTTGTTTGCTTTTAACATTTCCAAGATCATAATGATATCAGGTTCTGCCCAAGAGATATCCTAAGAAGTTATAATGTTATTCTATTCTCCCCCCTAACTGCAACCAGTGTTTGTAGTGTTCTTGTACTCTTGCCATAAGTTCCAAACCCTAGCTGTAATTGTATAGCATATTTGAGTTGTGTATATATTGTATTATTCAAAAAAATCATTAGTTAAATTTCAATAGTTTTTAAACACTGTTGTCTTGCTGCTGAATTATACTCCAGCTTCCATCATAAGCAGCAGAGCACAAATTTCTAGTAGAGTGGGAATCATGAAAGGAAGAAGTTTTTATTCAGTACCTTTAATAGAACAAAAGGTAAGAACTACAGTTCTAAGTAAACATACATTAAAGTGTGTAATTAAGCGTCCATAGAGTATATTTTCCTAGCTAGGGCAAAGATGTACTAACTTAATATAATGGGCATATTTAACTGAAAATCAACATATCCTGGTAGTAACTAAACAATAACAGAAAATTCTAAAAAAAAATATTATTTAGAAAAATAATTTAAAAGGTTAAGAATTTTAAAAGCTGCATAAATAATGATGTAAAACCCCCCTTGATTTAAATACTAGACTATGATAGAAGTCTCTGATTTAGATCACTTTGAATTTAAAATCCATTTACTCCAAGGTTGTCAACAGATGTTTTGCAAGAACTCAGCTCTTCTAGCTTCAGATGAGTTCAATGTTTAGCTCATCTAATCTATGCATTTGTACTTTATATGAGTCACTGTATAACTTTTTCTCTCATTTCTAAAATCTTTCTCAACAAATGGATAGCTCCCTGGGTTTAGAGCACTTCATTTCATACACTTGCAAGTATTCTTAGGTTAGAAAGCAAGCTGCTTTTAAATGAACACACTGAATGTGTGAAAAAATGTAAGACAGATTCCTGAAATGGTATTTATAATCCATCATTCTGAATAAGACTTTCATTTTCTAGCCTCTACTGAAGAAGAAGAATTTCTGCAGCCTAGGCGATTTAGCATTCAAAATTACTTTCCTAAACATCCCATTTTGTGTTTTTAACTGTTTATTATTAAGCATTTAACAGATTTCATTCCATAGAAATATCTTCCTTGAATATTATTAAGTTGTGGCTTTAATTTTCAGCAAAGCCAGTAGAGTAGACAAAAATGCCTTGATGTGGTTGCAGCTGTTTTCTGTTACAAAACTCCATTTATTTTTCTTTTTTTGGTCACGTTGGCTTTCATTTTTCCAAGAAATGGATACAGTGTAGCATAATGGTACTACAGTATGTTATTATAGCGACTTTAAAATTTTGCAACAAAGTATCTTGAGATGTTAAGAATACTGACAGGTCTATAATTACTGGGGGAACAGAAAATACAAATAGTAATAAAACTAAGGGCATGGAGATCTGTTTGTCCATAACCTAAGAAACTTCACTGCAAGTGCTAAAACACCAATAAAATTAACAAAATGCCTCCATCCAATAAGAAGGAAAAGAAGGAAGCCACAAGCACATGATCTAGAAGACCTGTGTAGTGACCTTTATCAGGTGTAGTTCAGTCTCACTGAAAACAAGGACTGGCCCAAGAAGCAGTAAGCATGAAGACTCATCAAAAGTAACTATAGTCAGAAGCTTAAAAAAACAACAAAATAATAGTTTATGTATTTCAGGAGTTCAGGCCATATTTTCTGATAATTCTTTAGGGATATCTTTTAAAGTGACCCTCCTTAATTGGCCCTGTGTATCAATAGCAACAGGCACCTCTGAATACCGACTTTTTCTATGTTAACATATATATGTATATGGTAAACCTGACCTGTGATATATATTCTGGAGACAGAAATGTTCTCTCCCAATAGCTGAAGTATATGATATGAAGGAAGTTCTGCTATATGTGGAATAACAAGATACAGAAACCCACAGCGTTTCCTAGTGAAGGGGTAGTAGTATACAATCTCAGTTATCCAAGTCAAGGAACAAAGCATGCAGTTTCTTTCATAAATGTGGTTTTCTTACAGAGTTTTTGACTCTGTATGAAATACAGATGATAGTATTCCTTTCTTTGATTCACGTTCATGCCACCTAAATAGAGAGCCTCAGCCAAGTGTGAATGTCAGCTGTAGTTCCCCAAGGTCCTCACAGGCAGCAGAGAGACACCGACACCTCAGATTGTAATTCAACCCAACTAACATCTAAAGACAGAATGCTTAGAATTCTGCTTACAAATTACTGTTTTAAAACTGAAGCCTTTCTGACAATATGATTCAAACGATTCTAAGCAAAAAGACAAGAAAAGGGAAGAAGTAGAGATCAGTATTACACCAGAAATTTGGCAAAATGACAGAGGATTAGAAAAAGGTATATAAGACTACTTTTCAGAAACTTGTTTCTGAGAAATATGTTGAAGTACAGAATTGTAAAAACACCTAGTTTTAAATAGCAAGGCCCATAATGTATCACACAAGCTTAGCTTTCATTGTCTTGCTGCGGTAGTCCACCCCACAAGCTCAATAAAAGAGCATGTACAGTATTGCCATGTACTGGCAAATGCAAGCACTTGAACACTGCGAGCCAGGACACCTTTCCAAAAATACCAGGTCTAGTACATCTGAAACTGCAATTTTTTTCTTCTTTTGATCTTTTAATTGTTACAGTTTTAAAGAAAGGCTTGGTTTTGTCTCTTTTTTAATAGAAGCAAAGATTTTAGTGCAATTATGGCACTGCAAAAATCAGGAGGTTTAACATACCAAAAATTACACAACTTGTGGGAAAGAGAAGTTGACAATATTTGTAGTTATCTGAATTGCAAATATGTAATCCTACCTCACAATGGCAGAACTATTAAGTATCTTAACCAAAGAAAAAAATCAAGTTCCCATTTACTGCTCATGAAACGTTTTTGACCCTTTCAATTCATGGCATGAATAATCACACTCACTTAGGAACATCCCATCTAAAATCTATGAAACTGTCATTGCCTTTTAGAGGAGAATCACTGTTCATGAGTATAGATAAATGAGTAAGGGTAGGGATAGTTTTGCTACATCTCAGTCTCTGCTTATGAGAGGTCAAAGAAAGAACTGATAAAGAATTTGATTTTTCCTTTTGTGTTTGGTGGGCCTTGTTGCCACACGGCAAGTGCAAAGTTTCAATAGGGAATGTCAGGTTGCAGCTGTGCTTGTCGGTGTGGGCATATATTTTACATAGAGCTGGAAAAACATTTTTTTAGAAGAAAGAGAATAATGTAGAATCTATTCTAAAGAACAGAAGGGTATTTTGAAATGAGATACCCTGCATCTGGCTCTTCTATTTCCATTCAAAACGAAAACCCAAAAGCCTTTAGGAAGAATGTGATGAACAATACTGCCCCAGGGAAAACATTTTATTTGGAGTTTCAAGTCTGCCTGCACCCGTTCTTGATTTTGAGGAAGCAAGGGGGAAAATCCCTTCCGTAAGTACAAGAACAGGAGTTAAACCTTGAAACATCCAGCTATACATTACCAGAAAATTTAAATTTACCACATAACAATAAAAAAGCTAAGACTGAGATAAAACAAGTGTTGATCTATTATTATTACTTGATGCTTGACAAATGTCTTTAAAAAATTAGAAATGTAAAATGATAATATTATTAATATTTTTGTCTAAGTACAAAGGCCCCTCTTCAGAAAGTCTAGCTGTTAATGTAAACCTTAGTTTTGATAGTTTATTAAAACCCTGATTGTTTTTCCTCAGGTTTGTCTAACATATAGTAAATGAGCAACAGCTCCAAAGACCATACTCCCTTGCCAAACTAGAAACAGAATAAACATTATAAGAGCAGGTAGGAGAGCCAACCTCCTCCTCCTCCTCCTTCTTCTGAGGTGACGAGGAAAAACCTCACAGTTACTTTCTGCCACTAAGTTTATAATACTTCTAAATTCTCTAGGCCTTAGAAATAAAAACCCCTTTCGGCATCTTCTGTTGTTCTTTTTCTCAACCACAGCTCCTTTCTCATGTCCCAGAACAAACATCTAGAAAAGTACACGCATTCCAAGTGTTGCAGTTCCTTATAGCTATTATCCTGGTTCATGTAAGCAGAAGCACAGGTATCTCCATACAGATAAAAAGCAAGAAAGCCTTTACTTGCTTTACAGAGACAGTGCGTTGATTTGACTATGGAAGCTATAGGCCAATAGGTACATAACTTAATGCTGTAGTACACGGGTTTCCTTCCTTCCACTTATTTCCTGATAAACCCATGCCTGGTAAGTAAGAGATGGCTACATGTTTGTAACTAGAAGCAATGATGGCATTCAACAGGTCACACAACCACACTGGGCAGGCTCCTGTACTTACTCCTCATCACCAAAGAGAATGTCACAAGCCAAGTGACAGATGTACAGGAAACCAGACAGCTCAAATAGCATACACTAATCATAAGTATACCAGCTTTCCTGCACCAGGGGCAAAATACTAATTATGATCATGTAGAAATCTAAAGGCATTATAGTAAAAAGACACAGTTTAAAAAAATAATGTCTTGATATAGGAATATTTTAGTGTTTGAATGAAAAAATCATCTTCTGCAGAACATGCTAATATATAAAATGTAATTCAGAACAGCTGCATAAACACTGATTCTAAGAAATATTGCTTTTAGGAAAATTAATACAATCCTAGAAACAACAAACTAATTATCAAAATGTAAAATGGTACAGCTTCATGTAGCTTACAGAAGAGTTAATGTTTTGCAGTTTGAAACACATAATTGCTATAGGAATAGCTAAAATATATTTTTAAATGAAGCCTGGGAAAATCTCCTTTATACTCAATGATGTCCACCACTGCACAAAAAGCAAAAAAAATCTAGTATTTCCCCTAATAAAAGACATGAAAGCACCAAAAGACTTATGTTTTTCAAAAGAAATTTATGTAAATTTATCATGCATTTGGGATACAGGTGACTCCTCTGGAGCTGGAGTCTGTCTTCTTTTGCCCATGAAGTCAAAGTTCATATGTCACTCATAAGATCTGAAAGATTAATTTACAAAAAGTCTGTGTGATCACATTACAAGGTCAATGGCTTAAACACAAAGCTCTGTGCACCCCAGTTGCGCTTGGAACTTTCTTTACTGCACTTTGGAATGTTTTTGCCCAGTTGCTTTGGTTAAAAAAAAAAAAAACAAAAAAAACAACCAAAAAAACCCCCTAAAGTTCACAGCTGTGTTTCTGATGAATTAATGATGACATTGTTGTTTTTAGAAGACACTACACTACTCTCAGTTATGTGGAATCACAGCTACTGAATCAGTAGACAACGACAGAATCAAGTGTTTTGTGTGCTTCTCCCAGGCAGTTAGCAGAAAGCTACTTGTTCATGTAGGCTAATCCAGATAGAGAGTTCATGTCGAAATACATTAAGAAAAAGACTAGATCATAACAGAAACAAAAAGTAGAAGCTTAGGGTGGATGATAAATATTTAAAAGTCATAACTTCTTCAATGAAGGACACTCACTGCTTAGGTTAACATGCTTTTCCATTAAGCTTTTAAATATTTCAAACTTTTAAAGGAGTTTCAGGATAGACAGGCAAATTACTCAAGTTAAAGGTACTAAGATTCTGATTGAAACACAGTTCATATATCAAGCTAAGACAAATACAACAGACGTTCATAGAAAGATATACACCTCTGAAAACACATAGTTCGGTGGCAGTTTCTGGCATTACTATACACGTAAGATGCAGTAAGAAAACACTAGAAGAGATGGAAGTTCTAAGTATCTGGGGTTTTTTATGTTAATAAAAATAATAAAAATATACATAATTTTCTAACCTCTTGTTGTTAGACACATAAAAATCTATATAAATACCAAGACAGGATACAACTGCAATCTGGAAGGATGATGCTGTGTAGTGGTATAGCCTCTGCAATGGGATTACAAGTGTGTATACCAGTTTGGCCGGCACAAACTGAGAGCTATATCTAATTGCCAAAATGAGTGAGTTTTAATTGAGAAAGACACATCATGGTTCTGAGCCACACAATGATATACTATCCTTTTCAGAGACATCAGAAATCCATTCCTTTTGGAATTTTAAGAATTAATTGTTGTGAATTCAACTGTAACTGGTCTGCCTGGCAGGAGATGCAACCAACTTGTTCTTGCCTTGTGAAATTTGTTCACACATGCATCCCCGAACGGTGCTAAGCACAACTTGATATGGGAATTCTTTTAATGCACCTGATGTATTTGATGTAGTCTATGTTTTACTTTATGCATTATTGGAAGTAAATTCCTTACGTGGGTCATTCATTTGTAGTTTCACATGAGCCAGTTTAATATTGCCTAGCAGGAGCAAAAGGCTGTAGGTCCCCATACTAAAAAGCCATAAAATGGAGTACAGAGAGAATAACAAGGTGAGGGACATAGGTATTTTTGTATTTTATCCTCAAACCACTCTTGGGAAAAGGGATTAAAGTGCTTCAGTCTCCCTACTCAGAGCTGGATGCACTGAGCACTAGGTCATAACATCTTTCACCTTTTCAGGCATGCTGTCTTTGGTTTGGCTTTCCTCACATAGTAGAGCCCAGTTTCAACAACAGCCATGAATAGTACCGCACTGAATCTATTCTATAGTTTATTAAGGATGAATCGTTTTCTCTTACATTTGGAACATTAAATTTAGTTCTACCAGTGCTAGGTAAATGTTTGAACCCTGGTTTATATGAAGTAATTAGAAGATCTCTTCCCTGTTTGAAATAAAAATGTTTTAAATGTGCCTAGCTTTACAAAGTTCCTCTAGATTTTAGATCTTAAGATGACAAAGGCACCTGACTGGAACCCACGTAATATACCTAAGCTCCAGAAAGGTTGACATCAGTCCAGGCAGGTTTGGGGTTTTTTTTTGCTTTTACAAGTTAGCCTCAGGCTGTTCCCAGCTCAGTAAACTGGCTGCTCTGAATTATTATTCTAAACCCACATAATCCTCACCCTGAACTGCAGAGAAAGCTCAGGAATTAACATGCATTCACTCAGTACAGCTTTAACTGACTTGCCCAAGGTGGGAGGGCAGAGAGATAGCTCAGCCACTGTACCCACCTTTCTCTCATGATGTTTCTAGGGCCTATTTGGAGAAATTAACATCTTGTTAAAAAAACCCAACAACAACAAAACAAAAACAAACAAAAAAACCTGCCACAAAACAAAAGCCTCACTAGTGACAAGAAACCAGTGATTTAAGTCTCTCTTACTCACTTGATTTGTATTTATATACGTGGAGTGGGGAAGAGGGTGTGAAGTATGTATGCATATACCCACTAGCACCCTAATGAATTAATTTAATCATTTACTGACTTATTCACAAAACCAGAAATACCAGGACAGGCACAGGAAGAGGCTGCAAATGAAAACAGTTCAAAATAATAAAGTATTAAGAATAAATTAGTAAGTGCAGCGGATGCATATAATGCAAATAACTATTCTGCAGGTTTAGGTAGTCAATTATATAATTAAATTTAAAAATCCCAATATTTGACTCTAGAATATGCAGAGAAAATCTGGATCATAGCATTTCTTAAAATCACAAAACAGACCCTATGTTCATTAAACGAACCATACGGAAAAAATCCATCTTTTAAAACATATCCTGGAATAACAATGACAGTCATCAAAGAATTCTAGTAATTTCTATAATGAGGAACTTCAGATTTATTTTCTCATGAAACAGGAAAAAAGTTCATGCTGAAAACTTTAAAAGGTTACTGGGGGGGGGGGGGGGGGGGGGGGGGAGGGGGAAAGGAGCGGTGGATATTTGCTCATACAACAAATAGAATGAGATAAGAACTAAAACGACAGCTCTGCTTCTCCAACTGAAGCCTCTTTTATTTCTGATGAGCAGTACTTGGTTGAAAGCTCTACCAGGAGGGATTCTTGAGGCTTTTGGATAGCCTCGAGGGCCAAGTGCCTATGCAACAAGAGGCATACTGTAACAACGAGGGGAGAGAAAGCCTTGCCCTGCTCGGATGGTTTACATCTGGTCATAGCTACAGTATAAAGCCATGCCCGTCCAAAGCCACAGCACTGCATAAAAGGTGACAACAGATCTGGGGACAAGAACAGTTTGACAGTCAGGGAATTAACAGCCTATTTTACTCAATCTCTTATCCTAACACAAAAGTGAACCTGATCTTAAACTTAAAACACATCTGTGGCTATTCTGAAGCTGCTGAAAATTAGACAAGAGGAGTTTAACCTGCTAAACTTCAATTGCTGCTAGAAGTTCTATAGTTTCTATCATGCATGAAACAAAGACCAAAGATACTGTAATCACAAAAGGGTAAATTATATTTACCATCCAATTTCTACTCCTGGGTTTTCTATTGAAGATCTTTTGTTCAATCGTTTATTGTATCTCAGTTTACCTATCTAAAAAAAAATGCTATTTAAGGGACAAAATGGTTCAGTCAAAAAGCCTGAAGTTCTGGAGAGCTCTGAGTTCCTTGAATAAAAAATATTATAAGATGGCAAGAAAGAATACTAATATGGGCAAGCTATGAAAAATTGTATATGCTCAGAATGAGAACTCAGACCTACAAATCACTTCACACAATGCTGTTTTTATTCATACAAGTGATTGCAACACTAAGATTACAGAAAAAAGCATATATTAGAGTTTGATAAAGGTGAGCACAGAAAAAGTCAAACAATGAAGAGAAAACTGCATTCTGTATTTCTTCTGAAACCAGAAATTAGAAACAGCAGGACACAAGTAATTAAATGGCAAATTATTTGAAAGTTAAATTATTATATTGAGAACCATATAATGATAAGATTACTAAAAAATAATGGAAAGAGAAAAACGATGAACAGAGCAAAAAATGAGAGGTGACATACATCATAAAAATGAAGGAATGTTTAATCCAACCTCAGTTATTATTGCCTTCAAAAAATATTTCATGTAATTTAGGACCATATACTTAGGCTATCATTTTCTCTTCACTTACCTCACACAAAGAAAAATAACATAAGCAAACGGACCACAGCCTATTCATCAGCACACATCTTCTAATCTCTGCATTTGCATTGACATAGACTGTAATCACGTCTGATTTGTTAGTGCAGTTCAGTGAATCCTTTATTGCTATTTAATCCTGACTGCTATATATCCTACTATTGCCAACTATCTACACAGCTGCTATTGCACAGTATGTCTGACCCCATAAAAGTACAGAACTGTAATTAAAATTACAGCATTACTAAGCATATTACAACCATTCCTAAAGATGACTGCCAAAGGTAGCTTTCTGAATGCAATAAGCCTGCATGTTTTACAGTACTATCTGAAGAGAACATTACATTTTGAACATATGAACAATTCAGATGATAGAAAATACTATGAGGTAATGCAATGGCATATTGATATGTTCTTTGCACCTGTGTATTTCAGTA
Organism: Falco rusticolus; assembly: GCF_015220075.1. Taxonomy (NCBI): domain Eukaryota; kingdom Metazoa; phylum Chordata; class Aves; order Falconiformes; family Falconidae; genus Falco; species Falco rusticolus. Next base: position 54,086,284 of record NC_051193.1, on the reverse strand, counting down.
TTCTTGTCATATAACTGCAAGAAGCTTGAGTAGAGCCACAGAAAACATCCAGATGTGACATTGTATCATGGTCATCTAATAGTATCAAGGAACTCACTGCCTATGGAAGGTAAAGGGCAAAAGGTTCTAAAAAACTTATTTTCCTTTCTAATTTTGGCTTGTTCCAGGGTTTGCTGGGGGGATGGGTCCTTCAGAACCATTACAGAATGACCCACTGTAGTTTGCCCCTCCTGCTCATCACCTCCCTTGACATCCACATACAAAAGAAATTATTGTAAAGCAGTACTAAATACCTACTTGTATTTCCCTGCTTGAGAGGATTTTCTTCCTGTAAAACACAAGGCCTGTATATCCTCTGGCAGTTTTACTGGGTATTTTCCCCAGAAAAATGTATCTAGACAAAATACCACCTTCAGTTTTCAGACATGCATCCTATCCAAAATTTGCCAAAAGTCAAGGATCACTATTATTATACACTACCGTGATGAAATTTGTAGAAGGAAGACGTGAAGTATGCTGTTCATACACATGGTAAACAAAAGCCTCACATTCATGCTTTTAAAGTGTTTCCTCCTTTCTTGATAATCATTAAGAATACTGGTCTTGTCTGGTTTTATTCATCATGAAACAGTTGACTAATATAGTATGTCCAATAAAAAAAAATTTAAAAAGTATAAAGAAGATACAGAAAAACAAAAATAATTTGTTTCAAAGAAACTAATGTAAGTAGATATCAAATATTTAGTCAGATTTCTTCAAAGATATGAACACATTTGATCAGATATAGAATCACAGAATCATAGCATAGTTGAGGTTGGAAGAGACTTCTGAAGATTACCTAGTCCAAACACCCTGCTCAACATGAGTCAACTGAAGTTGTGCTCAGGGCTGTGTCCAGTCAGGTTCTGAACTTTCTTTGAGGATAGAGACTCCACAGCCTCTTAACCACCTGTTCCAGTGTTCAATCACTCTTACAGGGTTGGGGGTTTTTTCCCCTTATGTTTAAAAGGAATGTTTTGTATTTCAATTTGCACACATCTCTCTTTTTCTGCAGGAAAAGATACGAAAATGATGCTTGTGAAGCATGACTTGTGAGCTCGTTTCCACCAATTGCATTCTGATTCTAGTTAAACTACAATAAACTTGAATACTTACAAAGGAGCATCTGAAAAAAATTCACACAATGCCAGGAATTCAATAATCTTAACCAACATAAGATTTGAAAGTACTTTCTTAAAAAACTAAAACAATATGTGTCACAATCAATAAGCACAAGGAAAATTACCTTTCTCACATTTTATCTTCTAACATCAAGTTAATTTTCCTTTAAGAGTCTCAGTAAATCATCATAACAGTTTAACAATGCATTGTTAACAAAATTAACATCTTTTTCTGGGCTTGCTAAAGTTACTATTTTCCTGACTACTCTAAAAACCAAAAGTATCAGCCAATTGCTGTGTTACACAAGATGGCTAGCAAAACAAAGCTTAAAAAAACCCCAGACTTCCTAAATTCTAAGTACATGAAAGAATAGATGAAATTCATCTGAGTTTTACACTGCAGTTTGCTGTCAAGTTAAACATTTACCAAGAACTTTTTAGCACAAAACTGCTCTGTGTCAAATATATCAAATGCATGTGCAAGTCTAAAGTTGTGTCTGGATTGCCATCCAATGGAATGGGTGCTGTTTGTCAAGCCATACATAAACTATCTTCAAAACCGCTGTTAGCAGGAAAACTGTGGGAACAGAGAACTCAGCCTGGGCCAGATATTGTGGACCTACTCAGGATCTCCTGAACAGCATTTGCAGTCCCTGCTGAACACATTCTAACAACAGCTCCATTACCAGCGCTAGTACCACTGCTGCAGCCATGCTTCTGGACCCTCTAGAGTGAGAGATGGCACAGAGTGATACAACACAACACTTACATTCTCAGTGTTGCATTAATCCATACAGAAATTGCATACTTCTACTTTACCTCCCAAACCTCTTGGGACAGAGTCCTGTCTGCCAATCTTGCTAATCACTACCCTCAAATACACTTTTTTTTTTTTCCTCCAGATATTTTTAGGGCCAGCTAATTTACCAGACACTTACTGGATTTGTGCTAAATATCATGTCTGTTCCCATAGCGTACAGGCAAGTGCCTTAACAGCTGCAGTCTCCTCCAGTTCACAGTGTTTCTTTCTTCAACCAAAGAACAAGCCCCAGATTGCAAGTTAGGAAAAACTCCAGAGATTTCTAGTATAAGAGTCTAGACATATGACATCTGTGCAATAAAAATAAATTGATGCTTGCTATATCCCATCATGAAATCCAAGTGAATCATACAGCTCAAAGATTATTTTAAACCTCTCAGGCTTGGCTGGAAGCTCTTACTTTATTCACAAAACCATAAATTAATACTAACACTCAATTAATTTGCGCAAAGTCATCATCCCTGTTGCTTTTCTCCCTGTCTCCTTTTTTAAGTATTAGTAGAAGAACTTTGTCTCACTGATTACTAATTCTATGAGTTTTCTTTGACAATGAGAAATTTACCAGATGTGCCTTAGTAGACCAATAATTCTATTTAATGAACCAGGAAATACTGTTCTGTACCAGGGTGGGGAAATACTGTTCTGTACCAGGGTTACATTTTTTCCTAAGTGATTCATTATATAACAATAAGGTATTCACATTATGAAACCAGTTCCAGGTCTCAGGTTAAGTTAATACTACATATCCTGAAATGCAAAGCTTTTACTGAGGCTTCATGACTGCACAAAGAGTCAAATCCATACTTAATGCTTTCAAATGGAACAGAATTAGAAATGGAATAAAAGATAAAATACATCAAAGAAAACATCTACTTGACAATGTTATCCAGACTGTTAACATGCCATAATAAAATAAATTACATTACAGAGTACATGTTGATCTGTCTTCTTTTAGTGAAAGAATGCTTATCTTAATTCTCTCCTTTACTACCTGAGGATATTTTACATGCACTTCACAGATGACTGTTACTGGATTGCCTTCAGATGTACAACAGTTCATTTCCAGCATTTTACAGTTAGAGCTGTACTGACAATCTGAGGAAACCATAGCTTCCCCACAACGTCTTACACAGCATATCCACTCCAGGTCTTGTAGTAACTAATTCTTTGGAGGATTGCAGTTTCCCTTTTACTACTGTCTGCCATGTTGTGAGTGCATCTAGCTCTAGCTTGTAAGAAATTCTGTCACATCTCCTTTTGCCCATATAGAATATTAGACATTTTGAAAACAGACATGAAAAATCAACTAGAAGATGCTACAAAAGATCACCTATTTCAAGCCCTCTAGAAGTATTTAACCTATCCTCATGCCATTTCCAATACAACTGTTGTAGAATCTCTTTTCAGGCCTCTAGAGGATGAAGGTTACATAAAACCACTAACTATTGTTTTCTTAATATCTAGCCTGGATTTTTTTCTTCTTCAAATCAAGCACAATTGCTCTTTTGCCTTATCACTATGAAAACAATTTCTTTCCTTCCACTTCACAGAAGTGCATACTTGAAGACTGCTACCGCATCCTCCCAGGAGTTCTCTCATTCATTCCAACTCACTCCAATTCTTTCCATATTACTTTAGGTATTTTCTAGGACTGTGAGCTAGGCATCTCGACATTGTTTGATGCTCTCCTCTGCACTCTCGCCAGAATGTCCACGGGTCTTTTACAAAGGTTCACATAACAAAATGTGGGATTCTAACTGAGACCTAACAAAGCCGCACAGAGCAGAAATATATCTTAATTTTTATACACCACAGTATGTTGTTCACATTTTTTGCAATATGATGACTCATGCAGTTCATGATCTGCTATAAACCTGAGAATCTTTCCACCTAAACAGTTATTCTGCTTTGTATTTGTGCTGTTATTTCTAATCATAGCACCTTGCTGAATTGCATCCTAACCTTTTTTAGACCATTTCTATACAACCCTAATTTTTCATGATATCGACACATCTGTCAACTTCGTGCTACCAAAATTAATAAGCATACTGCTCATTTCAATGTCCAGGTCATAAATGAAAATTTGGAATAAAACTGAGCCAAGGACAAATCCTCCGAGCCACATTGCACTGACATTTTGACAGCAAACCAATAATATTTCTAGCCTGCTTGTGTAGACAGATTTGAACCCAACTTCAATGTATTATTTCTATTTAAATGGTCTCTGTCAGCTACCCTGTCATAGGAAGAAGTCCTTTGTCTGGATACTATTTTTCTTGACAAACTTGTTTGCTGATGCATCTTGTTATTTTTTCCTTATTTTGTAAAAATAAGCACTACTTTTGCTATTTCCAGTCTTTCAGTAACCACTCTTATGGCCATCTTTCATTTTGGTTATTGATATTTCTGAGACTTCTTCATGCAGTAATTTAAGTTTGATGAGGTCCATCAAACAGCTCATTTGAAAACACTCAGTCTATGCACAGCATATGCAGATCTGCACAGCTCTTTTTACATGCTATTTTAGCGTGTTTGAAATCAACAAGCGAGTCCCAATCCTTCCTTTGGAATTGGATTACCTTCACTTGTGACCTTTACATTTTCAAATGAGTTCAAAAGTTGGGGGGGGGGGGGGGGGAGGGTTGTTTTTTAAAAACCTTTCCTTTCAATCATTATTCCTCTGAGATCTTTAGTTCTGTTAGTTCTCAGAGTCTGCTTCTTGACATCCAGTGTTTCTATTTTGGTTTCTTTACTAAACAATGTAAGTACCATCATTTCACTGTCATATCAATCAAACTGCCTTTCACTTACCCATTCCTAGCTGGTTTCTCACTATTTAAAATTATGTCTATAGAAACTTTCCAGCAAGTTCTTTTTTCCTTATTAAAAAAAAAAAAAAAAAAAAAAAGGGTGTGGGGAAGGGAGGGAGAGGACTATGACAATAAAAGAAAAATACAGTCACCAGTGAATGCTTGTTAAATTTACTCTATTACGCCTTTCTCAAAGGATATCTGGGTAATTAAAAATTTCTTCATACCACCAAATTCTACATTGTTTTGCTAACTTCTCACAAAATGCTACATCCATTTATTGCTCTTCTGTGCTGGTCTGCTCATTTTGACTTTATGATATTTTCCCTTCAGGCTTTACCAGATCTTCAATAATTCTGTGTTCCTCTAAATTTTTTATACATATGTTTTTTCCTGCTGATTCTTTGCCCTATCTTTGAAAAGGCTGTATCTCATTATAGTAATATTCCACTCATATGAGTTCTCGCTAAATCACATCAATTGTATCACATACCTTAATCATATATATTGACTTCCAACTATATTATTTATTCAGCATAATTCTTACAACAGTACTCTTATCTAACATCCACCTACCTATCCATGTACTGCTCCTGGGCACACACACCCCTGACAGTTGTCAAAATACATATCCACTCTGGACTAATCCCCATGTTGCCATTTCTGCTTACCTACAGACTTCCATTGCTTGCTCTACCCCTCATTACTTTTTTTTATGCATAGCTTGTGAAACATCATCCTAAGGTCAAAAACTAAAAGCACTAACAGCAACCTATACAGATAAGCACAGAGCAAGGATCACCTGATGGCTCTCAACAGCCTTTCAGGATTACCTCACCTTAAGTATCCCAGAAAGAAGCAGTTCACCTGCCAGGTGAGTACTTTAGGCTGGTGGGTCTCCTCTCAGGATAAAAACATCAATCACCATTATCTTTTGGTGCATCTACAATGCAGATCTAAGATGATGATATCAGAAATTGCAGTAGCTAGTTTCTCTTGTTAATACTGATATTACAAACTTTTCTAACCGGCTGGAATCTTTCTTCTTTGAATATGCTATGCCTGTGGATATACTCATGAATATATTGTGACCTAATTCCCCTTGTGACTCTCTTACTAATTAGTAGGAATATAGAAGAATAAATCAGAATTAATATTTTAATAAAAGTACCACTTTGCCATATGCAAGATATCTTAAAATTTGGCAGTTTATTAAACTTCTTTGTAAAACATCAACCATACCTTGGCTTTTTCTGCACTAATGCATCACCTATTACTAATGAGAAAGATGCCAAAATAGTTAGAAAGACTAAATGGTTAAAGTGATAGTAAATTATACTGGAATCTTTCTTCCTAAAGGAAGCTAAAGATGGATATCACAAACCTGAGGATGCCATCAGAGAGAATATTCAAATTCAAAGATTTCACATTATTTGACACAAATACATCAGAAAAGAAACCCCCATCTGTGTTATCTTGCATGCTATAAGAAGAATCAGCTTCAGCTCAGAATTCATACAAGAGAGATGCTATTAATTCCTTGTTCGTGACTGAGCTGGATTTTTGAATAAATAATGGATCTTTGTCCTGTGGAGACATATGGAGGTTCTGTAATATGACCAGCGTTATTTGGAATGATACCTAAAATTGCGGGGTTTAACAACTGTGCTAGAGGATCCCTTGGCAATTTAAGCACACAGGTTTTAGGTTTACCACCTACAAAATCAAATTCTAGTTTGGGTGATATTCTTTCTATTTAAATTCTTCCCATAGTTTCCACTTGAAAAGATATTTGCCCTCATTTCCTGCAATAAAGCTGTTGCTGTGCTCTATTAAAACAACTGTGATATAACCCTGCTAACATCTGTGAAGGGTTACATTTAGTGGTTGGTTTGAGTTTTTTGTTAAATGTGGTAAAAGACAGTAAAAGTGATTTAAAAGTGCCAGGCATTAAGCCTAACCAAAATAGAGGTCAGTAGGGCTTAGAAGTGTTATAAATTGGAGGGAGGGGGTAAATCTTTGTATATAAAACACATCAATAAACATATGAATGCAGTAATGTGGGGAAAGCTGTTCCTATCCAGCTTGGTTCTCATTTGCTAGGTATGTTTTCACCCTCGTAATGCCCTAGGCTGACAGTCACTAGCAGGGCAACTACTAAGTTTGATTTGAGTTTAAGTAAGTTCAGAGTCGATTACTATTGAAGAATACCCAATACATGTTTTACATACCTGTACAGTCTTTTACTTTTTTAAAAAGCACCTGAAGAGCCTTGCAGCATTTCTCAGCAACTACTTACTGGGAGTTAAATGGGCAAGCATTCAAACAAAGCTTTTTCTTTGCAAAACACAAAATGAAGTACCATGGTGGACTGACACTTTGCAAATACATCTTCCCTCAATTTAAGATGTAGAAATTTAGAATAACAGGAATTATTTCTGGGAGAGAGGCAATAATTTCATGTGAAGTATTCCCAACTTCCAGTGAATATGCTGCAATGCAGCAATACTTTTTATACATACAAATGTTTGCCCTCAAAAAGGAAGGAAATTTGCCCAAAGTTGGAGAAGCAAAAATCTGTAAAGTGGACAGTAACATAAATGGTAGTAGACAATGTTCTCATTGTGTATGAATACAAAAGCAAGACAGACAAATAATTTTAAACGAGAAAATATTAAGAATCATATGAAGAAAATCTATCAATTATTGTAAACTAACCTGATGTTAAAATTACTTCCATATCAAATTAAACCTCCAAACAAACAGGTAAAGAAATGAACTTGCATTTCAGAAATAAGTTAAAGAACATCATACGTTTAGCTATTCAATAGATTTTAAGACTACCCTTTCAATCATATTCAGATGATGTGAACACATGAAGAACTGAATACTCCAAAAGGCAAATTCAAGACAATTATGGAAGTGGTTGTTCAAGTTCCTCAGCTGCCATTTAATATATACTCAGAGCCCCAACCTCTTGCTTCTGATTTTAGCTTTATATATGAGAGGAGCTCTCAATTTTGCTTGATCCTCACCTAGCTAGCAGAGGTGGTATGTTAGTCCTCAGTTACTCCTCAGGATATTCAGAATAATCTTTCTTTTTTGCTCTTGCTGAAATGAAACTTATGCCCAGGTTACTCAGTGGTTTATCCAGTTGGGTCTTGAAAACCTCCAAGGATGGAGGTGGAAGAACCTCTCTGTGCAACCTGTTTCAGCGCATGACTGATCTCATTATGAAAAAGCTTTCTTTCATCCAGTCTGAATCTCTTGTTCCACATTATGCCCACAGTCTCTTGTCCTACCACTATGAAGAAAGAGTCTGAATTCTCATAGGTGCTGAAAGGTTACTATCAGCAGCCACCTCTTTTCCAGGCTGAACAAGATCAGTTACCCCGGCCGCTCCTCACAGGGCAAGTACTCCAGCCCCCAGACTTCTGTCTGTGCAGTTTAGTGATGTCTTTCCTGAACTGAAGCATCCAGAACTGTATAGAAAGTCTAGATGTGGTCTAACAAGTGTTGAGCTGAGGTGTTAATCACTTCTCTCACTCTCCCAGTGATATAATACAGTCCAGGATGCTGTTGGCTGCCTTTGCTGCCAAGTCACACTGCTGGCCCGCATGCAGCCTGACAGCCCCCCTCCACCAGGACCCCCAGGTCTGTTCAGTGCAGCTGCTTCCCAACCTGTATGGCTGTTGGCAGTTCCTCTTTCCCAGGTGAAGGACTGCTTTTACCCTTGCTGAATTTCATAACATTTCTGTTGGCCCGTTCCTTCAGCTTGCTGAAGTTTCTCTGGATGGCAGCAGTGCCTTCAAGTGTATTGACTGGTGTCATGCCCCTCTGCCTCCCCCCTCCAATTTGGTATCACTTTCAAACTTGCCAAGAACACTTTTTATACTGTGCTTTATAATCACTATGAACAAAAGTAGGTCACCTATGTAAATAATGCTTCCCAGTTTCACCTTATTCTCTGGAAATACATTATCCAAGCTAAGCAGCCCACAACTAAGTAAACTCTAGACTCTCATATCCACTCCTATCTCTAATTAGTAGCTAAATCATATTTAATTTTCAAAAGTCATGTAATCTTATGCACTAACCAAAGCTTTACATCCAGCTTAAACCAACTCTTAACTATTACAAAAGAAGCTGAAGTTACATGCCTTCTCTGACTGGCTGAATTTCTGCTCTTCGTGCTTACTGTACAACACAATACCATTAATTGATGTCACAGTAGAGGAATTTTCCTCCCCTGGAGTCACATATTCTAGAGAGGCAAGCATTCAGGACAAATACCAAATTCAGCACCCAGTTGCAGGTTCATATCAATAAAGACTGAAAAGAAGCAAGAAAAAATACAGCTATATTAATAATCACAGTAGTACTCCACATAAAAAAAATATCTCTGTAGTTCATAGTCACACTTCCTCACAATGTGAAGTTAGAAGTGACAACGGACCAAGCCTTCCTCACTGAAGGGAACTTGGGCAGAAATACCAATGTGTGGTGCATTGAGAGCAGCAATGCAAGAAACAACAGGGGTTGAAGGATTAAAAACAGTTTGAATTTAGACAACAAAGAAACAGACAAAGATACCAAAAGAATAACTTCACATATTTTTTTTTTAATATTTCTTAAACCATTATTCAGTGATCCACTGTGTGCTACTTAATTCTTATTTTAGTATGAAGAAAAGAATCTCATCAGGGTAGGTATTGTGATGTGGAATTCAACAAAGTATTGTCCACAGACATTGTCTATTCATCTCTGCCACCTGGTTTTGAATCCAGTCTCACTAATGGCAACTAAAAGCTTCTTGAATTTAAAAGCTTTACAGACTACAAGTGGAATAAATGTATACAGCCTCAATGGAGCTTTAACCAAACAGGGATTTGTGCTGTATTTTAAAGAAGCACGGGAAGTGGCATGCTTGGATTGACCTGAAGAGAGGATTTTAAATTTCAAGAACTGCAGAATAATTATTCTACTATTCTTAGAAATCTAGTAGCAAAACAATTATATAAAGTACAGTTGTAATAGATAATGTCTCTGATTTATGAGATAGAATGCTTTTATACCTTGTTGAAGGATACAGTAATCATAACTTCTATTTTTAAACAGTTTTCATTTCAAGACTTCAGTTAACTCTCTTCCTCTTTTTACCACACCCACAAATATGTTGACATTTATAATTTCAAATAAATATTAAGAATTCCAGTGTCAATGGCAATGAAAAAATCATCCAGTTGAATGGCAATAAGAAATTGTGAGAGCAATATTTATAATAGTCATTGCACAAAGCAAATTTTTTACAAAATAGATTACGATTTTTTATTCCTAACTTAGTAATCTGGTTTGGTTTTGGTGGATTTTTTTGGCTTTTTTGGCTGATTTGAAGATCCAAACCTTTGAAACAGAATTCGAACTTTTTTTTTTTTAATGACTTGGAAAAGGGAATCAGGCCTCCTTATTTGGTCTGGGTACAGATTGTCAAGCTGTTTCTGTTTCTCTACTAGGGAAAGAAGTGCTTCTAAGAAGGTAAGAGCAGGGAAAGAATTTCCTATTCTGATTCTGCTGCCTCCTCTGCCACAAGGAGAGAAAAAGCTTGAAGGACAATCTATGCTTTGCTCATCTATTTGTACACTCCCTCTCTATCTTCTCTACAAAGACTAGTTTCTACAGTGATTAAAAATCAGAAATTTTTTGCAGGTGACATGGAAGAGAAGGAACACACAGGGATCAAGTAAAGGAGACACAACATGCATGAGCCAGTGCTAATGACGGAAAGATATTGTAAGAAATGAAGGGATGAGTGGGCTGCAACCATCCTAACGGGTTGATAACAACACAAAAAAGACTCTCACTATTGCGAGGAAAACAGAGAAAGAGGGGAAGAGGATGATAATATGACATCAGAATGGTCAATCAGAAGTTGATGTAGGAAACACTAAGAAATAGAACAACTCAGATTTGAGAAGCAAGGAGGGAGGGGGGGTAACACAAATAAAACCTATTTTCAACTTCATCAAAACAGTTGGTTTATCTCAAAATTTTGTCAAAAGGCACGAACCAGAAGCCACAGCTCTGCTTACCTTGATTGCCCTGCTACTTTACCACATGAGGTCACACCTAGGAAAAAAAGACAAAGCGCAAGAGGCAACCCTGCACTAAAAAAAAATGTGGTGGGTGCTTGGGTGTTTTTTTCTCCTAATATGACAGCATTCTCTCCAAAAGTTTCGTTCTTTATTTAAGTGCACCTACACAGAACTCCTCCTTCTGGACTTAACCATATCAATTTATTGAGCATGATTTACCGTCCTGGTAATACACTCACGGTTTCAAGTCACAAATAAAGGAGTAAAATAAACTTATTTCCCTGAAATAATCTAAAAAGCAAAACCCAAAATCTATGGAAGCAGTCCAAAAATGACAAATCAAACTACAAAAAGAAGGCAAACTGGTAACCAGTTAAGTATTCATGTTCTAACCTTCTGACCTAAGTATAGGGTCTAGATGACTCAGTAAGTCAGTCTTAATAGAATGATTATTCTCAATTACACAAAGAAACGTGTCTATAAACCAAGTATTTTAACCCTATACAATAAGACTTATAAAAACTAGTTAGGCAACCAAATTCCAAATACTTCAGTGTGAGCTGTGTGTTTTAATTACTCCAAAAAATCTCCAGCCCCAGAAATCATATTTCCCCTTTTAAAACAGTGCACACATACATCTCATTGCTACTTCTTCAGAGACATGAAGTGTTTGACTTTAGACCTATATAACTGGCGCCGATTTTGTTCTCACACACTTTTATTTCTAACGTTTATAAAAGTTCCAGATGTTATTAAAAGGATTCCTAAAAATACAGACAATAATAGAAGAAAGATGATTTATGTACTTGTTTTATTAGAAACTTGACACAATATGCATTGCAGTGTATCATGATCCTGTACTAGCACTTTATAACCAGAGTTTACAGTAATACTGTGAATTTGAAAGTTCTCCCAACATGCAAAAGATGTGTTTCCTAACTCTATTTCCTAGAGACCTGGGATTTTTCCAACTGCTAGATGTCCTTAACAGATATTACTGTGATTTCTACAACCACAGGGTTGTAGACAAAAGATCAGCTGTTCCTGTGCTTATCCAAAACCTAAACTACTTCTGAAGATTTCCATCTAAATTCAAAAAAGATCTTTATCGACTGTGTATTTATATGGAGTATTTCTGAACAGTAGTCAACAACTCGTCTGTTTTATTTTTTGTCTCTATTTGTCATTAATATTAAGAAAAAAAAACCAAACAGGTGCTCAAAACTTTTTATATAGAACTTCAAATTTTAAATTGGGTATCTGCTAACATAAAAATGGTGTTCAATTAAATATTTTTAATGCCAGTAACATAAAACCTGGTCATATTTCCTCACTTGCCAACTCAAGTATTGTATTAAAGAAGAAGAGTTAAATTAATTATAAAAACACTAATAATTTGCTAAAATTTTCAAATCCAGGGGATGCAGTCACAGAGTTCATATTAATTTTATGCAAAATCCACATGACTTTGAAAACATGAGCAGGTTTTAACTACAGGATAACTGCTGTTTCAGCACAGTACATCCGCTTCTCACTGAGTAATGGTTTCAAGTTCTTTTAATCTATTATTTCCAACATCTATCAATAAAAACAATGTCAGGGATTTTGCTGGCTAAATATAAACTACCATCTCCTTAAAGTAATGCCACATGTCTAGCTCATAAGAAGAGGTTATAGATGTGCTGCTTATTTATATTTCAGTTAGTGATGCAAGTGGACCTACATTTTGGCTCATTGCTGTTTTCATAAGTACCTGATATTTAAGTGTTAAGAATAATTTATTTAAATTCCTTCAGAATATGATAAGCCAACATCTTCTCAACAAGTTTCTGAGCATCTCCAGTTTCTGCTGTCATCAACATAAGCAAAACACATTCAGTAATGTGGTGCAATTTTATTTGCACTACATACCTAAACTTGTTTAAGTCATAGGAAGTACACATGCATGTAATGAATGCTTATAAACAGCAACAAGTACACAAAATCTAAAATGCTAATAATATGAGCGATTGAAAGATTTAAATTTATTACTTTTATTTCTACCTTTTCAAAATATATTTGAGCAACAAAAGATTATGCCATGTCTCTTGAAATTAATCCTGCAGCCACATATACTCCTTATAGCTATGTAATTTCAGAAACAATAGTAAATCTTAGCAGTAAATCACCTTCAATATTTTGCATGCCTTTGGTATTGAATTTTACATCTGCAGTTAGGAAAAAAAAAGACAACCATTTTGCTATTACTCAGCAGGATACAGATTCCTTTTTGTAAGTGGAATTCCAGACATTCCGTCTGTTTCCCATAAAAGTAGAAAATAGTTGGTATTAAAGTAGATCAGTAATAGTCCATCTAAAAAGTGTAGGTAGAAACCACATCCAGCCAAACAATACACCTATAGCAAAAATGTTTCTTATTCTTTTATATGAAATTCATGCATTTGAACAATTATTTAAGCAAAGATATTATTTACATATCATAACCCTGATATTTCTTGACCAGTAAAGAGATAAAACAAACTTTTTAAAGTCAGATGTACAAAATGACTGAATATAATAGACAACTACCAAAATAGAAACAAAGGAATATCTATCCTGCTTTCACTCTCTTTTTCACTGTTTTCACTGGTTGTTTTCATAGCCAGCCATCTCAAGGGGCTATAGCTACCTTGCAATGTCTCATTTGGTCATGTAAAAACTCTTTTCACATTATTAGAGTTATGCATCTAATTTATTATGTATACAGAATGGCCACTTTCCTATTGTGAAAGCAAATCTCCATGTTACTACGTTAAAAGCAGTAACAACATATGCAAACATTAATTTGCATGAGAATATGACTCTGCACACAGCATATGTGCACTATGCACAGTTTAGTGATAGGATGTTTTCAAAATTTAGCCTCGGTTTCTTTCGCCTGACTAGGCATTCTAAGCAAGCATACACACCTAAATACACACATATGTGTACAAATCTCATCTGATGATAATTTAAAACTACAAACACCTCAGACTTGACACATAGAACCATCATGATATTTCTGTCCAGTTTTTAGTGTAACAGGAGCAAGCTCATAATTAAGTTACTGTCATAAAGAAAATGTAAAATCAAACTATTGCACTTACTATATGCAACAAGAAAATTACACTTTTCTCCTAGAATTATGCATTTTTACCATGTTAGGAAATCTCTGAAAAGGTCTAAGCCTTTTGTTGAATTATATAAAAATATTTTCTCCTGGGCATAAGCCACAGTAATGAATTATGTTATTTTTCTGTCACTTCCATAATTTCCAGTAATGCAAATTACAGAACTAATGCTAAATACACACAGAACAAAATTCAATCATAAATATTTCTTTGAATTCATATTACAAGCATGAACCTGCAGGATCAGGCTTTATAATATCAATTTAAGTAGTGAAGAAAGAGTGACAAACCCTAAAAATATGGAATAAGTAAAGCTTTCTTTGTGTACTCGAACAACCTTAAGCATGTGCACATAATTACGACAAACAAAACACCCATTTTTTCACTTCACAGTAAATGCCAGTACATCATGGAAACATCTATAAAACAACATGTACAACAGAAGCATTCAAATACACAAATACTGACCACATATTTTAAACAGAGCTGTTCCATTTATTGTGGTGAAGAAAAATAACTGAAGAGGTAATAGCTTATAAGATGAAAGAAGTAAGATTTAGATTAGCTATTAGGAAGAAAGTCTTCTCTGTGAGGGTGGTGAGGCACTGGAACAGGTTGCCCAGAGAAGCTGTGGATGCCCCATCCCTGGCAGTGTTCAAGGCCAGGCTGGATGGGGCTGTGAGCAACCTGGTCTAGTGGAAGGTGTCCCTGCCCGTGGCAAAGGGGATGGAACTACACAATTATTGACAGTCCTGGCTAACTGGAGAGGTCCCAGCAGACTGGAGGTCAGCCAGCATGACACCCATCTACAAGAAGGGCAGAAAGGAGGATCTGGGGAACTACAGGCCTGTCAGCCTGACCTCAATGTAGTCAAGTGGATGAAGGAAAGGCTGTGCATGTTGTTTACCTGGACTTTATTATTTGACACAGTCTCCCACAGCATTCTCTGGGGAAACTGGCTGCTCACAGCTTGGACGGATGCACTCTGTGCTGGGTAAAAAGCTGCTGGACGGCCGGGCCCAAGGAGTGGTGGTGGATGGAGTTACACCCAGCTGGTGCCCGGTCACAAGTGGTGTTCCCCAGGGCTCAGTGCTGGGGCCAGCTCTGCTTAGTATCTTTATCGACGATCTGGACAAGGGGATCGAGTGCACCCTCAGCCAGTTTGCAGGCGACACCGAGCTGGGGGGAGTGTTGACCTGCTGGAGGGCAGGCAGGCTCTGCAGGGGCATCCGGGCAGGCTGGACCCATGGGCCGAGGCCGGTTGTACCAGGTTCAACAAGGCTCAGTGCCGGGTCCTGCACGTGGGTCACAGCAGCCCCACACAGCGCTACGGGCTGGGGGCAGAGCGGCTGGAAAGTGCCTGGGGGAAAAGGGCCTGGGGGTGCTGGCTGACGGCCGGCTGAACGTGGGCCAGCAGCGTGCCCAGGTGGCCAAGAACCCAACAGCATCCTGGCTTGTATCCATGTGGCCAGCATGACTTTGTCCCCCTATACTGGGCACCAGTGAGGCCGCACCTCAAATACTGTGTTCAGTTTTGGGCCCCTTACTTCAAGAGGGACATTGAGTGGCTGGAGCATGTCCAGAGAAGAACACTGAAGGTGGTAAAGGGTCTAGAGAACAAGTCTTATGAGGAGCATCTGAGGCAACGGGTTGTCTAGCCTGGAGAGGAGGAGGCTCAGGGGAGACTTTACTGCTCTCTACAGCTGCCTGAAAGGGGGTTGGGTTGCAGGCAGTTGGGTGTCAGTCTCTTTTTCCCAGGTAATAGGCAATAGGACAAGAGGGAATGGCCTCAAGTTGCACCAGGGGAGGTTTAGCCTGGATATTAGGAAAAATTCCTCCCCTGAAAGGGTGGTTAAGCAATGGAACAGGCTCCCCAGGGAAGTGGTGGAATCACCATCCCTGGGGGTGTTTAAAAGACACATAGATGTGGTGCTTAGGGACATGGTTTAGTGATGAACGTGGCAGGCTTAAGTTTAAAGTTGGACAATATGATCTTAAAGGTCCTTCCCAATGTGAATGATTCTATGAAAACATTCTTAGCAAAAACATACTACATGGAAGAAGAACCAATCGTATTTTTTTTTTATTTGATACTTTCTATGTTGAACCAAAATATTTGTGATGTTTCATGTTTGAACAACTCATATGTTAGCAGCTCACTAGAGAAGGCCAAGATACGATACCACTGTTTCTGTTGTCACTAGATTCGTGTTGCAGAATTCATTGTAAATACTACTGTGCTCAAACAAACTACCTACAAAGAGGAAGAAGATAAAAGTTCTCAAGAAAATTTATTCAGTTTGGAATCTCCTTTTTCACATAGATATTATGCTCTTTATCACAACAAAAACATAACAAAGAACAAGGCTTTTGAAACTCCAGCTTGAGTATTTATGATGAACTCTGTCCCAAAACCCACAAAGATTACAGCCCATCAAATAATTAGCTAGTTTACCTGTAAAGATTATTTGCCTGTATAAGTAAATAAAATTGTTGGCTTTCAAAAGAAGTAGTAATTCTGAATGACTAATCTACAAAGCTTTAAGAAAGCATAAGAATCAGCAGAGTATCACTGGCTACCCTCCCCGCTCCCCCTCTCCCCGCCCCCTGCAAGATATTCAAGATGATCTTATTTTAAAATCTGTGCCACAGGTAATGTATTCCATTTGATTCATTCAAGATTTAGACAGGCAATAAATGTTGAAGGAAATTACCACATAAATGACATTCCTTGAAACTAGATGGGCCCGAGAATGAAAGAGTTGTTTTATCCAAGCAATAATACTCATCCTGTACTCAAAACATAGAATAACAGTATTCTGCTTAAAATGAAAGGGCAGCTCTCTACTTTCTAGTTCTTCAGAAGCTAAGTTGGTAAAAATCAGTCTAACAGACTTTTTAATGTTACTAATGGCAGTCATGAGCATAGATTATGACTAGCTTTAGCTTAGAACTGTAAACTGACTTAGACTTTAGCAGGCGCCTTAAACATATCAAGTACAAACTATGAAACTGCATGAGGCTGGGGGTTTTTTTGCATACCTTTTAGGCAACCTGATGCCCAAGCACAAAGAGCATTCACAGACAGCATATGAATGCACATGCAGGACTATGGCTACGTTAAACTAAATGAATTCCACTTTCTTGCATTGTGAGCTTGCTTATATATCAAGATTTTCTATAGCGATCATTCCCATTATGATTTAAGCATTTATATGTATATAATCTGAAACAGATTTAGTGTTTTAATAGAATATGAATTACCAGATCATTCCGGGGGAAAAAAAATCTTAATAATCTATGGGAACAAAATAATATACAGACTTACAAATTAAAGGATCTCCCTCTCTGAACTTACCTGACACTGACACCTGCCTAACTCTCTACATCTACACTTAAAACCTTCCAAATAGAGCAATATGCATAAGCCGCTTCGCTTTCTGTACATAGTTGTTCTGTGAAGGATCTGGCAGTACAGAGAAGTTTGGGCAGAATTCCACTTTCTTGACAAAAACAAACTCAAAAGGCTGAAAGAACATCAGCTTTCATAAGTATGATCTTAGTACTAAAAGAAATCTAGTTTATTCTTGTTTTAATTCTTGTTTAATTATTTGCAGACTGCATTTTTTCGTGCCAATGTAATACTAGTTTACCACACTGAAATATGCATGTTAACTACTTTAAAGCATTTTACACTAGACTGCTATGCAAGAATGATTCAAAGAATTTTCCTGCCATTTTAGTCCAAATTAATATTTAAGTGTGATTTTAGGAAGCTTTTTCTCTTTTTTCCTAAAATAACACATAATAAGAATTGAGTGTTTTGCTTCAAAGTAAAATACCTACAATTTTCCACGGTGGCTGACAACAGGCTGTTGTGTAGATGAAGCAAACTCATTGCAGGGGGCATTCATTTCACAAAGTTGTGTTAATGATTAATTAGACTGCACTTGAAATGCTGTCCTATAGATAATGTTTAACTAGTTCAGTCAGACCAATTGTTAAAATCACTAAACTCAAAATTTAGCTTGCTATACCACAAAACCCACAAGAATGGACATTTTTCAATCTTGCGTAATATATTATACAATGCTGTTTTACTTGCTTCTACCCTCTTTTAGAGCTTCTATTAAAGACATGAGTGGTTTCATTGTACTAAAGAGCTCAAAGTCATTCCCATCTTTCCTTTGCACAGTTTGTTTCCTTTTGTCTACATCACATTTGGCCCCATTTAGAAGAGGAGTGTAGACTTTAGGCAACAATTTTTCTTTTTTTGTGAAAAATGGCCTAGTAAGGCCTAAATATGCATGGAGATGAATCAACACAAAACTTGACTGTTCTCTCTAGCTTTCATCAAAATATAAATAAGTTCACTGTATTCTGCATGAGATTCTGGTATCCTGTATCAAAAGTGTATATCAACAATACTCAATTTAACCTAACCTTAAAGTTTACATAGTAAATTTACACATCACCTGGCAGTTTACAGTTTCAAATAATTTATTACTAGGTAAACTACAGAAATGCTTTAAAATGCAGAAGATTTTTTAAAAAATTGAATTAGAAAGTGTTTGCTGCATGCTATCTTCTAGAAATAACATGCGGAAAAATTATACATTGAGATTAAAATGGTACATTAAAACCTGTTGTCCTCACAGTGAAATTTATTTTCAGGTTTTTGCATGCTCCATGGAATTTATAAAAGTAAAAAAATATTACTCCATGCTAACTCCAGATATTAAGTTTGCCAATACTTAAACACATTTTCCCCCAATAAACATTATTTCCCATGTTTTTTAAGTTTTCCTGGGTTTTGGGTTTTGTTGGGGGTTTTTTTTCCCTCCTCCATGGGATTACAGGGAGGTCAACTGTGAAAGTACAAGATTTAGCCTAATCATTTTCTCTCTGGCAAAAATCCAGACAGTAAGTCAAGTAGTATAATATAATTAGTAGCTCGCCGTTGTTTTTGTTGTATATATTTGCTTGTGAAGCAAGCTCAACAGCATATCAAACTAAGTGTAACACATCTCTAATGGTTAACTAAGGTATCCCCTTTCTATATTCTCAGCATCAGTTCATTGTTTTTATCCACTATTAGCTGCGTTCTCAGGTGATTTCTGTCAAGCACAGAAAATACTTCTGTGAAGGTCTTACCAAACCAGACATTCCAAGCATGGCTGTTAAACTAACCATTTACTGAAAGGTCTGAGAATCAAAACCAAGTAGCATCTTCAGCATTAAATTTTAAAATTATTCTGCGCAGGCAGATCTCTGTGACCACTCATACTCCTCCATGAATTCCCAAAAGATTCCGTGGGATTACAGCATGCCTTCATTGATTTAATCATTAAGAAAATGTAAATAAAGAGCTCTAATGAAGGTAAGAATTAATAACAATGCACAAAGCAGACACACATACAGAAGCTATTTAAAGAGTTTCTCTAATTTTCTCTTTTCCTCAGAAAGGATTTACAAAAATGAGAAAAAGATAGGATTCTCTAAAACAGGAAGTGTCATTTAATGTCATGTACCATCTGTCTGGTAGATTGGAGGTGCCTCTTCTCCTTGTTTACGTATATCAAAATGTGTTCAATATGCTCACACACAGAGGTGACCCTAATATTTAAGAATTCAAATATTCAACAATTCAAAATCAAGCTATTCAAATAACAGCTTAATTTTACATAGCACCTTTATTCCTATAGGCTATTGAAGTGCTGCATGAAACTACCTAAACTGTCAGTTCAAAGCATATGTCAATCAACTGTTGAGCAACACATATCATTAGAAAGAAAGAAAAGAAAAAAATCCAAACAAAACAACATACAACTGGCAGAAAAAAAAACCCTGACACCAAAGAGGTTAAATTGGAATAATAAAATTCACTGAGCTGCAATTGGTTCTGGCATTGGTGTTTATTTCTACTATAGTTAAATAGAATTCTGATATTTAAAGATTAAAAATCCTATTATTTCAGTTCTGTTTCACTGTTCACACTGCCATGTCAAGAATGTTAAAGGAAATCCAAATGTTTTACTTGAAAAAAAGTCACCAAACCAGGGAAAACAGGTTTTATTCCAAAAGTACCTTGAAAAGATAGGAACTGTAATTTTATTCTGTTTTGACTATAATAAAGATATTTTTTTATAAACGCAATAACTGCAACTAATATCTTGTAACTTATCCCTCAGAGGTGAACAGTAAGCATAACAATCAAAATCCTTCATTTTACTTTCCATCTTTTTAAAAGATCAGAAGTTATCTCTGAAGCAGCAGCTTTGCAGATTCACATTTTTCTATAGAGAAAATAGTCTAGCAAAGAAAAAGATAATAAATTGTAGCCTGACACTGATGGCATGAACTTCTGCTCTAGTTCTTTCCATGACACCAAATTTAAAAGAAGAATTTAAATCAAAAGATTGCAGTGACATCATCAGCTTTGCCACCAGCTCAGCAAGACCCTGGCCATGCCTCTTTGTGTCCACTCCACCATTCATAACGTACCCAGTTCTCTAAAATGCTTTGACTTCTGTAATAATATACCGGGGGGGGGGGGGGGGGAATAAAATATATAATACACTATTTTTCTTTTGAGGTTTTTAAATTCCAACACAATTTTTCTGATTTTAAAAAGCATCAGTCATTCACATCATCTTTATTTTCTTTGCCCACTCTTGACACATGCAGTTAACTTATTGCATGGAGAAATATGTCTTGTTTATCACTATCACCAGAGGAATTTGCATTTGGACTCGATTTTATAACTTCCAAGGCTTCCCAAATGAGCAAAATTCACTGAATTAGGAAAAAAACCACAAAGCAAAAGAAACCAAATCCAGTCATTTTAGCTCACTTTCCTAGACTTTCCATAGTAGTTTAATCCCATGAAATCCCAAGTAAAGCCTGTTGGATATAAAAGAAAAGTGCAAAGCTCCTAATTTAAGGACTAGTTATAACTCATTAAAGTAAGGACACATATAATTTGAAGCATTAGAATGTATGCTGCAATATAATTAGTGGCTATGAATCAAACCTGGATGGATTAAACTAATTCCTGAAATGCTATTATGGCGAGTACCTTGTGGAGAAAGAATGATCCTTCTGTTTGCACAGCAACTAAACAGCTTCAATTTACTTTTAAAATTGACTTGAATAGAGATAAAGGGCCAGCATTTCAAAATGTGGCCTTCTAAATATAATCAGCCTGAATTATGCCTGTTTCACACTGCAGTACTTGCAACCTGGTTACAGGCAGCAGGGATAAGGCTGCACTCAGCTTATTTCACTGCTTAATTTATATGGTAATTACCACACCACAGCCAGAATGGAGAGCATCTGCCAAAACTGAAGGCCCCAGAATAATAAAACTGACATGTGCTGTGATATTGTTGAAGTGCTGACTAAGAAGCTTCTTTTATCTCCTCTTGAAGCTATAAAATGGTATTCGTGTTATTACTAGCAGGGAATTTTAACAGCCTTGCATTGACAGCAATTATGTAACACATGCACAAAACAATAGAGTTTCACATCACTTAATAAATCCTTGAGCTCTCTTAGCTCCAGATCTCTCGCTGGCTGGATTTTATGGTCTGGTAGTTCTATCCGACCTTCAGAACACTGAAGTATACAAACCACAAAAGCACTAGAAAATTATTAGAAACAACTGGCTTTTCTCCCTGATAGATCTATTTAATGAAGAGGGCATGATGCATAATCATGGAGGTTAATTAAAAGATTTGCTCACTCACTCTTCTCTGTAGCTAAATGCTGTTGCAAGCCACTGGTATTACAACAAGGAAGATACAGATACTACTTTTCCTTTTAAGAACATCCTCTTATTAACACTCACATTAAAAAAAAAAAGCAATTCCTGTAGTATGTAACAATAGAACAAATTGAATCTAATTTATCTTCTGTTAATTTTTATGAGATTAAAAACATGCCATTAATGTAAGGAATCTAAATGTGCAGCTGATTTTCCTGCTGATACTATCAATTCAGTTTCCAATACTATGCTTTGTTTGTTTGTTTGTTTTTAGCTTTAATATATTGCACCTGCAACTCTGGCTTCAGTACCAAACCTAGAAACATCTAAACAAATTAGAAACATTCTATTATAAAAGTTTAAAAACCAAATTGTCAGATAAGGAAATATGGGTAATAGAAAAATAAAGAATACAAAGAAAAGGTAAAAGGCCACTTCTGTATCACAACTTATACTAAAAGATTAATTCACATGGCACAACTCTTCCTCCTCCAAATTATTTGCTAGGTGTATCCATTCAAAAGCAAGCAACACTTTCGCCTTCAGAAACAAGACAGTTACAGAAAGTCACCTGGTAATAAGGCAGAATAAACCAGCTATCAAATTATTCATACAATAATTTCTAACACTGATAATTCAGTTTTCCTACTATTTACAACTGTAAAGGCATTTTTTTGCATAATGATTGTCTGCACAAATTCATTACACACCACTTCTCACTTCATATCAATGCTCCTGATCTATCTACAGGTTACATTCTGTGTATCACTTATAAAGAGTTTGATTAATATATACATAATTTTTAATTTATATTTTTTCTCCACAAACCAGTCCATAATCTCTACATTCTAAAGACTTCTGTCATTTTTTGAATTCACATAATTCAGGTTTATTATTATTGTGATGTAAGTTCAAGTTAAAGACATGCCTTTCTGAGAAAGTACCCTGAACCCATTATCACAATGTACTTGAAATTACTCTTACAAACAAGGCCATAATGCCTTCCTTTGTACACAATACCAAAAAGGTCACTGTTCTTTTGATGCTTTATTACACTAAAAACTCTATCTGCATGTTGCTACCACTTTAAAGTCACTTTCCTCATTATTGCTTTCTAGCTTTGTCCCTATAAATACTAGTAATAAAACCACTTGTATTTACACTGGATTTTATATCCCAAATCAATTATCTTAAACAAAAAATTAGTATAAGATATTGCATGAGTGACAATTCTAGCAATAAACAACTCTAATTACTTTCCCAATTACACAGGTATATCTGTTAAATATATGATAAATCAAAAAACTTTTTAAATGTGCTACATTTGTATGGAAACCTTATCCTAATATGTGAATCTTCAGATTATTATTTTTTAATAGAAATAGTACTAACTACGAAAGTCTGCATTGACAAGAGATCCTTCAATAAGATTCTGTGAAATTGAGAAAGTAATACATGTGGCTCCAACAAAACGGGTGAAGTCCTGTGGACTGCTCCTCACAAACCAGGGGCTTCCAGCACTCTCTTAATAAGCTTCTATTACAGTTAAGCCAATAGCTGAGGACAGGCACAAAATGTTTATTTCCTGTAGAATGAAGACTCCCTGCTGAGAGACACCACTTTTCCTTGAGATTTCTTTGAGGGAAAGCTTTGATTTACAGAAAGAAAAGCAGCTAGGACAAAAAAGGTCTGCTACAACCAAACGTTCATGTTTGTATAAGCAGTTATCCAGTTTTAATCTTTTTTTCTATGAACATCCCAGAAACTGAAACCATTCAGAACATTTAGAGTTGAATACTCAGCAACAAATATTGTTTAGTGTTCAATACATACATATATATACACACACCCCACAGTATAATTACACTGTTTTTCAATAAGGCATTACAGAAGATAAATTCACACAGAATAAAAATACATACCCTCTAACCAAAGACTATCAATAGTCCAGGCAGAAAAGACCACATGACCAAGATATGAACAAAGACTAGATCCCACCAGAAAGGGATGGGGAGCCCCCTGCATGTCAGAAAATTAAGACAACACATGAAGAATGCGGACGTGCTCTAAAAAGAGGGCAGTCGCAGGGGGCATACAAAGGGAGAGTCTTAGTACAGAGGTGTGTTTAATTTTGACTGCTCTTTGCATTTGGGAAAAAGAATTGACTACACTATTTGATTTAATCTTTAAATGATAACAAAAAATAAAGAAAAAAAAGAGCCTGTGAAGATAGTGCAAGTACTCTTAAATGAAGAATTTAAAAGCGTGGCACTTCTATGGAAGGAATTAAAATAAACCTATTCTCTCCTAAAATACAATTGGCAGAGTAGTAAAATAAAAATGGGTCATATCAAGAACTTGAGGAAAACATTTCTTACAAATCCCAGTCAATATCTTGAGCCTTCCAATGTCAACTTATTATAATGGGCTTCTTTTTTTAGGTACTACCCAAACAGGTGAAAATAAAGGTAACACACCATTTAATAAGCATATCTCCATGAATAAGTACTCTAGAAATGAAAAATTGTAAAGAACGGTCGCTATCATGCAATATTATATACCAAAGTACATTTCTCAATAATTGTAAGCAGGACAGTGCCAACATGAAGAGATAATGGGGAGAAGGGAAATCAAACCCGAAACTAATCAGACAACAGAAAAAACAGCCAAAGAAAAGAGCCTACAACCCTGCTTCTTCCAGAATCAGAGGACTGTGTTAAAAGATTAGGATTAATCACAAAGTATGCAGCCATGCCTCTTAGGTACACACATTCAGTTGTGTGATGGCAATTACACTTGCCCTTCGTAGTTATAAAAATACATGCCCAGAAAGTGATTTCGAAGTCTCAATATACGTCCACTTTTTTATGAGGGGACACCTCAATGACAAGGATATAGGCAAGTCTGGAAAAAAAACTCTCTACCACAGCCCTGAAACAAACCACTAGGAAAAACAAAATTCATGGTGTTAGAAACCATTCATCTAGATGAAAAATGAGATGGTCGCCTGCAAAAAGTTCCTACTCCCCACACAATAATCTGTTTATGTATTTTGCACAACACAATGTTCTCAGAATGTTATCTTTTCTTCCAGAGGAGCTTCCTGCCCATCACTGGCTAGAGAAATATTGTCCCTCAAATCTGTGCTGGTTTGGCCCTGAATTTTGTGTTCCTAGATGAATATCTTAACTTTATCACTGGAGAGATTACATGCTTCCTCATCTCAAAGTTACAAAAAATATATGTGAAGGTTAGGTCACTCTCTTGCATGAAGAAAAATGGAGACCAAGCTACTTAGATGAAATTGTTGACATTGAAGGAAGTGGCGGAATACTGTAAGGCAGATGCTAACTTCCTAGGTTATGTTTCTGAAAGAACACGGGCGTAATCGTGATCATGACTGGTAACATGCTTTGTACTTATGGCTGCTTGGGCGTATTGGCATGCTCTGAGCCCGTCTAGTAAACGGAGCCTGTGGACAAAGGAATGCTCGATCTGGGAATAAAAAAATATAAACTTAGGCATGAGACAGGCCACGAGATGCTCAACTCTGCCAAACTGGCAACCAGTATGAACACTCAGCAGCAAAGTGTTAGGTATCTACGTATTTCTCCCATCAAAAGTTTATATGCCCTTAGCTCTTCAGATTCCTAATGAGAGGAATATTTTAAGTAAAGATCTGGAAAAGTGACATCCCAACTTCCTAAGTACTTTTTCATACTGGCCTGCGCTGTGCAGCATAACTAAAAAATATGCTGTGTAATTAGACTATTTAGATCAATGAGACAAAACTTTCAAAGCATTTCTCAAACCTACTTTGTTTGACTCTGTAAACAGGATTACAGTGTTTCTGAAAAGAAAATTATTGCATTCATGCTAGAAATACTGCTGTTGTCACCTCAGGAATCTGTTTTGTAGGAGCCAAAAATCCATCAGAAATACTTCTAGTTTTCAACTAAGCTTTGTTGTAAAACTCTGATTATTGGATTTATCACAGTATGCCATCAGTTTGTGTTAATATATTAATTGCAATATCCATCTTATCTATAGATTTAATAGAATTTGTATATTCTTAGGAATCATACCAAAAATAACTTTTTTCTTTAGTATTACTGTCTTTTAAGGTGAACATGCATAAATTATTATATAGCTTAAACTGAAATATGAGAGTCAACACTAAAATATTACAAGTATTTATTATAAAAGTCACATTGTGCTATGACATTTAAGATGTTTTTTGGCTTAGAAGTCCCATGTGGCTGTCAAATAGTTTGATGTAATTTACAAGAATATCAGCACCCTGTCATTTGCTATGTGCTTTACATCCTTCACTTTTAGAGATGCTGTTTGATTACACATCCATCCTGGCCTAACAAGTTAAAGTGTCTCAAGAAAAGATTAAACCTCCACTACACAGTTTGTACATGCAGACACACATGTATAAGAGAGACTCACAGCCAAAAAATGCCTATGTTTACATTTATTGCAGACTACGTTACACAAACACCAACCCTGAGATGGAAAGATGCACTTGTATGCTACTTATCAAAAGATCAAGACATTAATACTCACCCACAAAGTACAAACTACACCTGCATACATGTTGCAGAAGGTTTCCTCCACCACTGTCCTGTTGTTTTTCTTCTCTCATTTTGAATGGGACATCTTAGGGCAAAGAAGAAACATAGCCTTCCCCTACAACACTTGCAGAGAAAAAGAGGCTTTTTCCTGACTATTTCTCTTTAGTACACAGATTGCAAGCAGGCCAACAAAACCAAGGCTTCTTTCCTACAGAGATTAAAGAACAGTGCTAACTAGCAGCAAGGAATGAGGAACTCCTAAGTTTGCCAGTTGAGAAGTGTAACAAGTAAACACCTTCTCCTTGCCTCAGAAGGACATGCAAACTTCAGTGATAAAAATCTTACGCTGTGGACACCTGTACTAACCAGAGAAATTGTTCATTATTATTTTAATACCAGTGCAGCTAGAAGCCATAGTCATTGCATTGCACTGTGATGCTAGATGTACAGACACAGGAAGAGAAAGGAGAAAAAAATCCCAAACAAACCTGTAAGTATATTCATACAAAAGCTACGTATACACAGATAGTCAAGTACTAGGAAAACACTGAAACGCCACTGAATATGCTTGACCGTCTTAAACAGAAATACAGTCCTCATCAATTCACTGAAAAGTATTTTGAAAAGACTTTAGGCATGAGGGAAGTGGAGCAATATGCAATTGCTTAAAAATATAACAACTGAGTGATGAAGAGCACTGTACTGCTTTGAAGCCATGTATTTATCTCAACCATGAACTGAAAATGACAGTTTGGGAGAAAGGAGAGTTAAGAAGAAATGAAAAAGGGTCTTGCTAGTGGATACACATAACCTCATTTAGACATAATTGTGGGAGAGGTTGGGGGCAGATAAATGGATGGCACAGTAAAAACAGTAATATGCAAATACAAGAACACCGTTATGTCATATTTGCGGAGGTCAGAGAGTGTGACAAAAGGATATACTGAAGGAATAATATAAAAGCATAGAAGCAAATCGGTTTTCATGAACTCTCTCATTGTCTAAGACAAAACAGATTTCTACTAAGAATCTGGTGGTGTTGAATACCATTTATAAAAGACAATTAAGAAAGTAGTGCTGTTACAGTTAAATTTAAATCATGTTAGA
Organism: Falco rusticolus; assembly: GCF_015220075.1. NCBI lineage: Eukaryota > Metazoa > Chordata > Aves > Falconiformes > Falconidae > Falco > Falco rusticolus. The sequence goes on along the minus strand of NC_051193.1, from coordinate 54,058,801 downwards.
CAAAATGGAAGATCAAACAATCACTATAAATAGCAGTACATAAATTTAGAGATAGTGGGTAGTCAAAGATGGTTTGTTATTTCAAGATGGCAAACATCATAATATAGAGGAGAAAAAAAAAGGATGGGAAAGCTCAACTCTACAGAGATCATATGCAAGATATGGGGCAACAGAAGAGGAACAAATATAGAGGTTGAGGGGGGAAGAAAAAAAGGCTTCCTTTGTTCAAAATTAGCTGAGAGAAGTACAAGAAGGGAAATGCTTCTCAGTTTTCTTCTACATATTCTGGGGCAAGTAGATTGACAGTCATCATCTTAACTGGAAACTCTCTACATTTTCAGAGGAGGATCAGTACATTGAATGGACAGAGAATTTGATCATTCTTATCTAGAAACCCAGGATGTTTTAAAGAGGTCTCATTTCAGGTATCAAATTCCAGCAATGATTTCTTATACAGAGTATCAATGCATAAGTAATACTTACGATGCAAGTTGGCAATATTACTTACCATCATATGGATGTAGTTCAATTTAACAGGCTCCAGCATGTATATAAATATTATTTTAATAATTTCCCATATAAACTAGAAGCATCATTAAGATTGTAACCGATGAATAAAACTTTAACATTCATTTAAAAATTATTGGATTCTATTAAGTCTTAATGCAATATATAGTTTTCAAATTATTTATCATAAACACTTTCAGAAGCTGCTTCATTCTTGTTCACAGTACTGTGAAAAACAATCAGATAGGAAATTTATTTTAATCGTAAGTGAAATATTTGAATTTTAAGCAATCTGCTATTAATCTTATTGCTCTTTTCATGCATGTAGTAGCTGTTAAATTAAGAAAATAAGGTGTTCACACTAACATTCTCTCCCAGATGGAAATGCTACCACATTTTATTCTGAAACAACTTTGGATAATCACATAATGAGAATGAATTCCTGTAAAACTTGATCTGTATGAAGCTTGTGAAAAACTTGGCAAGTGACTTTAGAACCTGGTAGATAATTTCTGAAGGAATAACGTAGAAATTGGTACATCTCAGCCTTCCTTTGGTAAGTTGTCCTTTTCCCCTTTATTTGGTGCAATGAAATATGTTATGAAAATGTTTTATTAAACAAGTTCTGCTTGTATGGACAAACGTATGCTTATTCAGAAATGAGCCACCACATGATATTATGTGAATTCAAATAAAGTTGTTTGCTATTTGTATGTTGCGGCACAGCATCCCAGAAGAACCTAGAGGACTACCAATGCACAACGTGGTCAAAAAATACAGCTATATTCCTGTGTTCAAAAGTATTAGCAATTAATTTCTGCAGACACTGTGACTGAAAACTATATTATAGGATTGTCTAGCTGACAAATTACTCCCCAAATACATGGTAGGACTTCACCTTGCGCTCTTCTTCCCTTTAAAGGGGAAGATAGGAATTATGGTAGAAGTCAGAAACAAATTATTCTCCTTTTCTCAAAGATGCCTAATACAGAGTCAGGATCAGGTGCACTGAATTCAATCAGTTTCAGGGAAAACGCTGGAATAAAATCATGTACAACAGCAAACCCGCTCATCATCTTGATGCAAGTAAATGATGAAAAGGTTTGTGAGAATTTCTCCAGCACTAAACATTAATTAATTTTATCCTAAGGTTTCCTTCCCCACAGATCAATAAGATAAGAATCATGCCTTTCAGAGTAAGCTCCTGCAGGTGATCAAGGCTCTTGACACCATCAATATATTTACTAATTTTTTTCCTGCATCATCCACACCAATTGTTCACCTTCCTGCAAAGTTCAGCTATTCAGGTAACAGAATATGTTTATTTTCATATTATCAGATATATTAAAAAAAAGACCTCAATAACTGACAATCACATACTGTATTTGGCCACTAGATTGCATAAATTTATGAAAAAATAATTTCCAGAGATGCATGGACATCTGATGATAAATTTAAGTTTAAGACTAGGCAAACCAGATTTAGCTTGTGTATTAAAATTACTTACCACAAATAAGCAGACTAATTTTTTTAAAGTAGGTATCAGTATCTCAGTCATGCTAAGAGGTAACAGTGTTTATACATATGTGTGTATATACATACAACTACATGCATATATATTTAATATGCATTTGAAATATTTTTAAATTTATATATTTAACCAAAACCACAAAACAGGCATCTGTGGCTAGATTTTGGCAGGGAAGAATCAGCTTCCACTTGAAGACATTTGAAATAAAACACATATATTAGCCAACAAAGGTGAAACTATCTTACTGAAAAGCTCGCTTGGATGGGTATCTAAACCTACTGTGTGCCATGAAGAAATTCAACACATCATCAAACACGCTACTGGATTATCACAAATGGCCAACTACTAGAAGCCACAATTGAAAAATAACTACCTTTATTATTCTTTCTATATAAAATTCTTTTCTTTAATGCTCAGCAACAGGCATTTGGCAGCTGAACATTTTTTTTTGAAGCAGCAGTTAACAATGCAATTCACAAAACAAAGATAAGCTCAATGGTTTCCAGGAAACTGAAAGATGAAAGAATGTGGAGAGAGTCAGCCATGGTTTCAAATGAAGAAGTAGTGAACTAAGGTCAAACTAAAACCTAAAAGAAATTCAGCAAGGGCCCAGAAACCACGGTACAGATACATTTGAGTTGGATTGAAATTTCAATGCATACAATACATTCTTTGGTATATTAATTCACTGGGGACAGGTTTTTTCAAAATAAAGGAGGAACTCAGAGTCCAAAGCCCTTAGTCTCATTACTTCAAGCATAATACTTAGCAGACTTTCTGTGTTTTTATATCAATTGTAAAGTATGTTAAGGTCTTATCTTACAGCTTTGTTTTGCGTGCTCAGTCCCAGACTTCCCTGAAACAATGAAGTCCCACAGCATACATGAGGTAAAGTGTAATGGAGGAATTCATAAATGTTGTAATTTCAGATGCCAGCACCTACTAAAAAGACTGCTCAAGAAATACGATGAATGTGTTCCCCTTGAAGGGGTCAGATTAAAGCTACCATTATACAAATACATTTGAATAATTAATTTTGCAGTAGTGGAGGAAATACAGCATTCTACCATACACAAAAAAATATATTAATAAAGTTATCTTTATATCTACTGTAACTTACTCCCTAACACACAGAGCTAAATTCTGCTCTAGTTAAACTAGCCATAATTTCTACCTAGGAAACAAAAATAAACAAACAAAAGAAACAACAACAAGAAAAGCTTCTATCTGAGGGATTTTTTTTTGAAGTACATTTTAAAATAAGTCGTCTCACAGACATTAAAATTGTAAAATACTATATTTTAAAATTATAAAGCCCAGTATAACCACGTATTCAGAAATAACGTTCCTAACTGGTGACAAATCACCTCCTCTACTCAGAGCAGAGAATTTATTTCCAGTTTTACACAGCAAATTACAGTGGTTTAGGAAAGAGTAAAGGAGAAATTGAAATGCAATGTGAATTTTAAATACATTAATTTTAAATAGACAATTGAATTGTTTAATTAGCTAAGCTAGAAAAATAGCAATGTTAAAAGCTGCATACCTGGAGTCTGGTCAAAAGTGAGAGGCAATCTCTCACAACCTGTATTTCATACCACAGAAATTACAATGTTTTCACCAGTAATAATATCTCCTAGAACCATGCCCAGGCATTCTTCCTCTGACCTACAGCAAAGAGTGCCACCTATTGAATAACAAACAGTATTTCCAGATATCATTAAATTATTCTGGAAACATGCCACCTACATATTCCCACACACACACGTCCTTAACCCAAGCATTCTATTTAGCCTTTCATCCTGCAGTTTCCTGGCAGAGAGCAGTTTTGCTGCTAACATTGTTACAGAATTGACGGCCAAAATATTACTTTAGTATAGAAACAAGGTGCCCAATCCACACTGCATAAGTCACCTGATTTTTAGACGTTCCCACACCAAATAACAAAAACATTATTCAATTATGTATGTTGCAACAGAAGGAGATACCTTCTACTCTTATTTCTGGAAAATACAGTTATTTCTAAAGAAGATTGGACAAAACAGCATGGTATCAAGGACACGAAACTAAAAAAAAACAACAGTATTTTCTGGTGGCTCTTTGTTGTTCACACAAAAAAAAGTGTACATTTTCTATATGTTTTACTTTGCTGTTAGCAGGAAAAACCTACCTACATTTAGAGTTGAATACTTCTTAATTTAAACTGGCAATCAAAGTATCTCACGGAGGACCTAATACAACATATGAATATGAAATATTTGTGTGATCTTAGAGTCATGCTACAGAGCAGCAGCTGATTAAGATGACACAGTATGTCCCCCTGAAGAAGCCTTACCCGATGCTGCATAGCACACAGCAACGCTAGTCTGGCCATGAGTTACGCTTTGGTACAGACAACATACCCTATGTTTATAAGCACTGTAAATTAGCATTGCATTCTATCAATTCAGAGTTTTAAATACACACAATCTAGCCAAGGAAAAACGTGTGGTATGTTGCAAGACTCTTTGTGTAATGTGAAACCAAACAATACTGCTATAATCCAACCAAGACTTGGAACTGACCCATTTATATACAAAATATTTGAATGAGTCAGCAGCCCACTGCATTTCCCAGGCCTGCCGTAGACTATCGTACAGTCCCAGACACACTTCCTCAGATTGTGTTTGCCTCATGAACAAGGTCAGCAGTGACAAAAAGTGATATAAAGGTCAATGACTAGGAAAAGATGACAATGAGCCAACTTGATTTACCTCTTTGCCTATTAACATATAAAATATACTGAAGTTACACAGAACTCCTCTATTTATTTGCCCCCTCATCTTTTACATGTTTAATGTATTAAAGCAGTGTATTAATATGAAGTTTTACTATTATTTTGGAACTGTGAAAAAATAAGAGTTAAAAACGCTCCCTAACTTTAGTGACACACACACCCCCAAGTGAACAGCCTCTAAAGGAATCACTGCCTCCTTGTCATAGAATCAGAGAATCATTCAGGTTGGAAAAAAAACTCTAAGATCATAGAGTCCAACTGTTAACACAGGACTGACAAGTCCATCACTAAACCATGACCCTAAGCACCACATCTATGCATTTTTTAAATACCCCCAGGGATGGTGATTTGGTGATTCCACCACTTCCCTGGGCAGCCTGTTGCAATGCTTAACCACCCTTTCAGTGAAGAAATTTTTCCTAATATCCAGGCTAAACCTCCCTCGGTGCAACTTGAGGCCATTTCCTCTTGTCCTGTTGCTTGTTATCTGGGAGAAGCGACTGACACCCAGCTGCCTGCAACCCCCTTTCAGTTGCTCTCAGGTAGAGAGCAGTAAGGTCTCCCCTGAGCCTGCTCCTCTCCAGGCTGGAATACCCCAGTTCCCTCAGATGCTCCTCATAAGACTTGTGCTCCAGACCCTTCACCAGCTCTGCTGCCCTTCTCTGGACACACTTCAAGAAGGGTGTTGAGGTGCTGAAGTGAGGGGCCCAAAACCGAACACAGTATTCAAGCTGCAGCCTCATCAGTGCCAAGTATAGGGGGACAATCACTGCCCTTGTCCTGCAGGACGTGCTATTTTGGATACAAGCCAGGATGCCAGCAGCCTTCTTGGCCACCTGGGCACACTGCTGGCTCATGTTCATCCAGCTGTCAGCCAGCACCCCCAGGCCCTTTTCCCCCAGGCACTTTCCAGCCGCTCTGCCCCCAGCCCGTAGCGCTGTGTGGGGCTGCTGTGACCCACGTGCAGGACCCAGCACTGAGCCTTGTTGAACCTGGTACAACTGGCCTTGGCCCATGGGTCCAGCCTGCCCGGATGCCCCTGCAGAGCCTGCCTGCCCTCCAGCAGGTCAACACTCCCCCACAGCTTGGTGTCGCCTGCAAACTGGCTGAGGGTGCACTCGATCCCCTTGTCCAGATCGTCGATAAAGATACTAAACAGAGCTGGCCCCAGCACTGAGCCCTGGGGAACACCACTTGTGACCGGGCACCAGCTGGGTGTAACTCCATCCACCACCACTCCTTGGGCCCGGCCGTCCAGCAGCTTTTTACACAGCGCAGAGTGCACCCGTCCAAGCCGTGAGCAGCCAGTTTCCCCAGAGAATGCTGTGGGAGACTGTCAAAGGCTTTAATAAAGTCCAGGTAAACAACATGCACAGCCTTTCCTTCATCCACTAGGCAGGTCATCTTGTAGAAGGAGATCAGGTTCATCAAGCAGGACCTGCCCCTCATAAACCCACACATGCTGGGCCCAGTCCCTCTGTTCTCCTGCACATGCCGTGTGATGGCGCTCAGGATGACCTGCTCCATAACTTTCCCCGGCACTGAGGTCAGGCTGACAGGCCTGTAGTTCCCCAGATCCTCCTTCCTGCCCTTCTTGTAGATGGGTGTCACGCTGGCTGACCTCCAGGCTGCTGGGACCTGCCCACTTAGCCAGGACTGCTGATAAATGATGGAGAGTGGCCTGGTGAGCTCCTCTGCCAGCTCCCTCAGTACCTCCAGGTGGATCCCAACTGGCCTCATAGACTTCTGTGTGTCTAAGCGGAGCAGCAGGTCCCCAGCTGTTTCCTCCTGGGCTGTGGAGACTTCATTCTGCTCCTCGTCCCTGGCTTCCAGCTCAGGGGGCCAAGTACCCAGAAGGAAGCTGGGCTTGCTGTTAAAGACTGAGGCAAAGAAAGCATTAAGTACGTCAGGTTTTTCCTCATGCTTTGTGGCAATGTTCCCCCACACATTCAATAAAGGATGCAAATTCTCCTTGGCCCTCCTTTTGTTTCTAATGGATTTGTAAAAGCATTTTTTTATCTTTTAGAGCAGTGGGCAGCCTGAGTTCTAGCTGGGCTTTTGTCTTTCAAATCTTCCCCCTGCATAACCTCGTGACATCCTTACAGTCCTCCAGAGTTGCCTGCCCCTTCCCCAGAGGTGGTAAACTCTCCTTTTTTCCCCGAGTTCCGGCCAAAGCTCTCTGTTCAGCCAGGCTGGTCTTCCCCACTAGCTCATCATTTGGCACATGGGGACAGCCCCGTCCTGCACCTTTAAAATAACCTTCTTGAAGAACGTCCAGCCAACCTGGACCCTGTGGCCTTTCAGGACTGCCTGCCAAGGGACTCTGTCGACGAGGCTCCTAAATAGGAAAAAGTTTGCCCTCTGGAAGTCCAAGGTAGCAGTTCTGCTGACCCCTCTTCTTACTTCTCCAAAAATCAAAAACTATCATCTCGTGATCACTAAGCCCAAGACATCTGAAGTCTGTTCCTATACTCCATAAGTACTCCATATTGGCTGTGCAGTTCAAGCACTGCCAGCATAAACCCTGCATATGTAGATAGTGGCTGAAGTTTTTGCAGCTGTAGCAACAGTTGTATGAGGAATTCAGATTATACCACTGTGGTTATGGCACTGTCTGAATTACAAAGCTTCTGATCTGCACTGGAGATCACTTTGAGAGCAATAAAAGACAACTAGAACAGTATTTGTCCTAACTCTGATTACTGCAGAAGGTAGCCCTACTGCTGAATAAAGACCTCCACAAGCCAAGGGTAGCCTACACAGATTTTTTTGGTCTGACGCAACAAACGTAGTCATAAAACCATAAATACACAAGAAAAACACTAAACATCAGTTACACACAAAAAACACATTCCTAAAATGCACAGTCTTACTATTTTTCCTTCAGTGTAGTTATACTAAAGAAAGATAACCACCTGAGAAATGCATAAAATATCTTGATCTTTTTCCTTGTAGAATAAAAAAAATCATCAGACTGGGAAGGGTGAGTATCAAGAGGTCTCTAGTCCTACCTCTTGCTCAAAGCAGGGTCAGCTATGAGATCAGATCAAATACCTTATGGCTTTGACCAGCCAGGTCCGCAAAATTTTAAGGACGGATATTTCACAGTCTCTCCATGCAACCTGCTTCCCATTCTCAGTTACCCTCAGAGGTATTTTCTTGTTCTTTAAATTCAGTTGGAACTTCCCCATTTCAATTTATTAATATTGCCTCTTGTTCTCCCACCATGTAACTCAGTAAAGATACTGCTGCTCTGCCTTCTCTGTAACACCCTCTTTATTAATAGGAAGCTACTGTTACGTCTGCCTGAGCCATCTCTTCTCCAGGTTTAGCAAACCAAGTCTCCTTAGCCTCACAGGTGAAGTGCTTTAGCCCCAGATCATCTCAGTGGCCCTCTGCTGAACTTGCTAAGGTAAGTCAACACCTTTCTTTACTGGGGAGCCCAAAACTGGATGCAATACTCTAGACCAGTCTAATGAGTACCCGGCAAAGGGGAGTAATTAATTCCTTTCATCTGTTGGCTAAGTTCATGTAGGTACGTACAGCCAAGTCCACTGTTAATCTTAACTGTTAAGCCACTGCTGGTGGCTCATGTGTAGTCCGCTGCCCACAACAATGCCAGGTCCTTTTCAGCAGGGCTGCTCCCCGGCCAGGCAGGCTCCACCTTGCACTGTCAGAGGGAGTTATTTCACTCTAATGCAAAACTCCGCATTTGTCCTTGAATTTCACACTGTTCCTGTCAGCTCCCTCCTCCAGCCTAACTCCCAGTGAGTGGCAGCCCTGCCCTCCAGCTTACAGAGCAGATCTAGTCATTTTATCAAAGACAGCAATCAGGCTGGTCAAGCATGACTTACTCTCGGTAAATCCATGCTCATTATTTCCAGTCACCACCACCTCCATTTGCACACCTCTTTTATGTCAATTACCTATACTGATGCCTCTTGCTAATGTACCAAAATTCTTGGGGTTTCCTAGTAAAAATGCAGCTTCATCAGGTCACCCATACCAGCTGTCATCTCACCTGCCTCTTGTACACAACTATACTAGTTTGTCTTCCCCACATAGCACATTCCATAGAGAAACAAAAGCTTTCTCATCCCAAAGCAGAAAAATAACACTAAACAAAGACGTTAAAATCTTAAAAATACATATATATATCCAGGTTTTAATGACTACTGCCAAGCTACACTAATGCAGTGATGTTCTTTTAAGTATTCAGCAGTTTCATTCCTGACTTCACCTAAGCAAGGGAAACCTTCAAAGATTTATTAAAAAAAAGCAAACAAAAAATTAAAAATTGAAAGAGATTTTCTTCCTGTGCTCTTAAGATCTATGCGAGATCCAACATAAAAAAACAAATACCAGCATTGCCTTTCATGCCAAACAAAGGACAACTCTATCATCTTAGGACTCTCCTTTTGAATTCATCTGTTTTTAATGTATACATTTTCTCCCTAATTCTCTTCTGTACGGGTTGCTTTGTAGCTCTTTCAGCGCAGATCAAACAGCATGTTTACAATGTATATTTAAAAATTAATAAAAAGATTCCTGAAGGCCTTCAGGTTCCCCAGCGCTACTTTTTAGTTAGATTTTGTTATTGTAACTTGAGAGTAATTTAATAAATTATACTCGCTGAAAGAGAAAAGAATAGTAGTATATTACCTGAGAAAGGCCCATAAGTTTTGGTTTGTGAGTCCTGGCTCTATGACTTAGAAATAACTTAGGAGGCAAAAATTATGTTTAACGATCCTCTTAGATTTTAAATTGCCTTTCCTTACCTGCTCTTACTCAAAGTAGTAAGAAGAATAAGATGCGATGTACTTATTCTAAAACAGTAATGATTTTTTACTACCATTTTACTTACGTGATCCTATTTATAGGCCCTTGCACCTATGAAATCCAGGTATTAAATGAAAATTAAGTTACAAAAATACACTAAATGAATTCAGCAAAGCTAAATCACCCAATAACTTAGTGTATACAACATTCCCACCAGACCTGGTTCTTCAAAGAACACAATTATATGAGCCATAAAAAAAAAAAAATCCTTTTAGGATGTATTTATATATGATTGTTTATGCTATCTCCCTCTGGGGAGGAAGAGAGGAAAATAACTTCTTTCACTCTGAAAAACACTAAAACACTATGTTCATGGGAAACAGGCATATACAACTGAAAAATATGTTTCCCGGACTAAGAAAAATTATTTGAGACTTTTGCTTGTATATTTCTTTGGGTATTCCTTCAGGAATTTACACAAGGTTGCAGAATTAGATTTTATTTTAAGACACATGGAATGGTAAACTCCAAAGTTCTCAAACCAAGAGGAGAAAAATATGACAAAAATAGGAGACTTACAAGATTTCTCTCTAGGGATTTCAGCTGATGATCTATTTCTTTCAGACGATTTTGTTGATCCCGTTGTTCCTTATTGTCTCGCAGAACCTTTTCACCTGGAACTGCTTCTAAGCTTCTGTTTGCATAAACCAGAGGCTCCTAACAAAAGGAAGACCAGGCAGAAGTTAAACATATGACTTTATACTGCTTCAAAACCAGACAAATGTTCTTTTTATTTCTATTAGGAAAAAATTTAAATGTTTAGAATAATGTGTCAATTTCAAATTTCACAGATGTTAAATTTTCATTATGCACATTTTCAAATACAATAACTAAACACCACGCTGGACTTATTTCAATAAAAAACTTCTTTCTCTTCGCATTTTAAGAGGAATTTCTTAGTCTCCAGAGCTAAGATTTTTACGCTTAAATTTTACTACAATAAAAACATGAGGAGACTGAATGAGGGGTTCAAAGCCTTCTCCTATTAACCACACTGGGATCACAATTAGGCCAGAAGGGAAAGGAAGAACTGAACTGAAATGACTCTGTGTTTTGGTTACTAGAGACCATGGTAAATGAGAAATAACCCTCTCTAAGTTGGAGCTGGATGCACAACTATTAGTAAAGATTTGGGTTACATATTCTTACATCCTTCAGTAGCTTTGGATCAGATCCTGAAGTTTGTATCAGTCCTGAATCACAGAATGGTTTGAGTTGGAAGGGACCTTAAAGATTATCTAGTTCCAACTCCCCTGCCATGGGCAGGGACACCTTTCACCAGACCAGGTTGCTCAAAGTCCCATGCAGCCTGGCCTTCAACACTGCCAGGGATGGGGCATCCACAGCTTCTCTGGGCAACCTGTTCCAGTGTCTCACCACCTTCACAGTAAAGACTTTCTTCTTAATATTTAGTCTACCCTCTTGCAGTTTAAAACCCTACTAAAAAGTATGTCCCCATCTTTCTTATAAGCCCCTTTTAGGAACTGGAAGCCTGCTATAAGGTGTCCCTAGAGCCTTCTCTCCTCCAGGCTGAATAACCTCAACTCTCAGCCTGTCTTCACAGCAGAGGTGCTCCAGCCCTCTGACCATCTTCATGGCCCTTCTCTGGACTTGTTCCAACAGGACCATGACCTTTCTATGTTGGGGGCTCCAGCAGTACTGCAGGTGGGGTCTCACAAAAGGGGAGTAGAGGGAAGAATCACCTCCCTCGACCACGCTTCTTTGGATGCAGCCCCCAGGATATGGTTGGCTTTGTGGGCTGTAAGTGCACACTACTGAGCCACGTTGAGCTTTTTGTGCACCAGCACACCCAAGTCGTTCTCCTCATACAGGGAGGAGAGCCTCCAATACATTCAAGGTTTAATATTACACATATTTAGATCATTAAGAAAACAAGGACTGGCCAAACAGCAAAGTTATGTTCTAATTGGAAAAAAAACCAGGGCTCTCTCTTGCAAACCAAAGATCCTATAAAAGAACCCAAGGAATCCAAATAATGGTAGAGGAGAAAAAACAAAAAATACCCATGCCTTTTAGTCAATTCAACCCAAAGGAACATGAGCAACCATCTAATAATAATATACTCTATTTATTCTTATTTTTAGGAGCAGCTCAAGCAATCCTAATAAAAACACACAGGAAAAGATTTTTATATAGTGTGTCTAACTGGAAAGAAAAACAACCTTTGCAATTTAACATTGAACAGAAATTCCCAACTACAATATAGAAAAAAACCGTCAGCATCTGTAAACAATTTTTTCTAAACATCAAACAAATCTATGAGTTCTGATATTTAAACATATTAGTTGCCTGAAAATAAACTTACTTTTAACACAGTACAAATCTTTGAATATATATTTACAATCAGCAATAGCTGGCAGTACCACAGTGTCAGTAAATTTTCCTATGAAAGACAGATATCAACAGCACCATCTATTAATGACTAGAATCTCTCCAAACTGGATTGACATTTAATGTGGGCCACCTAAGGCCAAATTCTTAATATTGAATATCTAAAGATAGGCTTCTAAATACACAGTTTTTTACATTAAATATGATGCCCAATGGCAAGAAATCTGCATGACTGACATCTATACAGAACATAAAAACCCAAAGGATTTATTTAAACTTGTGTTTACTAATACATGAAACAAGGATATGACCTTTATATCTGCAATATAAATATAGGGTTCGCAAAAAAGCTCAAAATATAGCAACTGAAGGACCCGCTAATGAGAATTGCTTTTACATGGCATTGTTCTTCCAGTAATTTTACATCTTTAATTGTTTAACTGTTCATGGAAGGGCAAGGAGGAAGATGATGGCCTATTTCTTTTTCTTTAAAAACAGTTATCACTGTTTCTGCAATGATATCTCTAAATCCAATCTTTTGATCATCTGGGCATATATAGACACATTACCATGTGAGCAGTTAGTGCTCTGCATGGACTAGAACTGCAGTTATGATTTGTTTTAAAGAGTAATGTTATGAATACACCTATAAGAATATGCAACTAGTGGTACTGAGAAGTCACTATATACTATATTACACTTCTCAGTGTTTATTTTGGGATTTGTATGCATGGACTACTGTTTGATATTTTTATATGAACTCAGCCTTCAATGAAGAACAGAGCTCAAACTGCACACAGCATCTCTGAAAAATATTATGCTGCAGTACCAGCTAGATTAAAAAAAGGTGATAGTGAGAGGAGTCACAAAATCAAAAAAGTTATTAACTTCAAATTTTTTACTTTCTTTCCCACACATTTCTGAAGCAAAGCTTTATGCAAATCTCTGTCCTAGTCTTTCAAATAGTTTCAGGCATACATGTTTCATTTTACAGACAGCTCAGCCGCTGCAAGCACTTATGAGTAACCTCTTCAAACTTTAGGAAAACTAGGTATCACAGGTTATTTTACCTTTTATCACACTCAGTATGATTTTAAGCCGGTTGCTTCTCTAGCAAGACAATATAAAACTAAATTCTTAAATGGGATTAAACATGATAACTTTATTCTCCATAAACTTTTCTTGAATATTGAGCTCTGCCATGATACCTAACCAATTCTTATCAGAGAGTGCTGGCTAGAACTTGAATGACGAACATTTACCAGAAACAGAAGTACTTGGTTCAACGTTTCTCCAACATCAACATCCACTACTGATACAATTTATTTAGATGAGATGGTAAAAAAAATAAATCTTACTATTTACTCTCTATCAGCATGGTTTTGCACACTTGAGTCACATTCTTTCTTACTCATTTTTTCCAAACTCTCCATAATCACTCATTGCATAGGAGCCATTATACACATCTGAGCATTCTGGTAATCAGTCTTCCATTTTTTCTGTATTGGTTATGACATCTGGGGATCACAACTGGACAATAGTCAAGCTATATGGTATACTACAGATGTGTAGGAAAGCACAGTGATACTTTCTGATTCATTTTGTATTCCCTTTCATAATTGTTCCTAATAATCTATTTGATATCTGACCAGTATGGAGCATTGAGCTGTTGCTTTAATGGAAGACTACTACTTCTCTCATTCCTGAATAGTAACTGACCAGAACCACATAAGCAGAGTTAAGACTTTTTCCCAGTTAAATAATTTTTTAAATATTTTTCTTAAGATAGCATTACATAAACGTAGTTAGTATTGTATAATGGAGAACATTTTATTGTCAATGTTTCAAATACTGCAAACATTTAATTTTCCATTATATAGCATGTGTACATAGTAGGAGTCCATCTGAGATTAAAGATCTAAAAATCTTAAAGATAAAGTAGAAAATAAAGATGTGAACTTCAATATGTTACACAAGCAAAGATATAAGCAACAGCAAAAGCCATAACAATCATAATGCAAAACAGAAATATCCAGTATGTGAAATGGCTGAAGTTATTTGTTGCACTCCCTTTTCTCCAAAATTCTATAAATAAAAACAAAATCCCACCTAATCAAAGATATGAGTGTCATTACAATCTTTTTGAGCCACAAAACTGGCTGATCAGCTTATTAATCTGCTTCTAACCATGTCCTGAAATAGACATAATCATTAAAATCATCTGTTTTGGTGAAGTGCAGGCAGAAGAGTACACACTATCAGAGAGCTCGTTAACTGAAATGTTAGTGTATCTTCAGAATTTTTTATCATTTGAGTATTTATTTAGTCTTAAACTGTTAACTACAGTCTATTGCTATAACTGAAAAATGGAGTATTTTTCTGATAAACGAAACCCAGTTAGTTATGAAAGAAATCATCAAGGTAATACACAACATTAAAGTAATTACCTTTATAAGACAATCAAGCAGAGAGATATTAATGTTTCTTTAAATACCATCTCCGTTTTCTTTTATTTTCAGGTAGTTTCCCTGTTTTTCAAGCTGGTAACTGTACTCCACACACAGTCTTACACTTCATATTCTTCATCCTACCATTTTCATGTCTCTTTCAGGATTACATTCAACTCAATTTGTTCTTCCCCAGAAATATTAAATAAGACAGAAGCATTTTTAAATATTTAATTAAGTTGGCATCAGAACAAAGAAATGTTTCAGAGAGAAATACAGTTCTGATGAGAAACATTTCCATGTAAAAGAGAACATTAGTCATGGAAAAGCATTCTGAATCCAGCTGGACTCATTGCACAAAAAGATGAATCTGTAACAGCTCAGTTATGGTACTGTAGGATAATTAAAGTCAGTTGTTAAAGATTTCGAAGTCAGAGCATAGTTCCTATACCCTGCCAAAGCATCTATCTGTGGCAGAAGGCAGCTCTCCCATTGAGCCAGTGGTGATCAAGTATTCGCATTTTGAAAGTTATACCTAATGCAATTCTTAGAGGAAAAGAGTGCATAGCTTTATGATACACAACACTAAGCTAATTTTAATTACTTCTAAATTATAAAGGAAAATACAAGCAGATGATTTACACACTAACAATTTTTCCCAATGCTCACCATCACTAATGCATTATATCCTTCTCCACCACAACAGATGAAATCCATATCTGGATTCAGGGAAATCAGAATGAATTTCAGCACAAATTTTTAAAAGAAAGATTAATGTCACTTACATCAGCCTCATCTCCAAAGGAAAGGACATCCATGTTCCAAATCAGACTTGTGTCCCATAACAACTAGACTCATTCAAAATAAATTCTGTGCATTCAGGATTTTTTTCAGCCCTCTCCTGGCACCTTAATTTAAAAAGCCAAACTTTAAAAAAAACAAATTCCTAAGAAACCAGTATTGCAGTGCATTCAAATTTGCACCCCAATTGCATCTGTGCAAACATCTTTATCTAGCAATTAGGTTCATGGAATTTACCTCTGTTAGAGGAAAAGCAGTGATACAATCTAAGCTGAAACTCTGAATAAAAGAAATCAATAGAAATTTATCTTAGACTTCAACAATACTAGACTAGCACTATCAGTTTTGAATACTACAAATTCCCAGTCTCACCAACAAATATTTTGACTTTCACAGTGTTCACAGAATATGTGTGAGGGTGAATAACTAAGGATAATTGCCACTTATTTAATTCATTCTATTAGTAAGTTAAATGTGTCCCACTTCTAACTGCTTTTACAGAGTGTAACAGCCTTCTAGTGCTGACAGCTCATTTACTTCCTCCTTTAGTTGCTGTGGTCAATTGAAGAAAATTGAAAGTCTTGCCATTAAACGCTGGAAATTAAACCCAACAAAGTGCAGACGACCAGAACTCTTAGTGCCTTTGTCTTGCATGAGGCATTCATGCTAACATATCACAATACAATACCTTCTTTTAGCAAAAGCCATCATTCAATTTATTTCCTCAGACCCTTTCTGGTAGGGTATCAGTTGCCTTTGTTCAGGTAACTCAAAAGACATTGATTACAAAGAATTCTAGTATCTTTTTGTGACCTACCTATTTTCTGATACCAGATACCAGATGTTTCAAGAACAAGTTTTTTAAAAAGCAAATTAATTAAAACTTCCATTTTATAACAATATTAGGGGATATTGATCATGATAAACAAGCCTGTTTTAAAATAGCCATGAGCTGCAATGAACTTAGAACAATTTCTTGAAAAAAAAAAAAAAAAGGTAATTTTTCCTGTCTTTTGACAAGCTCTCTAAACTCAAAATAGTCATTAATTTCTCAGCTACCACTGCACATTACTTCCTGTTTTTTTGAAAAAGCAACTGTTAAAGGAATTTGAAAGCAAAAGGTGTTGAGATTTAACTCACATAACCAAATTCAGAACTTGACCTGTTTTTATTGCTATGTATGAAAAGTGATTTTTTTACCTACCAAAACAAAAAAAACCCATAACCTAGAACACAGGACTAAAGGCTAGACCCGGTATGAAGTTTCCACAGTAGGCTGTCAAGATCAGAAGATCAGACAACTATTTAATCCTCCACTTACCACCCAAAAAAAAAAAAAAAAAAAAAGTTAACAGCTGAAATTCTATGTAAATATGAACAGTGCTAGATACAAGCAGATTGCACCTATCGAATCAGACTTCATGAAGAACTTAACACTGGCTTGCCTAAAATCTGGACCACAATGAAACTAAGACAAGCACTAGACACCCTGTCCTCTGCTGAGAGGAGCAGCTCTGGACAAGCAAAGAAACAGGAATGAAGGCACCTCCGGGATTTTGGAGTCAACTGGGAAGGCACCTGGAACTCAAGACACTTCTGGAATTAGAGAGCTGCAGAGTGGGAGGGTCTGCTTTTATTGTTTATTTTGTCGGGTTTTTTTACATTAGTTTTGCATTTATGCAATTAGTGTCTTTATAAATCCAGTTTTAAACAAGTAAAGCCTCCTACTCAATTCAATTTATATTTCTTCTGCTTAGCTCTTTCTCTAAATTTATAAAACCACCTTTAAATAGTCCTATTCTTTGGCAGCCTTTATTAAAATGACTCACATGCTTAAGCTTATCTGAACAACAACAACAAAAAACTAAAAAATTTAAAAAAAAAAGACAAATGGAATCCTGTGTTTCCTGGAACTACAGTGTCTGAAAACCCTTCACATGCTGCAAAGCAAAAGTTGAAGGGCAACTGCTTTTCACTAATGAAGGGCAAATTACAGAATTAATGATCTCTTTTTGGTTGTTAAGTTTAACACTATTCAAAAAGATAACGCATTACTCTTTAATAAGCATACACATAAATGCCAAGTTTCTATTCAAATACGTCTCAGCTTTTACCCGAAAAGGAAGCAACAACCACCACTTGGACAAATGTGCCCAAAGAGAGCTCATTATCATAGGCAGTCGCATTAACTTCAAGCTGATGTCTCACAACCGCGAACACAAATCCAGCAGCAATCATCGGCAAGCTCAGGTCCCTGAACCTGGTTACCGGGTAACTGCACTTCCCTAAGCCATTAACCACTAGAGGGGGTCACGTCTCACACATTAAATATCCCACTTGGTTAGTTATCAACATCAAGATGCGACTCCTCGGGAACTGTCAAGAGCAACAGCAAATACTACTATAAGTAAAACAAAACCTGAAGTTCAGAAAGAAGTCAATACAAAAAAATGACATTAAAGTGTCTTTAGAAAAAGAAAAAAAACGCACAGGTATTTTAGCCATTCAAAGAGATGTTTTTCATACAAAAAAGTGTGTTTCTCATACACCAGCAACTAAAAACACAGTTTTGCCAATGTACACTCTTACACTATGATATACCTGTTTTGGCTATAAACTTTAAATTTTACAGAAGTAAACAAGTCTTTTGCAAATTAGTGCAAAATAAGAATGGTGGTATTTCATCTTTATTTCCCCCATTATAGCAGGGGCAACATTACTGCGGCAGGGGATAAACTGGAGTCATCTATGCACAAAATTAAAACAATCATTTCTCAGGGCTGTGACCTCACAGGTTCTTAACACTGCTAGCAAGGGGGAAAGACAAAGGCCATACAATTTCAATCTATTTTCTACAGTCTTCAACATTGCTTATTCATCACTTCTTTATCTTTCAGACCATAAGAGGCATTTTTGGAATCCAGAGATTAAAAAAAACTAATTCTAATTCCCAAAGCTGAATTATCATGGGCAATGTCTTGCTATACTCACTAAACCACTGAGGCCCTCATGCAGTTAAAAAAACATCTGAGTTACCAATTCCTGCATATTAAATTTCTTATTGAAAGTGTGGAATCAACAAATGTTAAAAACAAGACAGTCCTTGAATTATATACCACTTAAAATAGCAACATATTATTTTTCCATATGATTTCCGTAGCCAAAGATTTCACTTTTAACACATACATTTGAGAACAAACAGACGATACTAAAGAAAAACACAAAAAAAATTACAAATATAGAGGCATGCTGTATTTTCATTTACATCAGATCTCAACACACACTTCAAACAAGAAATCTGCAACATAAAATCTGTTCTGTACTATACCTGATATATCTGGCTTGAAGGTTTTGAGCAAGAGCTGGAAATTGCAGAAAAATCCCCATCCGATAGCAGTACTTGAAGCTTTATGTCTATCTCATTTAGGTGAAAATCCATCAGTTCAGGTGTATACCCTTCTCCTGGTGCTAGCCAGCCAGACAAATCCTCCTATTGAAAGATACAGAAAATATTTAATCCTCATTCCCACAGGAAACAGATTGTAAAGGCAATTACACATCAAGTGTATTTTTCAAATAAACTGTACTTAAGAACAAAATTATAGTTTTCATCTACCTCAGTGTATAGCTGAAATCTGCCAAATATTCATGCACCTAGCAGACTCAAAAGCAGATGTGGACAGAAAAATTAGAGACATAAATTTTTCATTTTTAAATATAACCAATCAGCAACTTAAATATACATATTTAAAATCCATTTATCTACATCTACATGCATTATTAAAATGTCACAGCAAAAAAGGTGTTGTGTTGACCTAAACAGACTTCTGCTATTATTTTATTTATTTCTATAAAAGTCCAAAGCCTGTATCCTCAATGACTAGCCACTCGGAAGCCCCAAAATGAAATGGCTTAAAGCCAGATGCTTTGCCTCCATGCCAAAGAGCAGATAGGTCCCAAGTTCCCCATCCGTTCTTCTGAAGGTATGCAACTCTCCTGATCAAGTTCTCTTATGCCCAAGAGAGACACTTTGGATAGCTAACCTCTTTTTTTTTTTTTAAGTCAAACCTTTAGAACAGCCTCAGGCCATGTATATCGTAACTCCCTTCCATGGATGCCAATTCTTCCCTTGTTGCAATTTCTGTGTATGTTCAGCATGGCAGTCCCAGCTCCCTTTTGAACGGCTAATTGCTTGTCATGGTCTAACCTGCATATAGACCTTGCTGTTCAGTGCTGCACAGAAAGCATCATTTTTAGATGCCACTGACATGAAAATCAATTTAGGAGTGTTGTGCTCTTCTGCAAGATGGAGGAGAAGATAGAGATGAGGAGGAAAGTGTATGGCAGACATAGATCCACCAGTCCTAAGACACAATATACAAAGAATATGCTATACACTCACATCTTCAATGCTAATATGGAAGTGGAAAAGCACAGCCCTCAAACTGCACTGTCCTCAACATCATCCTAAATCACTTCTGTTATGCCTTGTGTCTCAGCACTCCTTGTTTGTACCTGGAGGCACCATATTACAGCTTAAGTCCAAGGAACTGTACAGAGAGTTGACCATATACTGAACTTGAGATAACAAGATATTTTTTGCTTTTTTAAAAGACAAATGCAAGTCAACAGGCATAAAAATGAGACATTCTCAATCACGCTGAACACATCTTGTTAGAATCCCCCAACGAACCTGCATCTCACAGTCTGGCAGCAAATGCAGAGACTCACCTATTGCGGTACACACCCAATCACACCTGTACACTACTCCCTCCTGTCCTCTGAAAGAAGTGGAAGCAACAGACTCCCATGCAAGTCAAAGAAGGAAATAAAACCAGCAGCTATATCTAATAGGACAACTGCTTTCCATCTGATAAGGAGTCAAAAAGAGAGAAAGCCTGATCAAAACCAGACTTGGAATGAAACTGCAGAGGTTCATGCTATGGAAGAAACCACCTGGAGCCAAATCTCAAAATGAGGATACAAGACATAATGTGACACTTGCAACGTATCACCAAAGAAGAAAACATGGCATCCATAGGAAAGTGAAGGAACTGCTCTGAGAGAAGTAGCTGCCGCCCTTCTCCACCCTCAGTGTGCTATCACAGAAACACTGGGAGAGACAGAGCACAGAGTTCTTTTCCTGGTTGTGCTTTACATGACTTTTTCCTCTTGATAGCAGTAACATCTGACTAACCAACATGAATATGTGCTCCTAGCACAGACAGTTGCATGTTATGAGTAAGCTTGGCCCACTTAAACAAATGAGCTTGTATTCACAAACAGCTGCAGGTTCTCCACAGCAACCTGGCACTACTGTCTCACACTCAGGGAAGCAAGTCTGCACAACCACCATTCACCAGGAATGACACTAGAAGATTACATCTCTGTCCTGACTGCAAAGAAACACCAAGTAAGACCTCAGAAGGGCAGCGCAGGGGTGTGGGGAGAGGACATGAGTGTATTGCTGGTTTTCTTTCTTTTTCCTAACAGAAGGAGGCCAGCACCTTGCCCTGAGACTTCAACATCTGTCTTGCAAGGGATTCATGTCCACCACTCCTTTACAGCTTCCAGATTAGTCCTCTGGCTACTCAAGCAGCCACATCCACACAAGAGCAGGAAATATCAGCTTCTAATCACAATACCACTGCTATGAGGTCATTCCTGGTTCATTCTCACTACCCTAAAGCACACTGGCTGCAAAAAGAAAAAAGCATACCCCAAACACCTGTCATAAATTACCTCCATACTAAATAAAATTTAAAAAAAAAAAAGAAAAGGGAGTCATCTCTTTTGTGGGGAAAAAAAATAATTAGTTCTTCTAATGCTGTCTCATACAAGTATGATGATGACACAACTAGTAAGCCTGACTGGACATGACCCGACTCAAGAAGAGCCACTCAGAAATGTCTCTAGAAGCTTGCCAGCTTTGTGGAAGCATCTGTTTAGATGGGACAATGACCATCATAACACAAGTATCCAGTGTGGTACTACACTTGTGCCATGTTAACTACTTTCTCTTAACGAAGAGCACAGTGCAAACACACAAAAATGACTGTACGGGAGTC
Organism: Falco rusticolus; assembly: GCF_015220075.1. NCBI lineage: Eukaryota > Metazoa > Chordata > Aves > Falconiformes > Falconidae > Falco > Falco rusticolus. The sequence goes on along the minus strand of NC_051193.1, from coordinate 54,037,480 downwards.
AGTTAAACTGCAGCTGGGCTCATTAGTTACAGCTCAGTGTCCATATCCCATGCTTTCATATCCCATGCTCCAAGTAACCAAATTACTCCAGTAGCCACTTCACTCCATGGTTAAATGGACTCACACATTCCCTTTTGTATTTTCAAGATGACTTTGCTTGGAAAATAAGCTTCTGTCCTGTCAATGTTTCCCGTGTGTTAACTCAGAACAATACTTTTATAATAGCACAGTCAGTGCTTATTACTGTGGAACATCTGAAACAAATTATACCCCTACAGCTTTGATGGTCAGCATCATTATGTACTTCTAAAATATTTTAAATACTCGTAAAACACTTCTTTAAAAAAAGTGAGAATTGCTGTTTGGATATTTGACATATTTAGTAGTACAAGTCAAATGAAGTTATCTAATCCATGTTCCACTATACAGAGGAATTCATACAACACAGCCAGCTCTGCCTTGATTGATAACCTCCAAAACATTGCTTTAGCCAATGTGGTTGCACCAGCTTTTTAAAAGGCAGAATGAAATCAGAGAAAGGGGCCATCAGCCGGACAGTTACCTGGGCCAGCTTGAAGCAGTCTAGATTACTCATTAGCTGATAATTTCCTTATGATCTTTGTTATAAAGCAGCCACAGGAAATGCCTCACCCATAATATAATTCAAATATGGGAGAGGAAGAAACCATCTCCAGACTAGACAGGTTTAAGTAACTATTATCCTTTCTTTTATTCTCCTTTGGCAGTAGACTTAAGAGCTGTTTTCTTTAAAGAGATGATCTAGTACAGACTAGACTAATCCACAAACTACCATTCCCATTCTTGTCCACTGTATGAAGAACATACAGCAACATACATATCCTGTGTAGTGATCTATTTAATACTTGATATAAACAGTAAAATCTCTATAGATACATGCCCACAGGATAGTGACATGAATCAAATAAAACATTTAGATAAGTGTTATACTTTTCCGTTGCCTTGATGCCTTGAGAATTAGTGGGGAAAAAAAGGCATACGTTGCTAGTCAGAATTTGCATTACCTGTTCTGGTTAAGTACCTCTAAATTTTGTCAAGGACACTAGCTTAAAGAAAAAGAAAACCTAAAAACTATGTATTGTGAGAGAAGTCTTTTGCAATCCGTAAAATAATAAATTATTTTAAAAAAGACACTCCTCTCTAGGTCAGAATGCTATGATGTTTACTAACAGAAGGCTGTTTAAAACATCTTCAGATCTTTAAATGTTGATATTTATCAAATGAAGGACCATCTCCTCAAATCGAAACACATCCTTGATCAGGAAAGAAGAACAGAAGAGACAGTATAATTAATCAAACACCAACCTTTCCAACAAGAGGAGGAAAACAAAATAAATAAACAAAAAACATCACAAACCCAACACCACAACCCTCTCCCTACACTTCATTCTTATTCAAAGGCTGAAGTACAATTTCAGCTGAATATTTTTTCACCCTTACATGGGATCATAATGCCAAACTTGTTGCAAGCAGATCTAATAGAATACCTTGAATCTTCTCCTAAATGCGCAGACAAAAGATTAATTAAATAATTAAATAATGATCCAGTGAGCTTTAACTTTGTTCTTCTAATACGCAACAAATTAAAAGTACAATAAAAATCAACTCTCCTAACCAGTAGGTCTACATTAGACCAAAGAGATTTCCACTGCATTTTCTTAAACACTAAACCACACCTGCCAAGCCAAACATCTCTGTGCAATGTCATTAACTGCTGAGCATTTTACAGATAAATAAGTCAACCTGCAAGCTTACTGTTCATGCCCACAAATATTAAATAAGCTATGCAAAGCAAGGGAATAAACATCAGGACAACAGGAAAACTGGTGCAATCTTACAGAAGTTGAAGTTTTTAATCTCATGAACACAAGTACTCATTGTGACTGATAGTTTAAACCTTTGCATACCAATGATCAGCAGAGGTTATGTCTTCTGTGCTTCTACTTTATGTTACTAACTGTGAAAGAACAGTTACTTTTAAAATACTGCACATTTATATAATCTTAGTAATTTGTCCATTAGGTTTTCCTGACTGATATGGACAGACTCCACTTTTATCTGCCCTACAAAGCTCCGAAAATACCAAAACATAGTGTACATTTACTAGTTTCCCTAGATTAAAGTTTTGGACCACAGACCAAATGAGTTTCAATCTAGAAATCACACTGAAGTTGGGTAAATTGCACATTTGTTTAAGGTCACAAACCATGGGTTGGTTAGTTCTCTGTTTCCATAACCAGTTTGGATTCAGATAATGATAATCTTGAGCTCACCTCCCTACCCCATATCCTGAAATGGTAATTTATAAGGACAGATTTTAGACTCATTTTAGAAAAGAGTAATGAAGAGAATCACCTCTTGGATGTCTTTACCTCCTTATTAGAAAATAACCCAAAATAAAATAGGGGAAGAGATAATTTTAAAAAATAATACATTGTATTTGCTTTTGTTTCTTTCTCTCACTCCTAAGTTCTTATTTAACATACTGAAAAATAATTTAGTCCAGATCATTTTTAGCTATATACATTAAACATAAACAGGACCTTGGATATATTTTGTTCATTCTACACAGAGTTCACATCTTTCTTCTTAGGCACTGTGATTCAGTGTATACTTACAAATGCTGTGAAAAAATTTGTAACATTAACTATAGATGTCACAATGTACACTTTATGTAAAACAATTTAGAATGATTATCTAATTTCTTGACACAAAGCAAGCATTTTCCCAATATTTCTTCTTGTTTATTAAAATGCAGGTTTCTTGAAGCATTATATCAAGTTTACATGTTTGAGGATGTTCATTCTGTGAAAACATGTATCTTTAGCATGTTTAATAACATATATAGTTAAAAAGTACTGTAAGTTCCTAGCAGAATTCATTTTTCAAACTAAATTTTATCTTCCCATCCTGGCAGCCTTATGATCACTTCTGAAAAACAGAGGCCCCAAGAACACCTTCACTATAATAGTCCCCTCAAAGCAGTAAGAAATAAAGACCATCTGCTAGTAACTGGGAGATCAAAAGACCGTTTGATGTCTTTATGTTACTGGGAATCATTTTGTGGCACAGACTCTCCTAGAAGCTGTGACTGGTGGGACAACCAAGCATTTTTTTACTCTCTATGGGGAAAGGTATTTCTATCTACTTCAGCTCTTGCTATCCACTGCAGTATGCAGACTGTATGCTGTTTAACAACTTTACGTTAAAGCATAAATGCCTAATACTTAAGCAGACTTTGGCTCTTCTGTATACTTTTAAGACTGAGTTGGAAGCTCCACAAAGATATGTTATCTTTCTAAATGGACACATAAGCTCCATATTTCCCCAACTGTTACATTCTGAAGTTCATGTCCTCACAAAACTCTTGGAGTTTTTTATAAGTAGTTGCTGGCCCTTCTACCTGAGGCTAGCTACTCAGATTGATAGGCCCCAACTTCACTTTTTATGTAAAGAAAACAGGTCATTGTCTTCTAAGTGTGCTTCTAAGGCTCCTTCCACTGTGTCTAACTTTTAAGTTCTGCTATTTTTCTGAGGCCAAGTGTGTCCAAGTGTTGGTAAAATGAACAAAGCCACCAATGAAAATTCATTCTTGGAAACAATGCCAATTGGATTTGTTCAGCTATTCTCTCGCATCTCAGCAGATTAGTTCATGGTAGGACTAAAATCAAATCAAATTTAGATTTACGACAAAAATAAGCCAAATACAACAGGACCGGACAAATTAAAGTTGCCATACCTCAAGACCTTGAAATTCAATTCCATCTTCTGTATCCTTCAATAGTTCAACTAGCCTTTTCCTTTCTCTCTCAAGCATAACAACCTGGTTTCCTGGATCTTTTGCTAGCTGAAATATTTAGAAAAATAAAAAACAGACTTTAGAACTCCATTAGCTCAAACAGCACCAGAACAAAGATTTTTAAAGCTTGTCAAATTAACATCCAAATCTTGCTTATTGGCATAATAGAAATTATCCCTCTGACAGAAAAATCTAGCAGCCTACATATAATAAATTGATAATCTTGTAACAGTCTTTGACATAGCAGGAAGGCAGATATTTTTCATTGGATGAAAAATCATTATAGCTACTAGGTCTTACAGAAAAAAAAAAGGGGGGGGGGCATGAAAATCAAGACATCTATTTTCTGTCATACAGAAGTCCTCTGTAAATAAGGGTCCCACACCTACTATACATGAACAATCTGCATACCTATGCATAAGAACACCTGCCTTTAACTTCATGGGAAATACATTTAAGGAAAGTCTTAGGAGATATTTGCCTTCAAAACAAGCTATACCTAGGCACAAACAGAATAATTTTATTTCCAGTACTCTAGCAAATTCATAGAAGCAGTATTATCCCCACCAATATGAACATTCAGGATGAGAACTATCTTATACAATACTCCACTATGAACAACACTTTTTACAGCAAGTTTTTTTTTCATTTATGCCTAATTAGCTTTTAAGTTCCTGGTTTAAAAAAAAGTCTTCAGAAATACTTATATACTATTTTTTAGTTAACATTTACCAAAATGCTTATGAAGTTATGCTTTAATGCTTACCTCAACGTTCTTTTTAATGAAATCCTGATTGCCTTTATTTTTGCTATGCATGTTTTCTGCTTGATTAAGAAATTCATTTCTTTCTAATTCACTTGGGTAATCTGAAGTTTGAGGAAGAAAAGTTGCTAAGTTATGATCATTCCTTTTCTGATTCAATGAGCACTATAATAACAGCAATCCCATTTAAATCTTTAATAAACATATAAAGTGGATAGATAAACCTTTTATATGCTGTTTTCATTATTTATATAATCTATATTGCTATATTTAAAACATAACTATTGTCAAAATCTAATCTCACTTTTAAGCTTTTATTATATGAGATCACTCAGTGTTGCAAAGGCTAAAATACTTTTGGATTCCCGACCTCAAAAATGTTAAACATGGTGGCTTTAAAAGCCACAGCATTCCTTTGAACCCTATCATTGTTTCAGTTTTATCATCAGTACAAAATCAGACAATAGTTTTTTTGAAAACCACAGAACTATTTGGAGACATATCAAGTACATTTTTTAAAATAAAACAGCTGAAGAACAGATGATATAGTTGATATTATTATAACACAGCTTATAAAACATTTTTTTTTAAAAATAAAATTCATCATAGAGCTGTAAAGCTACTAAACTGCCACATGATATTCTGACAACATCACATGTATGGGTTTTTTTCAACAATGGGTTTCTATCCATCATACAAAAATGCGTACAAGTTCTGTTTTTCAGAGACTTTTACCAGTTTTAAAACAGCAATTCCCTTTACAAACAACAAATATATATCATATTAAATAAAAATTCTAAGCAAATACAACCAACTTCTAAGTCTCAAAAACTACTTCAAAAGTAGGCATGGTACATTTTACTTTTATGGAAAGTAGAGAATTGAAAAATAGGTGGGGTATTTGCCTACAAAACCCCCCAATTCAACATGTTAGATAACAGAAGATAGACTACGGAAGTTTACATGGAAGTAACTACTTCTCAGAGTGAGGAGATTGAAAGCAGACTCCCAAAGCTGTTAAATAAATTTCATGTATCCTTTTACACGCTATGGATAAAAAAATCTGTGTAACATTCTTACCAACCAGACTTACTCTCAAATTGCAAGTAAACCCTAAAGGACTGAGGTGTTGGATCTGACCAAGAACACCCTGTCACAGTTCAAATGCACAACTGTTTACTGAGAGCATTCCAAACTATCTATAACATTACCGGGTAACATCCCGAATCTATCAAGGAACTGGATCATTTAAGAATTTACCAATCAATATAAATATGGCAACTTCTATCCTGAAATGAGCAAAACACTACACCAAACACCAACACAACATGCAACATACATGAAACGTTACTTCTAAGCTACTCTAATGTAGAATAAGCTTTTTTTTTAGAGGGATGTATCACACAGAACAACTCAGAACATTCAATAAAGAAGGGACATACAGGGATCACTGGGACAAGGAATACTCTGAAGATCGCCATGGGTAAGTAAAAGAGAGGCTGCAGCTCAACAAATTTTGCATATGAGTTTTGGTAGCTTTGGTACAAATTTCAAAGATTTGGTACAAATCTTGATGAGGCTGCTAAAGTAATATTATAAAACTAATAAATACATGCTTCTTCACAAGTTAAGCTCCTCTTGTTCAGGGTCTGTCTTATGACAACTGTTAGACATCCAAAAGCCACCAAAAACATGTCTTAGCTATTCAGAAACTATATCAAAAGTCTCCAGAAGAAATAGTAAAAGTCAGTTCAATAATTTATTGTTCTAAGTTCTCTCCATTACATGTGTTCCCACACCAGGAGAATGTAGAACATCTCAAAATGGTGCAAACAACAGCAACTCCCAACCATGCCTCTACCAGGAACTTCAGAAGTCATCGCTGTCCTGCATACTAGCAATGAAACCTGCCATTGCTATTCAAGTACACTCCAGCACAACTCAGAAATTGTGAAGGTGGAAGCTGAGAGTTGAGCTTCGTTTTAAGGGAGGAATGAAGACACATGGCAGGAAGACAAAGAAATCAAAGCACAGTGTTGCTCTGACCCAGTGTGAAGAACATTTAATAACACAGAGGTAACATACTGATGAACTAAGACAACTGATAAAACGATAAGGGAGCTGAGGTCCAGGTTTAAGAATTAAAACATACAGTCACATTCTAAAAAGTGCAGAGTTTCTGCTGCCATCAATAGCTCAACCTTAAGGAATGCCTGTGTATTATGTCCTTGTCATGTTAGCCAGTCACCAGGAAGATAGAGTCATTCTGTTTACATAGAATGGTAGATGACAAAGAAATAAACAATTGCAGCTGATAGCAATGGCAGCTGAAGCTATTCTTCTTATGTCACAACACATGCGAGAAGTTACTCAACCATACAAATTTGAATTTCAAATAGGGAAAGAACAGAGGCACAAAAGCACAATTCCATTTATTTTAAAATGTTGGACACACTACACTAGTACCAGCATCTGAAACCTCTATACGGTGCACATAAACAAGTGATGTCTAAAAGAATCAGTACAGATGTTTCATTTTTGCCAGAAAGTACTTAATCCATAAAAGCAATGCAGCCTTTACAATAATCACCATAACAAAATATAAAGTTGTACAAAGATCTAGGTTTCTCACAATGTCCATACAAATTTCCCCTAAAAACAGAAGTTACAGAACAGTTGAAACTGTACACAGCACCACTCTTCATTTTTAGATGGTTTCTTGAATATAAGCCTATTAATGAAAGTTGCAGTACCTTAGAATAACAGCAATGACAAGTTTTTAAAGAATTTCTGTGAAGAACCAATGATACATTTTACAATGAATCGGTTACACACCTCATCATTTTGCAATGGAAGATTTTTATAAACAGAAAAGTAAGTTTTCTTAGCATATCAAATAAAACATTTTATAAGTCACAAAAAATTATTCTCCTTTATCATTTGTAAAATAAAAACTGTTGCCATTCCACTAAGCAGTCTTGCTTTTTCTGATTTCATTGGCCTAGCCACAAAGGCCAAGTCATCTTTATCAACCCTTGTACATGTTGTTTTGCCATATCTCGAAATATAAACTACACAATTAATAAAGCTTACCATGATTATGGTGGATTTCATGGCAATCATAATCTTCTGGATTAATTTCTGTGTGAAATACTGAAGTACATATTTCATCTTCATTAGCATGGGAGGGATCTGCAAAGAATTTTTTCAGTAAAATTTAATTAAAATTTATTTCAAGAAGATCTAGTTTCATGTGTATCATACTATAAGGTCTCACATGTGAAAGTTAAAAGGAATTTACCTGGGTAAGTTACATAACCACCACATTTCTCAAGAAATAAAGACAGGGTGAAAGTATAAGGTGTCTCATGAATAGTTATGCTGTTTCACATGGCTGTGTTTTGTTTTTAGCAACTAGTCCCCATACAGAATAAATGATTGCATTCTAGAAGATACAGCCCAAGGCCCTAAAGTTCAAAAGCCTCTACAGACACCATGTGGTAAGTCATCTAGAACTTTGAATGAGAATAAAGTATCCACGTTTTCACAGCTGGTGTCTGCCTGTGCATGAATTATTAGACTTCCAGTGGCTTATGTCAAGGTTATAATCTAGGGGGGAAAAAAAGTGTTCAAACATCCTAGCATGCAAGAGTTATTTCAGTTACTCAAATAAAATATCATGACTGATTTTGACACATATCAACTGAAAAGTATAAGTTAGACCATTAACTTGCAGTCTATACACTTAACCACTTATAGAAAAGGACTTCTGTTGCAAAGAACCATATATATCACATATGAAAAATGTGTTTTTCACAATGAAAAAAACAACCAACATCCTGTAATAATGAAGTTTAGTCGATTCAACCGAAAGTGTGGTTTTGTTACACAGAATACGGAGGAATGAATTTAAGGCCCTTTAACTCCTAATTTACATTTTTGCCATGAGTATGTCAGCAGGTTTTTTTATGCCTGAAAGGCTGGGACACAAATTATGAATTGCATTCCATTTCAGTATCAACCAGGGTAGCTGTCAGGGCAGTCATTTAAATAAATAATTCCTGAAAAGTAAGGCACCGGCATGTCACAGAAAACTCAAGATAAAGATCAAGCTGGAGGAAAAATATAAATCGAAACTATGCAGTTTTGCCTGTACGGTACACCAGAACCCATCTGATGTGCATTATCTCTACAGCAAGGAGTTACCTTTGAAATAAAACAGGAATTGAAGCACGAATTCATTAACCAGTCTTGCTTGCTTACTGGTTTTTTACTATACCCTGACACCTACTGGAGACTTCTTAAATATCACACATGTCAAGTTCTGTGTTCTTCCTTTAATAACCCAAACTTTAGCACAGAAATAAAAGGTTACCTTGTAATAATTTTTGTTTAAATGTTTTAACCACACATTGCTGCCATTATTATGCACATATTTCCAACATTCAAGTTGAGATTGTTGCTCAACAATAACCATGCAGATCTCAAATCCTTGTTCTCTTCCAAACAAGAAAAAACAAGATGCACCACAATTTGGTTTCCTTTCAACTGAAGTAAGTATACTGATGAAGGACAGGATGCAAAATGTGTATATGACTGACACATCTCTGAGAACTCCAGCACCAGAGCATTCAAACAGCAGATTTTTTTTAAAACCACACTTGAGCAGGTATGACACGGCCTGGTTTTGTTCCCCCTGCCCCTCCCCATAAAGACACTGTGATCAGAATGTCTACAGTTTGTTCCAGTGTCTCCCGCAGCAGGATCCTAGGCACAGAAAGAAAAAGGACATTTAAAAATACCCACTGTTTTCCTTTTCCAGGTCTCTATGAGCATGCACATCCTCTGTGCGTTCCTGAAGAAAGTTATCAATACTTCAGTCAGAACACGCTTCAATGGCTTTAGAACTCCAACAGAATTGGGTCCTTCCGACTCAGTAGAGAAAACATTTCTAAGTAGTTTTTTAACTTTTCTTTCGCAATTCTATCTATAGTTTTACATTATTGGTATTCACTGTAACTTTGATCATAGTCTTTTTTTGTTATGTATCACATTTCACATTTCTCTGTGTCATTATATGTTTACTTTTCCTATTAAAGAACTCAATCCTTCATTAGTTATTTATCTGCTTTTAATACAGCTATAGAATTTGCTGGTTTAAATGCTATTTAAGATGGAATTTATTTTTATTAAAAGAGTAAAATGAAAAAAAATATTTTTATTGGTGTGTTCATTTCTACTTTGAATATTTTTGTCTTTATTGTCATATCATGGTAAAACTCATAAACTATCTTATCAGACTTCCTGGTCTTTTCTTCCTAGGAATAGTCTGCTAGCATGTCTTTAACATTTGCTTTAAAATAACTGCCATCTATCCTAAACTTCTTCTCCTAGAATTCTCAGGAAAAAAGCTGATAAAAAAAAACTAAGTTCATGTTTCATATTCACACCTTTTCCTTAGAATCACACTTTATATGATTTGATGATCCCTTTTACTCAAATTCTCTCTCACATTTTGAATCTTAAGATTCTTTTAGAAGTGAATTAAATGCAACATAATCAGTATCAAATTTAACGTAAATGACACATACTCCTTTTTGGACCATTTTCCAAGACTTGGGCTGTGCACGCATCTTCCTGTATTACTTTCCAACATATAACTCAGTAGTTTGTATCATAATTTGGTCCCATTCTTTTGGTTCTTCTGTTAACAATTCCTAAAAAAGCTTGGGGTCTCCCCTCCCTCTGGACCTGTCATATTATGAGATCCTTACCATGATATTGACATTGCATCCTTCTCACTCTCTCACCCATCTCCATATGAAAATGTTCTCCAAGATACATGTGTGGCAGGGCCCACATCCTTAGAACTTCTAAGTAACATTTTTAGGCCTAATACTTTTTAATTGCCTGACCTTCCTACACCAAGTACTCCAGCCTGACAAACCCTCTATGACCACCAGCAATCACACATCAGTAACTTCATAATTTTGTTTGTTTACCACAGCAATTTTGAATGCCTCACTTAATGCCAAATATTCAAAAATGGTAAAGACGTCAAGTTTTTCAGCAGGTTTCCACTCTTAACTTTCCCTATACCTGCTATCATTAATTTATCGATGTTATCAGTCATGAACCCTTCCTGAAATATCTGTTTGCCATCAACTTTCAAAATGCAAGCTTTATTTATCTGGATTTGTACCCTTCTAGAGTCACCAGTTCTTTGGAAAAAATGCAGTTTCTATAAACAAAATTAAAAGTACAACTTCTACATTTGTGATAACGCAAACATTATTTCAGTTAATGTTTCAAATATTTCCTTGATGTACTTTTACATGTGAAGACTATTTTATTGTAAGGGTCTGAAAGCTTTATTTCTATAATATCCAACAAAAATATGAGTTTTAATCAAAATTATATCAATAATTATATCAAAATTAAATCAAAATTATAACAATAATTATATCAGGGACTTACTTCTCTTTCTTACTTACTAGCTGTATCCTGCCATGATGAGTTCAAAGCTAAAAAAAGTTTTGTGTTTTCTACCTCCATCTGGCTTCCAGTGGTTCTGATAGACTATTCAAAAGAAATAAAGCATAAATATACAGATACATACATATATTCACTTCAAATACTGTAAAGCAAAATATGTTGTCTGCTTATCAGGTCTAATGAACTCAGACCCTATTAAAATTCCTTGTTCAGTGGCAACATTTACTTAACACTTTATTTTCTTCTCAAGACTATCTGAACAATCAATACTAAAGTTATGATAAAGACATGGTGGAGCCTCTGTTATATATTGTCTCTTACATGAAAACACATTTCACAGGACAAAGTTCTGTGATGTATATATGGTTCTGAATCCAAATCCACAGAAACTACAAGATGCAGTCCAATCAACTGCAGTCATGTCTTCACAACAGACATTTGTACTCACGTAAATTGTACAATGCCTAATCTCAGAAGAAATACTAACTCTCATGTTTCAAGGCTTAAACTGATATTTAACTGCCAGAGACCAGGATAGGAATAATGTGAAGAAATTTGTGCTGTAGTATTTTTACAGCTTCTTCAGGCAGCATCTCTAATTTCTTCAATAACAGACAGTACTGAAATAGATGGGCCTAAGAATGGTCACACTAGAGCAGAATAAAAAGTCCTGAGTTCATAAGCATTACCTCTTGTCATGCCTTATCATACCTGCAAGTAGCAAGCTCAAGCATTAACACTAGTTATGCTAGTAAACCACATCTAGACAGCCGTGTATTTGGCTGTTGGTCATCTCAGTTTTTAAGGACCACAGCCTTCTTTCAAAGCCAGCCAAGCCAATATATTAAAACCTATTCAAAGGTACTTTTTAAGATCCATTTATTCACTTTGATCAGCCAACTGAGTTATTTAATAAAACAATGTGCCTGTGAAATATGATAATCCTGGAAGACAGTACTCTGAGGTATACTATTTACAAAATAGGCAGAACACTTCTAACCTGAAGTTCTTCCCAGAGCTTTGCCCTCATTTCTTTGCCTTTGTTTTTAATTGCTCTCTCTTTAAAATGTATTTTTGCCAGTATTTTGTCAAGTTCATTCATTTTCTTCCTAGATGCTTGAATCTGAGGATCTACATCTGTTTCTTCAGAATATTCCAGGTTGGAAGAGTTTGCTGTAGAATATGCTTAAAATTAATGCTAGCTTGAAGCATTTCAAAATTTTTAAAAAAGCAAAAGTAAAAAGCAGTACAAGTAATTTGATAAAAACCATAAACAAGAGTACAATTATTCTCAAGCATATATATCATGTTCAGTTCTAAACCAGTTCGTAGCAGGGAAAAACACAGAAACCTTTATAACAGAATGCTGAATCAAACCGAGCTGCAACAGTTGGTTATGGTGTGGGGGAGGAAGAGACCCTGAATTTTGGGCAAGTTATTAAATTCAAATTTATAATGGAAAAGTTTCAACATCTCTGCAGTATCATCAAAAATTACAGACAAAATAAGCTTTAAAGTCAGAAATAATTTCTTTAGCCTGACCAGTAGAATACCTGTTGAAATGTCATTTATTAAAACTAATAATTCTGGAGTTGAGAGAGACTCAGTAATATCTCTACTTTCAAATCTTACAGAAGTTTCAGTCTTGACTTACATCTCAGCCAAACAGATTCTGATATCGGTTCTAGAAAAATGTTGTTTTGAGAAATACAAGCAGTGATAAATTATGGAAAGTTCCATTATTTAATTAAAATAGATTTCTCTATTGCCTCTTTTTTTTCCTGAACATGCAGATCACAATTTTGATTACTTTTGGCTTTTCCCCTTCCTATAGCATCCTCATGCTCTGCCCTCTCTTCTGGTCAAAGTTAGCTTTCATAGCAAGAGCAAACACTTGTAGTGCTGTCCAGTTCCCAGAGACTTCCAAGTTTTGGAGTCCAGCAATACATTTCCATTTTCTTGTCTTTTGATGTCAAATGCCTTACAAACCCATGGATCTCAGGCATTTACTATGATGCATTGGTCTACTTCATACCAATGAAAGAGATGAGTAATACAACAAGGGGAGAGCTATAAAAATCTAACTGAGCTCCAGGGAAGCCCCAAGGACAGAAGTTAAAAAAAAAAAAAAAAAAGAGTACTTATTCCAACTGGCCTGAGCCCAGCAGTTGATTCAAACCTAAAACTACTGAGTGAAGCTTTGAAGTTGAGTTATGTCCAATTTCTGTTCTGAAACAATGAGTATTACCTCAGATGACCAGCACAGATGCACTAGATAGAATCACCACTGGATTCTGCCTTTTGGCTGAATCTATCCAAAACTCAAATACTACCATATCATTAGAGAAAGTGAATATCCTTTAATAAAATAACCTTTAAATAAAAAATTCATCCAACACTTCTTGAATATCATAATGCATATACATTTTTAGTTTGTAATTTTTTTTATAACTATATAATATACACTCAAATACACTATGCTCCCAAACTCTCCTAGAAGGATTAATGAAAGGTGGGTGGGGTGGAGACAGGGAAGGTTTTATTGCACTGTTCATTTTATACACCTGAAAAGTAATACCTGCTTTTGCACTACTTAGTTTTCCTTGGGAAGGTTCACAGAATTCCAAAGTCTGTGTTCCCATGCTATCATCTCCAGAATCCAAATCAAAGATACATCCTGAAAGAACACAGGAAAAAGCTTTTCACAATAAAATAGACATAAGATAAACTTTTAAATATACTGTTTGAAATGTTAACAATTAAGAAACAAAAATACATTTTTGTCAGTTAGGGATCACCACAGAGCCTTTGCAGTGGGTTACTGTTTAAAAAACTGTATGTGCTAGTACACCAGGACTCATGTTCAACACAGAAGCAGGAATCAAGGGATTTCTTTTGACGCCAATTCTGTCATGAAATTTTATCTAAACTTGAAGAAGGTATCCAAACTTTCTGCTTCACATACCGGCCTTTGCTCCTCTGATTTTAAATAGCCAGAAGTTCTAGAAAGTTAATTTATTACCATTTATAGAATTCCACAAGAATGCCATTTGAAGCACTTCTAAAAATGCTTTCATTAAAACGAGATACTGCATATTTATATTAAATTATATTCTTAGTATTAGCATTGTTCAGTTAAATGCAATAACTTACAACCATAATCTCCAAATTTTTGGACTGGTGGACCATTAATAGGATACAAAGTCTCTAACAAATGATCATGATCTCTGTGAAGTCTGATAAAAACACCTTACTGAAAACACTTTCTAAGACAGTTCCATGGAACACATGCACATGGTTTGTCCTGATCCTTGAGGTAATCACCAAGGTGCGGGTCACAGCTTAGATGCCACAAGACATATGCTGTAGTGGCAACAGTAGTAATAACACATTTAGAATTATAGAATCGTTCAGGTTGGAAAAGACCTCTAAGATCATAGAGCCCAACTGTTAACACAGGACTGACAAGTCCATCACTAAACCATGACCCTAAGCACCACATCTATGCATTTTTTAAATATCCCCAGGAATTCTTATTCTACCACTTCCCTGGGCAGCCTGTTCCAACACTTAACCACCCTTTCAGTGAAGAATTTTTTCCTAATATCCAGGCTAAACCTCCCCCAGGAGCCACTTGGGGCCATTTCTTCTTGTCTTGTTGCCTGTTATCTGGGAGAAGAGACTGACACCCAGCTGCCTGCAACCCCCTTTCAGGTAGTTGCAGAGAGCAATAAGGTCCCCTCTGAGCCTCCTACTCTCCAGGCTGGAACACCCCAGTTCCCTCAGCCACTCCTTATAAGACTTGTGCTCCAGACCCTTCACCAGCTTCAATGTCCTCTGGACACACTCCAGCACCTCAAAGTCCCTCTTGCAGTGAGGGGCCCAAAACAACACAGGATTCGAGATGTGGCCTCACCAGTGCTGAGTACAGGGGGACAATCACTGCCCTGGTCCTGCTGGCCACACTCTTTTAGACACAAGCCAGGATGCTGCTGGGGCCACCTGGGCACGCTGCTGGCACATGTTCAGCCGGTCATCAACCGGCACCCCCAGGTCCTTTTCCATCAGGCATCTTCTCTTCACTATCCTGAATCCCATCTTTGAAAGAAGTCAAGGTATAGATTTTGACACTTCCTTCTCTTCTAGAATTTTACCTATTTGCATCCTCTTTTGCCTCCATCAACAAAATTTTACTGAAACTATACAGACATCATGTTTGGTCTAGCCACAACACAAGAAAGCATTAGCCATTCCCACACCTGATAACTCATTGGGTTTCAGTATACACATGTGAAGAAAGACGGTTGTACTCTCCACTATGGTTTGCTGATCTGTTCTTACTTTCCTGACATCAGATTTCTCTCTGTCATCACCTTTGTTTTCTTCTGGACAGCAGTCTTCTAGACTGCCTCTTTGATGACTAGCAGCCAAAGTGACAGGTGAATCAACCTATGAAATGCAAATTAATTACTACCATAAAAATAGAAATCTTCCAGGGGAAAAAAAGATAATCGGAATTTATTATATACCATCACAAAGGCTAACAACAATTCTATACAATACTGCAGAGTACTTAAATAAAAGAACCATTTTCAGATTTGATACAGAGTTCTGTTTCTTAGATATCACATTGATTCTCAAGCTCGTCATTCCACAGACTGCCAGATTTGGAATTGCCAAGGTAAGGAATGATTCCAAAGGTGTACGTCATTTCTGCTGCAGCAGACGGCACAGCCAACTAGTTCAGAGTCTGTGTGTACAACAGCACCATCCATTTCCTGACACCGTAAGTGCTCTGCACCAGGTAGCATCCCAATCTCTTGCTCATACTATATTTATAGTCTAATTTAAAGGGCTGAAAAGCTTCTGCTTCACTCAATCTCAAGAGATTAAATTTTCATGTAATAGCCTATGATGCTTAGGTCAGAACTTGGATTCAGAGTTATCTGATGCTAACCTTAATACCTGACTGTGAACCTATAAAAAAAATACTTCTGTGAAGCATCTAGGTATGAGCCCATTCTACAGACAGGTGAACAGAGGTTCAATACAATTGGACTAATCCAAGAAAATCAATCTAAATCTCAAATTCCCAAGTCCCAGTTCCTACAACCCAACAACCATATCATACATCCCATTCCCAAAATTAAGTTAATACCCAATATTAATTTGCTCAGAGGATGGATGAACATCTACTCCCAATGGACTTCGTTGAATCTCTGGAGCTGACATATTTCTTGGAATACTATGAAATATTTTTTTTAAACTTGATTCAAACACAACCTGAGACCACCTTACAGTCAAAAATTCAACTTGTGAGGATTGCTCAAATGCTTTCTTTTAATAAGCAAAATATTTTTTATTCCAACTTAAATTTAAAAGCACAAATGGGATGGAAGTGGAATTATATACATACTGGCTTATGCATCAACAGCCTATAGCTGTGTATCTACACATTGTTACCAGAATGTCAAAAGTTTTTTTCTTAAAATTGAGTTTATTTAATAATCTGGTTAACTGTAAAGACAACCATGTTTTCTAGGTTGTAGTACTGAATAACCCTTTTTGTGGCAAATAAAAGTAGCACAGGTTCAGAAAAATGAAATTAAACATCATTCCACGCATGCATAGGGAGCACCCCACATTCATGAACTTTCCCATAACCCCTTACAGCACACCTGCAGAGCCAGAACTCTACATGAAGCTAAAAAGCAGAATCTTACTTCTTTGGCATTCTACTAAGAAGAATTAGGCATAGAGTTTCTAACCCAATGAAAAGAATTACCTTTGGCACACATGGCTCTGGTGTTAATAATTCCAGGGATGTATGTAAAGATCTACAGATAGGACAGGCTCTTGAGCTACATGCAGGCCTCCTTGAAATTTTATCCAAGCTCACCCTTGTAACATCCATTATGACCTAAAATTGGGAAAAAAAAACAAACACAACCTTCCAATCTGTCGGTTTCATAATAAAGCAACACAAGCACAGTAATGTTTCAGATACAGATTAAAAAAGTTTCAAATCCTTTCTAGCAATTTGAGAGGTTCTTCTAGAATAGCCTAGCTTGCCACTCAAGTATAATTTTTTTAATGTTTGTACAAAAACATATTCGTATCATCAAGCCAATCAGAGTATTCAAATTTGCTTAGTGTCAAAGAAACTTCAAATGGCTTAAATATTAAAAGTAATCTCACAACAAAGGAAACTGCATAGCTCTGGTTGTTTTTTTAAAAAAAAAGCATGGGACTGGCAAAGTTGGCATCAACAAAAGAGTGAGGGTATGTTATAGACATTGTAAACATCTCAGATAAAGCAGCCGAAAGCTTTTTATAGTCGGTAGTTGTAAGCGGAGGGAGCTCCTGAATCCAAAGAGTCACTTTCCCAGTCCCAATTCAGTTTTGAGTTTTAACAACAGAAACGCATGGCTTTCTGCAAAAAACGGCGTGAATTCACGTGAACTAGACACGCGAGTATGTGACAGGCACTGGTAATTTTCAGAAGGCCCAAATGAATACAAACGTTTATTTCAGTCCAAGAAACCGGGACAAGCCGCCTCCCGTCTGCGGGTCCGTAACGCGACACAGCGCGGAGCGGCGGGAGCGCAGAGCGGGCAGCGACACCCCAGCGCTCCCGGCTCCCGCAGCGGCGCCCCCGCCCCCGCCCGCGGGGGCAGCCCCGAGCCCACCGACCCTCGGGCGAGCCGGGGCCGCCCCCAGGCCTCTGCCAACGGCGGCGCCCGAGGGCTGTTACGGGCTTCTTTCACTTTCGCGGGGCGGGGGGAAAAGTGAGTGCAAAAGACCCAAAGTAACATAAACGAAGAAGCCAGCGATAAGCAACAGGTGGGCCCCAAAGGAACAATAAACCAAACGCACACACGAACAATAATCTCACAAGAGGTTTCAACCGGCAGCCGGGCAGCCCGCCCTTTCCCGTGCCCGCAGGAGGAACCCCGAGCGCTGCCCCGACGGGGCTGCTGTCCGGCAGAGCCGCAGCTCCCACAGCCCCACGTGGCGGGAGTGCGGGCGGCGCCCCTCCCCGCTCGGGAGGGCCTGTGGCCGGTACCCCCGGCAGGGCCCGGCACCCCCGTGGCCGCCCCGTCCTTACCACGGGAGGGCGGCAACGCGGAGGCCAGCGGTGGCAACAGGGCCGCCGCCGCTGCCGTTCCCATGACGACCAACTCACTGAACTCTCGCGGTAGCTGCATGGCTCCGCCTTCAATTGAGGCGGTACCATCGGGAGGTGGGGGAAGAAGAGGGATAATGCGGGAGTTGTTCTTAGCTTTTTTACAGGGATGCAACTGTCATCCAGCTTTCCCTTGCTTAGGAAGTCTGAGCCATTCTGTAACCCCACAGAAGCCTGTCTTCTGCGTCATGAGAGAGACAAATGCTCCGTAGAGAGCGTCCTTGTCCTCCCTCCTCCCCGCAGGTAGTTGGGTGGTGCTGGCACCGCTGCTGAGAGCGCCCGGGTCAGCGCGGCGGGGCCGCGAGAACGGGGGAGCCGGTCTCGGCGCCCGGCTGAGCGCGCCGCCTGGACGGGACGCAGGGGGATGGCGCCCTCCCTGCGGGTGCGGGTGTCGGGGCCCTGGGGAGGCTCGGCGGGGGGGCGCGGGAGCAGGAGCGCCTTCAGACGGGGCAGGTTCAGTGAGCAGCGCTGCCCGCGGAGGCTGAAGCACGGGCTGCCGGGGGGCGGGGCGTGCTCGCCGGGCTCGGGCCTGGCCGGGGCGGGGGGCTCAGCAAGGGGGGCCTTTAGAGTCGGTGTTAAAACCTGCGGGTGTTTATAGCCGTGAGTTGCAGCCGTTTTCACGGCAGCGTAATTCTCCCTGCTGCTGCCTTCCCCCTTCAGTGAAAGAGCCGGGTTTGAAATGTCTAACCCGACAGAAGGTGGTTACGGTACTGAGCCTTGTAAAGAAGGTTACCTGTGCTGTTACTGTTGCTTCTTTTTGGTCGTCTGTCAAGTCTCCTGCATACATTGTGTCGTGTTTACTTGTAAACAAGGATAGCTGGATGACTTTTAAATAAACTCATTAAAACTTTAATATTGTGGTCACCATTTTTTACCTGAATACTTGCTGGTAATAGGGAATTTAATCAAATTTTTAATTAATTAAATTAAGGAGAGTGTAATTACCTTCACGATCCCATCCCTTTTTATTTCTTCATTTAAATAGGATGTGGGGATTCATTCCTGTGTTCTGATTAACTTGTAAGAACTGTAGAGAGAGTTACTGGCCCCTTCAACTTCCTGATACCCATATATGTTGAAATCAGGTTTTCATTGGTGGTAAAATTTTACAAGAAAGTTTAAAGAAACAAATCTGATCTTGTTCAAACTGACAGATTTTTCTGCTAAAATAGAATTGCTGTCTGCAGTAGAGGTTTTTATTGATGCTTACAGAGCACGGCATTTTACTGTCGCATTAAGAACAACTTTTCCTGGTATTCAGTGTACTAACGGTGCAGTGTGGTTTACAGGTAAGAGCTGAAGACAAAGATAGAAAATAGACCAGTGAACCACGTGTGTTTTTGCCTCCTCCCTAAGCATGCTGAACTCTAGGTATGTTAGAATTTTTAACATAAATCCTGCAATTGCTAATGCAATACCATAGTGGTGTCTGGAATGTATGGTGCTTTCCAGGTGGTGCAGACCACGAATTGAAGCAAAAATAGGAGACTGAATGTTTACACCCACAAATTGAGTATTTAAGGCCAGTAATGACAGTGAGAAAGCAGTAGAATGGACAATATAGCTCAGAACTCCCTAAACTAAAATCTGGCTTTTGCTGTATTAGGAACTATATTGGCTACGAATAATGATGTGTGGAAAGCAGCTAGGTATAACTATGCCAATATTTATTTCTACAGTAGAGTGTGTATGTTTAATAGCTGACAGAGTTTGACTTGCTATCAGCTTCCCATATTGCAGATTGCCTACAACCTCAGAAGAGCCCAAGAAAGGAGACTGTCCAGCTCTGCATTTGGTAACAAATGGACATAAAATGACTTTGAAAGTGGTGCAGGAACAGGCTCCTTACTGCTGCTTGTCCACGTGGAATCAGTGAAGGTTTTCTATGAGGCTGTCACACCCAAGAGTTAATAATAATGGCTTAGCAGGGATATCTCAAACCATAGTTGATCTTACGATCTATTGGTGTTACGTGTCCTAGAAGACCCAGAGAGGAAAAAGAGGAGGTTCGTATCTCAAACCCTGCATATGAGGCTGTAAGTCTCCATCTCCAGTAAGAGGACTGAACTTTGTAAACATCATTAAATATGACAAAATCTCAAATATTGTTACAGGTGGTAGGTATATTTATAATTAAGGTTGAACTAGAAAAGCAAAACAAAGGGTGTGATTTCTTTTTGCCTTTCTGGGAATAGGTCAGTTTTGGTTCCATGATAAACTAGATACTGTATGATGATTATTAAAAAAAAAAAAACAAAAAAAACCAAAAAAAAACCCAAAAAACCCACAAGCAACTAGGGATGAACTGGAGAAAACTTCTATCTAGGAAGGGCACAGCAGGAAAAGCATTCCAAGAGCTGCCTTTCATCCTAAAAGACAGGTTACAATATGGAGGCAGTGCATTTAGACAAGTTGTCCTGATACTCAGAACACAGTCGCCGTAGTAACAGAATTCACGTATCCAAAACACTTTCATTGCTTCATACAGGTTGGAGGGCAAATTATCAAGAATTTGTTTAATACTTATTTGTCTTTGATATTTTTAATATTCTTTTGTATACTCACCCAAAGTAGCTTTTCTTTACGACAGACAATATTTTTAATGCAGACAGTAGCAGTTCTAGTACTCAGATCAGGACAAGCACAGCTAATTTTCATTTTATTAATTCCCCTAAATGTTAGGGAAATAAACTGAACTTTTTCTTGCAAAGGACAAATAGATTATGTATGAATATCTTCTGATTAGCATATGCCAAGTCAAGGGCAAAAAGCCAAGAATTTTGGGCCATATTCCAACTTTTCCAGAAGCCCTTGGTGAGGATGAGTAGAGTTCTGCAGTGTGCTCCATCAACAACAGTGATACAGCATAGTAACCTGTCAGTTGAGGAAGAAACGCTGAACTAAAATGCAAAGTCCAGAGTCAATGGTAAAACTTCCACTGTGTTTAATAAAAGCCAGGTTTTCATTCTTTGACTTGCATTGGGAAAGGTCCTGCCTAGACAAGACCATCTTCAATGCTGCCACCACCTCCTTCTGCTGAAGAACACCAGAGTTCAGGAAGCATGAGCTCAAAATGGATTGTGCTGTGCTGAAATGTCTCAGTGCTGTGCAGTAGTGTGTTGGGAGTTTGCTACTGGACACGTGCAAGGCGACCAGAAGAATGAGATCCTACAAGTGTCTAAGGACCTGCTGTGGCTTAGGATATGATACAGGCAAAAGTAGAGGGTTTAGTTTTACAGAAGATGAAGGCAAAGAAGATAAAATGCTGCTTAGGGAAGTACTGTGCACAAAAAATCTTTTTGGAGTAAATCACCATCTCAGTGCATTGTTTTAGCCACAGGGAACCTCATAACGCAGAACAGCAGCAGTGTAGGGAAGCCCTAGTTTGCATTAACAAATGTGTATTCAGAAATTGGATCTAACCTGATATTTCTTGTGCTTTCTTTAAAAAAATGCCCACTTTTTCCTCACAGAGAAGAAACAAGAGAACTGCTCCTATGCACATGCAGAGAGGCTTTCACTGACAGGAAGAATGCTTCTACCTCACACTTTTGTATTGTTGTCCCTGAAGAAAGCAATCAGAAAAATCAGCCTCTACATACTCTTCACCACCTTTGGCTGGTTTAGCAGCTTAAAAACAGACGTGGAACAAAGATCACTTTGGACTGGTTCCTACTGTTACCACTCTGAGTCCTCCATGGGATGGGAGGAATCAACTTGCTCATGAGTGCAAGCATTTGCATCTGGAGTTCTGCAATTTTCTGCAAGATGTGTTTTTTTGTGTTGCATTGTGTTTTCCTAAACTGTCCTTGAATTACAGATTACTAAAGATTGCAGTGACTAACCTTGTGGTCCCAGTTTGTTGGTTAAAGACACCATTATAACTCATTTAGAAATCCTGCTAATATCCCTATGTTGCACATAGAAAGTCACTTCAACTAAAATAAGCAGTCTTTTGAAGAGGTAAGCATGTTTTAAGTTTGAAAGCAATGACTTCAACCATATCTTTTTCAAGGGGCGAGTCCTTTATGGCCCCAAAAAAGAAAAAAATCCTAAAACCATAATCTCATACAGACTCCTACGTAGGTTAACACAATGACACAGTAACATATCAAATAAGATTAGAAGGCAGGGATTTTGCTTTTTTTATGTTTACATTCTTTATCAAGTTATGCAATGCAAGGTCAGGTGACAAGAATGAGAGGAACTACCTGAGTTCTGTCGGATGTATAACCACTTCCAGAGCTGGTTACCTTCACAGCAACTTATGGGACAGCTCCTGTTTAGCTGGAATGAGCTGCCAAGTCCCAGTTCTATGGATCTGGAAAGACAGCCTGACCTTCCTCACCACTGATACAGGAATATTTTCCCAGGAAACAGGGAGCAGAATAGAAGAAAACTCACTACAGAAATCCCGCCAGCCTTTTCTGCAAAGTATTATCTGTATGTGTATTTTTAAAACCAGAACAAATGCATTCATTAAATTACCGCAGCTTCATAACAATTAGATCTGTTACACGGTAGAATACTTGGAGAGTTTGTAGAAAACAACTGCTTTTGTCTGGAAGCTTATCCTATTGTGCAAAATATACTGTTGCCAAGTAGCCAACAAATAAAGCATTATTTGGTGCTGAAGGACTGTGGGGTTTTTTCTTCTTTTAATTTTTGTATATTTTTTACATGATTTCTTGAGGATGTCTAGGAACAGTAAATTGGCATTGTCTCCATAATAGTATTTTCATCCTTTTTAAAGGATTTCTTCCTTTAATAGGAGCTCCATTTTCTATTTTTCTCCCGTAAGTGCCTGAATAATGAGTTTTAACTTCCCTGCAAGTTTTCCTCCAATAGTAAGATTTAGCTTTTAAATCTATTTGCACAGGCTGAATTACCCCAGGCTTTCACTTCTTCATTTCCCATAGCTTTGCTTTGTACTTTTACTTTCTTTTATCAATAATCTGGAAAGAAAAAATTATCTTACCAACACCTGTGGTGGTTAAAAACAACCATCTAAAAAAACCCAAACACACACCACTTTTGCTGATGTTTAAGGTGATGATAAAGAAGAAAAGTCTTGAGATTTTTTTTTTTTTCATATTGGATGCTGGAGAACAGTTTGCCCAGTAGAAATCATTTGAACAAGTCAACAGACAGCAGTAATGGAAGTTACCACTGTCTTAGATGAAGTCAAATATTCCATTTTGCATAAAGAGATTCCTGAATTAGTGTTTTCTGATGACAGTTCTAGCACAGAGCCTGTACTATGAATTTTACACAGATTATTTTTGCTATGCAAAGATGGGCTTTTGTGGTTGTTTTTTTTTCTTATTTCCCTCAAACATTCACGTGGATAAAGTGTTGGAAGAGGGACTAAAATAAACACTCCCAAATAATTGTTCATATATGGAAAACCACCTTAGTTAATTTCTTGGTGAAAGGTTTCAATGTCTTCAGATACAATCTGCTAAAAAAAAAAAAAAGCAAGTTTTTACATGTGTCCTCTTTAAAAAAAAATACTTGCCTCAACAGTCAAAAAACATTACAAACCCTTTGCTTTCCAGACATGATAGAACTAAATTCTATGAGATCTGGCTTTTTGAATTTATCATTGGCATTTCATTCAACATGAGATTTGAAAAGGACAAAACTAAGTTTGCTTTCCTCAAAGGAGTTCAGATCCGAGTCACCATTTATCCACATTCATTAATCACAGAGACTTTGACCACTATCCACATGTAAGTGGGCCATAAATATTAAATTTAATCAAAATTCTTAAGGAAACTCTAGCTCCTACTTTGTTTTTGAGGTTTTCAGAATTTATGAATAACATCTGTTCTTTCAGTAACTTCGGGAAAAAAACCATTATTTTTTATCAACACGTAACGTGTCTGCTATGGTACTACTCTGCCTCTGCCACAGAAGGAACATCTTTTCCTGGAATATTTCTTCTCTCTGATTTCAGGCAAGCTATGTCTGCCTTCTCATCTTTGTATCTAAGGACCATGGTGGCTGGGGTTCCCACCACCCGTGTGGACCCACTGAAGACTGCTCCTCACTCCCAAGCTGAGAAGTTCTTGAACTAGCACCAAGTACACTTAAACTAAAGAGGAAATGGATAAAAACATAGTTTACACAGTAATTTATAAACTTTTAAATACATTTTTATTAAAACATTTGCTTTTAATGCCTTGTAGAAATCTACCACCTTGGAGCCATCAGAAGCTGCTGATGTTCTTCAAACATAGAATCATAGGATGGTTTGGGTTGGTAGGGACCTTAAAGATCATCTAGTACCAACCCCCTGCCATGGGCAGGGACACCTTCCACTAGACCACATTGCTCAAAGCCACATCCAAACATGACAAAGGAAGAACAGGTACATCTCCAAATTCTGCTTCAGAAGAATTTTTTCTCACTTTGAACATTAACCAGTTGGATTCAGTAAGTTACTGGCAACTTGGCAAGATTCTTCTCCTTGTCCTTTTAAAAGTATGCTTCAGAGAAAACTACTTTCATACACAGAAGTTAACTACAGATACAGGTTCAGCATATACCAAAGGGCTAAAGCACAGGAGGAACCACAAGGAGTACATAGATGTTACTAGATGGTGCTTTTAAGAAACTACCCACAGAGACTACAGTGAATGCAGATAAGGAAGAAGGAAAGACTACTTGCAACTAACTGAACAAGGATTAAAATGCCAGGGTTACAGTAGCTTCAGGTCATCTAACAGACCAATGTAATTTAAAATTCACACTCAGGACAAACGAGACAATACGCCCATGATGACGCAGAGGAGCAAGCTGCAGTACAATGCCTGAACTCATAGAAAGGCTGGTGTGCTCATACCAGGGACGGCATCACTGATTCACTCAGGAGTCAGGCACCAGATTTGAAAGTCTCATGTTCATATACTGGCTGGTCTACTCTGTGAGAAAAGTGAAGTAGGATGGTTGGTATCTACATCTGTGACGGTAGAAGGGAAACCCTACCTCTGACAATAGTGAGCAACAGCATTAATAAATCTTGCCTTTTGGGGTCTGTTATCAGGTTTCTCACTCAGCAGTTCAGTACAAGGCTACCAGGATTTCTGACCCATTTCTTTCTTTTGCTAGCTTTCCCATAAGAAAACAGCAAAGTGCACCAGCAGATGAGTCTATTTTAAGGTTGACTGCTTGGTTAGTTACACAATACACACATTACACTGTTGAGACATTTGTATATGCTCTTTATCACAGGATCAAAGTGTTCTATTTATGCCCTTGGCACATACATACTTGTTTACTGGAGTCAGGATTTGTCCTGTATGGTCTCCAATCCAGTTTTTACTTAAAACTACAAGAATATATGTTTTTTTAAAAAACCATCTTTCTTGTGTTTGACACACGATGATTTGGGTATCCTTGGCTTTGTGGAAGTTTAAGCCAAAAACCAGTGGTTTTAGCTTTTAAAAAACTTTAGATGTTTGGCAGATACTTGGTAACTAATTTGTGTAAAAAGCCCAGCAAGTTTTATTTTTAACACTGATTTAAGAAATGATCTTAACAGAAAATAGATGTACTTAATAAATAGTCCATCTTACTTCATTAATGAAATGTGCAGAACCCTGCTGTGTCTATCTAAAAGTGGTCAGGACTTACCCATTTTGCATGTCTTCTACTCCCTACAGCCCTACACTTGTCCCCACTAACTAAAGTTACTTTGATACCCACAGTGTGTTTTAATCTAACTTGAGGCTGCCCAGCAAACTGACTGCCATATTTCCATATTTCAGCCATAAAAAGTGTCCCCAAAGCCATATATACTTTTTGAAAGTTAATCAGGCAGGTATCATTGTAGGAACTGCACACATAAAACTAGGAAACACCAACTTTTGATACATTATTTTCATGAAAACATATTAATAAGGAACACTTGTATATACGCTTCCCTTTTGTTTGTTTAAATTATATTTGGGACAAAAAAAATCAGCCTGTAACAAAGATCCATGGGATCACACAAATAATAGAAGGGGGCCTTCCTCTGTCACTTAAAGCTCCTGCTCTTACTAGGAATCCACCTTGGGAAAGATACTGACTTTATTGTTTCTGCTGATTTTTCTTTCTGCTTTACACTTAGGCTGTTTTGTCTGGATTAGCTCTTCGGGGGTATTCCCCAAAGGAGGCAGGAGTCGCTTCTTACTGTTTCGGTTTTCTGAGAGCCACTGTGGAGGCAGCTCAAAGGGCCCAAAACCAAACTGCATGGAATACTTGTCATTTAACATATCAGCTTCTGTGGGCACTACTGGCACCACCTGTGCTGTGGAGTCTGCAGTCATCTGTGGTATAAATTTGTGAACCAAAGTCTCTCCTACCTCTAAACTGGTGGTGGGAATTTCTTTCCGTTGAAAGTCACCAGAGCCAATGGATTTGGTCTCATTCTCCTCATCTTCCATTGGCTTGAAGATCTGTTGTTGCCCGATATGAAACATCTCCAGAAGCTGGCTCCCTGAACGGACACTGGGCTCCAGATTAGTATCTGTAACACCACCCGAGCTGACAATGTTTCTCCTGCTATACCTTCGGTGCAGCTGTACTATTGTCCCCACTAAGCACTTCCGTACCGATTTGTTAACAGTTAAAAATAACAAAGGATTGGCCAGCAAAGAGACCTTGGGCAACCAAATGGCAGTGAGAAGCAAGAAGACTGAAATATCTGAAATATTGAGTATGGTGCGATAAATCACCAAAGTCACATAGGGAACACTGCAGAAAATAAATATCATAACCATGGAAAGCAGCATGGCATGAAGCTCAGCTTCTCGCTGGGAGGCATAAGGAATAGAAATTGTATTCTGAGGGGTCCTTAATGCAGCTATGATGACCTTTTTCTTCTGGCTGGCACTCAGTGCCCTGCGAATAAGGATCATAAAGAGGAATACCACAGCCACTGGTACAATCACAGTGGTGATGTTATAGATAATGACGTATATCAGGTGGCCAAGGGAGTAACTCCAGGATTCAGAACATGTGGACATGGCATAAATATCAGAAACATTGGTCACAGCAAATACTGGAATGCTGGCCACTATTGCGTGGGCCCAGATATAGATAACTAGGTCTCGGGATTTTGCATCAGATATTTTTCTTTCCAGAGGGTACAAAACAGAATAGTACCTGTCAAAAAAAAAAAAAAATTACAAAATTGCAACTGATACAATGCAAAGGGTGAAGTCTACAATGAGCATACTGCTTATGAGAAGCCTCTCAGGAGCTGTCTGAGCATAACGCCCCAAATTTCTAACTGGGTTGCCAAATGACTACCTGCTTATGAGAGAAAAAACCCCACCCAACGGCCTGCCTTTGCAGGTCTGTCTGTAGAAAAAAAGCTGACTATTCAAACTTCAGGATCATATTATTAGTGGTGAACAATTCTTTCAGTAATTGGGACTATATCACTTTGGCTGATGTGTATGAACACTATTTTGAAGATTTCATCATTTTCTTGTAAACTGGACAGTATACTGCACACAGCACAACATTTCACAAAACATGATGGAGGTATAGGTATGTCACATTGAAAGGCCAGACCCATAGTTAATTTGAAAAGCTGCTTTATGATAGATTTTTTTTCTCTGGATATTTGGAAAAAGCTGTTGGTCACAAATTACATGTATGCATCTACTGGAAGTACAATGGGGTTTTGTTTTGTACAAGTTCTGGTTGGCAGGGCCCTAAGCAAAAGAGTAGTCAAACACTGAACATTCTGTGAGCACCAAAAAAAAAAGTGCATCTCTGACATGCACTTCAAATTTCAGGCACTGATTCATTGTCTGCTTACTAGTATAGACTTAAGCTCACCGAATTTTCACGAGAGACCTATCCTTTTACACTTATCATTATTATCAGTAACCATTTGCACTTTTTGTGAGGAAAATCACAAATTTTACTGGTGAAGGGGAAATTATATGCTGTTCCAGCAGCAACACTGGCATGCATTACAGATGGTGATACTGCATTTATCGAGACGTTAACACTAAAGTAAGGGACATATCACTTTATTAGGTATACAGTTTCTTTTTGTAGAGATAATTATTCTGTGGTGAGACACAATAACAGACTAACAATTTTATCTAACTTGTATAAATCCACTGTTTTACTGTATTAAACCAGTATGTACACTTCTCTAAAAAGATCTGACTTAGTTACTGTCCAGATGATAGAGCTGTGCATTTAGGTGGGATCAGTGACCACTAATGACAATAAGCAAAATTAATGGAATCCAAAAACTTAAGACAGTCCAAAGGGCCACTTTTGGTTTAGACTTATCTATGTACAAAACCTCTCTGAATTCATTCTGGCTGTATTAATATTGTTTGGGGTTTTTTTAAACAAATCTACATTTGAAATTTGAAACTGACAGACAATCTACCTCAGGCATTGGTAAATTCTTCTAACAGGCAATGGCTTCCACAGTTAAACTTCCACAGTTAAAAAAGCGCACCTTGTCTGTAGTCTAAAGTTGTCTGCTTTCAAATTCCATTACTCAACAAAAATTACTAATGGGAAGAAAGAAAGGACAAAAACTTCTCTGAAGACAGATCTATTGACTCAAAGTCCTTTAAATGTCCAGAGATACCAGAGTAAACTGAAAAATAAAGGCTTTTAATGTTAGAGAAGAATATAAATCCCAATAAATTCTAGAAAGAAGCTGTACATTGTGAGCAGAGCACTGGAACAAGAGCAAGACCAATATGAAAGGGAGAAAACGGTTTCAAAGGGAGAAAGAAGAAAGAAAAACCAGGGATATAGGCACATTTGCTCTCTTACCTGTCAAGAGCAATGGCTGGAAAACTAAGGATGGTCACTGAGCAGAAGACTTTGTGCAGGAACTTGGCAATTCTGCAGAACAGCATCGTATAGATCCACCAGCAGCAGTGTGGACTGGCACTAAGAGCAATGTCAAAAGGCACACAGACTAGGCTGGCACAGATCCCCGAGCAGGCCAAATTCTTAATGAATCGGTTTGTTACAGATTTAAGTACCGATGTTCTGCAAGTTGACCATAGCACCATGATGTTACCTGCAAACAGAGATAGGAAGGCTAAACAAAGCAAAAAAATAAACAAAAACCCCCAAACAAACAAAGAAACAACCAGCCCCAAAACACAACAACAACTTTAACAGATCTGAATGTTCCCTAGGACTGCAATTCAAATACTTCTTTGTGCCAGAAGTCACTGATTTGAACCATCACACTACTCAAAAAGTCTGTAATAGCTAGTGGCTTTATAAATCAGATGACTGGAAACAACTACTTCCCAACTACCTCCTCCCAGCTTAGAGGAATGAATGAATTCGGGAATTTCAGAGGCAAATGCCTAAGCAGGATATCCAAACAATGTCTTTAGATGCTTATGTTGGCTCCTGTGTAACTTTTTTTAAAGTTTAAAAAATACTGTAGGCAAATATAAGTGTAAATAAAACATAAATATAAACAAATGGGTTTAATCTGTTTGTCTTTGTGTGTACATGAATCACAACAGCTTGCTCTTCTTTCCACTGGCCACTTCATTGGCACAGACAGGCCTGTGTGAAGCCACATCCAGAAGAAATTTGTCTTTTGGTTTTAGGTTTTTTTTCCCCAAGAGATTCTATATATACATAATAACATGTAATTAAACAAATGGGACAGGAAAAAAAAAAAGACTCTATTCACATAACTTCACAAAAGTACACACAGAATGCAACCCACTGTTTTGGATATTCAAGCCCTAAACATATGTTACAAATAGGGTGAATGGATGGCAGTGAAACAGAAGTACGGAGAGAAACCAGCATTAGCTACGACAGTATTTTTCCTCTATTGTTGTAGCTTATTCTAGCCAGATCTCAGAAAGAAATATCCTATCACAGAAACAAATTTTCCATCACAAATTTCCCTATGATTTTAACTCACACAGCAACAGCACAAGAGTAAATGCAGCCACCTGTTTTTACTGCATGCAGGTCTGGGCCCCTTCTAATGTATACCAAGGTGCCAGAAAACTCACACTCAGAATATAGGATTCTTTTTCTCTTTAAAAAACTGTCTTTAGCAAAATGTTTGGGGTTTATATTTTTTTAAAAAAAAAAAAAGTGCTAGTAGGGAAAAAAAGGCTTAACAGAACTGAGCAAAAATGAAGATTAACTGAATATTAAAGTCTTATCTTGAAAGTCATAAAACACCCACAATTGTCAGAACTTTTGCCACTTCCAATTAATACTAGTTAAAGACAATACTATAGGTGAGGGAAATGTAGGCATTCACTTTATGACCGCAGAAATGCTTCCTTGTCCAAGTGCAAGTCCCTCCCAAAGACAGGTCTGCCCACAACAGCTGGCAGTGAAAATCACACCTCTACTTAATCACTTACTGCAAACTGCCTGGAGTATAGTGAGCTCCATGGACCTGACATACGTGGAAGTACACCACAGGCTATCTCAGCAACAGCTCTTTGTTGGTCTGCCTTGGTCTGCTCAAACTGAAAATCCCTTTCCCCTGTGTCTGCATGGGCAAAGGGGAGTGATCTTAAGGAGGGAGAGGGCACTGAGAAGCAGACAGCCCATTGAGGCTTCCCTGTTCCATCTTCTTGGCTCTGGCTTCACCCTCCCAGGGCAGGTGATGCCCAAGAGGCAACAGACTTACACCGATCAAACACTGTGGCAGACACTTGCTGTGGCACCCAAGCACATGGAGACAGTGCAGAGCTAAGAAGGCAGGAGGATCTCTGCTAGCACACACATTCTACATCACGTAACCCGGTCCTGGCTTTCCACCCGTGTCTCCGCAGGCACCCTTTTGGCTCAGGCTCCAGCACCTAACACTGGAACATTTTAGCACCACCTTTGGACACTGAAAGCGATAAGAAATATAAACTTTCAAAGTGTGTTAAAACTGGAAGGCAGCAGATGAATGTTCAAGGCAACCAGAGCAAGTTAGAAGCACACTTTTTAAAGATACACACAGATCATCTATTTCTAAGCAAGCTGCCCAACTGAAACTGAAACATTCCTAATGTTTCAGCTAAATGTTTGTCGCATAAAAATAAAACCAGCACAAAAACATGAAAAGTTTTCTTGGAGGTTTCACGAGTATTCTTTTTAGACTTACAAGGCATCAGAGTTATTTTCAGAAAGCATTCATTCTTTTATGAAATGATCTGACAAAGAAATGAAAGCGAACATACATTACAAACTTCCCCTAGTAGTTCTTCACAGGGGTTTTAATGGAGAAAAAATTCTAGTGAAGCACATATCTCTTGATTATACTATCCCCTAGCTCAGGAGTCCTCAAACTACAGCCTGCAGGCCGGATACGGCCCCCCAGGGTCCTCAATCCAGCCCCCGGTATTTACAGAACCCCCCGCCACCCCCCGCCGGGGGTTGGGGGGGAAAACCAAGCAGCCGCAGATGGCTGCCTGCCACTGCATCCGCGCACTGGCCCCTGTTTAAAAAGTTCGAGGACCCCTGCCCTAGCTAATCAATTCTAATGTCATTTATTAAATACCTCTCTTTCCATAAGACACTAAGCGATAGACAGTCATTAAATCATCTTACCAGACAGCAAATCAAGATAAGAATAAAATGTAAGAGCTCAGTGCATGAGACTTGATTAAA
Organism: Falco rusticolus; assembly: GCF_015220075.1. Classification (NCBI taxonomy): domain Eukaryota; kingdom Metazoa; phylum Chordata; class Aves; order Falconiformes; family Falconidae; genus Falco; species Falco rusticolus. The sequence goes on along the minus strand of NC_051193.1, from coordinate 54,005,563 downwards.
CTATATTTAAATTTTCATACTGAAGAGATACCACCATCATTCTTTGTTATCCAGTTCACTGTGCACCACACAAAAATTGCCCTGAATAACAGGTATTAGTGAATTAATAAAATTCTCAGCATTAACCAAATTACGCAGCTGTGCTGGGTGCCTAACTCATGTGTGAGCTAGTTGTTTTGCACTAGCATTAACTACATGGTAAAGGCCAGTATGATCTTAATAAAATGTCATTCTCCTTTATTTTATTTCTTCTGAAGACATACTGTGCAGTACCTCCAGATCAACCAAAGCATAGCTACCAACATAAAAATATTTCTTGACAAGACCACTCCATTTACTCTGCTGCAGCTGGACAGCATGCAAAGTAGAGTTCAGCTTCCTGCCTCCAAAAAATGTTATGTTGTTGTTACTGCAGACTATATCAACAACCACATGTTGTTGATACTATATATTGTTGACACTTACCAGAAGCTCTTTTGAGTTGAAGTGTAATTGATTTGTGAGCCAGTCAGATCTGTTAGTGTTTTTGTAGGGTACCTACAAATATACACAGTGAGAGAAAACAGCATCTTAAGCTCCTGATAAGAGTTACGAAAAAATCACCTGCAGTCCCTGCCACTTTCCTCTGTTGACACTACCAGTCTTCAGCTTGATTTTTCCTCTAACCAATTAAAAAAAACTAAACTTTTATTTGCCAAGTAGTGTTTTCCCAAGGCTGCCCACATAAAATGCTAGCAAGATCGTATTATTGATCATATGGCCAATATGTATACCAAATGGCAAGTACCAAGAAATACTAGAAAGTCAAGTTTAGCTTCTTGATAAAACAGTGCACTGTCTGTAATAATGCAGCATTAACTTTAAAATCTACCTCACAGATGTACTACTTAGGTCTGTGGTACTTGAATGTCACCTGGAATTCAATTTTCTATATATTGTGTCATGTGTCTTATGCAAATTCCTTTTAGGTAGGTGAAAAAAATATTGAGTTACCTATTTACTATCTGATGTGTTTTGAAGAATGGAATCATCATCTGGTTTTGGCAGGTGCTTTGGGCTTGATGATATTTTCCACAGGCAGTATTCAATCAGTTGTATTTAAAGCTTCCTAAGTTGCTAGGAGATACTCAGTCAAACCACTTGCTTTCAAAAATATCTCTAACTCTCCAGTTATTAAAGTATTTCTCACATAGCAATGATACATTATTACAATGCCCTGGAGTAGGGGAGAAGCTGGGACATTTTCTTTGGTTGGGTTTGGTTTTGTCTAATTTAAATCTTTCATCTGGTTTGAATTGCATTGATTTTATAACCTTACTTCCAAAGCAAGTTTCACCTCCATTAGAACTAATATAAATGAAGAATGTAAAAATAAAATAAATCAGAGGGTTTTTCATAAATACTTCAGAAGAGAAGCTGCTAGAGAACTTCTGAACTATTCTTCAGGGTCCTACAGAGGAACTTCATTCAAGACTCCAGGCTCTCAGCTGTTGAATTGCTTCTACAAATTATGTCATATTGTCATTTATACATCAGCTGACTGATACTACATGCAAGTGGAAAGAATGAAGCATTAAAAAAAAAAAAACCCGAAAGGTTCTAAGATGAGGAAGAACTCTTTAGAGAGACAAAGTCAGAGCCTAAAGGGGGAAAAAAAGGATAAGCAGACAGAAATATCCACTTGGAACAGTGGAAAATTAGTGAGTGGATATCCCTCAGGGAAACATTCTTTTTCCACTTGCAACTATCAGTAACTTGTGTATTAATGAGCTACTCTATGAACCAGATCAGCTTCAACATAGACTGGTAGATCTTTCTACTGATGCCTTCAAATCAAGTATTTCCCTTCATACATCTCAAAGTTACCCACTCAGAGAAAAATTACACCAGAAACTTTGCACAGCATTAAATATTAAGAAGCTTCAGAACAAAACTGTATACATTTCCCATTTCATTGCTACTCACCTTTCCCCAGCACCTCCTTTCCTTGGAAAAGGATAACAACATTCCAGGCAACAAAGTAATTCAACAAGCATTATAGCAATTACACTCTGAGTCTTTTCACAATGTCTAGAGGCACTTTTATGTTCTGTACGTATTAGTCATTCACTGTCCAACCCGTGAAAGACACTAGTCTAACACCAGTATCTTTCTTGGCTTAGAACTGTACTAGGCTGTTGCACATCCTCCTGGTGGGGCAAAGCTGTCACTTTCTACCATGGGTTAGGTTCTGAGGTGTTTCTGTTGGATAACATCTCTTGGGCTACAACCTTGGATTCAAACTTTGTAACAGGACTGGGAAGCTAGGAGGCATCCAGGGAAGTTGGAGTGAACTAGCAGCTGGAAAGTTTCCTGTAAGTCAATACTGCCTGGGACATGAGTGTCACATATAAACAATCACATGTGACAAAGCATATCCCATACTGGCTGCACAGAATTCCATCATTAAAAGCAAAAGATTAATTGTTTTTCATTTAAGAAGTGTATCTTTGGTCTTCTCAGACAACAAGCTATGTTTATGTAAAATCCTTACTACAACTGACGTTAGTTGACAACCTTCTCAGTACACAGACTGAACGAGCAGGAGATAAGTATTCAGCTTGTCTGTGCCTCTGAAAATTTCTCCAAGTAATATGAGGAAGAGGAAATACTAAAGGTAACCACTGCATGAGTAGCAGCTCTTTTCACGTTAGAAACAAACATGCTTAAAGCCTGCTAAACAAGGTCAAACCGAGTTCATTTTATCCTCCTTGCCACATAGCAATTCCACTGTGCTCAGATGGAAGGACAGCTGTTTCCAGTCATCCCCTACACTATTTTTAATTGAGAGAAATATCACAGATAAGCAGCCACACAGTACATGAAGCTGCACAGAAGTACATTGAGAAAGTAAATACAACAGTCCAACACTGCATGCTGCCCAGATGTTCTTCTAGCCTTTATGGTATTTCAAGTTCACTGTACCTGCAAGGAGTAACACTCTCTGAGCATGAAATGTTATCAGGCTGCATTAGCCTGATTCAAACAAGCAAAAAAAATTTTTGCTCCTATTCCAAGTTGTACCCTCCTCAGATTTCATTGCCAGACACAAAGTATTGATGTAGGCATCCACAGCTGAGATAGTTTTAAAATACTAGCTCTTAGCAATAACTCAAATAATGTGAAAGATTCTTAATAGTACCTTTAACAAGCAGAAGGACGATCCCCATAGAAACCAGAGACTGTTACCTAAAATGAATGCATGTGCTATGCAGTCATTAAAATAAAAAAAGAAGAAATAGTGCTCTTTGTCAATTAACTCATGGAACCCAATCCATTAGCTGGGCATGACATTCATCTTACCTTTTTGTTAACACTAATTAGCATGTAATTGAATCAAAACAAGGTCCACACTCTAGCAAAACCCTCCTCCTCACAGCCTGCCTTCCTTTGCTTGCTGGTTTCCCTCCCATCCAGACAGGGGTTCTCAGGATCCAGCCAGCCTTCCCAGCAGAAAGCCTCTGCGTACCCCACTCACGCTTCACACAGTGTTACAGGGAAGGAGCTGGCAGCCCTCTTCATAAAAAAAAAAAAAAAAAACCCAACCAAAAAAAACAAAGCAGGAAGCAATGAAAAAGATTAGAAACTGGGCTTTAGCCATTAAAACTTTCCATTAAAAACAACTGAAAGTCACAGGTTCTGTCAATACGGTAAACAGAAAAAACTTCTCTTGTTGAAAAACCAGGATTATTACATTCCTAACCCTCAAACTCTCTCTTTTTTATTATTTTCTGAGGTATTTTGAAGAAGGTGTTTTCTGCAGAACTTAACACTTTTAAAAGAAAAACCTCACTCAAAAAGCAGTTCACTGGAAACATTTTTGGCAACCTATGATAGCTAGCTATCAAGTACCCTTAAGTTTAAAAAGTATAGTTATCAGACTGACAGAATTGCCTGTATAGATAAAAAAAAGCCACAAAACAAAAACAAGAAGTAAACTTCCTGAAACCAAATCCAATCTTTCTTAACATTCTAGCTACCAACTTCAGAATTCAGTGATAAAATAACAACTGCACTCCAGTTAAAAAAGACTGGGCAATAATTTCATTTTTTGTTTTAACATTTCTTTCATTTTCGGTTTGTGCACATGTGCAACCAAACATTTTATATCCAAGATGAAGTGTCTGCTGCAAGAGAACTACCTTGAAACAAGGTTTGCTATATACCAAACAATTTTTTCCTTCATAAAACAAGTAAGCTTAATTTTAAGGTAATGTTTCTCACTCCTATTCTTAAGAGTTCTCATTCACACGTTCCTACTTACACCATAAGTATTGATTTAGAAGTATAATTATGTAAAATATTTATAAGTATGGAGCTCTGGTCACCAAACTCAGCCCAACTGAACTACATCAAGCATGAATTTGCCCAGTACAAAGTAGTTACCTGTAGAGCGTTTCAGCATAGATGTAAATTATATTGCAAGTCCTTTAGAGTGTGATACTTGTCTACATGTTTCTGTTCACAAGAAAGTGTACAGTTACAACGTAGAAAACATTTTAGGGAAAAAGCTAGTTATGCATAGCAGCTTAGTCCCTGAAAGTAAACGTAAGATTTCCTTGCAGGAACAGGTAAGTCATTGACTTTTGTTGCAGTATTGCCTAGGACTAGTCCAAGGCCAACACCTGCCTACACAATCCACTGGCAGCAGCTACCATGAAGTGAAGTTGTGAAGATGGAGTGTAGTTAGAAAACATGTATCATGTAATATAAGAAAACATAAATAAAACACAAAACTTTTCTTACAGCAAGCCTAACTTGTGTGATATGATGGTATTTGTAATGTCAAAATTACTATGGGAAATGATCATTAACGTAATTCCATTTGTGATGTTTTTTACTCTTGTCCTCAGTATTTTATAAATCTACTGTCTGTAAGCAGATTCTAAAGTAACTGCACCATGCTAAAGTCTTGGATATATTGTTTCTCTCAGATATACCTATCTGAATGGAGATAAGAAAGTGCTGGGCTGATAATTCTCCAGTTCTTCATACCCACTGCCACTTTCTCCCACCTCACTTTTTGTAGTTACTATCTTGTTAAACGGACAGAATTTCTGGGCACGAACAATAATTTTCTCCCTTTCAATAAACTACAGTCCTTCCAACAGCCACCATGATCATTTCAGCAAATCAAGGAAATAACTAAACCTGCTTATTTTGAAGTACACTTGACTTGTTGAATTCCTTGCCTCTAATTTAAAACCAATGTCCTCAAAGACCCTGAAACTCTTTAAGCTCCTTGGAAGGAAAAAAGTTTAAAGAATTTACATCTGCAACATCAGGACCTTGGACTGTTCCCATTTCAAGAAAATGTGACCACTGTATAGCATTACCTTTGGAACCTAAGCTAGGAATGTCCACATTTACTTCTGTAATCATAAAAGGAATATAAATCTTTTCAGTTATTAACTTTTTAAATCACAGTGCCTATGGGACCAGCTTGTTTTACTTACTGAAAAAATATAACCGAAAATTTTTAAACCCAAGGACTTTACGTGACCCCCATGACGGTTTTATATGCAGGAAATTGAAATTAAGGAAATAGATACAGAAGAGGTAAAAACACTGGATGTCCACATCATCATTAGCAGAAGTACTGGATCCTACATCTCCTTTGCCAACCAAGTATCACATCTGGTAAAACATGTGGCCTTTCTTACACCAGGCTTTGTGCCAGTTCCCCTGTCCAGGTTTCAGCTGGGATAGAGTTAATTTTATTCTTGGTAGCTGGTACAATGCTGTGTTTTGGATTTAGTATGAAAATAACGTTGACAACACACTAATGTTTTTGTTGTTGCTGAGTAATGCTTACTCTAAATCAAGGATTTTTCAGGTTTCCCATGCTATGCCAGTGAAGAGGTGCACAAGAAGCCAGGACAGCTGACCCAAACTAGCCAAAGGGATATTCCATACCATGGAATGTCATGCTCTGTATATAAACTGGAGGAATTTGGCTACGGCCTGCCAATGGCTGCTTAGGGACTGGCTGGGCATCAGTCAGCAGGTGGTGAGCAATTGTATTATGCATCACTGGGTTTTTTCCCTTGGATCTTACTCCTGTCTCCTTTTCATTATTTTATTTATTTATTTATTTCAATTATTAAATTGCTCTTATCGCACACCACGTGTTTTACTTTTTTCCCTGATTCTCCTCCCCATCACACAGAGACAGGTACTTAGTTGCTAACTGGGTAGGGTTAAACCATGACAATCCTCAGAGAGCAAATCTGATGTCATTACTGAAACACTACAGGGCCTGTGATGCAAGCAAAGCAGGCAATTTTTCTGAACAGCCCATCTCTCTGTTCTTCATCTTCCTTAGTAGAAGAGGAACAGCTTTTGTAATTTGTTTTATAAAGAAAAGGGCCATTTTGAACCTGTATGTCAAGAAATGACTGAAGGGATGCAATAGTGGTACTTCTTACACAAGGGGATGTCGAGCAACACAGCAACTGACTTCAGCTTCCCTGACTGCTGTGCTGAATCTAATTGTAAATAGCAGTCTTAACACAAGGAACAAGTATGTTCAAGATTCGTTTTTAAGTAGCAATGTTTATTTGTAAAAAGCCTGTAGCCACTTCTGTTGGTAGCCTCATATGTACGTCCAGACAAATGCTTCTGTTTTGTCTGACTTTGCCCACATGCACCTGCAATTCATACGCAGGCGTGCTGGTGCTGTTAAGGAGATGTGATTATTAAGATGTGACTTTTCACATCACAGATGTGGCTCAGCTTTGCTTCATTTAGAAGGCCAGCCCCAGTCCCTACTAGGTTCTTCCAGGAGAAACCTGAAGGACCCCTGTCCTCTCTGCACAACATGCCAAAGTCAGATCCAGGAGGAGACTTGACAGTTTTGCAGTTGTGAGGCTGTGGAAAAACTTAGGTCTTTTACAGCCACTCCAGCATCTGCCCTGAGCTGTAAGCTGCTCCAGCATCCACAGCAGACAGGAATAACTTTCTGCCTTCCACTCTGGTCCTGACAACCTCCTGTGCTGTTCAAGAGTCCTACTCCCTCCTGCCTTCACACCTATACCCATACAAAATGCTACCAGACCAGAATGCAACACAGACATAGCCCATAACATTGTAGTTGTGCAAAATTAAGTTTTTTCTGTGTCTAATACTTTTCCAGTTGTTCACTCAAGATATTAAGACAAAACATAAAATAATTTAGTTGCTGTGCTGTATCGTATTATAGTGGATATTTAAGATCTGTACTGTCTGATAGTATACAACAAACCGGACAATTTGACTAAATTACTAGTTAGCTGATTTTCCCTGGCTTATTTACTCAGGAAAAAAGCAGAAATACACACAACTTAAAACGAATGATACTTAACAGAGGAGCACAACTTTAAAACCCTGTGGTAATTACTAGTAGTTGGAAGACAGACTTTCTATTTCCCTTGGTAATTGAGGCCATCTTGCACACTTGATTAAAAAAAAATTATTCCTCTCCATTAACATCAATTTTCATCCTCTGTTGCAGCTGAAATTATAGAGTTTGTAGCTGAAAGCCACCATAATAACAGCTATTTCATAGAGCAGAAATTATTTCTGGCCTACCCCACAGTCTTATGGCACTTTTTCTCTTTTTGCTTTATACAAGTAAGAAATAGCTGATGTCATTTCTGCATCAGTTTGACTGTGCTTCCCTCTCTCCAAAGTGCCAGGTTATCAGAGATAAAAGTTTATTCTTTATACAATTTTGCCATGTAGCCATTCACCAGGTCACCTACTGGCTATATTTGCTCTTGATTCTTTATACACAGATGTCTTCAGACAGAAATTACATATGCTTAATATGTCCTGCACAGTGAGATTAATTTACATTATATTTGGAAATAAGCTTTTTTCCCCTCCCTCCCTCCACAGCTGACACTGTAATGAATGGTTGTCTCCACTCCTCCCAGCCCTGTGAATGGACTGAAACAATACTTGCTAGGAAGAAGGAAGTAGAGCTGGAGACTCTGACACACATCTGAAACACCATGAGTTATAACCTGAAAAAATCAGTATGACCGTAAATCAAATACTATAAAAAATAAAATTAAAAAAAAACTGTCTAGTTACCAGAGTGATGCATTTTACTGAAGAAATATGAATTTACAGAGCCAAATCAGATTTATTCCAACTTGCCAAAGGGAAGAAGAGATGTGTTCCCACGGGATACCTCAGGGCAGGCAAGGTGCTTCACTGTCAAGATCACATTGACATTTCTGGCCTTACTGAATACAAGGGGTGGTGTTTTGGTTTGGGTATTTTTTCTTAAAACTTACCCAGCCCCGAAGTAAAATTTGAGATTTTGTTGATCAAGCACTTGACTTACAAAAACTGTTCTTGATTAAGACTCTCCCCAAATTTCCTCTCATTTTTCTACAGTCCCCAACCTATAACAGAACTCCAGTATAGGTCTTTTGTAGTGTCCACTCTCCAGTCTGCTTTCTTTTACTCCTGTAATACTGCAGTTCCCTTTTCTTCGCTAAAAATCCTCCCAGCAAGAAACGCTGCTGTTTCTAGGCCCATTTTCTGCAAGAAAGCACTGTTAAACCCAGAACAGCATTAGGCTTAGTGAAACGGGCCACAATCGTTTGTCATTTGAATCCCTTTACAGAAAACACTATGAAAAATTAGTATTATTACTCACCCCTTCCCTTTTATTAAAAAAAGTTGGAAATACAGCTTGATCCACGTTTTGTATCTCCTCAGCAACGCCAATGATTACCTAATCAAGACTGATGACTCAAAATCTAGAAAGACATGTAAGTGTCCAGGATTGACTGAAGTAAAGCAAGCCAGATTCAGTTACACAAACTGAAGAAATACTGACATTTTTCTGACATTTAACAATAAGAAAAGGTTTAAAAATTCTAGGTCTGAACACCCTCTAGCAACAACATAGTTCAGAGGGTAAGACAAGCTATAAAACTGCACAGCATTCACCCCAAACATACCCCTGAATGTGTGGAAAGAATTTTTAAGCTCTCTTTTAACCTTCCAAGAATCCAGATGACTGCCCTACTAGAAAAGGAAGATAAAGGAAACTTACAGAAAAACAACCATGTTAATTCCCTAGTGTTAGACATACAATTAGGCCATCCATATTTGGACTTCATAAGTTGCTGGGCACAGCAGAAGATACGCTACCCTGAAACCTGCCATAACACTGCTAAGACTTTGCCATATGTTTCCTTGCACACTGATGACACAAAGTGCCTCATCAATCATCCATATGCCGCATAAAATTTTAAACTTGTATTTTGCTGATAGGTGCCGCCAAAAAGAATCTTTTTGCTGATATATGGGATTTTCAGGTCTATTAGCATATTAAAAATTCAGTATGATTTTTCAATATGAAAAAAATTGGTTCAAAGCTGGGACAACATAACCTACAATTAGGTTTTAAGTTTATTTTCTGAAACTAAAAAGTTATTTCATTGCCTTGCTACACACATATAACCTGATAAGGTCTACCATGGATTAACCATGCACATACAAAAATTAAATGAACGTAAGACACATGTAGCATACAACTAACCCCACTAAAAGGCAGCAGTCACCATCAGAAACAAGAGAGAAGAACCATGTATGTATATCCTACCTCTTCCACGAAAGAGAACTGCACCCAGGCAGTGACTTGCTTGATTGGGGCGAATCAGCATCTGTATCAAATGACCTACAGCTTACTGTGTTTTCCTATACACATATACCAATACATGCTCATTAGCAAAGCTTGACAGGGTTCTTATGTCTGTTCTCTGCAGTCATCTGTTAACCAACATTTCTTGTTATGATACAGCCAGTAAACCCACAAATAACCAAGATGTTAGTTGCTCTATTGTTGACCTCTGCTTATTAAACATACAACCCACCTATTGCTACAAATCAAGGCATGTATTATTTCAGCAGTTTTCTTCTGCATTTCTTACTTCTCACCCACTAGACATTCTCTGAATGTATCCTCTTTCTGCCAAGTGTTACTTTTTTGAACATTATTAACTCAATTTACTGACTAATTTTCCATTTTTACCCTATTTGAATTGTTTATGGTTGTTTGTTGGGTTTTTTTAAATACATTTGAAATATTGCTAAAATTTTATTCCAGTAGTCATGCACATTTCATGGAATTGTTCTACAAGAGAAGTCTTTGTCTCTTTTCAGAGGATGAAGCAGAAAAAAAATCTCATTTCGTTACCATTTCGGTACTACAAACACCCACAAGAACCACAGCTCTGCAAAGTAATGAGAGGCAAAGACGGTACAGGAGGCAGTATCTTATATTAAACCAGCTGCAGAAGTTGGGGGGGAATAGAAAAAGAAGCTTTCAGGCTGAAGACAGACCTCTCTTGTACATCAGAATTGTTCATTACTCTTTGATCTCTATTATTATTTACAAGAGCTCTTTTTTATCTGGTTTAGCACAAACCTGGAAGGATATTTCTTACATTTACTGAAATGCAAGTAAACAAACTGCAAAATAAAGCAGAGTTTATGACAAATGTGAATACTAAGTGATCTTCAAAGCTAAGTTTTGTGACTCTAATGTGACTCTTTGTGATGCTGTTATTGAGACAAATACTGTGTTAACACTGTAGCATGTACACAGCTCACCTGTGTTGCATGGAATAATATTACTCAGCTATTTTCATAGGCACTTTCCAGCATATTTACTTAAAACCTTTACTTTAAAATCCTTTAAACTTAATTTTATCTATTTGGATTATCATTGCACTTGCTCCACACAGTATTACGCAGCATGCAATCAGAGCAGGTGAAGGTAAAACTCCAGTGCAATTGCATTATTTTTGTTTAGTACCAGTGGCAGGATCATCTGGAGTCCTCTATTTTTCTTTTTGTGGAAAAAAGTGATTTACACTTTCATGATCTTTAGCAAAAAACACATTTAAAAAGCACAAGAGAACATATAACAATCAAATTATTAGGGAAATCTCCCATATTCTTCACTCCACACCTTTCAAAATAAAATCTTGCCATATTTACTGGGCCAAGAAAGGCTTAGTTCTGATCATGCTAACTCAACTGAATTAAGAATAAGACACTGAAAATAAACTAACTTGATTAAAGATAACCTCTAACCTCCTTTTTACCCTTGAGAAGTTGAAAATACACAAATTGACAGCTTTAACAATGTTTTCTAAGAACAAAATTTCCTTTATCATTAAAAACCTATACAAACACAGAAAAATGTCCTAATAATGCTAGAAAGGCAGGTTGACATTGCTTTTTTTAGAAACTTTAGGCCACTCCAAACTTCATTAACCTGCTGGAACATAAGATCCTTACAAAACAAGCCCTCTCAGTACTGCAACATGATACAAAGATTTTTTTTTTTTGCAAGAAACAGCCATGAGGAGTCTAAACGCTTGGTTCTTAAGCACAAATCACATCTGTGACTTCATACTTCTGGATGCAAAGGATGATAAAACACTTTCAGCATACTTCCACTCTTCTTTGAGTCCACACAGATGGGGGACAGTAGTCCCATTGCTCTAGGCATGACAGAGTTTCTTGACACCTACCCATTTTTGCAAGGCAAACCAAAGCAAACTCCCATACTTCGTTACAGTTCTGAGGTCCAGGTTGGACCCATAAAGGAAAACTCAGATCTGCCAACAGTTCCTGAGCTCAGATGTTACAACAAAATATCAGCTGCTGTCCTTTTTAGAAGCAGTAAACAAATGAAAGGTTAGCCAGTTATAAAGTCACATTTATAACTTTTGAGCACCTGTTCTATTCTGTTCTGAAAACATTTTGCTCTGATGACTGACTTCCCTATAAATATTCTATGAAAACCTTCATGAAAAGTAACCAAGGCCTTTAACATGAACCAGACAAACACATGCAAGAACATAGAACCTGGTATAACATCCCATAAAATAGGGTGGCCAGCAACTTTATTTTCCTAAGACATTGATTTGTGGTAATAGCTGGTAGTAAATCAGCAAAATGTTTCTTTTCCAGACATAACAAAAATACAGGGATCTCCCTCATTCCTACTGAAACATCACCAATACATTCCAGCTCCAAATAACAACCCCATCCGGTCTTCTGCACATACTTCTATTGCAGAAGGAGCCTCTCCTACTTCAACACCCTTTCTCTCTGCACCTCACCATAACACTGCTCTTTCTGTGTCACTTGTTACCCAGTGTAAGACTTCTCTTCTTAGGTAACAGAGCACAGAAATCTCTCTCAGCCCTCACCGTGATAAATAGTGAGAAAGCAAGCCATGTGGCAGGCGCTGGTTTCCTCACCCATGCACGGGGGATTCAGCACCCACATCACCTCTTGAGCCGTGCCAGCCCCGGCTCAGCAGTGCAGCTTGTGCTAACCGCTGCACTGAGATTTCAGTTGCTTTCTTTTACCAGCTACTAGAAGGTACAAGATGTTGCAGAGAGTGGAGAACACTTTTTTCCTTATCGGGCCTGAGTGACCAGAGCAGGGAGAGGCAAGCATGTTACAGATCTGGGTGCACTGCCTGATGAGTTTTCAGCAAGCTACTGCACCTATCACTTTTCTTAACTTTTTAAGTAGGGACAGAGTCTGGGAAAGATTGGGCAAGAAAGGCAAACAGAAGGCCATCCTCTACCAGCCAGAAAGGTGTTCTGAGAAGCACTAACCACTGCCATTAACACTCATAGTAGGGTTACACATACCTTCATACAGACATAATGTCATATATTAACATTAACCTTGCTTATGTGCTTTTTGCACATAACTGTAAAAGTAAATTTCACCGACTATGAGGGCCTTTAGTGGCCCCAACTGGCCTCATGTGGGACCCCCAAACCCCTGCCCATGGCTCCAGCAGCTGTATTCAAGCTTTGACCTGGGCACAGAGTCCTGCTATCAGCTATGCTACAGGTGCACCTGTCTCCCATCTCTTGCCCTGTCTCTCGGTGGATCTCAGACCTACATCACTTCATCTTCCAGTTAAAAAAATAAAACATTGCATGCTGCCACTTTCCTCCTCCTTAAGAAAGAGAACATTAAAAAGATGGCAACTATCTCACACAGGATCTACTCTTAACCTGTACATAGCTTAATTTTTTGGTTTGACCAGACAAGCTCCCTCTCTACTCCAGCTGGGGTAGCTGTCTCTATGGCAGGTTTCCTAACGTGAAAGCAAGCTAAATACAATAAATCAAAACTCCTCATTTATATTGAAGATCAAACCCAGGTTCCCCACTGCTTCACTGAAATATATAGCACTTTCTAACACATGTTTCTTGGGTAAGTATTGCTGCAGTACAGGTCTATAATTTCATATTCCCTGCTGACTGCTAACACAGTACTAGTATCTGTGACTGCTATTACATGCTGCTATTGCAGTAGTTACCATGCCAAAAAGATAATTATCAAAAAAATATCTCTGATTGTACTCAGAGGGTTTAGCAACAAAACAGAGTCAAAAGGTTACAGGGAAAAGGAGACGTGAGGAAACTCTTCAGTCTGACTGCTGTCCTCTCCATAGAATAGAGTAATAGCCTATAACTTACGTCCATAACAACAGTCAGATTTCAGTCTTTATTCCATTTTTTATAGGCTTTAACTGTCAGAGTTCAAAACGCATTGCATAATTTTTGTTATTGCATGCTCCTGTGATGGTCTCAGTTCATAATCAATCTTTTGGGAACCCCTGAGCAGCAGCAAATTGTTCAAAAGACTCCCCCAGTCGTGGCAGAATTATTCCACACACTGGTAGTATCCAATTAATCAGAACAACTGAAAGTACTCAACAGCCAGCACAGATTTTCTAATTAAGACTCTTCCATGTAGTGAATCATTTTGCAAATCGAAATTGATTTTAAAAATAACTTAGCTGAAGCAATATAGAAGTGGGGAGTTTTTTGTGTGTGGTTCGGGGTTTTTTAAATCAAGAGTACAAGAAAATTTGATTTCCAGAGATTCCAAAAGTACAGCCTGGCCACTGTCTAGTGAGAGACCAGAAATGAAATTAAGATCACAGGGTTCCTTAAGTAGCCACGTTACCTTTGGAATTCACTTATGGCCCAATTTTGCAAGAGCAGATAATGATTCTGCTGCTTCACATCCTAAGCCTGATATTAAGGAGATGGTGAACACACATCTGTATGGCTTCTCAGGGCAGACAGCCAAGACTCACAATTTCTGACCATTTCAGTTGTATGCACATATATGCACATCACAACCATTGCTCCTTCTGCTATAACCATCACATGTTCTAGCTTCTTTTCCTGCTTGCTTTGCTCTTTGGACTTTAGAAATCTAAATTACAAGTTCTTCAGACAACTTCAGGCAAAATGAAAAGTAACTTATACAGACATGTTGAAGGCTTCCAAATGTAGAGGAAGCACAATTCCAAATACTGATCTATAATGAATAATACAAGCTCACCTTGAGTTTAAAACTTAACTAAAATTATTAAGTCAAGGAAAACCAAAAGAACAGTAAATTAGTTCAAGACATAGCTAAGGAAACCACTCTAGAAATCAGAAGCTTTAGAGACATGAAGCAGACTGTTACAGCAAAAAGCAAAGTTACATAGTCTTGACTAGACTGAGCCTGGCCATGTCTAGAATGAGAGACCAGAAATAGGTTTGGAAACTTTGTGGTGTCTGAGCAGTTTCCATTCACTGCCCCAAGGATGTTGACACTGGCTTAAGTGCACAAAACTTTATTCATGGTGTCCACAGCTGATGACATACATGGACTTCAAAGTTAATTTGGAGATTAAAAAAACAAAGGCGAGAAAAAGAGAGAGAAGGGTAATACAAAAAACTCTGCCCTGTGGTGACATGGAGGGGAAGCAATGGGGTCTCAAGACAAATGTCCTCCACTTGTTGCCCTTGCCAGTGCAGCGGGTGGTAATGGTGAAGATGATAAGGCTGATAATGACTTTCACCATGCTCTTCCCTAGTAAAAATAGTACTTTTAATCAGGACCAACTCAAATGCCCTGTTTCCCACACATACAACACTCAGTGCTGCCTGGAGCATACCTCATCAGGTGTAAGAGCTGCACAACACTCATTGCCACACTTTGTCTACATAAACAATTGAGAGATTCTTATCAGATATTTAAATAGCTATTGCCTACTTGGATATTCACCAAGTCTTGTTCTTTTCTCAGTGTTTAAACTAAAGGTTACAAAACAAGAGGTTGGAGAAGGCAGAGGAAAGAAGGGGAGATTTTTTTCTGTTGGTGGCAATCACTTGTGTGTGTGAAATTGAAGATGTTAAACAAGTTTAATGATAAAGGTATCAAAGTTCAAGAGCAATGATTGTGCTATGAGATTAAACTGATTAAAGCACCTGTCACTTAATAAAGCCAGGCACCAAAAAAACTCAGCACACTATGCCAATATGCTTGTATCCAAGGTGTGGTAGTTTCGTAGCTCAGGTGCCTCCCCACCACAGGATGGTTGGTACTTCATCAGGTGTGAAAGACCATTTGAACATTAATTTCATTCTAATCTGAAGAGAGGTCCTGACACTGAGTAAGAGTGATCATTTAAAGCAGGTTTATGTAAACGAATGCAAGTAAACATGGGCTTACAAATGAGAACATACAAATTACCTAGCATATTGCCTGAATAAGAGACACCAGATAAAAGCTTTGCTCTTAGATATGACAGGTAATGTATTAGGTAAATAATCTCAACTATTACTTCGCAAAGCAAAAATGTGTACAAAGATGGATACTGCTTTTTTTTCTTTCTTTCTTTAAACAGCAAATTATCCCAAAAGGCCAACCTTCCTATCTCCCAGAAAACACATCTTTAAAAGACGAGTAGATAAACAGATTTCATTTGCTGCACAGCAAAAGTAGGTTCTTCTTTAGTGTGCCTGGATAAGTCAGTGGTAGAGCCCAACACATCAAGTCCATGTCTAAAATAAAATAATTTGATAAATTCTATTCCTTAAATAAAATAAAACATACTTCATTTGAAGAGCTGCTGCTACCTTATACAGATCATGCTGTACTTTATGCTAGTAACTGAGAATATATGGAAATGCAATACCGTTTTTGCCACCTGAGGCTCCAACACAGACTGCATAGAGCCATTTATTTGCAGCATGGTATGTGCAGTATCAGTTTATGTTCAGGCTATTCTTATTGCTTGGGTTTACCCATTCTTTCTACCCTGCAGCAATGTAAGACCCAAAGCCATCTCACCCAGGCTGCCACACCAGTCTCAGAGATAACCTGCTTTCACACTGTAGCTGGATATACGGGTCAGAAAGCCCACAGAGTCAGTTTTCAACAATTAAAAAAAGGAGTGGTCTCATTCTTCCAGACTAGTATTATGATATATATATATAATTATATATATTAGACTTCCACACAACATATGAAGATGGCCTTGACTGAAGACTGAAGCAAACTCAAAGACCACCTGTCTTCCAGTCCACAGAGAAGCCTTGCAGACAGCCTGCAAGCAGCCTAACCCACCCTAATTCACCCAGGGACAGACTTGAACCAGGTCTCCCTCCACCCCTCCAAACAAAAATCAAAGAAATTATCTTTCAGACATCAGAGTCTCAGAACTGTGAAATTATCTGCTCTCTCAACATAGCAGAATGTAACAAGAGTTCATCAATGATGCAAAGATACGTAATTGTAACATTATTAACAGCCTACTATGCAAATAGCTAGCACCTTTGTTAGCTCTCTACATTGTATTAAATGAAGAAAAGATCACTTGGTAGCGACATTGTAGTGCGTTTGCATGGCAAGGTTTTGGTAGCCAGGGGGCTACAGGGGTGGCTTCTGTGAGAAGAAGCCAGAAGCTTCCCCCACATCCAACAGAGCCAATGCCAGCCAGCTCCACCACAGACCCACCACTGGCCAAGGCCAAGCCAACCAGTGACAATGGTAGCACCTCTGTGATAATATATTTAAGAAAGGGGGGGAGGGGAAAACTGCACAAAAAAACTGCTCTGGAAGAAAGGAGTGGGACTATGTGACAGAAACAACTCTGCAGACCTCAAGGTCAGTAAAGAAGAAGGGGGAAGGAGGTGATCCAGGAACCAGAGCAGAGACTCCCCTGCAGCCCATGGTAAAGACAATGGTGAGGTAGGTTATCCTCCCGCAGCCCATGCAGGTTAACAGTGGAGCAGATATCCAGCGGCAGCCCATGAAGGACCTCATACCAGAGCAGGTGGGTGCCCGAGGGAAGCTGTGACCCCATGGGCAGCCCACACTGAAGCAGGTTTGCTAGCAGGACTTGTGGACCCATGGAGAGAGGAGCCCAGGCTGGAGCAGGTTTGCTGGCAGGACAGGTGACCCCACAGGGGACTCATGCTGGAGCAGTCTGTTCCAGAAGGGCTGCACCCCGTGAGATGGACCCATTCTGGAGCAGCATGTGAAGAACTGCAGCCCTTGGCAAGGACTCATGTTGGAGAAGTTCATGGAGGACTGCCTCCCATGGGAGGGAACCCCACACTGGAGCAGGGGAAAAGTGTGAGGAGGAAGGAGCGGCAGAGACAACGTCATGACCTGACTGTAACCCCCATTAAGGAGGTAGAGAAATCAGGAGTGAAGTTAAGCCCAGGAAGAAGGGGGAATGGCAGGAAGATGTTTTTTCTGATTTGACTGGTAACAAATTAAACTAATTTTCCTCAAGTTGAGCCTGTTTTGCCCATGACAGTAATTGCTGAGTGATCTCCCTGTCCTTATCTCAACCCATGAGCCTTTCATGTTCTCTCCCCTGTCTAGCTGAGGAGGGGAGTGACAGAGCGGCTTTTGTGGGCACTGGCATTCAGCCAGGGTCAAACCACCACAAGCGTATATAGATACCAGAGGTTGTAGGACTCTATTTGCCATTCCTAGACATTTCCACATATAATTTCTTTGGTTTAGGCCCTATCCCACAGAGATATCTTTGACCATGTAACCTGCGGTTTTGGTCAGAAAGCAATCACCTCTAACCATCGGATTAGCCTCAGCAAATATTAAGGTATTCTGAGACAGCTACTTATTCAGATCTGTCCACATTATGCTCTAAGAAATTCTGGAGAAACAGAATCCAAAGAGTAGTTCAGTGTTTTTCAGCTCCTTTGGAACCTGAAGTACAATTTTACATTCTTAAATGCTTAAAATAATCAATGTAAGTCTCCAGAGGCTGGTACCACATCATGCAGTATCAGCCTTTGCCAACTGCATGGGTGTTTTAGTATCTCCTTTAACCATATTCTTCTCTTCTGCTGATGGTATTTTAAAAACTGAGTAAAACAAAAGATGTCTTTGCTGTCCTTTACAGTCAGAAAAATTTTAGTGTGGTGGCAATTTATTTCTTTGTTCGAATTAAACTGCAGACATAGAATACTGAACTTAGCCAAAGCTAGCATGAACACCAGAGAACTGTACTGGATGAAAATAAGGATAATAGACAAAAAAAATTCTAAGTGAAGTAAAATAGCATTCTGTAATACACCTTTGAGTTCTGCAGCTTTTTCTGTAAGTATTATAGTAATTCTGCTGACCTGTACATTATGTTCTTTGCAATGTTCCATTTTTGTATTAATGCATCAATGTTTAGGTGGAGTGGGCAACATAACAACTGTATCTTTTAAAACATGCTCCAAAAAAAATATGGACATGTTAAACAACAGTATAAGTCACAACATCCCACTATAATTTCCTGATGATTCGTAGTCACATACCATACACAGTGTCACTGTACACATACGTGTGGTTTCCTAGACTTAACCCACACAAGATGGAGACACGATGTATCAGCAAAAACCAGATGGATGTTACATCCAGCCATCACAGGGTATCTGTGCACTCCAAACAAAATAGGATGCTTATCTCTCTGTGGTGGGAGTACATATAGCAAAAGGCAACTGAATAGGACAGGTGGCACAGCTGTTTTGCCCAGGAAAGACAGGAACACCAGGAAGGCAAGCAAGATTGGTGAGTCTGGGGCTGGTCTGTTTCCTTTGGTGGCCACATGCTTTGGCTAAGTGGAAGTTTGCTGAGGCTGCTCTGAGTGTTTGCCAGGCGACTGCTGCAGAGGATGTGAGAGGGTGTGATGCAAAGAGGTCTGCAAGGTAGTCCCTTGATCTTGACAAGGGGGCTGAGTGTACCTGGGATGGAGGCAACAAGAAGACAAAAAGCAGAAGCTAAATAACCAGAGGAGTGTAGCAAACAGAGGCAGCCAAGATGGAAGAGTGCACTGGAAGCCTGCACCGACAAAGATACAGAGGAGTTTGCTTCTACACACACACTCACATGTGCACACACTCACTCAGTTTACCTCGTATAGGCTACATTTTACTTCACTGCTAAGCATCTTACAAAGGGTACAGTACCACACTGGAAAAAAAGACAAGCTAAACTAATAATTTTTTAAAAAATTAACATGTTTAGCTCAACATGCAGTCAAAGTTCAGGAACAGACAGACAGTGCTACTGGCCACAGCACAGCACATGTGACTATCTATTCAGGGACCAGTTTTCTGGGGGTAGAGGTATGTGTATAGTACAAGGAGTTCCTGGTCCTCATACTCTTCAGGTGGGAATGGCCAAACAGGAACAGCAAAGAGAAATAAAAAGGTCCCAGATGAGGCCTATAGGAACACTTTTGCATAGTCTCACCTCCACTGCAGCAGCTCTTGTGCTGGGGATGCAAGTCTCAGGGAAGGACAGCATCCATCTGGGCAAGAACATGCTCTTGCAGACTGGATGCATCTGCAGTAGAAAGGACTCCAAGGACAGAAAGCAGCAGTGGCAGGAGGTTGCTTTACTAGGCACAGAGCTAGCCAGCTTTGAGACACTGGAGAAGAACTGCGCAGTAACTTACATGTAAGATGTGAAGGAAGCAGACCTGGGATCTCCCAATAGCTCACAAGGAAGAACAGGGTCAATAGTCAGTCTGTATCAGCACTGGCCACACAGGGAAGTGTCAGAGGGGTGTTCTGGAGGCTCAGTTCAGATGACCAACTAGGATACTGAGGACCAGGATCTTCATAACCACTGTCATTAAGAGACTTATTAAGAGCTCTATATGCTAAGAGCAGGCAGAAATCTGGAGTCTCAACATATGAATAAGATGGTGATGCTGAAAAGGGGGTTTTAATTAAGAAATTAAGAAATGGGGTACCTTTCGGGATAAGACAGATCTGTAAAAGGAGGACAGGCTGGCTGTACCTTCACCAAACTGGAGTCAGGCTGAAAATTACAGGAAAACATTTAAACTAAAAACTGGGGAAAGCCAAAAGGCACAAAGGAGCACCTGATTCAGACTGACACAGTCCCAAAGCGGTTACAGCTAATGCTCCTCTGAAAAGGCTAAGGGAAATAAACAGCTTAATACAAAAAAATAGAAAAGGCAAATCAGACATCCAGTCACTTAGTTAAACAGCTCTGGTTCCCAGCTGTCATTAAAGTGTCCACACAGAGACAACAGACAGTAAAATGACTGGTACCCATCAGTTTCATCCTAAATAGCCATCAGTTTTAACATCCTCAACATACACAATGTCTAAAGACACTGGTTAATGCCCAAGCACGTGTATGAGGAACGCTCTAGCATGCAGTATCCCCAGAGCATCAGGCTCTTGTATTTCAGGTATAAATCACTGCATTATTTTCCCAGTGCCTCTCTTTTAAAACATGACGGCGATATCCGAGCAGCCCCTCAGCCGATGCCAGACAAGGCGCCTCTGCAGAAGCACAGGAAGAAGAGAGGTCTCCATAGCAACAGGGGCCACGGGGGCTCTCACAACCCCTCTTCTGCACCCACTCCCCAAACTCAATTTTTCTTCCAAAGAGAATTGCTTAGTAGTTCACCTGAAAACACATAAGACCTATTCCAGACAGACTTCATCAAGACTGCAACCTGAACTGGGTTTACTGCTGAAGGGTCCATTATTCCTGAGGCTTGGAACCACACACACAAAAATGCAGGAGGAAATTATTTCCATAATGTTATTATACTGTAATATGTTATTACTATGCAATCATTACATGCAAATATTACCACTCATATAATTAAATTTGTCTGATGCTTTTTATTAGACTTGTTTTTCAGTCACTTTTTGCTTTGCCAAACTGTAACTATTCCAGCTAATCAGCAACAAAGTTAATCTATGCAAAGTGCCTGGTTTAGAAGATTTCATCTAAAACAACCCAAATTTTTCCAAGGATGACACCAGCAGAAACAAAACATCATCCTCCCCATCCCCAGACCTTCCCCCCCTCCCCCCCCCCCCCAAGATGGTTCTACCCTTTTTGGGGGCAGAGCTACAAATTTTTGCTGGAGCTGTTGCAGACATGCCCCTCATTCTTTAAAAATTCTCTCAGTCCAGTCTTTAATCATGTACCTGCAGTATTTTTTACTGCAAGATCTCCTGCTTCATTCTTTATAGAAGATGCCTGTGGCAAACCTCACTGGTAGCTATTCCAAGCTACAAATATTTATTCCTTATGCTAGTATACATTTATCTTTACAAACACATTACCTAGACTGCCAGTTACTTTAGGATTGTATCTTAGAAGGGACCTATCCCTTTATAAATGAGGTGCTGTAACAATTCCATTTTACATCTCTGTGCACAGGTGTCAAGGCAGGGAGCTGAAAAATCAGTTTCAAGGGCAGGGAGACAAACAGCTCATGCGAAATCCTCAGGAAAAGGGGTAAGCCTGAAGCCTTTCCTCTTCTTGTCCTGCAGGCCACTGGGAAGCCAGCACAAGTTCACTTTTCACTTGGAAGTCTGGTACCTGTTTAAAAGCGCACTGTTTTCTTTCAAAGGACATCTCCCTTTGATATCATCACAGCATGGTTAGAAACCAGGAGGTGACCAATCTAACCCACAGCTTCCAAAAAAGTACTATAACCACTAGAATAGAGTTCAACTGTATCAGAGCATCCTCAGCCTTTCCAGTAAAATTTCTGTGTAAGACAGATTTGGGAAGACCAAAGAGCAAGTAATAAATAATTGGGGTTTGGGGAATGAGGCTCTTTGAGGTGCTGATCTACAAGGTCTGGGAAAATTTCCTGGATTTGGGGTTATTTGGGAAACTTTCTGTGCATTTTTTACTCACTGTAAGAAGCATATTCAGTTTAGCAAGTAGGCACTGGCACTGTAATTGTAATTTTCATCAGGTGTCTAGTGTGGGGACTTCTTCCTAGAAGCCTGAAAAGAATGATTTTTTAAAAGAAGAAATTCATTCATTTTTATCTACATGGCTAACAGGAGCACATACAGACTCTCAGACCTGGGAAATACAAAATACGAAAAGAATAGAAACTACAACTCACGATAACAGGATATAATCTCACCTAAGCCTAACATGACATGAACTACATGGTAGCACATGTACATCAGTAAAAGCACAGCTCATATAAGCTCTGCCATTTAACTACAGTCAACGGTATGTAAATAAATGAACTGTGGAAAAATCCATGTCAAGAGTGACAGCTAACATTCTGATTGCCCTCAAAACTCTTATTCCTGGTCTTCCTTCCCCTTCTCCTGAGAATAACAGGAGGTGCTATTGTCCATTGCATTTTGCAATTTTATCCCCCTTTCAAGCTAAGCTCACTGTGCACACTGGCTATAAATCCTTGGGAGATCCTCTCCTTCATTTCCAGGATGCCCTCCCACTGCTTGCACTCAATTGAAAGCAGCTGCAGTCACCTCTAGCAACCTTTCCCCACCAAAGCTCAGAAGTAATACTCCCTCTTCCTTCTGTCAAAGGTTTGGTTGCTGTGCTAACATAGTAATTAGTCTCTGCAGATTGATTACCTCTAATGGCAAGAGAAAAATATCCTTTGTGGAGCAATATTGTTCTATTCCTATATTCACTGCTAATCTGATCTCAAAAATCTTCTTTGATAAAAACAATGCTATTAAAAATTTACTCACTTTTGACAAGGAGCCCTATGTCATCCCCAGCTTTAAAAAAACAAAAAAGCATCTTCGAATTGCCATTCATCAGTCTGTCACCTATTTAAAAGTCATTGTCCACGTATATCCTATTTCAAACTAGTGACAGCCACACAAGTAAAAGCAGTAACTCGTATTCTTCTGATTCAAATAGCTCATTTTTTTCACAGTTACCATGTTCAAATAGTCTATTTTCATAAACTGTTTATTTATTTTTGAATAGCAGCCAAGAATATACTAGAGCTTTCTGCTGTTTTCTTTTCATGCTGGAGGAGGGGGTAGAGGGAAGAAATTATTTGAATTAAAAAATACTGTTTCAGGTTAAATCCAATGAAAAACAACGTGTAAGCTTTGCTCTACCCCTTTGACCTCAGACTGAAAGATCTGAAGCCTCTATTTCTTCTGACTGTGATGAGTAACACCAACAGCATTAGTGATCCCCCTTTGCAGCCTGGCTGCTCTACTGTGCATTACTGAAACACACTGCAGTGCTAGTTGCAGTCCTACCATACTGTATTTAATCCACACAGCATGTTTTCTATATTAGAAGCCCAAACAGCTTGAGATATGCCCCCAAAAATGGAATTGAAACCACTGCATGAGCTCCATCTCACTATATGGTCATCATGATAAAAGAACGAACCAGAGAAAATTTAGAATGCACCCAGTTTACACAGGTCTCAGGAGGGGAAGAACGGAATTAAAACCCAAGAAACAGTTTCCTAGGGTAATATAGCAATTTCTGTGCCGCATGCTTCTCAAATGGTGGAAATTTCTTTGCCTTAGGGTCCTCTTATCTGTAAAGCTAATGCAGATACATCCACACAGCCCAATGTAGCTCCCAGTCTATTAGTCACTATGGGAGAAGCCAGCAGAGCCTCACTTCTCTGGCCCATGGATCTCAGTCAGCCAAATCAGTCTTCTCTTCACCCCAGTAGCAGGCAACAAAAACTGGTTTCCCCTTGAATGGATCCTGAACTTCCTGGTTTCTGTGCTTGCCCTGTGAGAACAAGCAACAAGCCCTACCCATACAGAAAACCTAGCACAAGAGCGTCATGGGCACAACCATCAGCAGCCTGCATTGCTCTGGGACATGCTGACCATTATGGTAACAACAAATCATCAAAAGCTGAAGTTTAACTATTCTCCAGCAAGACGAACCAACTTCCCATGGGCATGAGAACACCACAAATTTTCCTTCTCTACCATTCCAATGGTACTTGTCAGTCCTCTTCCAAATAAAACCCTACACAGTCAGCAAAACCCATCAAAACTCTTTCTTTGATTTAAAGGAAAAAAAAAAAGAAGAAAAAAAACCAAGCAGAACTTCACTCCTGCTTAAAGAGGAGCAACTTCAGAAACTGCACAAAAACATATGCTTTTCTTATGAATTTGTATCACTGATGGCACTCTGCTATTACAAGGCCTTCTAGCCTCAAACATACTTGGTACCTCACCTTGTGCATTTGCGAAATAAGTTCACCAACCTGTGCGAAGCAATTACGAAGGTCCCCGAATCGATTCCCCAATTCATGCGCTCAGCTAAGCACCACAGACAGAAATGGATTGCAAATCCTGAATAAACTGCTAACTTTTCCTTCACAGAGGCAAACGGAGCTGCTGATCAGGATAACTGCATTGACCAAATTCCTCTCTCCAATGCCTCGTCTTGTGCAGAAACCTCACAGTAGGCTACAGCCAAAGGAGCATGCAACAGGTAGTACTAGTTGGGTTCAAAGTACAGAGATGCAGATTTACCCTCTTTTATTTTTCAGCCTTTCAAGATTAAAATCATAAGTGGTCTGCCAAACGAGAACTTCCACAGAAGCAGTGGAAGAGCAACAGCAGGAAGTTTGTGCAGACTCAAAGTCACATGAACAGCTATTTAAAACTGTAGCATTTAAGCACTTTATAGCCTCATTAACTCCGTAACTCACGACCAAGTTATATGAAGAACTCTCATCCCTAACTGCCCTCAATTATAAGAGATTTTTACACTCATAATTATGTTTTGTCCATTCCAAACATGGAATAATCTGATTCTTTACAAAATCAGCAATTTTTAACAATGAATAATTTCTACAAATTAGGACAAAAAACAATAGAAAAAAATCTGCCGGTTAGAAGCCTCTTCTTGATACTTCTGGTTGGTTCTACCAGTCAGATCCTCTGAGGCAGGTGTTAAGGTCACACCCTGGTTCAAGCTCTGGCAAGCTTGTAACAACTGCATAACCCCTTTCAAAGACAAAAATTCTAGAATCTAGTGTTATCGTTATTGCTAGCTAAAATAAATAAATAAATTGAGGATGTGCTTTCAATATATTGTAAGGTAACCATACAGAACAGTTTGACTCTTTCTTGCCTCCAGCAGGTATCATGAAACACTCACCATAGCACTGTCCTTTCACAACTTAGTGAAAATTAACACAAAATTTCTCCTACTGTTACAAGCCTCCCTAAAAGTCTCTAATAATGGTCTTAAACAGGAGGAAAAAAACCAGAGTGTCCATCTCTCTTACAACTATCACTATCACATTCTTCTGCGCAGCAGAAACCCTAATTAAATTCACAACCCTGACTGTGACTCTTCCCTCTTGTAGGACCTGGAACTCTCCATGCCATACACTGCTGAGTACTGGGGTCTGACATAAACATTATCCAGACTGAGGCATATACCCACACATCCTGCCTCCCCTATCTGTGCTTCAGGGGGAAGGAGAGTCCTAATTCCCCTTGAAGGGTTTCCCCTCTGCAAAAAGAAATCTGAGACTTCCTGGACCAAAGAACTGCTATTCCTCCACTCAACTGCAGGGCTCACCTGATGGAGAAGAGCTGGATGCCACCCACGGCTCTAAGGACCATGGCAGTAGAACAAATGAAGAGGAAAACTTTAATTAATGGCCTTTGTGTAAGCCTAAGTGTGAGGTAAATATCAAGTTATTCTCCCCTACTGATGCAGAGATAGTGTGCAGCATGCCCACAAGCAAAACTTCTGGCACATATAAGGGTTGAGCATGCAGGTACCAAAACCCTAAGACCTTCTGAAGAAGGGGGCTTCAGCTTCTTTGTGGCTCTGTTTCCATTCAGTAAAGAGGGAACAGCCATACATTCATAGGGGTGATATGGGAAGACATTTTTAAAGACCTCAAATTTTCAGCTGTTACAATAGCATATCATAAATGTTCTTAAAATAGTGTTTCGGGGCAGCAGGGAGACTGGAAAAGAAGGTAGTTTGAAAAAAATAGTTGCTTTCCATCACTGTAAATTCATGATTTTTCCATCACATGTAAATTCATGGAAACACTGCTAACATCTGTCATTGATCTGCTGCGTTTTCATATTTAAAAAACAACATGATTTCTCTCCTGTTTTGCTCTTTGATAGGCCTGAAGAAATTACTGATCTGGAAGCTTGATCAGCCTCCCAGCATCCAATCTGCTGATAATCCCCCTGTAACAGGTCCAAATCTTTTCCCAGAGTCCACCTCTCAAAAGCAAATTGCTGGAGTGCCAAACCATGACTTACAGTAGTCTTGCAAAATTTATAGCTATGGTATTTTTTGGTTGGTTGTTTTTTAAGAACTCCTAGCTGCTGAAGGCATGACTACACAAGAGCGTGTGCTTTCTTCTTCAAATAAAGTTGGAGGATCCATGCTCATGAAAGTAAGACTGGACATATGACCCAAATGACTCTTAAAGCTCAAAACCCAAAAAGTAAAGAACTACAATTCTGACTTTTCTCATCCAAATTGTTATTTTTAGGACACTACTTGCTGGCTATCATTTTGCGTCAAGCACTACCCAACATACAGAAAACAAGAGTCATTTCCCCACACTACCTACGTGCTAAATAGAAAAAAAGCAAGAACCATGAGGATTACTCCCACTGTACAGAAGAACAGCTGAGGCCAAAAGTCTCAGTGATTTACAGGAATAATCAGTTTCGCTGACTGAGCCCAGAGCTCAATGCTGTCCCAAAACTAGGTTTACCATCTTCTTAGCAACAATTTAAGTGATAGTAAATATTACCAAGAAGAAATGGGTATTAGAATTAATTACCATGACTACAGAAACAGATTCTAGCATTACTCAAGATCAGGGAAAGCAGAAACAAATCCTTGATAATAACAGCCAGTGACCATCAGCAAAGTCCTACTGAACTCTCCTGAGAGAGCTGGAGGCTTTCCCAGTCAAGCCTTGTGTGGAAAGCCTCATCATTTCCAGTAACCAGCTTTGAATGATTTAGATAGTAGTGGCATGTTACTGAAATCTGCTCATTGATCTCCCAAACAGTGCTAACTGGAATCACCATAAGGCTTATTTTGCATTTTTTTTTTTTTGTAAGAAATGCACATGTATTCATAACAAAACTACATACTATAAGCACCTTGAAAGCAAATGCACACACGCATTTCTAAAGTTATATGGCAATATATTGCTAGTTTACTACAACATACTTAAAGTCAATGATTCCTACTTTAAGGCTAACAAGTAGACAAGATTGGATATGGTTACGCATATTTACAGCATAAAGTACTTCCAAAGAATTAATTTAAATCTGCAGGACACACAGAACTAGTGCAGTGTGAAACAGAAATTCAGTAAAACTTGTTTAAAACACTCCACACCCTTTTCTATAGTAAAGAGAACAGATCCCGTTACAGTTGAAAATAAGGAGGTAAGCAACCCACTTAATTTTTGCTTATTTAAGTTCTGGTAGAAAAGTTTGCTAAGTAACATATGCATGTAATGTACCAGTTCTCATCTGTGATGAATAACATTTCACAGTAATAGCTTTTTACACATCAAAAACCCACAAGGAACTTGAAATCATACACCTGAGGACCTAAGATGCAAAAAGAAGAGTCATTAAGACAGACAGAAAATCATGCTGGTTACTGTTTGGTCTGCAGTCCCTGACCACAAGGATAAACAAACCACATGAACAAAAAACTCCGGTGACACACACTCACCCAGCAAAGAGCCTACGAAGATGACAATTTGCACCGTGGTAGTGAAAAGCCTGTAGGTCTGCTCTTCACCGTGCTCCTCACGCTCCACGGCGCCAGCCTCGCTGCCATTCCCACCCTGCCACACCATTTGCCCAGCCGAGGTGTTCCTCAACTCCAGAGCTCTGGTGACAGCCTGGTATGGGGCGTGCTCGCTTCCGTTCCTCGAGATCCAGCTTTTGTCGTACCCCATGGCCAAGTTCCTGCCTTCCCTGCTGCCACCTAATAACCACAGGTTATGGAGCCCTTGCCTTTAATGACTCAGTGGAGCCAACCGGCAAAAAGGTGCTTCTAAGGATAAAGCCCCGTCTCTGACACTCCGTGGCACCTTCACATTTCTGTGTCCCGGAAGGCAGGGCTGGCTTTTCACATTTCTACCTTACAAATCGTGACAGCCGGTACAGAAAAGCAGAAAATAAAGCAGGCTCCTCCTTGCAATTAGCTGTCCCATATTTCTCACTTCACCACACCACAGCGTTTCCTTTGCACGTTTTACTGCGATAAGGGTGAACGAGGACATTACAGTCCCCACGGCAGCTCGTCTTCCCAACCCCACCAGAAGGTCACCTCACGCCCGCCGCGCACACGCTCGCGCGCTCACGGACTTACTATACGTTAAATCCATTTTGGAAAAGTTGATGGACCGCAAGCTGTGTCCCCCCCACGCCACTCTCAGCCTTGGCGCTAGCCGTTCTCACAGCCCTGGCAGAGGACAGACACCTCTTTCCCCGCTGTACATCTCCTAGCGCTCTCCTCCCTCCTGCCCACTCCTGTGGTGAGACATGGCTCCGTCCCGCGTCCCTCCTTGCTCTGCGCGACGCTGGACGCCCAGAAGACCCTTACACAGCGTCCAAGGAAGTAAATGACCGCTCAATGGCTTCCACTGCACTCCAGCTATTTCTCGGGGAAAATTAATTTGGTTTGGAATCCCAAGGCGGGGGGCACTCGAGCCCCCAGTCAACCAAAAAGCCTCCGTACGATCCCGCGTGACCCGCTCTGCGCGCGCCCGGCACCGAGCGCGGCTGGCGGTGGCAGCCCCGCTCGTACGTGAGACAACATCGCGGCCCGACCGCACAACCGCGCGCCGCCGCCGCCCGCAGCCCCGCCGCTCCACACTGCGGCCCGCCGCCAAGCCCCGCCGCCCGCGGGAGGCGGTGGCCCGGCGGGGCGGGGCGGGGCGCTGAGCTCCCGCCTCCGCCGCGCTCCCCAGGGGCGGGGGGGCCGCCATCACGTGGGCGCGGCACTCGGAGGGGCCGGCGGGGCCGCCATTTTACTGGGGAGCGGTGGGGTGGTCGCGGCTGGGTGGGCAGGGCGCCCGCAGCTTGGCGTCGGTGGGCGGGTGGTGTCTGGAAGTCTCGAGTTTCTAAACCGGTATTGTAAAACGGGTCCGTAATTCTGAGGACAGAATTTCAAAAGACCGTGCTAGCTTCTAGATATATGTATTATTTGTTAAAATTGAGATTTTTTAAAATACATAATGCGTCGGAAAAACGCCTTCGTATGCATAATGGGTTTGGGCTTTAATTGTGTAAAACGTGTGCATCCGTATAGTGGGTGCACATTCGCCTTTAACCTGAAGATTTTAGGAGGATGGCTAGTTAAAAATTGAGCCAGAAAGGGGTTTTCAGCTTTTGGCCGGCGAATCTGGGAGCGCCCCCCCGAAGAACGGCTGCCCGCGAGCATCGCCCCTGCACAGCAAGACCCCGACCTGACAAAACATACTTCTGTGAGGTGTCTTGTTTCCTGAGATGTGAACTGGGATGATAACGGGGAAGGGCTGTGTATTCTGCCACAGGTTCAGTGCTGACCTCAGGGGAATGGGGACTGCCACTGCCCCATCCCACCACAGGCCCTGGAGGCCGTTGGCCAAACAAACCTCCACCTGCACCTCCGTGTGCTTGGGCCCTGCGCTTTGCAGCTTCCTCTGTGGGTGTGCAAGTGTCTCAGGTCTTTGCTCCAGGCTCTTCTCCAGTAACTCATGTATTCCCCACTCCCAGCCTGGCCCCAGGCTTACTCACCCGCCTACCCTTCCCTCTTGCCCCTACTCCCAACCCATTCACCTTGTCCACCCAGTCTCAGTTTTTCCCACATT
Organism: Falco rusticolus; assembly: GCF_015220075.1. NCBI lineage: Eukaryota > Metazoa > Chordata > Aves > Falconiformes > Falconidae > Falco > Falco rusticolus. The sequence goes on along the minus strand of NC_051193.1, from coordinate 53,975,523 downwards.
TCCCAGGCAACATTCATCAGCTTCCACTGTGCATTTCCCTCATCTTTGTTTCCTGGGACTCCTCAACTGGCTTCTTCCTCCTTTTGGTTCCCCCAACGTTCCTGTGGCCATTTTGGCCAATCTCCATGACCAGACTGACCTTCTCCCAGCCACCTGCAAGGCACTTTTCTTCACAGGGCCACCCCTTTCTGCAGCTCCTCCCTCTGGGACCCTTCCCCTCTCTTCTGCATTTCCCCTAGAGAGACTCACCTCCCCTCAGCTGTGCACGGGGGGAAGTGAAAGCATGCTCTCACATCGTTAAATTTTAATAACTAGAATTACATTTTAATGTTGTGGGATATGAGGGTTTGAAATTTTCTCTTAAATTTTGGCAGGGTAGCTTCTGTCCCGATGCAGTCTGGCACATGTTTAAGGCAGGTGGCTCTCCGGTAATTGTTCACTGTAGTCCCATAAATCTGTGCAGAACATGTGAATATTCACTCCCACCCCCACGCCAAATAATACTTGGTTTACTTTATGCAGGTTTTCACAAGGCTAGCTAAGCAAAGCCACAGCACTGAAAAAAGTTATCTCTTCCCCCTCACCCATCAGATTTTCACACTTCTGCTAGCGTGCAAGACTTCTTAAAAGAAATTCTCAGAATGTTTTTATGATGATGTTATTTTTCTCTGGCTTTCTTCTTAGAAACATCATTGTAGAAGAAATTAAGAGAAAAAATAAAACAGCCTGAGGTAGACATCTGGTCTAGAACATTTAATCCCAACTCGTTAAAATTTTGCCAAGTCAACGAAGAACCAGAACAGTTGGGCAGCTATAACAAGGCAGAGTTACCTGACCCACCCATTGTCACACAATGTAACAGGGGAATAGTTTCCCATGTGCTGGGCTGTGTGCCTTACGCAGAGTGCTTGGAAAGCATAAACCCATCAATTCTGTTAAAGAAAATTTTACTGAAGTTTCTTAATTACTTACTGCATCATTATCTCAAAATTAGCCATCCTTGCTGTGTCTTTGTGTGGGAGAGAAGATGAGTCTGTGACCTAGAAACTTTTCTTTCTAGTCTTTAACACAGAGAGACTATTTATACAAATTGATAGATGAGCATACCCAACTGCACCAGTGGATCAACTGTAGCAGTTACTTCTAAGAAGGTGCAAGAAACTCTAGTGGACATCACATTTGACTGCGTAGAAGGAGATCTCTCTTGTTGCTAGATAAACACTACAGAGCTTTGGTCACGTTTCCCACACACACTCAACACAAAAAAAGATAAGACAGAAAAGTGCTGCTGCTAAAGGTACATTCCAGGTCCCAGGCATGGTAAGGAACAGAGAACAGAATCAGAACAGCGATACAATTTAAGATTTGGGTTTTGTTAGATACTAATGACGTTATGAAACTACCAGTTATTAAATAAGTTATAATCCCAGATGGGACCATAAAAATTCAGTTTAACTGAAGCTGAAAAATAAACAAAAGTATGCATGTAAGAAGCTTTCAATTTCAGAAGATCAAAGAGAGGTCTATAGAAACTATTCATTAGACTAAGTCCCTCCTTAAGTGGTCTATTTATAACAAAAAGTCAGTTTCCGAAGGTCAGGGAGTATAGTAAAGATCACCAGAACTCCAATGATCAACAGACCTTGTCCGTAAAATAAAGAGAAGCATCAGAAGATTTTTCATGCAGTTGCAAAAGTAAAGAAAAACTGAGTCCATTATACTGTAACAGTAGAGATTTAAAATAATGCAAGTATGGCTGTGAAACCTATTTTATTTGTTATCAATTAAGATGATGGAACTTGATCTTTAGGGAAAAGGTAACTAATGGGGATCCTGGTATGGACATGACTAGGTCTAAGGCAGAAGGAAAACTCCAAGATTAATTTCATTCCGTTTCAGCAGTTCACACTGGTTTCCTACATTTTATAACAAATGAAATCACCTAAGTATAGTATATGGGTGCATGACAACAAGCTGCAGACTACTGGAACATTTTTCTTTGCCTGGAGGTTACACACCTAATTAGATAAGCATGTATGTATGAATGATCCCAAAACTTTGAAGGCTACATCATCCTGTGACAATCCTTCTGTCCAGTAGTTACCACACAAAGTGACTGAAGAAAAGCACGTTTTTGCCCTGCTCACCTGTACTCCCCTCACAGCCCCCAGCTGCCTCCCCCCGGCAAGTCCCGCCGGGGGCACCCAGGGGCTGATGGGGCACTCACAGGGTCTGGCCTCACTCAGTGTTGGCGGTTCAACCAGCCAAGGACTAAGGGGCTGCTTGTGCTCCACCTCCTGGCAGTTATTAAAGCGATCACTGGTGGAAGCATTTTTTAGTTTCCACATGAATTTGCAATCTCCCCCAGCTCTACATGAAATCCATTCTGAATCTTGTGGCTCTTTTTCCCCTTTACAAATCTTTCTCAAGGTCTATTGAAAAAATCTATACTTGCATGTGGTGCGTATCTCTGCATTTGCAGGTGTACCTGGAGGCATGTCTTGGGAAAGGTCAGACTGGACATTAGGAAAACATTCCCCACTGAGAGGATGGTTGGTCAAGCAGTACCAGCTCCCCAGGGAAGCGGTCATGGCACCAAGCCTGTCAAGAGTTTGAGGAGCATCTGGACAATGCTCTTGGTCCCATGGTCTAGTTTTAGGGAGTCCTGCAAGGAGCAGGGAGTTGGACTCGGTGATCCTTGTGGGTCCCTTCCAGTGGCGCTACACTATGGTTCCATGAGGTACAGCTACTGGCCTACACAGCTGCGAGGCCGAGGCGCCGGGGACAAGGCGGGGGGCACCGTGAGTGGCCGCAAGGGCTGAGCGGGCACGCCGGCAGCGGCGGGCGGTATGCTGCGGTCCCTCACACGGCGGCAGCGGCCCTGCGAGGCTGCCGGGCCCACAGCCCTGCACGGCGCGGGGCGGAGGCGAGGGCTGCGGGACCGTCCCCGCCTCTTGCCGCCGCCGCTAAGCTCCCTACTAGGCCCCAGGCGGGGCTGGTCGACCCCGGCCGCCCGGCTCCTCCTCTCGTCGCCGCGGAGGCGGTGCCGGGGCGCAGCGGAGCGCGGCCCCCTCTGGGCGGGCGCCGCTTCCACGGTGGCAAGTGCCGCGGGGCTGCCCGCCATGGCTGCCGCCCGCCCCCGCCCGGGGAGCTGACATGGCCCGGGCGAGCGGCGCGCAGCAGCTGCCGGCGGAGGCGGCCGCGGAGCCGCCGGAGAGCTACCAGCTGCGGCAGGAGAACGAGCTCCAGGTGCTGGAGTCCATTTACGGGCAGGACTTCCAGGATCTGCGGCAGAGCCAGGCCTGGAAGGTAGCGAGTGGGGCTGCCGCAGCCGGCCGGTTCCTGCGCGGAGCCCGTGGGGCGGCCTAGGGGCGGCGCGGCCCGCAGGCACGGCGCGACCCCTCGCCCGGCGGCCGCTCCCCCGTTGGCGCGGCCCGCAGGTGCCAGCGGGGCAGAGCCGCTCGCAGGCCGGCCCCGGGCGGGCGGGAGCAGCAGGCGGCAGAGCGGGGCCGGGCGGTGGGAACGCGGGTGCCGAGTCCCGGCGCGGCTGTTGCTGCGCGCCCATGGCCCGCCCCGCCCCGCGGCGGCCCGGTGACCCGCCGGCCCGGTGACCCGCCGCCCGCGCAGCTAACGCGCTGGGCCGAGGTGTGTGCGCTGTAATTACAGCTGTGCCTGTAACTTACATTGCAATTAACTGTCAGACTTTTGTAAAATTGCCTCTTAATTATAATTCAACCCTTAACCGGCTAATTATGTTACCTGCTTAATTTATTCATCTCGTCAGTATACATGTTGCTGATCTTCGCATGTTCATTATATGTTGTGGTTTACTCGAACTGTGGCTGTTTCCGTAATAACGTAATACTTTAATTTTCGGATTTATAGTATTAATATAGTATTAATTACAGCTAATTAGTGCTCAGATCTAGTACTCCTTTTTTTTTTTTTTTCCCCATTTCTCTTTTGTGTCCACAATGTCTAATTAATAATTCTCTTCCATCTGCGTCCGTGGCACTGTTGTCCTGTACCTGGAGGTACTGGTCACTCTTTTCCATTCCCCACCTTCCCTCTACTGTCGTTTCTTCTAAAATTCTTTCGTCTTGAGTTTCTACAAAACGTATCATAGCCCCCCTGCTGTCATTTTGCTGCGATAAACCTGAATTTCAAATTCTTGCAGCAACCTATAACTTCCCCCCCGCCCAGGGGTTGGTGTGACCACTGTGTAACTTGGCTGGGTTCTCAGCAGTGTTCCAGACCTCACTCCCTATTAAATCATACCTGACATTCTTGTGACTTAACCTGTTCTTGCCCCTGCTGGAAATGCAAAGGGAAGATAGAGGGGGCAGTGACCATCTTTTAACCTGTTCCTGTATTTATTATTCCTTGTCTTATTTCCCTACTTGTTTGTCATGTCAAGGTCCTGTGTTGGGTTTTTTCCAAAAAAATCAATTTTCTAATTGAAAAGAAAAAGTTTAAAATGTTTATATGGGCATGTTTTTCTTTATTCTGATTTTGAGTAGGCAATTTGAACAGGATAAGGGGGAAGGGCAATTGATAAAATTATTTTTTAATGCCAAAACCAAAAATGTAATACCGAAAAATTACTATCCATTTGCTTGGCCACACAAGGTGTGTATATGGATGTGATGTTATAGTCTATTGCCATGTCAGAAAATAAAATACTGACTGGTGTGTGTTGGTGATCTAAAAAACCCACGAAATAAACAGTATTGTTCTTATAATGCTTTAATTTGTGATATCATAAATAATCTGTTGGGTTTTTTTCCTACTACTAGCCTACAATAAGCAGAATACATGGGTTTTATTATAAAACCTCATTTTTGCTCATCCTGAATCATCTTTCTAACAACTGTAACTACACTTATCTGAAGACTTTGTAAAAATACACTGGATAAACTGTGATAATCAGCGAACCAGTTCACACTCATTGAGCAACGTCAATACCTTAATAGATTTTTTTTTTCCACAGTTTGGATGGTCTAACCTGAATTCTGCCATAATATAGGTTGTGAGAGTTGTGTGCTTCCATTAAAACAAAACAAAAAAAACCCTTTTAAATCAAAAGTTTTGTTTTCCATTTTAGGTACGACAACCTCCTGAAATTAATTTAGTTCTGCGTCCTCAGGGATTGACTGGTGATAATGAAGTATATGCCAAAGTTGATCTGTGGGTCAGGTGTCCACATACTTACCCCGATACGTGAGTGAACATTAAAATCTAACCATTTTTCTCTGTTTTCCATAGTAAGTATAAGTTGAATAAATGTTTAGTGTTATTCGTCACTCTTATTGTTGCTTTCTGCATGTCAGTATTTGTTAAGCCTGTGGTATTTTATAATAGGCAACTGTAATATTTGGCACCTGAATTGGATGTAGTCTTTTGTGCAATGGAGAATAATGGGGATGCATTTGTCAGTTCAGGACTGCAGCCCCAGTTTGTTGTTTGGAGAGACATAAACACAGGTGTACCTGCTAGCATCTTGGTGCCCTTTTTAAACTTCTTCAGCTCATGACTTGCTGAGAGAGGGACTGAATCTTCATTTTTAAAGCGATATGCTGTCTCAGTTGTATCCGCTGTTCCCGTTTTCTCCTGGATTAGCCTTTTGAAAGAGTTCGCCACAGGGAATGTGAAAAGGATTGCAGATGATCCATTTGTGCTATGGCACAAGCAGTGTATGAGGGAAGTGCTATTCCTTACCAAGTGATAGCTCAGTTATAACCTGTAACACAGGATGTTAACAGCCACTCTGATTTTTTCTGATTTAAGGTAACATAGCTACAGACATTTTAATTGTTTACTTTGATGTTAAACATTTTAAAAATATAGCTGTTATTTATTGCATATATTTCTTTAGGTTTGTGTAACTTCTGTAGTGATAAGTAAATCTTAAATACCTAAATGTTATGCTAGTAATATTTTTAAAGGATTGTTAAGTAAATTACTGGTTAAGAGCTGAATTATGAGTCTGCAGGGTTTCTTTCATAGTTCTTCTGTTGAGTATAACTGACAGGTAATCTGCAGCCAGAAGGTTTGCTGGTAAGGAATATAAAACAGTATTTCTGGCTTTATTCTATATTGTATATGTAATATTTATGTACTGCTTATTAAGCATTGACTAATTGCCAAGTAACTATGAACTCCATTCCTTTTCCCTCACCCACTGTTTTTATCAACATTGTGTTGCTTTTTACACTCAGTTTTTCTAAAGAGGACATTCAAATGTTTTTGTTGCTGTCCCCCAGTGTTCCTGAAATACAACTAAAGAATTCAAAAGGCTTGTCAAATGAGAAAATAAATGAATTAAAATCCAGACTAGCTGAACTGGCAAAACAGCGCTGCGGAGAGGTAAGAGCTTTTCACTTCTGTGAGAAATATACTCTGGACCCAAGTAGTTCTAGAAATGTGTGTGGTGTAACATAATGGAACACATGGACATTAGAAGTGTAAGTTGCCGTTCTCTTAAGGAAGGAGAGACTTTCTTGCTTAAGAATGTTTTAATTAATGAAAGTTTGCAATATGCATGCTCGTAATACAGTGCATGTATAAATAGTGCAAGCTTTATCCCTGTTTATAGGCAGATTTAAAAGTTCATGTTATTCTTAGAGTTACTTCACAGTATGAAAAGCAATACTAGCACTAAAACTGAAAGCTTTCTGCACCTTACAGATTAATTTGAATGTTACAAGTATACCTGTTTGGGCAGACAGTGATTAACACGGGGAGGTTTTCTGTGTAATCTTGTTCATTTAATGCTGAATTGATGGGCAAGAGACCTTAATTATAACACCAGCTGAACAGTTGACTTGTGTGGCTGTAGCACTGTCACTCAATGCCACTGTGCCTTTTCTCCTGCTGTGTTTAGGACTAGCGATACTTGACTTCCTCCCCAAATAGGATAGAAAGAGAAAGATGAGGAAACACAAGAAACTTAGAACTTTGATCTATTTTAAGGGATTTTATAAGTCTGCAGGCATGTTTGGTATTAAAGATACTTTTCCATTGTTGCTGAGGGCTGAAACAATTCAAAGAATTACTGGCAAATATTGAATTCTTGGTGAAAGCAGGTTTTATGGTATGTTTTTTGTGACTATTTGGAAATGTTACATGTGTACGCATTTGATCCGCTCCATTTCTCTTTTAAAAAGAAAGAAGTGCACAGCTGTGGAAGCTGTTATATGCTGAAATGGAATCATAAATACTCTGCTTTCAGTTTCCTAAGCCTGTCAACTTTACATGTTTGGAAGGGGTTGCCTGTTGTTCAGTTTTGCTGCATCAAGCCTTTTTTTTCCATTTCCTGCAGATACAGTAATAGACAATTGCAAAGGATTTATTCTGTTGTAGCTCATGTGTCATAAACACGTATCTTTGTGAATAGAAAAATATGCCTAAAAGAAGATGAGAAAAGGAACGTGGTTTAGGGTTTTTTTAAATAGAAAAAGATTATGTTTGAAGTTGGCTGTCTTTCAGTAATACTTGCCACCTTTGTTACTGTGGTCAGGGATTTTTATGTTACAGTTTATTAATAAATAATTCTGACAAAAAATTAGTGAAATACGGTAAATTCTCCCTGATAAGTAACAAAATCAGCAGTTACTGTGCTGCTGTATTGCTTTTTCAAGTTGGGTATTATTTTACTATGCAATCTACTTGTTCTTTGAACTTCGCGTGTCATTCACATTTATTTTCTTTTAGGTGATGATATTTGAACTTGCTGACCATGTGCAGTCATTTCTCAGTGAGTACAATAAACCACCTTCCAAGTCTTTCCATGAAGAAATGCTGAAAAACCATCAAAAAGAAAAAGAAAGACTGGCTCAGGAGGAATTGCGTAGAGCACAAGAAGTTAAGAGAAGAGAGGAGCAGGAGGTAAGAGAAGTTAAAATATGAATAACCCTGTATTCTTAATAAACTAAACAATCATTATTTTGTAAGTAGTTCTGCATAGCAGTGGGTTTTTATGAATTATTAACTCGTCAGGCCTGTCAGTATGAGTTGATCAGTATGTAGTACATGATCTGCTGCTGCAGTTGTAATATTTTAATAATGTGATTTTGACCCTGAGAATTACTTATGATTGAAACAAATTTTGATTCCTGATCCTATAAGGATCACTTACAAATACGTCCTTATACAAAAGTGTAAGCAAATGTATATATGAAGTGCATTCCATCTTAGTGACTGGAACGTTCGCTATGACAGACTTCTCCAGAGCACAATAAATTTAGTCTAAAGAGACCTTGGAGCCACATACATTCTTCATTGGAAACGAGGGGATTCATCTGTGTCTTGTGGAGACTAGAAGTGTGGAGTCTCCACACTGTGGGAATGTGGATAGAATAAAAAAAAAATTCTTTAAAACAAGGAACGGTTTAGCTTATTTCTCTGTCTTTTCTGTGTATGAAACTTCATTGTTGCGTCTTGTCAGTAGGAGTAATTTTCTGTTGTCAACAGCTCTGTACTCCTGTATCATACAACTGATGCTTTTAATTTCCTCAGGAGAGCTAATGTGACTCGTATTTTTTGATTCTTGTGAGATCCAAAGGTCCTCTTTAACACTTTTGAAATCATCATAGCTTTTTTTTTTCCCTAAACCAGGGTAATGTTAACAGTTGTATTCTGTGTACTGTTGCATCTCTAACAACACCAAAATTCATTTCAGCAACGTGAAATCCTTAATGAGATTCAAAGAAGGGAAGAAGAGAAAAGAGAAGAAAGAAAAAAGAAAGAGATTGCCAAGCAGGTATTCTTTCTAAGCAGGTGTACCAAACCCATCACAATAGCTTATTCCCAGTACGGTAGCATATGCTTCTGAAAATTTGAGAGGTTTACATGACTGAATTGTCGTGGACATCTTTTCTCGTCCAGTGCTTCTAATAGATCTGGGTTACAATAGGTTCTTGATTATATGGGGTTTATTTCTGGAATAAAATCAACTGTAAGGGAAAGTAGTTCAATATATTATCATCGTAAGTGTACTGAGATGGGTATTTTCAAAGAGACATAGAAAAAAGCTAGTATGTTAATGTTCCTTGTTCCACTGTAAAGAAGCTTTACACTCTTGCCCAGGGACAGCAGTGAACTGTACTTTCTAATCTCAGCACTTCTTCCTCAGCCTCATATGTAGATTTCTTGTGAAAACCTGTTTCTTCTGTGGTCTGGGTGATTTTGTAGAATAGTAGTTAAATACTCGCAAATTTTAGGATAGGAGCCGTTGCCATACTTATTTGGTGTTTTTCATCACTCATAGGAACGTTTGGAAATAGCTGCTCTGAGAAGTCAAGATAATTCTCACAGGAAAGATACTGCAGGATGTAAAGTTGTTTCCAGTGTAAATGGGAGGTGTTTGGAACATGGAGTGACTAGTAAACACCGACCAAATTCAGCTGGACGTTCAAAGTAAGCATGTCAGGTTTGTGTGTGGATTCCCGCACACACACACACCTGCCCACCCCATTACATCTCAAAGTGAAATTTGAAGGCGAGAGAGCAGTGTGCTGTGTTGCTCAGCTGAGTGTTTTGGTCCTGTCCCTCCACTTCCCCGCTTTCATTTGGCATGGTCCAAGTAATCCATGTATTCTCAAATTATCCATAACTTTCCCATTAGAAGAGTCAGCTTGGCCCTTAGTTTAACTTAGAAAGTATTTGGCAATCATTGGAAGGTATATTCAGGGCTTACTTAGTTTCTTAAAAGTATGTTGGAAGCTGCAGGAAAAAAAATGAGTTGATGAATGTTTTGGAATAGCACAATAGATTAAAGCTCACATTCATGTCAAAATGTTTTCTGTAAAGACGCACCAGTGTAAAATTCCCTGTTGCAGAGTCAGATAATGCTGATTGCATTTGCAGAGCAACTTACTGGAGGGAAAATAAGAATTATTGGAGGGTTCTTTTGCTGGTATATAACTCATTTGGGTTAGGATTGGTGATATACAGGTAGGTTGGGGGTTTTTTAGGGTGGTTGTTTTGGGGTTTTTTTGTAACCACTACTACCCTCACCCCTGTTTCCTGTGTTCATAGCTGATATAACTGTCAAGGACAGTGGAGATGTCCTGGTTCAGATTGTGCCAATGACTTCTTTTTTTGACTGTTGTTTTAATGGAAATAGTGTATTCCTGGGTTTTTTGTTGTCTGTAGAGTTAAAATTTATTTTCACATTATTTATCAGCAACGCTAGATACGTGACCCTTGCTGTCATCTCTTCCATTTGCCTATTGCGAGTCATATCGGCAGTTGTTTCTGAATAGCGTTTGTAGTCTGTAAATCTATCTCTTGCTAATTGTAATATAACACAAAGAGGGACTCTGTGTGTTGAACAAGGTAAGTGTCTCCCAAGTTTGTTTACTGTGTTTTAACGTGGAACACGTACAATGGACTTAGTAATTTTCCACGCAAATTCTTAACATTCTGTGTTATTATTATTTAAAAAAAGGTCAGTTAGCAGTGGTGAAATAATCAAAAAGGATTTTGAAACATTGAAACTTCTTGTGGTGCCATGTTTGTAGAGCTAAACAAAAGCTAGATGTGTTTAGCTCTCTGAGGTCTCTTTATGCAAGATATATACATATGTGTATCTTACTTGCTTATATGTAAGCATACTGACTTTGAAAATTTTTTGCAAAACTTGCCTTTTCTTGAAGGAGGAGTTTAGAGTAGTAAAGGAGGCAAATGGGGAAACACATTTTAAGTTAGGAAAAATAACTAAGTTAATGCTGGAATAAACTTCCAGAATTGCATATATTTGCTTTTTGTAATGTTTTGAAAGAGAACGCTAATCAAGTCAAACTGACATATTTTTCAGAGCTGTAGTATGTTGACTGTTGGTTTTTTTTTCTATCCACCCCCCACCCCACCGCCTCAGCATGCCATCCTAAGATGCAGAACTTCTAAGGTTCCTGGCTTTAAATAAAAGAGACCAAGTGCAGTATGATGTTGCTACTGAAATGCTGGATTTCTAATCAGATGTGTATCTGCACTAACTCAGTATTTTTGAAACATGGTTATTATCATTGGATACAAGTCTCTGAAAGCTAATGCTGTTGCAGAATTGGTATCTTTAGGGACTGGGGACTGCAACAATACTACCTTTTTGTTGGGGAAAAATGTTCTGTTCACATTGCAGACGAGAACGCCAGCTTTCTGTTAGTAATAATGAAGAGTCCTCTAGGAATCACGAAGTTTTGAACTTCAGCACAAGTGGTGCTGGACAACTTACTGTCCATAAAGGGAAATGTCTAGGTAAGAAAAATAACAATTGTTGCTTGAAATACTGGGTGGTTTGTTTTGTTTTTTTTTTGAGAGGGGGAACTGAAGCAATGTTAACAAGCAGCAAGGGTGGAGAGAATACTGTGAATCATGAAATAGCACAGTCAAGAGTGGGAGAGAGTAATATAAAAAGTTACTTTGTGATAAATATTTTATATTTTCTTAGGACTGTTTTAAGTAAAAGTTTGCTCCTGCTACAATTGCATAACTGAGTAGCCATAAAAAAATAACCCACCCCACCTTCTCAACACTGTGTTCTCTACATAACTAAAATAATACTGAAAACTGTATGCTTTCAAATTTAAATAGCTAGCTTGTCAGCTATGCAGGCTACCAAACAAGAAGTCATTTAGCTTTCAGTGAAATCTGAAACCGGTAATAAGCACGGGGTTAGAAATGCATACTTAGTCTCCTTCCATTGCTGCTGATAGCAGTGGCATAAAAGCAGTGGGTTTGGAGAGAACAATACAGGCAACTATAGGAGACGTTCAGAGCTGAAAGGCCTCCAGGATGTGCCCATATGTATGGGCCATCAAATGTTTGTATTGTTAATTTTCAACAGAGCACTTCCTCAGTGGAAGGGTGAACAGCCTGAAAGTCTCTGGAGCAAAGAGAATTTTATTGAGGAAAAACAATTATGTTACTGTGTGTAGAGCTCAGCATTTGCTCCGGAGGAAGACTGTTTATTAAAACCTGAAATTCTTTAAAATGTGCAGCAATTTTTTGCCAATGTGCTGTTGCTTTTATTTGCTGCTACATAGCATTCAGTCTCATCAGACTTGATAATTTCCATATCTGTCATGTAGGTGTGGATCTTGTTGAGTTGTAAGTAGGTTTGTATTTCTGAAATTGTAGAAAGCAGGCTTACTGGTGTTCTTAGAATTTGCAGGAGCTCTTGTCAAATCATTAGGAAACAAAAGAAGCTCTGTTCCTCTTCTCTGTATACAGGCAAGGATGAACAGCTTGGTAAATCAGTCTACAATGCCTTGGAAATTCGCAGTGGAGACTTTGTTTTAATATATGAGTGGGTACTACACTGGCAAAAGAAGATGGGAAGGTTTCTTACCACGCATGAAATGGAAAAAGTTGAGAAGTGTAAGAAACAGGTAATGCCCTTATTTTGCATTTAGCATAATGAAGGTTAGGTGAAGCTCAGTGTTTTCCCTGAGGCTGCTAGTTTATATTAAGCTTGGGAGGGTGGTGATGAGCTAGAAAAGACCGGTGTTTTGAGTATCTGCACCACAGAAGATGGGTGTGTTGGAGTATTCAGGAGTTCATTTACAATAATACAAATGCAAGAAAGTGCGTTTGCAAGTATGCATAAACAAAATACTTAAATTCTGAAGAAAGAGGGAATCATGCTTACCTGGCAGAGACCAAAATTGTTCTTGTGTACAATACTTCCTTTTTAGCGAAGAACAAAAATGTTATATATTTTGTATGTGTTGCATATTTTAGTAGTGGTGTGTTCATGAGATATGACACAATGCATGTTATGTTGTGTTTCTCTTAACAGCTTCAGGGTGCAGAAACAGAGTTCAGCTCACTGACGAAGCTAAGTCACCCAAACATAGTGCATTATAAATGTATGAACCTTAAAGAAGGAGATGATTCAATTGTGGTGGACATCTTAGTGGAGCACATAAGTGGTTGCAGCCTTTCTACATACTTACACAAAGAGACTCCAATTCCAGTTGAGCAGTTACGCCATTATGTGACCCAGATCTTGTCAGCTCTCGACTACTTGCACAATAATTCAGTAGTACACAAAGTTCTTTGTGCTTCCAGTATCCTGGTAGATGCTGAAGGTAACATTAAGGTGACAGATTACAGTATTTCCAAGCGCTTAGCTGATATCTGCAAAGCAGATGTTTTTGAGCAAACCAAAGTTCGTTTTAGTGAGGATGGTCTTCCCAGCAAACCTGGAAAAAAAGGAGATGTATGGAGTCTGGGCTTGCTTCTGCTTTCACTCAGCCAGGGCCAAGTAACCAAGGAATATCCAGTTGCTGTTCCTACCAATTTACCTGCTGACTTCCAAGACTTTCTGGAAAAGTATGTTTGTTGTGTTCCTGTATATTTTTCTCTTTTATGTTCTTTTTTTTGTTTTTAAAGTCTTGAACAGTTTTTTGAAAGAACTCTAGATCCCCCGTGTCGCTAGTTAGTTTTTAGAAAAGAGGTGGTTGCTTCCTCACAGCTCAGGCTGCTAATCTGGGGTTCAAGAGGACAGGTCTGGTGCTCTCTTCTCTGCCCTGCTGCAAACTGTGTGTTACTGTGGATGTCTAGTCTGTGTTTTGCTTCCAGTTCCCATCTGAATGATAAAGGTGGTAGTTTCTTGACTATAAGGAGACCTCTCTGTGCATTTAAGCCTGATACGGAATAGATCTTTGAACAGTCCTGTTCTTGGTTTGCTAACAGATGCATTTGCTTGGAAGATAAGGAAAGGTGGACTCCTCAGCAATTGTTACAACATAGTTTTATAAACATTCCACGAATTAAAACACCTGTAGCTGAAGAAAATTTAGATGGTAAGAAATTTGGTTCTTTCTGTATTCTGCTAAGTGGAATATGTGCCTGCAGTAACAGAAGAATGGAGCAGTGCTAGAGCTTCATAAGACTGCATGAGTGTTTTATATTAACTAACTTAAAAGCTAGCATGGTCTTTAACTTCTATATCCATGACTAGCTGGGGTGGACTGACTCTTCAGTGGAGCTGTTGTCTCTTCAGTAGAAGCAGCTGATGCTTTAATTAAACCTGTAAACTCAGTCCCTTCCTGCATCGTGTAAATGTCAGACTTAACTTGGTCTGTGGAAGATACTGTTCCAATAAGACTTCTTCCCCCCTTACATTCTCATTAGAATGAGTTCCTTTGCCCAGCATAATTGATGTCAGTTATTAAAACTATATTGAGGTTTATGCTTGTACCAGAGCTGAACTCTACACCTTAACTCTACGCAGCAGAGCACTTGTGTATTTTAGGTTTTAGTTGTGCTTGAAGTTATTTAGGTTTTATCTTCTTCCTGATGCTTATTTGACAGTCCCTTGTGCTTTGTCCCCATAACCCCATGCTGCCATCTGTGGTAACTGATATCCCTGTTACAGATTTGGCAGGTATAGATTGCATCGAGACAGTTGTACCCAGCAGTCAGATATCCAGCGCATCATTCTTCACAGAAACACAAAGACAATTTTCACGCTACTACAATGAGTTTGAAGAGCTAAAATTAGTTGGAAAAGGGGCTTTTGGAGCAGTTATCAAGGTATGGTATAAAAATTATTTCCCTCTGTGGAATCATTTTTGGGGATGTGTTTGTGTTGTCTGAAGCAAAACAATATATTCGGTGTATGTGTGGTTTTACTTGTTAAATTCTAGTGTTCTGTGCCTGTGTTGTGGGTTTTATCTGGAATTGAATAGGCTGGGAAGTTTTGTGAGAGGCTGCTAGGAGCCTGAGGAGAAGGCTATCAGTATGGGGAAGCTTGCATTTCAATTGTAGTCATTTCCCAGGTGGAAGGAAAACTTTCTCTTCTATGAAATTATTCTGGCAGTACTTGATAAGGCATTTATAAGCATTTGACTTTAGATTTGTTTGAATTTTGCAGGTGAGAAATAAGCTTGATGGTTGCTATTATGCTGTGAAACGTATCCGCATAAACCCTGCCAGCAAGCAATTTCGGAGGATTAAGGGGGAAGTAACATTACTTTCCCGCTTGAACCATGAGAACATTGTGAGGTATTACAATGCTTGGATAGAAAAACATGAAAGTCCTGTTCCCACTGTGTCATCATCTGAAACAACCGAAGAGAAAAGGTTGTCCGCCAAAGCCAGTGTCTTCATCCTCACCACAGAGGAGACAAATGATGTGGAAGCTAATGCTCCTCCTCCGGTTTTGACAAGTTCAGTTGAGTGGAGTACTTCATGTGAAAGATCCTCCAGCAACAAATTCAGTGGAGCTGATCAGGAGTCCAGTGATGACGACGATGATGTTGATGGGGTGTTCTCGCATTCAATTTTGTAAGTAGGCTTCAGGATTGGCACTAAAGGAACCATGAGCATAGTGGTTTTTTCCAACTGTGCTCTATCATTCTCTCTTCCTTTGTCAGAAGTAGTTTACCATATTTTTGTTCTGTCCCCTGGTTCAAAAACAGTGTATTTGCCAGCAGCCAGAAAGCCAGGGAGAACAAAACGTGTAGCTTAAAAACTGTCAGAGTAAGAGGAAAATTTTGGTTTAGGCTTCTAGAAGTTTATTCCCATTTGTGTCTGAATGTGTGACTGTTTATGTTGGACTGCCTTTTCCAACTTTGAGAGTGAAGTTTTTAATAAACACTAACAGGAATACTACAAATCCTGGAAAATACCTTAGTTGTCCTCTTTTTTTGTTTGTTTGTTTGTTTGTTTGTTTGTTTGATTTGTATTAGCATACTCACCTACCTGCCTCTGTGTGGAGTGGTGCTTGCACTCATGTTTGTTTGTTTGTTTAAGCAAGTAAGTCAACTTATCTCTGATTTGCTTATTGAATATAGAAATTAAATTTTATTAATGCACATATGTACCTTCCCTTTAAGAGACTGGGCTGTCAAAGGAAGTGTTGCTTTGCAAGCAGGATACTTTTTTGAGTTTGATTTTGGTTTGGTTTTTTTGTTTAAGGCGTATGGAAGGTCTTCAGCAGAAACTTAGATTTTCTTTTTTTCCACAAATAGTTTCCAGATTTCTTAATAAATATTTCTTGGTACCCAAAACTTTTGTTTTTTTTTTTTCTTTCTCTCTTTTTAAACAGGCCAACCACAGATTCTGACAGTGAAATAATTTTTGATAACGAGGATGAAAACAGTAAAGGTCATCCTGTAGTAAGTATAAAGATAAAGCTAGTGAAAATGAAAAGATTGTAAAATAGTCTTTGAAAAGCAAACAGGTCAGCTGGGAAGTTTTGTTTCACTTCAGATGTAAGTACAGAACCATATAACCTTACGTTCCATCAGAGCAAATATTGTGCCATCATGAACTGCATTCCATAGAAACAGATCTGATACAGCTAACCTGGATTCTGTTTCCCATAGTGTTTATTGAGCTAAGTGTGAGTTGCACTTTTTAGTCATGAGCGTGGTTATTGCAAGTTTAACACTTTATGTACATGATTTATCAGTTAACCATATGGATTGCCTAATAGCCTCTGAAAGCTGAAATTCTGTTCTGCTTTTAGATGGTATAAAACAATATATTTGCTCATCCTAGCCACTTCTTCAAAGTGGTGACAGTGCATATTGCTAGCAGTCAGAGACAGGAAGTCAGAATAATGTGTAAGGTTTTAGTTGATTTTAAGTTTTTTGTATCACAGCACTTGCACTGTATCACTAAAAAGTATCAGTGCACTGTATCACTAAAAAGTTAATGCACAGTTTTCTACAGCATCTAGAATCTGTCAGTGCCAATCCTGATGGTCTGTAAAATGCTCTTACTAAAGCTTCATCTTCTTCCTCTTTCTGTTGTAATGTGCAGTGGCATGAAAAAGCTTTCAATATATGATTTAATAATAGGGCGGTGCATTTTTGTCACAATATATACACCATATCAGAATTGTTTGTTGGGGGCAGGGCTTGCATTATTAATTCTACTGAGTAAGCTTTGTATATTTTCATTTCAAATTTTTTAAAATGTGATACGCTTTGATATTTAGGTTTCATCCAGATCTGGAATGTTTTTCCTTCAGTGTCTAATTGTGGCAAAATGTTACTCATTCCCGCTTAGAAAATGAGAGTCAGGTTACACCTGTTTTTATAGTTTCTTTAGAAGCAGTGGCATTAAAGAAGTGGCAATATATTATTTTGCTGTTATTCAAATCTAGCCATAGAAGGCGAGTTTTCATCAATGTGTTGCAGCTGTTAAAAAATAGTTATATGCATAAAAAACCCCTCTGAACAGCTTCCTGTAACTGCTCTATGACTTTTATTGTGACAAAGGATGAAGAAGGCAATGAAAAGAATAGCCACGGAGAAGACAGGGCACCAGTCATCCAGACAGTGCATTACCTGTATATTCAGGTACAAACATGCTTGCAATTTCAGCTGAAATGATACTGTTCATTCCAGTCTGCAGAGGTTAATTGCTGGTTTTCATGAGAAAACTAATGACCTTTAAAAAGTGCAGATGGACTAAGTTCGATTTTGTTTTTGCAGTGGACTGGTTTTCTGAAAGGCTTGGCTGGTGGAAGGCACTGTGCAGTGCACATGGCTCGTTATGCTTTCCAAGCATCTGTAGTTGTTCCTGGAGAGAACTACAAAGTTTTGTAGTGCCATAATGTGAAATGGGACCATTGTTGCTGCTTGTGTATCAGTGAAAGTTGGCAACTCCTGACCTAACCTTAGAACAATCCAACCAACTAACCTTTTTGGATGCATGGCTTCCAAACTGCTGTCTTGCCTTGTGCTTGTCATTTGTTTAGAATATTCGTTCCAACCCCCTAATGCTGTAGCTGGTGTTCTTGGGTTTGGTTGTTGTGTTAATTCCCAGGGTGGAGTTGAATTGTACTGTATGAAGTTGTATTTCGCAGATGTGGAAACTTCCTCGTTCTCTTCAAAGATGATATACTGTGTATGCACTTTCTTTTAATGGAAAACAGTTACCTGCAAAGCCATTGTATGGCCCTAACAGCAGACACTGTTATATAAATAAAATTCCTGCAGGTTTGCAACTTCAGGCTTTACTACTGACAATATCTCCTTTGTATTAGGAGTTAAGACTGTTTCTGGGAGAAGTCAGCTGTCATAGCTAACGGCACCGTGGTGATCTGCGGTTTATTTAGAGTGCACTTAATGCTAAATCTTGTCTGGAAGGAAGATACAATTAGATGGAATTGGATTTTAATAAGCTTGTTTGCATGTGTTATGTGTACTCATAAGCAGTTAAGACACCAAGTGAAATAAAGCCTGAGATTCTTTAAAGTTTAAGTTAAACATATATTACGGCTTGACTGGTTTCACCTTGGTTTTGACATTTATGTTAGAGAATATATTACTCTACAGGCTTGTACCATTGTTCCAGAAAATGGGATAGGACTCATAAGTGAGTGTGTGCTTTCTCACTAAAAGACAGCTCTTGGGGAAAATTCGAAATAACTGCATGTTTTCATGATACTATTTGCTCCTGAACTGAGTATTACAGAACCAGGCATTAGTATGCACACAGATGCATATTTCTGATGGTCTGTTTTCTTGACAAAACTGCTCATTCCTCCCCCCTGTCCCCTATACATATGCACAACTGAAGATGGAGTACTGTGAAAAGAGCACATTAAGGGATACTATTGACCAAGGGTTATATGAAGACACCAGTCGGCTTTGGAGGCTTTTCCGAGAGATTTTAGATGGCTTAGCTTACATCCATGAAAAGGTTAGTAAATATGACAGTTATACCTGTATTACACCTCTTTCTCTATGGGTTTCTTAATATTCTATTCATTTTGGGGTGTTTTATTAGCAAGGTTTGTTCCTTGCCCTTTCCAATATTAATCCTTTCTAGGGGTTTAAAATGTTTTATCATAAACTTGAATTTTATAATGAACCACTTCACATTTTTGCCTTTGTCACTAAAATCTGGCCACCTTCTAAAAGTGCTTTGTTAGGTATCTGGTAGCACTGGAAACTGTTTCTAGATCCTGGGCTACATACTATAGTCTTAATTCAGAATAATCATCAGTAATGTTTACACATAATACTTAATGCATAGACTTCCTACCATAATAAAAGTACGTAATACAATTGATTAGTCTATTATAGAGTTCTATTTTGAATTGTGTCTATTGTTTAATATTTATTTATATATAATTATTTAATGTATGTGGGGTTTTTTCTTTTTCTTTTCTTTGTTCTGGTGTAACAGGGAATGATCCACAGAGACTTGAAACCTGTAAACATTTTTTTAGATTCAGATGATCATGTCAAAATTGGTGATTTTGGTTTAGCTACAGATCATCCAGCAAATGCAGTAAGTACAGCTGAAAGTGAATGAAAAAAACTTGAATTTGGTGTTGTAGTAACATGAAAGATGAAAATAAAACATAAAAGCATAGTGCTCATGGGACTGAATATTGTGAATGCCATAATTTTTTTTTATTTTCTAAGGTTCTAGAAATACACCATGTACTGCCAACCAAAGCATTTCAAGTGCCACTTACAGTATGTCTGTTTTCCTGATTTCAGGTGGTCTCTAAACAAGAAGGAAATCACTCTGATGGTTGTGCTATGTCTGACCCATCAGGTTAGTTTATATAGTAGCTTATTCTAAATGATTTTAAGTAAAGGCTTGTGTTCTGCGGTCTTGTATACTCTTAGAACTTCCATTCATTCTTTGAAAATAAAATCTTTTTTTGCAGCGGGGTGGGAACAAACCAGCCAACAACATTTGGGTAGATATGTTACATGTAATCTGGCAGTTTTGACTGTTCCCTAAAAATCAGGTTGCTTCCACTGCTAGCCTTCTGCCACAGATCATGATTTTCCCATGGTGAGGTATATAGAGATCCTGTATATCTGTTCCATCTGCACTGTTCTCTTGCCTGTACAGGACAATTTCAAGACTTCAGGGATTTTTGGTTGGGTGAGTTTGGGGTTTTTTTGACATTTTCTGTAACAGGCTGAATTTTGTGTTCTGAGAAGATTTTACTACATTGTCTGTCTTAAGATGGGTGTAATGGAAGTGAAATTTAGTTGTATCATTTGTCTGCTGACCTACTACAATTCTGTAAGGTAATAGGTTTAGCCACTACAGATAGACACAGGTACTTGACATGTGAAGGTAAGAACTGTCTGTTTTGCGTACTCGACTGTTTTTGTTCCCAACTGTGTCCCTCTTAATAAGGACTGCATTCCCACCTGGAAGAAATGAGGACAGAAGATGAGTGAGATTTTTCTTGACTTTGCTGCTTTTTTCTCCTGCTTTCTTGAAATTGGTACTCTCCACTTTTGCCACACAGGTAATTTGACAGGGATGGTTGGCACCGCGTTGTACGTCAGCCCAGAGGTCCAAGGAAGCACTAAGTCCACATACAATCAGGTACGATTACAGTAGACTTAATAAAGAGGTAGCATGGAATCTAAGATACCACATACAATTTAGGTCATTCCTGCTCAACAAAGGTGAATTCAAAGTGGAACAGGATGTGGTGGAACTGCTGTGATAAGCAAGGGAATGAGAAATTCTCCTTTGAGAGGAGACCAATGGTTAGAAGGATGTGGGTAGGTGAATTTTTCTGCCTGTGCTATGACCAAGACTAGGTGCAAATGAGTTGAAAGTAGGTAATCATAGAGGACCTTTATAAATTATTAAGACAGAAATCTTACAGGCTTTAGTTAAGGTAAAATGTCATCATTGGAAGTATATGTTGTTCTCCTGGATTCCTATACGGTGATTTTTGGGAGGTGGGGGTGCACTTCTTCATCAAAGAGGAACCTGTTTACCTGCAGAGACAAGCTGAATTTCAAAGCAAGAATGTTTTCAAAGTGGGAGTTTTATGTCATGGCAGTGCTGTGATGATAGAAAGCGTTGAAGTCTAACAAATCGTAATGGAGTCATTTAACAGAAAATTAAATGAAAAAAACAAAAGCCAAAAACCAGACTCACAAAAAACCCACCCTTCTCTCCAGCTGTAATACACTCTAAAACTTAGCGAAAATATTTTTTTCTCTGCTGTCATCTTCTGCAGAGAATTCACAGGTATTACATTTAAGTTTCCATTTATTTTTTTTTTCCTTTAGAAAGTGGACCTGTTCAGTCTGGGTATAATATTTTTTGAAATGTCTTACCATCCCATGAGTACTGCATCAGAAAGGATCTTTGTTCTTAGTCAGTTAAGACTGGTAAGTACACAGATAAAAAAGATACTAATTCTGTGCATCGATTAGTTTGTTAAGGGAAGTACAAGGATGCAAAACATAGCAAAAATGTTTCCCCAGGGAGTATTTTAAAAAAAAAATGTTTATAAAATACATAATGAAAAGTGAAGAATAAAATTGGAGCTGGTACTGACATTCCCTTAATGCACTGTGGATTCCCTTAATGGTATTGCCATCCATCAGTGTTCTATCTGTGAAATTAATTTTTAGAATAGAAAATATTATTGGTGTAATTGTCAGATAAAGGCATCATGGCTTTAGTGTACATCTAGGTTTAGACCTGGTGGGTCTTTCTCAGGAACCAGTTGGTATTTGTAGTTGGTAAATGCTTGTGATTAGGGGTTGTGTCTTCATTGTACAAAAACATCATAAAAGCATTTTGGTGACATCCTTTTCCTTTTAGCTCTTGGGGGGTTTTTTGCTTGTTTGTTTGTGGTTTTTTTTCCAGTGGGCAGTAAAAATGCTTTGTTTCAGAACTTAAAAATAAGACTAGCCTGAGCCAGCTGGACTGCCTGTTATAATTCAAATGTGTTTTTTGTTTGTCTTTAATAGCCCACTATTGTGTTTCCTAAAGACTTTGATGAAGTCAAGCATGTGAAGCAGGTAATTTTGAAGACATTTTAACTATTAGGTATTCCCTGTCAAAAACATTAATTACTAATTTAAAATTAAGTGAGCAAAAAATACAATCTCTGCCAAGTTCTTACTTTGTTCTAATGTCATGTAATAAGGAAAAAAATAATCTTGGAAGAATATACTAAGTTGACATGGAAATACACTTACTCACAAAATTCCCTGTGCACTGTCATGAAGAAGTGCAGAACTGGCATACCTCTTAAGGTCTGAGGGACAATTTTGACTACTGAAGGCTGAGACAAATGGCAGCTATGTTGTTTAAATCTTAACTTAAACTTCTGAAAGAAATCTGTCACAGAACAGAATGTGCAAGCTAAATTGACTGTAATTTACCTGTTACTAGTACCATAAAAATGTTTCCATCTTGTTCTGTTTACTTGAGCATGCCAGGAAGATTCCCACTTCTTTAATATCTGTAACTCTCAATTCTTTGCTGTTGTGCATGTGATTCTGCTTTCTCTTAACTTGGATGAAGAGATGCCAGAACTAGCATAACATGGAACAAAAAGGGATACTACGTATTTTGTCATCCCAGGAGGCACACTGCTAATATTTTTTGTGCTTTAGTACAATTAATTCAGGTAATAACACAATGAAAGTTATTTAGAATTTAGTAAGCAAAGAATATCTAACCCAAAGGTTCAGATCCTGCGTATTATGTACCCTGTAGAGTCTCATAGTTTTTTTATTAATGTGATATGACTATGAAGTTTGTAAGTATTGTTAATACATAAAATTTTTCTATAAACTGTAAAATTTTGATTTAATTTGTAGAGATCAGTTATTACATGGCTCCTGAATCATGATCCCGCAGCACGACCAACAGCTGTGGAGCTGTTAAAAAGTGAACACCTTCCACCACCACAAATGGAAGAGTCTGAACTCCATGAAGTACTCCACCATACCTTAGCAAATGTGGATGGAAAGGCCTACCGGACTATGATGAGTCAGATATTTTCACAGCGTATCTCTCCAGCTATAGACTATACCTATGACAGTGATATGCTGAAGGTTTGTAGGTGTTTAAGGGATGTGTGGGGTTTTTTTATCCTGTTTTCATGTTAAAAAAATGTTTATAGGGGTAAACTCTTTAACATGTTTGAGAGAATTGCATTACCTCTTAAGATTAACCTTCACATTAGTTCCCATTTAAAGCTACAACCTGTACTGCGTGGGCTTGAATAACCACTTCCCATATGAGCCTTAAATTCATTCTTCAGTGAAGAAACAAGCAGTGTTTGATTGTGGCAGCTAAAACTTTAAGCTTGTGTCCAGATGATCAGTTTCTTTACCCTGAATTTCTGTCAAACTAATGTTACTTGCATCTGATTGCCAGCAGAATGTGTTGCCTCAAGCCATTTTTTTCCCCTTTCTTATCATGGCAATCGAAGTAATCCTTCTCAGTTTCTGAACTCTTAAATCTTTCTAAAGCTAAAGAAATACAAGATAACACAGTACAATAATGCTTTTTGTAGCTGTAGTTACTTTTTTGCTCTGTAAGTGTTACAATTTATTATATTTGGACGAGATAGGAGAATGCTTATTGCCTATATTACAGGGAATGATCGCCTATATTACATGGAGTGTTCATCGCATATGAATTATATATGTACTTTTTATTTGTGATGGTTTCAGGGTAGTTTTTCTATTTGGGCAGCCAAGATACAGCAGCATGTATGTGAGATTGTCAGCCGGATATTTAAAAGACACGGTGGGTGTGTTTACAAAAGTAATTTGTTTCATTTTTCATGATTGAATGGAATAGTTTTACTGCTATCACATGAGTTAGAAAGTACATTCAGTAGTTACATGTCACTTGAAGTTTTACGTTGTTTTTTTGCTGTTATTTCATCATTCCAGTAATAGCTGATAACTGCAAATCAAAATTATTTACGTTTTCTACAGAAAAAAAAGTGAAAATCTTAATTACACCTCCAAATGTATTTGCTTTTTATGATAATTCTGTATGAGCTTTTAGAGGGAGTGTTATGTAGAATCTAGATCTGAATATAAGGGTGGCTCTATAGTGAAAGACCAAGCATCCATGTAGTACGGTAACCTATCTTTGGACACAGCGAGAATGGGAATAGCCTAAGAGCGAGCATGGAAACAGAGCAAGTGTATAGTGGTATTTTCAGTGGTACTGCTCATGGCAATGATTTGCTGTTAAGGAACTTCTTGAGCCAGAGCAGGTGTCATGGTGGCTATTCTTTGATGTTTTTTCTTTCCAGGACTCTGTCCAGTCATTAGTAATAGTATTTGCTTAAAATGAGTTATTAAGAGAGGAAGAAAATTTATACATCCACAATCACATTTGAAATGTTATAAATTGTATTGTTTTATAGGTGTTCAGGATACTATTTTACGTAAAAATAGACAATTTTAAAATATAAAGTGGGAGATTTCCTAATATAATCTGATTAAGCATGATCAGGGTTTGGCAATACAAAAGAATGAGGAAGTGAGCAATGTGAAGTCAAGTAAGGAGAAGTTACACACCCTACCCCCATTTAAAGCATGACAGACTTTGGAATGCGTCATCATTTCAGAGATAGAAATATTTTCATTCTTTTGGAAGAAAAGGGGGTGTTTAGTTATATATTTTTTTCTATTAGATTGAAGCATGTCCCTGTATTTGGGACTTTTTTTTGTCCCCGATTTAAAAGGGTTTCTGTTGAAATCTAATAGAAGATGTGAGTAAAACTATAATGAAATAACTATTGGAGAATCAGTAGAGAATTTTAAACAGGAAAGTGTATTTCAGTGATGCTGTTGTTAATAGTAAGGCTTCAATGAAGATTGGATTCATACGGATGAATGGTTGCAAAATATAGCTGGAAAAGAGGTATTTATGAGGTTTCAAAGTGAGCCATGAACGTTTCAGGCTGCATCCTCTGTTTCAAGATTCTGCTAATCTCAGCAATACTTGTTCTCTATGGAAGTGCCTCTAGACCAAAACAGTACTACTGGTATGTGCAGAGTTTCTTACCTTAGTTTCGTATGCATGCTGTTGTGAAAGACACTCTGTTTCTCTGTGGGCTGCCTACTGAGCCCAAGAGTGCAAGACAGAACATAAAAGTTTGTTTGATGGCTTTCTCTAAATGGTGGAAGAAGAAAGTCTGTTGAGGACACTTAAAGTAACATAATTTTTAAAAGGTATTGATTGAGATGATCATGCCCTGCAAAGTTGTTCATGAGCTTGTAAAAAGCAGATGTTACTTCTGAAATGGGAGATAACAGTATTTACTGGTTTTGTGCAGGAGCTATCAAGCTGCATACTCCACTGCTAATGCCCAGAAATAAAAAGTTATATGAACATAATGAAGCTTCATATTTCATGGATCACAGTGGGATGCTAGTAATGCTTCCTTATGACCTCAGAGTAAGTAGTATCATCTCACAGGCAAAGCTGGGTTTGAAGAGTGCTGTGGTGTTTGTAGATAACTTTTGATTCAGTGGTCACAAATTTGGTTTAGCTTTGTACTACTTCTGATTGCTGAAGTAGTGTATCTTTCAGTGGCTGTTCCTTTGTTCCTTAGGGCTGTACTCCTGGTCTCAGGGTGGAAACAGACTTTTTTATCCTCTTTATTTTTTCCTCTCTTTTTTTTTTGTTTTGTTTTTTTTTACCTCCTGCCCCCCCACCCCCTTTTTTTTTTAACATAGATGAAAATAATGCCATATTGTACATGTGATAGATCTCACTGCAGGGGTTTGGGGTTGGGGTTTTTTTGGTTTGTTGGTGGGCTTTTTTCTTGCTTATATAAGAGATAAGACTTTTTCAATAACCAGTGAAAATTCTAACATTCCTACCCCTTTCATATTTATATGTCTATTTTATAGAGTATGTGGGTAACGGTCGGTCCAGTTTTATGTTTCTCAAACAGGTATCAGGGGTCATTGTACTCGTGAAAGGAATTGCTGTTTGCACAGTTAACATTTTACTGTCTGGGATTCCTCTATAATACCCAATTGTGTGCAAAGTTGGCCTAATTAAATTACCTTGCACTTAAATTTAACATCTAAATGCTTTAAGTTTTTTGGGTTTGATTGTTGGTTTTTTTTAATTATTGATGGTTAGAGAACCTGATGTTTTGTATTCCATTTCACTAATTTAAGGTCAGTTTGACTTATTTTTCCTTTGCATTTATAACATCAAGCTATACAATATGATTCACAATTGAGGACTTGTGCAGGATTTACAAAATTGATCTTTCTTTTGGAATTACTTGTTTTGGAAAAATGTGTTGACCAAAGATTTGTTTTTAAAAATACTCCTTTATTATCTTTATGTAAACAGCAAAATACCTGCTTGTACATTTTAATACACTCATAGTCAATTTATGATGCATTTTGGATGTGTTAGGGCAATTATGAAAGGTCCTTGTGTCCCTCTCCAAGCCTTTCTAAGAACTTGGCAGGGGGATGTTTTTAGTGAAAGCGTGCAGCAAGGGTGATTGGATTAATGCTGCTTGGGTATGGCAGATATTTAAGGCACCATTACATATGTGAGAGTACAGATGTTACTGCATGATAGTTACTAATCTCCAGTTTCAGAGCATAGTTAAAGTGAATGTTTTGTTTCAACAGTGTTCATGGATTTTTGTTTTTCAGATTCCTTTTGCAAGATTTGTAGCTAGAAATAACATATCAAATTTGAAAAGGTAAGGGACATGGAGATAATGTTTTGCACAGATGCCATGCTTTATGACGGTGACCACTGAAGATGCTGATATGTTCTTCAATGTTTCCTTTAGATACTGTATAGAGCGAGTTTTCAGACCTCGGAAATTAGACCGCTGTCATCCCAAAGAACTCCTAGAATGTGCATTTGACATCATTACGTCTACTGGAAATAGCTTTTTGCCTATAGCAGAAACAATTTATGCCATTTCAGAAATCATTCAAGAGTTTTCAGTGCTGCAGGTAGATTTGCTAATCATCCCCTTTGTTCTCTCTTCAGTCCTAAAATTTTAATCTAAGTATTTAGTCTGATGTGTTTAAAGAGGATAGTTCCTTTAACCTTAACAAGTACAGAACTGTTTTAACGTTTTAGTGACAGTCAGTTATAGAACACTGTCATTTATATCAAAAATACATTCTGTAGTTAAACTTCAAACGAAGCATAGGTTTGTGGGCAAAGGAAATATTAATTGAATCCTTCCAGTGCCATTGAAATGATATCTGTCTTCTGTCGGGCAAGTGATGATTGTAGAATGGGACAGGCCTTACCATTCTTTAGTTGTAGATAGAAGGTAAGTGGTGGAAGGAGAGGTCTGAAGCTACCTTTGAACTATTAAATGTTTAGGAAACTTTTTCTTTTTAAAGCAAAATGGCATCCAAGTAAAACTTTTTTTTTTTCTTTTTTTCTTTTCTTCCTTCTTTCCTTATTTCCTTCCTTTTTTCTTTACCCTTCATTAGGAAAGAAATTACAGTATTTACTTGAACCATACTGCCTTACTGAAAGCTATACTTCTGCACTGTGGGATACCAGAGGATAAACTCAATCAAGTCTACGTCATTCTGTGTGATGCTGTGGTAAGATGTTAGTTATTAATCTGATCTCTGTAATCGTCACTGTAAAGTATCTTATTTTATGGAGCCATCTCCATATGTGCAAATACAGCAGTGGGCAAAGATGCTGTCTCATTGCCAGCATAGCCAGGAATATCCTGTTGATATATAAAAAAAGCTGGCTATCTTTGGACTGTAAACTTAGATGAATTACTTTTCTGTTACTTCTGGATTGGGATGTTTTAAGATTATTCTTAAATGTGTGTTTATGAGAGAATTATTCATATGCATAATTAAGAACTGCTAGGCTATTCAATAAAAACTTTAAAATCTTAATATCATGTTCATCTTTTATACCTTATAAGCAGAGAAAATAGATGAAATCAATTTGAATAATTAAGGTAGTACTTAAATCCCAACAAAATGTCTTTTTTATTTCCTTTATGTAAATTAATAAACAAAAAATTAAACGTTTCAGTATTTATGAAGTGCTTTTTAACAAAGTTAGTATTTTTATAGATTTTGTTGTGTCATGAAACCAAGCCAAATATGGCCTTCCTACAAGATTGGTGGAAAATGTGTTATTTATTGTTTTTGTTCTTTTACAGTATTATTGCAGTTTGTAAATGCAGCCTTTAATTAAAGGTATTGGAAAGTTGTGTTTTAATTCTTCTCGGCAATAGTAATTTATTTTTTTTGGTAACTTGAATTGTTGAATACATTTGAATCTTTCTCTTGTAGACTGAAAAGCTAACTAAAAGAGAAGTAGAAGCCAAATTCTGTAATCTTTCTCTCTCATCAAATTGTGTAAGTAATTTTAATTCAGTGTTAATTTCCCTGTAACTTGCCATAAGTCAGTAATACTTTATTTACTTTGTGATTTAATCAACCAGAGTAAGAAAAATAAATTGTTACATCTACTGTTAGAAATAGATCAGTCTGCCTGGAAGTGGTCTGATTTTGTTCTTTGTTCTTTCTGGGAGTCAGAATTGCAATTGTCCAAGTTTCTTTCTTTTAAACGTATTTTTCAGACTATAGAAACAAAGGGTAAGTAGAATACTGCACAGTGGTATTTAGTAAAACAAACTGAGAGAAACTTCTTTAAAAAATTGTCTACAAATATTGATGAATGCGCATAAGGAGTTCAGGTTAACATTTGGACACCCTGATCATACTCTTACCTGGCCATTCCTTTGCTCAGCTCACTAGGTAAAAAAAGGCCGCTAGGCAAAACAAGCGGAAAAAAGCAGGTATTTTACTCACACCGAGTCAAATCTTTTTCATTTTTTTAGATGTGACCTATTTATGACCACTGTCAGTGGTGCTACTTACAGATATTTTTTTTTGGTTTTAGCTTTCTCGATTGTACAGATTCATTGAGCAGAAAGGAGAAGCAAGTAATGTATTTGCATTTTTAAACACAACAATAAAACAGAAGCCAGGTGTCACTCAGCTGTTGAAGCATGGCATGAAGGATTTAGAGGAAATCATTGGTCTGTTAAAGCAACTTGGAATAAAACTTCAGGTTTGTAAAATACTCTGTGAATAACTTAATGGATTTATAGACTTCTGGGCCTTATAATTTGCTGGGCAACAAAGTAATATTTTAGAATAGAAAAAGCACATCAGAATGTCTTTTGATGGCAGATAATAATACTGGCATTGATGTTTGGTTTTATTTGTTTGAAGACTCATTTTAAGAATAAGACCTTTTCCAGTCAGAAGTCTCTGGCTTAATTAATGTCTAATGACACACAGACTTTCCCCCACAACCAGGATTGAAGGCATTACCTAAAGCATAAACAATTTGTAAAATTTTGAAACAAACTAGAAGTACTTTAAAAATGCAGAAAACTGGTGACTACTAAAAGCCTCCCCTGCTCTACCTTCTTTGAGGCTTGCTGTTTGGGTCTTGTGCTGTAGGTCTGTTGAGATGCTTTAAGATTAAAGTATCATTTCTGTTTTAGATTTTTGGAGGTAAGGGGGTGTTTCCATATGTCTTCCTTATGTGAGAACAGTGTTTTCCATCCATATTGCTAATAGGAAATTAATTACATTAACCAGTAGTACTGGCAACAGTCTTGTACACATATTCATTTTTATTTTACAGGTTTCTATAAATCTGGGGCTAGTTTACAAAATACAGCAGCACAATGGTGTTATCTTTCAGTTTATAGCATACATCAAAAGAAGGCAAAGAACTGTACCTGAAATTCTTGCTGCAGGGGGCAGATATGATCATCTGGTATGTGCCCATATCTTTTCCATGCATTTAGGTGTGGTTTTGTTTGTTGGGGTTTTTTTTAAATCATGAAAAAATTAAAAACCTTTTTGACATTTTGCAGAGATAACTATATGGGTCTTCTACTTTCTTTTTGTTTTGTTTTGAGATTCCACAATTCAGAGGGCCACAGACGGTAGGACCGGTTCCTTCAGCTGTTGGAGTCAGCATAGCTATAGATAAAATAACTGCTGCTGTTTCCAGTGTGGAGGATTTTGTAAGTCTGGGGTTTTGGGAGGTGGGAGGTTTTGTTTGTTTGTTTACTCCAGACAGTTCAGTAACCTAACAATAGCCACAGATGGGCAAAAAATAAGATGGTCAGATGTGTTCCAAAATAATACCATACTGAAATAGACCGCAAATGTCAGGATGACCTGTTTGCTTCTGTGTTTCTCTACACAGAATTATTTAGTAGAGTAAGAATTAGGGGAAGAGAGGATCTTCAGGCTTATACTGTTTTATTTTTAATTTAAATGGGACATTTTTCTCAGCCTGTGGATTGTTTCAGATGGAAGAGTACAACTGTAGATATTTAGTGAGTGTTACTTTGCTGCTGCCATTTCTCCCTTTATAAATAGAAGATGAGGATGGAAGGAAGCTTAAGAAAATGGACTACTTTGTACAGTGTGACACAGTTTCACTTGGTTGTGGCATGTGTATTTTATTAACTTTGCTTTATAAGAATTAGCAATGCAAAGCAGCGTGGGAAGGAAAGAACAGAATAGGCTAGGATACTTTGCAGGCTGAGACAGTACAGATGCTTTTTGCCAAAGGTTAAGCTTTAGTGACTTTGAAACATGCTTAGGTAGATTATAGCTCTAAAAAGATGTGGATCTAACCCCTTTTTCCAGCTTGATGAATTTTGAAAAACAGTGGTATATTCATCCTTCTTTGTTACTGTAACTGCCTTCTGAAGGGGGAAAAGGTGGTCTTGTGGCTAATGCTGTCCCCCTTGTTTTTACTTTCCCTTCAGGTTTCTGTCAGCTCATGTGACCTGCTGGTTGTAAGTGTTGGTCAGATGTCAATGGGTAGAGCTATCAATATTGTTCAGAAACTCTGGACTGCAGGAATTCCAGCCGAAATAATGTATGACTGGTCCCAGGTAGAATTTCCGTCTCTGGGTGTTAACTATATTACTGTTTGCTAAGATTAGTGCAACCTGAGACCATCCTTTTTTTAATTTTTTTCTATTTTTTACTGAGTTACAGACTTACAGAACTGAGCATGTAGGGTGCCGTTCAGCACCTGCAATGTTAAGAAAGTCTCACTGGCCTTGCAGCACTCTTCCTCTCTACCTCCCAGAGTATTTTAGTGTGATGGAGGATCTTTATGCATTCCTCAGAGCACAGAGGAATTAAGTGACCATCCCCAGTTGTACACAGAGTGTGGAGTCCAAGGCCTATTGAAATCAAGGGGGAAGTCACATAATGAGTTTAAAACAAGGCCAGTTAGCTCCAATTAAGTGAAGTGAGGATGCTTCAAAGCAGAAGCATATTTTCTACCAGTAAGGCAATATATTTTTCTTTCGGTGAGGGCTGCAAGTAGGATTCCTGAATTAATGATTCAGCCCTTAATAAGGGGCACATCTGGAATGGAACAGTAGCACCAACTTTTAAATGTATCTAGATAGCTGAAGGCTATCAGATACAGAGGGAATACTGACATCATTCTATTGTTAGAAAAACAGTTTAGTCAACTGAGCTACTAGACGGGCTGTGGGGTCCCCATGTAGTCCCTGGTGAGATGTGTGATAAGAGGGAAAGTGGCAAGATAAGTTGTGCCCTTTTTTCTCCAGTTGAAACCAAGCAGAGCTTGAGCTGCAATCATTTGACTGGAGTAGTGAGCCACACAGCAATGCTGAAGTCCCTCTTCATAGTGGTAACAGTTACCTGAGGAGTGTGACCGGTTCACCTTTTAAGTATGCCAGCTGGTGACTAACAAAAAGAAACACTGTGCAGTTGCTCATTCTGAGTTCTGCTGCAGGACATTTTGAGCTCGCTTACTTAATTGCCCCAACTTTTTTGTAATCCTTTGCAATAACTTTTCCAACAGTTTCAGTTGCTCAGAATTTAAAAAAATCCAGATTATGCTTTTCCTATGATCACCCTGGGTTCTCTTCTTGCGATTCTTAAAGAATGAAGATTTGGGTAGCTCTTGCCTCTGTCTAATGCTGTCCTGCAACCCACTGCTGAGATCCCATAGCAAGCTAAGAGCCCCATAGCAAGCTCAGCACTGAGAGTGACGTAAGTCAGCCTCAGGTTTACGTGAAACCTAGCTGCAGTCAGCTTTCATGATGGGTACCAGTCATGCAGAACCGAGCTATTGCTGAAAGTTGCAGACAGTGGGGTGTTAACTGTTTGTTTGATGTTACACGGCACGTTTTCACAGTTATCTAGATGTTGCTCTTCTAGTTGGCACATGGAAGGGCTAGCTGGATCCAGGACTGCAGGACTAGGCATTCTCTGTCTCGTGTAGACTTAGACAGATCTCGGATTTTAAGGAGCATTAGGTGGACGCATAACAAAATTTCACCACCTGGACTACTTAAAGCTTTCTTCTTGGAAGCTTATATAATTAGTTTAATTGCTGTATTTCAAGTTAGTTTAAGGATAGGAGACTTTGATTACTTAAGTGATCATTTCATAATCTGTCAAATGTCTGTCCCATTCCCCTTCCCCTGTTCCCATTTTAGTCCCAGGAAGAACTGCAGGAATACTGCAGATGCTCTGGGATTACATATGTGGCTCTTGTGTCTGATAAAGAAGGAAGTCACGTGAAGGTAAGTGTGGGACCAGAGGATACTTGATGATGTTTCAGATTCATAATCTGTTGTTCTACCTTTTTTTAAAAAAAAAAAAAAAAAAGACCATGGTTGTTTTCAATTAAATAAATTTAAGTAATTGAATTCAGTTGCTGTCATAGAAAGTTCTTCTGGAGAAGCCTGCTTTTTATTCCTCTGTAACACTTATTCACAGGCCTCCCTTCTTCTAGCACAGTCCAAAAATTAGTGCAAACAATGCTTAACTTTGTCATTGATGTCTTTACATAGAAAAAGGTTTCTCTTGTTTCTGATTTCTTTGAACCTACAAAATTAATTAGTTGACTTGGTGATCTTTCCAGTTGGCAGCTTTCCATGTTACAAAACAAGTATAATTAAAACCTAAATCTAAAACAATCAATGTAGTTCAAACAGGCAGAGTCTGAACCACACTCCTCATCTCTGTAAGCTAGGGTGGAAAGACTGGACTGTGTCACAATGCCGTCTGTGCTCCACAGCCTGTGGTTCTGGTGCCCTTTTAGAAGTTAAAACTTCATTCTGGATCATTAGGAAAAAGATCGTTACTCTTTGAATAAAGAGTCATCATTTGACTGAAAAAACCCTAACCATATGACAGCATCTGGCGTGGCCATGTTACTTACCTAGCCAATGTATATAAAATATTTTTTGCTTTGTTTTTTCACTCTCCTTGTCATTGTAACAGAGTTGGCTAATAACTGTATGAACAAGTAGATTTTGATTATGAGAATACAATATATCAATGTCTTCCATAAGACTTTACAGAGTGTTCTTTTAAATATGGCTTTATTGAAGCGAAACAAACAAAGAACACGCCAATGAGGCAAATGGTATTGTTAGTGACTAATCTCTTGCCAGTAAAGATGGAGCAGATACTTTTAAGTTTTCAATGTTTGAATCTAACTCCTGCAAACTGAAAGGCAAGCCTTATTCTAACAAAATTCCTACTCACTAAAAGAAACAAAGCCCAAACCCATATATGCTATTACTAATATGGTATTTGCATCTACAAACCATTCTGTTAAAAAAAAATAATTATCACATATTAAATACAAGTAGC
The DNA here is from genome assembly GCF_015220075.1 of Falco rusticolus. Taxonomy (NCBI): domain Eukaryota; kingdom Metazoa; phylum Chordata; class Aves; order Falconiformes; family Falconidae; genus Falco; species Falco rusticolus. The sequence continues at coordinate 53,942,071 of NC_051193.1, read as the reverse complement.
CAAGCTAGTTTAAGCTTTGGGAATGCAGAGAAAATCAGTTGGGGAAAAAAATATTTGATATTTAATTGGTAGTGATTGATTGGTAATGATGATAGCTTCCTTTGAAGAAGGAAGAATAATGATAGAAACCTTTGACTGTTTCACTGTTAATGGGTATGATCCAGTTTGGTTTTGATTAAATTTGATAAGTTTATTCATATGCCATTTTAAGAATTAACAAGAACCACTGAACTACATCATAGGTGAAATCCTTTGAGAAAGACAGACAGACGGAGAAAAGGATTTTAGAATCTGACTTAGTAGATCACCTGATCCAGAAATTGAAAACTAAAATCTGTGACGAAAGGTGTAGTAGGTAAGTAGCATAACATGTCAACCTGAATAGTCAAAGTCAGAAGTGAATGTATATTTGTTTTAATGAAGTAATTTTAAGATGTGCCTAGTTAAACCTCAATTTTATTTTATAAAGAGTAAGAGCTTTGCTGAATTTCTTTGGAGGGGAAAAGAAAGCAAAAGGCTTGGTTATAGAATTTTACTGAGATTAAGACGGAGTGATTTCCCTAGCTGTTGTTATATTCAAATATCCATAGTGCTTCATAGATTAAAAGGCCATGCAGTTATTCGGCTCAAATGCTACTAAAACACCAGTACTGTTTGCGTGGCAGGACTGCCTGCAAAGTCCCTGTTACTGACCAGAAGTCTATTACACTCATGTGTAATCAAAGAACTAAAGCGGCAGATCCCTTTCATTCTGAGGCATTGTTGATATGGCAGAAATGAAGACGTAACTGCAGCACACCAGTACACTTTGGCTGTCACAAGTGAAAGTAACACCTGGCAAAGACTTCAGGTACACAGCAACACCCAATCATCCTGTCTTTGAAATTACTATTTATTGTCACCAACAGAAACTAGTATGGAAATCATAGGAGAGGCCACAGTGCCACCTGTGTGCATAAGCAGGATAGCTGTTACTCACACATATCCCTCTGTAAATACATAATTGTACACACATCTATAAATAATACATGTGTACATATATGTGTACGCATGTACTGGCAGCAGGAACAAGTATGGTCTGGTCACACAATCCAGAATTCAGAAACTTGACATATTTGACATCCATAGTACTTCTGAATAGACTTAACAACAAAGGAAACTGTTAAGCTGGGAAATGCTTAACTTGAGCAGTAGTTTGTGCAGGTGGTTAACATCTGCTGTGATCCGCCTCTTCCTTCTCCTTTTTCTGGCCTCAGCCAGTCTTGGCATTTAACTTGGCAACTAACCTGATTCTCATATGTTTTATGACAGACCTACAGGATCTATTAGAAGCTGTGAAAGAAAATCATTCTTTCTAACAGTTAACCTTATTTCTAGATCCTGATTTCTTTGTTAATTAATCCTGAATATGGAAAGGGTTCCAAACTTGCTATTGAAAGATTCTTTGAATCTGTGTGATCTGAAGTATAAATATTACTGTGGTACTTTAGTATTATCTCACTGAAACCTGTAAGAAGTTGCAGATTAATAATATAGAGAGAATATTCTCATAATGTATTCTAGTATTAGGATCTGAATCACGCTTGCGTGATGAGGGAGTACATTTTTTTTGTATCCATAGGAAGCATAAAGATTGCTTCTAGATCTGATTTTGTAATGTAATTTTGCAGGGTTTCCTGTCTGTTCCAGAACAGAACTTAATCTGCAGATAGGTGCTGGGAAGTATCCATAAATTTCTCTGTTGGAATAAAATAAGTATGTTTGTATAATAATCTGAAACTGTGTCTTATTACAGTATCTCTTTGTTATTGTAAATATGTTTCCCTAACTGTCTTCGTTTATTTTTAGAGAAACCTCAGATAATCTTTCAGTACCAAATCAGAAGGGATCATTTACTAATATTTCAGGTATGTAGTCTCTAGTTACAGCACAAAAACTGTTTCTCTTTCTGCTTAGAAACTACTTTATAAGAAAATATTGCTGGAACATAAACTTTAGAAGTATTACCAAAGACAGAGCAAGAAAATGTTTTCTAGCAGTGCCTCTCGTTAGAGACACTTCCTCCTAATCTCAAATGTTATTCTAAGCAATCTGAACATGACATTTTTTCCAAACTAACGAAACAAGTGGTCGGATCTATAGACAGAATATTCACATTCAAGCTTTAATGCACTGTAGTGATTCAGGAGGGTGGAAAAGGAAAAAACCATGAAGATTTCCTAACTGAGGAGAAACTAAATGTAATTTTTCATCAAAGTGACGTGGTCTGTGATTGTTACAGTGTTGAGACCCATGTACATTGACCTACTGTTCTACTAAGATTTTTTTTTTTTCTTCACATGAAAATGCCTTTACATTTCTAGCTACAGATTTCCACTCCTTAATCTGATAATAGAAGTTTGTATATAAAGAATAATGTTAAGTACTTGTTGTGTGGATAAAGTTTGGCTTTTTGGATAATTATTTGAAGTACTGATAGAGTGTGTGGTGATCGGTGAGTGAGGTGGCCGTGCTTAACTGGGGGTTTGGGGGGGTTGTTCTTGTGTGTGTGATAACAGAAGTGACAATCCAGATTTCAAAACAAGCCATTTCACACTTTAATTATTGTTATTTGGGGAAGCTGAGGACTGGGGTTTATTGTTTGTTTTGTCATTGACTCTGCTGTGGGACTGAGCATTAAACAGTTCCCTCATTCTTGTAATCACTTTTTCTTGTTTTGATACTAGGTATGCTGCATTCCTCTAAAATTCTGCAAGCCGTTTGGAACCTTTTATTAGTTTCAGGGAATGTTGATATAAAATACCAGATTTCTTT